>NC_057792.1:15118374-15753529 GCF_014905175.1 Aphidius gifuensis
ATGTGGTTCTCCATGAACCAAAAGAACACAAAAGAATAGATTGTCATATATTATAAAAATGTTCAACCGATGAAAAATACTTCTAGTTTATGTCTGCTCAAAAATAGTATTTATTAATAACAATTGTAATATTTTATCCGCCATCAATCTCATGCCGGAGTAATTTCCTCACCATCGATCTCATGCCGGAGTAACTTTCCCACCACCAATCTCATGCCGGAGTATTTTCTCCACCATCAACCTCATGCCGGAATAATTTCTCCGCCATCAATTTCATGCCGGAGTAATTTCTCCGCCACTAACTTCATGCCGGAGTAGTTTCTCCGGAAATGGGCCAAAAACGGAGTAATGCCGGAGAAAGCCGGAAAAAGCCGGAGTAACGGCGGAGAAATATTTTTACCAGGGGGTGCAGCAGCACCCGGGAAAAAATATTGTAGATCTATATTGATATATATGCTGCAGATCAATATAGACACTCAAATCAGCACCATCTGTATTTATCGGTTTAGATCTTTCTGATTGACTGTACTATAGCTAAAAAATTTGAGTGTCTATATTGATCTGCAGCATATATATCAATATAGATCTACAATATTTTTTCCCGGGCAGTTACTTTTTTAGTAGTAGAACTTCTGTTATAATTGTCCAAGTTACCATCACCACCACTATATTTTCTTCATCTTTATAGCAGGCTGTAATTTTTTTTGTTTGTTTCTTGGTGTATTTATGTATACGCATATTTTATGGTGTGAGCAACTACTTTTTTTTGTACTTTTTCTTCGTATTCATCATAGTATATTCTCTCGTAGTCCACTATATCGTGTTTATCAACGACAATGCCAATCAGTGAGATTTTTTTAGATGAAGTTAAATGTGTCACATAATACTGATTTTTATATATTTGTTTAATCGCTTTTCTGGCTGTCGGTTTTTTTTTGACATCTGGGTTCAAAAATTTTAACTCTATGATATAAGTATATTGCAATGTTTCCAACAGTATATCACATCTGCCTGTTCTAGTCGTATTTTTTTTGTAGTTATAAATTAAAAATAAATTGATTCAAAAGTTGACTACTGTGTAAATTTTGTTGGTTTGTAATTTTTTGTTGGATAGTTCATTCTTTTGACTTTTTTCTGATTTTATTATTGTGGCTAACGAGATGAAGACAGAGAACAACATATTGCACGGAGCAAGCAATCCAAACAAATAGAAAAAATTTTCTCCGTGGTAAAATTATTTTTTTCACACGTTTCTCCGCGTATTTTTATCGTGGAGAAATATTTCCGAATGGTTCTTCACCCAAGTCGATTCGGAGAAAATTCGAAAAAAATTTGATACCTCTCTCCACTTATTTCTCCGCATGGGTCAACTTGGGAGAAATTCGGAGTAATCACGGAGAAATCAGGAGAAATCGTGGAGAAATATTTTCACCTGCAGGGCAGTAATTGCTTTTTTAGAAACTGGTTTTTTTGATGATTCAGTTTTTTTAGTTGCGGGAACAGTTGTTTTAGCTGTTACTGTGTTTTATTTTTTCTTCTCATCAGATAAATATTTTAATTATAACAGTCAATTTTTCATCTTCACATAATACTTATTATCATATATTTGTTTAATTGCTTTTCTGGCTGTCGGTTTTTCTGAGGCTTTTATTGGGTCTAAAAATTTTAATTCGATAATATAAATATATTTGGAAGTTTCTATATTAATACGTCACATCTGCCTGTTCTACTAGTTTTTTCACTTTCAAAAGTTATATACGAAGTATGTTCACAAAGTAGTGTAAACATTGCATGGAAAAAAATATGAGCTGATGCTTTGCACATGGGAATATAATATGGTAACCCAGCGTAATATACCCGTAAAGATATTGTGAAAGATTTTTTCCATATATCCCAGTATGATCTGATGGCATTATTTAAAAAACACTGGATGACAGACCAAGGATTATAAACTGATGTCTCATCGGCATATTTACTAAATTTAAAACCATTGTAATGATTTTTCAATTTCTTTAATAATATCTGATCGTCTGTTATTTCGAGAGTACTTGCCATTTCAGTGATCTTATATCTAAAAACTATAGGGTCAATTCTAATTGTGCAAAGCCATGGCGTTTACGGCATTACACAGGGTGATATCAGATAGATCATTTGCTGCAGACAAAACCTCTGCTAAACCAAATCTTGAGGCATCAGTTGTCAAGACCACTTTTTCCTGACCACCCTTTAAATTCTCAAAAAAATCAGTCATAATATTATTTACTTTGTCTTTATTGACCTGACAACGATTCAATGGTGCGTCGTACTCATCGATGAGTACTATCACTCTAGGATCATAGCCATTTTTTGAATTAGCACCACTATTTAGCATTTCATTCTATCAAGTGTCGCTATGTCATTAATTTCTGTAAATTTAATATCATATTTTTTACAATTATCTTTGATTTGATTAATTAAAGTCAATTCAAATTTTTTAAGTGATTAATTAGTATTGTGAAAAAGTGAATTGAAAAACAGGGTGAAAAACGAATCGAAAAATTTAATGAAATTAACAGATACTTCGCGGAGAAATATTTCCGAACGTTCCTGCACCCAAGTTGATTCGGAGAAATGACGGAAAAAATTTCTCATCGGTGATTTTGGAAAAATTTCTCCGCAGTAAAATTATTTTTTCACACGTTTCTCCGAATGTAATATTTCCAAACATTTCTTCACCTAATTAGTCATTTCGAAGAAAATTCGGAAAAAAATTTTCATACCTTTCTCCACTCGTTTCTTCGCATAGGTCAACTTGGGAAAAAATCGGAGTGATCACGGAGAAATTCGGAGTAATTGCGGATAAATATTTTCACAAGGGATAGACCATGGACTGTAGACTTTATCATCACTATTTTTACTAAATTTGAATCGTTGGCTGCAGATAAAACGTCTGTCAATCCACATCTTGGGGCACCAGTTACAAGTACCATTTTCTTTTTATACATGTAGTGTGTATATATATTTGTTTCTAGAACAACATATTTTATAGTAAGGTATCCTGTTTGAAATAGTAAAGACTTGAACGTTAATTCTTTGAAATCTTTATCAAATTTTAATGTTGTGTCATCAGCTAAAAATACTGGTTTTTTGAGAATAAGAAATATATATACTACTCTCTACATCAGGTAAAATTAAATCTCTATATAAGTCTAGAGAACTCGGCCCATCCCAATAACACTTTATTTGATTAATTTTAAAGCATTGTACAATCGACCATGGATTGTACACAGTATCGATTGCACTTGCAGCAAATTTATAACCATTATAAAAGTTTTTTAAATTGAACAATATATCTTTTCTTGTTAAATTATATTTTTTTTCTAGTTTTAGTATTTTGTCTGTAAACACTGTTTCAAGTTCTAATTGTGTGAAGCCACAAATGGCATGAATGTCTTCACACAATGTCAAGTCAACTAGATCATTGGCTGATGAAAATACTTCACCCAGTCCAAATCTTGTGGTACCAGTAACAAGTACCATTTTACCTAGACATTTGTCAGCTTTGAGATTTTTAAAAAACATTTTTAATATGTCAATCATCCCAGTTTTATCAACACAATTATTTAATGGTGTATCGTACTCATCAATGAGCACTTCCTATCCCAATTGGATAGCATTTTATATGCGGTTATTTTTGAAGCATTGTACAATCGACCATGGATTGTACACAGTATCGATTGTACCTGCAGCAAATGTTTCATAATATAATTATTTCAATTTTATTTTGAGAGTTATTTAATGGTGCATCGTACTCATCAATGAGTACTACAACTGTTTTTACAATTTTCCTTTATTTGATTAATTAATGATATTATCAATATTAATTCAAATCGCTCAACTGATTTCTTACTTAGTTTTGAAAAATTGAACTGCAGTACGGGGTGTTTTTTCCATTTATAGGTTTTTGACTGCGTCTTTTTTATTTTTTGCTCCTGCACAAACTTCGGCAATTGTATTTAAGGAGCAAAAAATTGAGACTTCCAGAGATATTTACGGGGTGATCTCCAGACTATTATCATAATATCTCCGTTTTTTTCTGGAATTTTTGCTTAAAAAAACCAACAAAAAAAAAAAAAAAAGTGGAAAAATCAATAAAAAAACCAGAAATAAGAATTTATAAATTACATACGAAAAATAAAAGAGGAGTTTTTTTTCCAAAAAATCCGGAGAAAATTCGGAGAAATCCGGAGAAAAATTGGGGAGATTATTTCTACCAGAGAATTACACGAACCCCAGGTTAATTACTAATTAGATGTGAAATTATGCCATCTAAATTGAATTATCAATATAGATAATATAGATTTCTTTGTGAGTATTATAGCTTGAAGTTTATAAAATGCTGATATAAAATTTACACTCGATTGTTATGTAACTTGATATATATGTAATATAATAATAATACTGTTTCATTTCCGTATTGCATATATGATGCATGTAAATAACTTATTTATATTTGCTTATACATTAACATGCAGTGTAGTGATACCAATATATTTTTTACCAATAAAATTATACACTAAAAATTGATTTGATATAAGCATTTATAATATGTTTATAATATGACATTGTAATTTATTATACAAAAGTAAAAGAAAAAAAAACAAAAAAAATGTTTCGGACAATCTGTTTTGAATTTTTTAAATATTGTTGAATTTTTATATTTTGCATGTTCATTTAGACTACACACATATATACTAGATTCAAATATAAAGTCATCATCGCGAGCTTGTAAGGTATAAATGTAGAGTGATGTATAGGCCACCCACTCTTTCCCACAGCAGGTTTTTTCCCACGCTCTCCAGGATAACCCCGACATCCTTTCGCGGTAGTAGCAATTACACAGTCGGGCGGGGATAAATAAAAGAGAACGGAGGCATGAAATTTTTAAAACAATTCTTAACTCTTTATATGTGTATACTCTTCTTATTTATTTTTTAATATGTTTTATATATAATATTTTTATTTGTATTTGTTGAAAATTATGTGCATTAGAAGGGGAAACAAGACGGGGTAGAGGCGCTAGTATAGTTACTCTATAACTTCTACCTCTACAACGGTAAAACAATAGGAAAAAATAATAATAAAAATAAAAAAAATAAAAAAACAATCAGTACACTATTTTACAAAGTGTGAGACCGTATTTGAGAATCAGTCATACTAAAATTCTCAAAGAATTAAGATCTTTTTTTTTTTTCGTTTTTTTTTTTCAATTTTTATTAGACTTTATTTTTTAATTTAAAAAAAAAAATATAAATTTTTAAAAATAATAACTAATTTTTTATAATAGCCTTTTCTTTATTTTATTTAAAAAAATTTTTTATAAATTTTATTTATAATGATATTTGAATGAAACCGCGCAAAAAATATTAACCAATTATTTTATTTTTATTAATTTCATTTTAAAAAAAAATATATAAATAAATGTGTTGGTTAAACTATTTGTAAAATATATCGAGTAGAATATTTTTTTGAATTGGATTGGACTCTTCATGGATTGGACAAAAAAAAATCAACAAAAAGTGGGGAGCTAATTGTAATCACAATTTGTCAATGGTGACTGAGCTTGTGTATGTGTGTGTATGTGTATCAACAATTTGGTAAAAAAAAAAAAGCAATAAAAATGCATTTGTTATTATTTTATCAATCAATTTGAATGTTTACTCCAATTGTGTTAAAATCCAATGGTCAGTTGAATAAAATTTATATTTATTTATACATATTAATAATAATTTTATGTCAAAGTTTGTGATGATGAGATGATATAAAATATAAATATCAGTGATGTTTATAGCTTGTCATCGGTCGATTGGATAATTAAATCAATTTAAAATATTCACGGTAAAATTATTCATTAATAAATTATTAAATAATCATTACAAAAAATTATCATAATTTTTTTTTTTCTATTATTTTTCTTTAACACTTGTATTTATTTTTTTTTATTGTTTATTTGTTTACTAAAATTATCCAAGTTGTCATTGTCAACAGATTTGTTTGTAGACATTAAAAAACAATTTAAAAAAATTCTATAAACAATGCAATATAATTATTGTTTTAAAAAATAATAATATACTTTGTAAATAATATTAATTTGTAAATTTATTTATTTATTTATCAAATTTATTTTGTCATTTGATGCTTATAACCTATATATTTTTTAACTAATGTTTTAAAAAAAATAAACACTCAAATGTAATCTAACTACTGTCAATATTATTGATTTATTTAAACATTTTTTTTCTTTAAATTAAAAATCAGCATACATATTAAAATTGAAAAATAATTTGTGTCAATATATTAGCTTTGTTTGTGCTTTTTGTGTTTATCATTATCAAGTAATTTATGTGCATCAAATAAGCATTTGTTTATAAAAAAATTAACATTAGAAAAATCATAGTGTACTAAAAATGTTGTTGTTTTATTTTTTACTTCTATCAGAGCTATTTGGTAAATATGTTATATGTATATAATTTTGTTGATGTTCCCACGATTCATACGCATTTCCGCTGTTCTGTGACTTGTAGTAAAGAGCCTCAGTAAATCCCAGTATTCTACCTAATATGAGATTTCTTTATCATTAATTATTAACAACTCTGAACGAAAAAAAAAAAAAAAAATTCTCACGCATAAACATTGCTAACTGCACACAGGTTTTTTTTTTTTTTTTTACATATCCTCTTTTATTGTTGTTGAGGGAAAAAAAATACGAAAAACAAATTCAATTGTTTTTAAATAAATAAACTAATGAGTGTAAATTTTTAAAAATTAATAATTTAATAATTTCGTTCTTATTGTTACAGATGATCAAACGAAAACATGTGTTATTCTTGTAGCTAAGGATAAAAAGCAAAATAATGAAATGAAAATAATAGCTAATAAATAAAAAGAAATAATAATTAAAAAAAAGGAAATTAATCAACAAACAAATTGATAAATCAAGTACTAAATTAAATATAAATAAAATAAATAATGCCACATCAATTTGGTTTGCCGGGAATGGCTCACAGTATGCAATCACCAACATCACCAACGACAGTAATGTCAACATATCCAAGATTTAATACTGGTGTTTATCGTAATGATAATCAAGATCAACGTTTAACACGTGAAGCAATGGAACGTTATTTACGTGATAGAAGTGACATGGTTATTGTAATTCTACATGCAAAAGTTGCACAAAAATCATATGGAAATGAAAAACGTTTTTTTTGTCCACCACCATGTATTTATTTATTTGGTGATGGCTGGAGAATGAGACAAGAAAAAATGTTACGTGATGGTGAAACAGAGCAATCATCACAATTATGTGCATTTATTGGTATAGGTAATTCAGATCAAGATATGCAACAATTAGATTTAAATAATGGTAAACAATATTGTGCTGCTAAAACATTATATATATCTGATTCCGATAAACGTAAACATTTTATGTTATCAGTTAAAATGTTTTATGGTAGTGGACATGATATTGGTGTATTTCATAGTAAAAGAATAAAAGTTATATCAAAACCATCTAAAAAAAAACAATCATTAAAAAATGCTGATTTATGTATTGCAAGTGGTACTAAAGTTGCATTATTTAATCGTCTTAGATCACAAACAGTTAGTACACGTTATTTACATGTTGAAAATGGTAATTTTCATGCAAGTTCAACTCAATGGGGTGCATTTACAATACATTTGCTTGATGATAATGAATCTGAATCAGAAGAATTTCAAGTACGTGATGGTTATGTACATTATGGTAGTACTGTTAAGTTAGTATGTTCAGTAACTGGTATGGCATTACCACGTTTAATAATACGTAAAGTTGATAAACAAATGGCAAATTTAGAAGCTGATGATCCAGTATCACAATTACATAAATGTGCATTTTATATGAAAGATACTGATCATATGTATTTATGTTTATCACAAGAAAGAATAATACAATTTCAAGCAACACCATGTCCAAAAGAACAAAATAAAGAAATGATTAATGATGGTGCATGTTGGACAATAATAAGTACTGATAAAGCTGAATATCAATTTTTTGAAGGTATGGGTCCAGTACGTACACCAGTAACACCAGTACCACTTGTACATTCATTACATTTGAATGGTGGTGGTGATGTTGCTATGTTAGAATTAAAAGGTGATAATTTTACACCAAATTTACAAGTATGGTTTGGTGATGTTGAAGCTGAAACAATGTATAGATGTCAAGAAATTATGTTATGTGTTGTACCAGATATATCACTATTTCGTGGTGAATGGTTATGGGTTAGACAACCAACACAAGTACCAGTATCACTTGTACGTAATGATGGTATTATTTATGCAACTGGTTTAACATTTACATATACACCTGAACCAGGACCAAGACCACATTGTCCACCAGCTGATGAAATTATGAGAGCAACAAGAGCTCCAAATTTACCACATAATAATCAAGCAAATATGCAACCAGCTATTGCTGATATACCATGGAATCATCATCCACCAACTCAACCAGGTCTTTGATATCATTTGTCTTATTTTATATTATCATTTAAATATGTTTTTTTTCTCTCTATCTCTCTTGATATTGATTTATTCATTTAGAAAAAAAACAGCAACAAATACCAGTGTAATAATTTTATTAGTTAATTATGTAATATCGTACCAATTTAATTACCAAGATATCAGAAAATAATTATTATTGTGTTTTATTTTATTTTTTTTTAACTATACAAATTATATTCATATTATTTCTTATCGATATTTTTTAATATGATACTCAATTATAAAAGATAATAATTATTCTGTAAATATATATTGATAATTTAAAAAAAAAAAATTAAACAGTTTATCAATATTTGTAATTTCCAACATAATTTAATGATTCAAACGAAAAAAAAAATACAAAACAATTATGTAAATATAATAAAAATAATCAACATAATTAAATTTGCAATTTTTTTTTTTTAGTTATTTTTAAATGTAAATAATTTCAGCATAATATTATTAATAATTTTTGCACTGAAATTAAAAAAATAAAAATAAAAGTGTCAACAGAGTTATATATCAAAAAAAATAAATAAATGATAATTGAAATTATAAAATGAAAATTTATTAGCATTCAATTATTAATTAGTTGATAAAAAAATATTAAATATGTGAATTAATAAATTAAAATAAGTAAATGAATTATTTTAAGTAGCACATTTCTGGAGGATATGAGATAAAATCGGATATATTTAACTAAAAATTCCTTCTCAATGCATTGTTGTTATTGTTTTACTACAACATTATTTTTATTTCATGGTGGGAATTTACCCACGATTAAAAAACTTCATTGTGGCTCTTCATAATTTACAGAGAAAAAAAAAAAAATAGACACATATATAAAATATAAAAACTCTTTTGGAATAATATTTTTCTTAAAAAAAAAAACAAGAACGGATACAAAATTATAATTTTTTTTTTCTTTTAATTATAAACTAATGGTATAATTTTTTTGTTTAGTATAATAATTTTTATATACAGATTTAATTATTTTTTTTTTGATTCAAAAACTCTTTGATTAATTTCTTTTTTTTTTCTTATTGTATTTTAGATTTGATTAAATTTATGATTTGGGTATTCGTATTGTTCGTTGTTTGTTCATATTTGTCAGCATAAGTGAAATATATGATGTTAATAAATCATCCATTTTATATCCTAATGATGTTTCACATAAAAGTTTCGAGCCTCTAACTAAATTTCCAATAGTCATGTGGAAATATGTATTACCAGATGACCAATTTGAGATTCTTGTAAATTGATGAGTTACCAGTATATCCTGAGTATAAATAAATTAATTAAATATTAAATAATACATTTAGAGATATAAAAAATAATAATAATACTACTTGCCTTTGTTTGTGGATGTATCAAACTAACTCCATGTTTGTTTATAGCAATCAATAATAATTCTGGATAATTTGGTTCTGTTCCTTGTTTAACTTCAAAAAATGCTGATCCAAATGTTGGCCAACGATAGACAATTTTTAAAAATGTTATTTTTGCATCTTCTGGACTCATTCCTATTAATAAAAATAATAATTTTATGTAATTATATTATTGATTTGAAATTATTTATTTAAAATTATTTATTTACCAGCATCTTGATTGTAAGCAGCAATTATTGATCTTTTCCAATCATTGGTACTTTGAATTTTAACCAAATCACCAGGTATTAATTCTCTCAGCATTTGACTAAAATTTATCCAAATAATTATAATTAATTTCTAAAAAAAAAGAGGCTTTGTTTTATTTAAAAAAAAACTTACGGAATTGCTTGAAGTTCTTGTTTATTTTCACCAAAACGTACACGATAAACTAGTGCAGCTAATCTTGATGCTTCTTCTTTTGTACATTTATGATAACCTTTTAATTGAAAAAAAAAAAAAAAGTATTTTAATAAATATAAAAGAAAGAAAAACGGTTTAATTTTTATTACCTCTCAATAGCTTTGGTAGCTCTTGATGAAAATGAAATATTAAATCAGCATTTTTATCTTTTCCAGGTACAGTATTTGTCCATAATTTTTTCATAAAAAAAACTTGATATGTAAATTGTGGTGATATACCATCTCTAGATGGTCTTGTTTTTCTAATCCAATCAGTTAAATGACGTACAAAATCAAAGAAAAAATCACCTTCTGGTACTGATATAACTTTATCAGCAATTTTAACAAATAAACTAAAACCTTCAGATGATTTTAAATTTAATCTTTGTGATATATTATGACAAAAATCTTTAGCTTTTGTTGATGAATCAACTTCAAATGCTTCATCAGTATCATCAGGAAAATAAACTTTATGAAATATTTGTGTTGTTTTATGTTGTATTGCTTCAACTTCAACTTGATGTGGTGGATATTTACGTTGTCCATTTTTCAATGTTTTTTGTAATCTTTGAAGTGAATCTTGTGATATTGGATGTCTACGTGTACGTAAAAATAATGTTAATTCCTTCAATAAACTTTGACTACATACAAATAAACCAGTTGCAAGCCACATTAATTCCCATCCTCTTTCTTCACTTAAACGATTTTTATTATCAGTTAATTGTTTCATTATTTGACAATATATTTCATCACGTAATATTTCATTTTTTAATGGACCATCAAATATAATATCCGTATATTCATTACCAATACGTGGCCTTTTTGTTGGTAAATCACCCATGTATTTTAATATTGCATTAAATGAATAACATGCCTCTTCAGCAAGTTCATCTTTTGATATTAATTTACGTAATAATGGTGCCTTTATTGGCTCTCTTGAATGACGCCAAATATCATCAATATTATTTATATTATTACTATTATTATTACCATTAATATTATTATTAATATTAGCTCTTCTTGCTGCTGTTGTTAGTGTTTTTGATATTGTTCTTTTAGGTGGTAATCTAAAATGATCAATAGCATAATCAATTAATGTATGTGGTTTATCTTTGATAATATCAATGCCATTAATTGTTGCTGTTGTTGTTGTTGTTGTTGATATATTATTAATACTACCACTATTACTATTAATATTATTTTGTTGTGAATAAAATTTATTATTGTTATTGTTATTATAAACTGTATTATTATCGTCAATTGAAAATAATGATAATATATCATTTGGTGGTTTTGTTAGAGATGGTAATACATAAACAGTTTCTGCTGGAAAATCTCCTTTTTCACCAGTTTTATCTGATATACCAATACACCAACCATTATTTAACACACTTTCACCAGTATTATCATCATCAAGTATTATTAAATCACCTTTATTAAAATTTAAAAATGTTGATGTATTATCAATTGGTGGTTTATAATCTTGTAATGCAATAACATATTTACTACGTTTTTTTAAACCTTCTAAAAAATAAACAACCAAATCACGTATATCTTCAGCATTTGGACTTTGAAATGTAAATTCTTCACCACGTACAGTTGACAATGAAAATGTTTGGGTAAATATTTTATTTGTTTTTTGACTAGATACTGTTGTTATTTCTGGAAATGATAATTCTAATAAAACTTGTTCTTGATCATCAACAACATAAACACCAGTCCAATTAACAGCAATAATAACATCATTTTTAGGTAAATTTGGTCCTGAATTTTTATATGCTTCATAAAAACGTGAAAATAATAATGGCCATTTAAATTTAGCATAACTAACAATATCTTCTTTAACACGTAATGATCTAATATTTTCTTTAAGATAATAACTTTTTTTATATGCTTGTAATACAAGATGTCCCCATCTATCAATTGCTTTATCAATACCAGTTAAACAATAATCTGGTATATAATTTGGTAATAATGCATATAATCTATCAATATTCATATCATTATTATATTCAATATAATATTGTTGTGCAGCAATCATAGCTAAATCATCTTCTTTATCACATCTATATTCACCAAATTTAACACCTCTAACAACTTGTTGATATATTAAATTTGTTGCAACTTGATCTTCAGTTGGTTCATGCCATGGTGCAAATATTTCTTTACGAAAAAATAAACGCCATGGTGCATTTCTTTCTTGTGCACCTTGTTCTTTAGCATATTGTTCACATTGTGATATTGCATCCATAACATGATCACCACCACTACCTAATGATGATACTTTATCAAATAATGCAATATACAATGAAAAACCAAATTGATCACGTAAAGATATTTTATCTGATAATTGATTACATAATTCACGTGCTGTTGTTGCTGAATCAGCTAATAATGTTTTAGTATTACCATCCATAAATGTTATTGGTAGCATTATTGGTTTTTTAGATTTTGTTGCTTGTAATTCAAGCCAACTTGGTGGTTGATTTCTTGTACCATTATTAAATGTTCGTTTTAAACGATCTTCACAATATGGTGCATAACCTGGTGGTCCATCTCTTATAAATGAACGTAAATAATTTACAAATTTTATTGATGGTGAAAAACAACCAACACATAATGACAACAATATCCAACCTCTTGCATGTGATGATTTTGATGGATTATTTGTTAATTGTTTACATATTTGACAGTATATTTCATCTCTTAATTCAGCTCTAAGTATACCATGACCAATAATAAAATGTAATTTTTCAAGATTTGATGTTGGACGTGATTCCAACCATGATTGATAACTATCAGCAGTATATTCATCATCTTGTAATTTTCTTCTAACATCATCACCTAATTTATTTTTTCTTTTTAATGTTAAACTAACTAATTTATGACGTATTGAACGTGGTTTTTGTTTAAATGTATCTGGATCCATACCCATCATTTGTGCTTCTTGAAATTCTTTACTACGTATAAAATTACGTCCAAGTGTTGCTGTTACTTTTGACATAACAGATGTTGTATCACGATTCATTGTATGATATCTTGGTTCTGGTAAATCACCAGTAAAACGTAATATTGTTATCCACAATGCTTGTGCAGCAAGTTGATCACCTTGTGTCAACAATTGTAACAATGGATGTTTTAATGGTTTACGTGAATATTGATGTGTAATATTACCCTGAAAATATGTAGCTGCAAATTTTTGAAATTTATATTCAGTTAAATCTTCAATAATATTATTGGCATTGTTATTATTATCATCATCATCATTATCAACATCAATATTATCATCATCATCATCATCGTCAGCATTATCATGATTATTTTCATTTTCATCATCATCATCATCAATATCATTTGCATTAACATTAGCATTAGCTTTACCACGATTATGGTGTTGATGTTGTTGATGATGATGATGATGAATATCATTGCTTTCATCATCTCCGTTATCTTCATCATCATTATTTTTATTATTTGCATGATTAATTAATGCTTTTCTTTTAATTTGATTATTATTATCACGTGAATCATTATGTATACCAGGTAAATCATTAAATACAGATGTTTCACGTGCTGGTGTTGGTGCTTCACTACTTGAATCTGGCAAAAAATCAAACATTGCCTCAACAAGTTTACTATCATCAACTGGTTCATCTTGTTTTTTAGCAGCATCATTTATAATATTTTTTTTAATTTCCATTCTTCTTTTATCTTCAATAGCAATTTCAATTTCTTTTCTTTCTAATTCTTGTATACGTTGTTGATAATTTCTTTCAGCAATTTCTTTAGCACGTTTATTACCCTGTTCTTTTAATTCACGTTCTTCAATTTTACGTAATTTTAATGCTTCAATATGTAATCTATATTCATACATTTGTTTTTTATAACATCTTTGTGCAATTAATCTACGTACATGTGTTTGTATTTTAACAATTGCCCACATTTTTTTATGATACATTTGACGTACAAGATATCCTCTTGAACGTGATTGTAATGACACAATATGACCACGTAAATGTCTAAATCTATGTGATAAAACACGTGATCTAACAAGTGCCTGTAAACGCATATAACCAGATTTCATTAGTTTATATTTTTTTCTTTGTTCATATGCACGCCAAAATTTTTGTATTATTATTGTTGCATGACGTATACGTAAATAACGTCTACGATAAACCCAACCACGTATATTTTTTTGTAATATTAATATTTTTTTAGTTAATACACGATCACGTTCTTGTTCTAAATATAAATCATGTGCATCTTTTAAAAAAACTTTTGTTTGTCCAAGTTGATAATCAGATTTACCCAATACAATTTGGCATATTTTAGCTGTTGCTAGATGACAATCTGTTTTATGTGATGGTGGTATACCAGATATTAAAAAACGATAACGTTCAACAAATTCTTTAAAACCATGACGTATTGGATAACCAGCTCTACGTATTCTAATTGTTTCCATCATACCAGAATAACGTAATTGACGACAACATAAACCACGATCAAACATCATTGGTTTTTTATATTCATTTGGTTTAATACATCTTATAAAAAATGGCTGGCAATTACATAATGTACGCATTAATGAATCTAATGATTTTTTAAATTGTGTTGATAATGTTGGTGCACGTTTACGTGTCTCTGAACCCATACCAATATCATCAATAAAACATACTTTTAAAAATTTATTTGTTGATATATGAATTAGCTGTAATAAATCAGCACTAAATGTATCACGATTTTTTTCTAAAAAACTACGTGTATCATAAAATACAACACCAGCAAAATGATTTAAACCAAATGATGTATTCATATCAGATTTTGGTTTTAAATAATTTCTATGTAAACCATGTGTTTTATGTATTTTAGCAAGCATCGTTTGATCAGTGCCCTTTGGAAATTTTGATTCTTCATCAATTAATGACATAATATTCAACTGTTTAATTGCAATTAAATCAAGTGCATCTTGATTATCAACAAATTCAATATGTTGCCAATTGATTGATTCATTATTGTATTCTTCTTGTTCTAGCTTAAATATATGTTGTACAAAAAATTGTTGTAAATTTTCATTAGCATAATTAATACAAAATTGTTCAAAGCTATTTTGATGAAAATTTTCAAAACCAAATATATCAAGTACACCAATAGCACTACGTGATTTATTTTTTGGACGATATATTGCTTCATTAATACGTTTAACAATATGTATAAATAAACGTCCATATATACCTTTAACAAATGCATCACGTATATCAACTGATTGATCACGTGATAATGTTGATACAACAGTTTCACCATGTGCAAATATTGTTTTACGTGTTAATGCATCAATAAGTGATTGTATTGGTACACCAAGTAACAGAGCAACACGTTTAACACTAGTATGTTCTGATATTTCAGTTGCATCTAAATTATCAACAATTGTTGCACGATATTTAATATTACCCATGTGTAATAATGCAGCAAGTAAACGTAATATTTCCCATATTTCATTATCAGTAAATAATAATACTTTCATTGCTGAACGTATATCAGCAAATTCAGCTGAATCATCACGTCCTTCACATGTTATACTACCACCACCAATTAAATATTTATAATTTGATGCATTATCAAGTTCTAATTTTTTTTTTTCATCATATGATAAACCAGCAAGCATACAATAAAATATATGATAATTTCTTTCATCATTATTTTGTGATACAATACGTGATTTTTCAAGTAAATATTGTTCAATTTTAGCACCTTCAATAACACCTTTATCATTAAAATGTATATCAATATATTTACCAAAACGTGATGAATTATCATTTCTAATTGTTTTAGCATTACCAAATGCTTCAAGTATTGGATTTGCTTCAAGTATTTGTTGTTCAATCCATGAATGTTTACCACTTATTGCAGCAAGATATTGTAATATTAATTTTGTACTTTCTGTTTTTCCAGCACCACTTTCACCACTAATAACAATACATTGATCTTGTCCATAACGATTCATATGTGCATAACTATTGTCACCAATTGCAAATATATGAGGTGGTAATTCACCAATTTTTCTATCTTTATATAATTTTATTTGTTCAGCAGTGTATATTGGTAATATTTGATATGGATTTACAGCGACTAGAATTGAACCAGTATATGTATATATTAAATTTTCATTATAACGAATTAATAAATTTCTTAATATTCCAGCTTCATGAAGATCACCAAGGCTTATCATATCTTCGACACCCTGTACTGATGTTGCATGCATTGCTTTTATTCTTCTCTCTGGTGTTAGCCATTGTTCCTAAAATTTATTATTATTTAATTAAATATAAAATTCAACAACAACAATCATCATCATTTTTATTTTTATTTTTATTACCGTATTATCGTCGTCTTTAACTTGAATTCTTCTTCCTTCAGCTGATATCACACGTGCTCCAATTGCAACATCAAATTCTCTTCCTGAAATTGGCTCGATCCATATGTAATCACCCTGATAATAAAAAAAAAAATTATATTTATACAACAACAACAACAATAACTGGTCACATTTAATGATAAATATTATTTTACCATAACAAGATTACATTATTTCATTTCTTATAGATTAACAAATGATTCCCGATACAACTTGACAAGTGCAAGATGATGATACTAAATTTTTGCAGATAAATTTAACAGTTAAATATTATGTGTTACAACAATGTGTGCAGTCTTTACACTTCTAGTATATGTTTACAATATAAAATTAAACCGTCAATGTTCCAGTTGTTCGGTGTCTCGGAACATTATCTTCCGTTGTGTTTGGTGGATGAACAAACATAACACACAAGTTCATATGCCCTCAACAAATATATGAACATCATAAATAAATTACAAAAAAAAATACAAAAAAAAAACAAAAATTTTTTAAATATATTTCTATCATTTTTCTATCGCATTTCATCAGTCATTATCCCTTTTTTTTCTAATTGATACTGTTTAATTAATTTTAAAAAATATTCATATAATGAACTTATTTTATCACTGAGTAAATCCGGTTTTTAAATAATGTGACTTTTATATTTTTTTCGATGACAAATATCTATTCGAAATTTATTTTTAAAAAAAATAAATTTCTCAGTTTTCTAATTTTTTTAAATCGAATAAATTTTCACTGTCATTCAATGAAATTATTCTGATCAACTTAAAAAAAAGTCTATATAGATTAAAGAAAAATACATTTGAAGATAAAAAAAAAAAATTTATTTTTATTTTTTTAAATAATAATAATAATACATACTCGGGTTACGATGACCATTATTTGTGGTGTGATTGGCGTGCACTTTGGCCCGCCACCTGTAAATTAATAAATTAAAAACCAATTAAACTAATTAATTAATAAACAATTAAATAAATTAAAAAATAAATTATTTAAATTTTTTTTCAAATAGTTGATACCAGAAAGAGTAGAGACCTCGATATAGTTTTACTAAATATATATAGATAATAATAAACAAGTTGTTCTAAAGTATAAAAATAACAATGTTAAAATTTGTAGAAAAAAAATGTATTAAAATTGATTATCAGTATTGATTAAATAAAATAATGTTAGATTTTTATTATCATTATTAGGCATATATACTTTTAAAACCAGAAAAAAAGTATCACCGTTATCATCATCATACAACCGTACTTTTCTCTGATCCATCAACGACGAGTCATATATATTGAATGTGTTAAACCTGTTTGTTAAGTGGGTTAACCACGCGCTCGCGACATAACATCACAAGATCAGACAGATCATATAAGAAAATGTACTAAATTGTCCTTCATTTATTGAAAAATAAAACATAATTTTCCACAAATTTATTATACATCGCAATGATCTCATGAAAAATTTATTTACAATATACATGTATATAGAAAAAGCAACAAGTAAAATTTTAAAAATTCGTAAAGAAATTTAAATCAAGTAGAAATAAAATCAATTTAAATAATTTAAAAATAGAAGATGCGATTTCCAGGCTGAAATTTATTGCAAGAGGAAATTTTTTATTCTTCTGTAATGAGTGTCAAGATGATGACAATGATGACAATGATTTTATGAATTTACTATAGAGTTTATTTTTTATATGATTCGAAATTATTTTCTATAATTTTATGTGAATTTAAATAATAGATAAAATTATTTTAAAATAATTTCAAATATTTCTATTAAAAATAAAATAAATGAATTTTTTATTTATTAAAAATCGATCCTTTGTAAATTTAAAAATATACAAACTTGAAGTTTTAAATGAAGGCCATTCAATAATAATTGTGCAAAAGTCATGGGTGAATGACTTTACAAAGAAGCATGGGTCAGTATCAATTCAACAATAATAATATAACTTGTGCACGCTTGGTTTGATGGTAACGAAAAACTCAAGTTATAACTATGCTATAATTTTAAAGACTTGAAAAAGTATAAAGTAATATTATTTTCATTGTAAATAATTGACATTTAATAGGCGTGTCTTTATCATTATTATTTTTAACAAATGAATACTCCATCATTTCTAAAGGTTTTTTTTTTTTTCTAAATAAAAAATTGGCATTTTATTTGCTTATATATATTTTATCCAAAAAAAGATATTTATATTTGAAATAACATGCTTTTTTATTGATAACAAATTCCAAGATTCGGTGATAAAATAGCACAAGTGGTTTTTATTTGAATCGAAAAAAAAAAATCAAAATAAACACGATATTAAATTTACAATTACGTAGTGAAAATATAATTATTCATCAGTTAAAATTATTTCTAAAAAAATAAAAAAATATTCAACAGGTTAATATTGAAAATATTATTCAAATTAACATTATTAAAATCAACTAATTAAAAAAACTTACCGAATTATATTAAAATCGTAAATTTAAAAAATTCGAATAGAAAATTTATTTCGATATACATTCAAAAGCGTATCGAGGAAATGGATAGAAATTAACATAAACCAAGCGATCAAGAGGAAGCTGACAAAAAAAAGGGGAAAATAATAAAAAAAATTAAATAAAAAAAAAAAATTGCGTCGAGGTGGCTTCATTCCTGAGTGCGTTTTATACAGCACGAAACCTTATTTACACAAAATGACATTGACTCAACTCTCTCATTTGTGTCCTCCTTTTTTTTTTCTTCACATAACGATAATAAAAATTATTTAAAATACCTGAATAAATATTTCAAATAATGAATTAACTGTACATACCTCGTGAATGTAATATTAATCACTTTGTTAATGATAAAAATTTGAATATTAAAAATTTAAAACTCATAACTTGTTAACGAAATAAAAAAATTTCGAAAAACTACAATTCACTTTGAAAAAACAAAAATGTATATTTTCTAAACAATATATTTCAACACAAATTATATAAAACACTGTATTAAATAAAAAATAATATTCCTCTTGTTTGATAAATAATTATCTTGTGTCATTCCTGATTGTCCGACAATTACGAGGAGTAAACTGACGACGTGGAGGCCAGCGGAGACGATTGAGATCCAAGACCCCGGGTGATTACTCCGATGTTGAAAAAATAGAGTCAGACAAGGATAATATTTTTAAAAAACTTTTCTCGTTTCTCCAAACAACTATCACACATCAATACACACACACACTTATACTCAATTGTTTTTTATATTTTTTTTTTAAATATAAATTATAAAAATATAATTAAATATATAATTTACTTGTTGATAATTATTTTAATAACGTTATATAATTTCGATGATATTTAAATGGTTGTTGGTAAGTTTATCTTTTGTATATTTATTGCTGACACCACAAGTATATTGTACATATGTTGTACCATCTTGTACAGGTAAATATGCAGGTAGATGAATACATTTATACATGTATATATTTTTTAGATACAGTACCGGTCAAGTTAACCGGTAGTGTGTGTGTTTTTAATATTAACACCTTCAACTCGGTTTGTTTCGCTTTTGCTCGGAGTAAATCGGCCAAGTTTAACAGGTACGCAGGTAATACGGATAACGTCATCTCCCACCTGTTCATTTAAATTTTTTTATAATATTCTATATAAATATTTAATTAAGATACACTAAAAAAGAATTTATAATTTTTAAATTGCTTTGGATTTTATTTTATTTTTTTTTAAATTAATAAACGCGATATTTTTATTTTTTATTTATTTTACAATCATTTCTTTTTTTTATTATATATTTACCAAATTACTGGTCGGATTATTAACGGACACAGTATTTTTTTAATTTATAATTTCATTTGCGTGGAATAATTTATTTTACATATATTTTTAATAATTATTATATTTTTTTTATTTTAACTATTATTATTCGCGATTATACTGCATTTTTTTTTTTAATTATTAGTTATGGAAATTAAATGTTTATTATTTTCGAAATAAAACATAGTAATTGAAATTAATTTTTTGTAAATAAATATTTCGCTTGTTTGTAGTTTGTTTTTTTTTTCTTGTATTGAAAATAAGAATATAATACCAGAGAATTTACTTTTTTTAATAATAATATTAACCTTGAAATAAAGATATAATAATTTTAATTATCCTGAATATGTTGAGATAATAATAATAATAAAAAATTCGATAAACAATATAAAGTATATATAAGATGGGAATGTTAATTAACAATTGATATATAATAATTACAATACAGTGTCTTGTGACTGTCAATAACAATAATTTTTTAAAACTATTATTTTGAATATTAAAATCAATAATAAAAAAAAAATTATTTAGAAGCTGATGAATTATTTGTTTTAATTTTATTTACAAGGTAATTGCATTGCCAATTAAATGAAAATATATTGTTATGCATAATTATATATATTTTTCGATATTTTATTATTGATTTATTTTTTGTTTGGCTCATCATTTAATAACCGCGTAGTAATGCTCGGTCAGTTGCCTCTCAACTTGAAACACTGATTAATAATATATTGTAAAAGTTTCCAACAACTAACATAAATTTAATAAATGTTTTTTTTTTTTTCAACTAAAACAATCATTGATTATTGTGAGACATAACAATATATATTATAAATATATTAGACTGTTTTTTTAAATTATTTTTCTCGGGCTATTAAACTCATTAACATCCCCCCACGAAAATTTTAGAGAATTTTGTATTTATCGTAAGTAAATACTGATAAAAATACCGAAACAAAAAATTTCAATACCATATATTTTATTCAAAAAAAAAATAAAAATTAATTTTAATTTATTAAGCGATGTTTAGTAGCTTTAAATATTATTTTAGGTTTTTAAAATTTTCATTATAAATTATTTATATGAAAAATAATTAATTTTTTTATTTTAATTAATGGTCAAGAAAAAACTTGAGGATCCTTTAGAGAAAGAGAAAAAAAATCGGGGGTGGTTATTTTGAAGTAGACATTTATTTCGAGCCCGGAAATTTTTATTTTTTTTTTTTTTTCGTTTAGACCGTTGTATTTGTATGTATGTGTGTGTGTATGTAAATATTTATAGATTATTTTTAAAATCTTGTATGTTTCGATGGAAAAAAAAAATATATATATGTTTCCTCATTCAAATAATGCAAAGTTAAGCATTTACCATTTATTAAATTTTCTTCTATTATTTGACTTGAAGTAAATTTTATTTTTATGGCTGAAGAAGTGCAGTTATATCCCATATTTTAATAACTCGATCTTGACCAACTGTAAGTAGTTTTTTACGTGAAATATCTAAATCCATTGCAGTAATGCTGTGTTTTGCATCGTGAAATGATGCCATTGGTATTTGACTGTAATAACAAAAAATTAAAATTAAATATATACCTATATGATTATTGATTAATAAAAAATAAATAAAAGAGATAATAAAAAAAAAATTCAATTACTTTTCAGCTTTTAATTGTATATGACAAGGATCACAAACTCTAACTTCAAATTCAAATCCCATTTTTGGTATTGGTAATCTTTTTGTTGTACATTTAGCACACAATGCACGTCCACAATTTCTACAATGATGTTGTCTCAATCCAATTTGTCGTTGATCCATCATAGCTCTCATATTCCAAAAAAATGGTTTACCACATGATTGACAAGTATCTGATTCTTCCCATGTTGTTGTTTCACGTCTTGGTGTTAACATATTCCAACAAACAATAACACCATCTTCACCACCAGATAATAATAATTTATCATCACTTGAATAACATAATGCTGTTACTTTATTACGATGTCCATGTAATTCATATGCAATACCTTGTCTACCACCAATATCCCATACAATAATATTTTGATCAAAACTACCAGAAAATAATAATTGTTTTGTTGAATTCCATTCAAGTGTTCTTATACTACCACTATGAGTACTTAAACATGCAACAACTGTTATTGTATTACTATCAACTTTTAACATTGTTATTTCACCAGAATAATCACCAACAAATGCATGTTTTGATTGTTCATCAAATTGTAATGTTGTATACCAACTATCAGATAGTGTATAATTTGTTTTAGTTTTTCCATATGTTGTTAATCTTTGTCCACTATCAGAACAATGAAGTTGAAATAATTTATCTCTACCAACACTCATTAACCAATTATGAATTGATGAAAAAACAATACCAGTAACACGTGCTGTATGAGCTGTATATTCACGCATTGCTGTCATTCTATTGTAATCTTGTTCAAGTAAAAATTCATCAATAAAACCATTTTCAAGACCAACAAATAATCTATGTGTTTCAACATGATAATGTAATGATGTTGCACCAGATGACATATATTGACAAACACTTGGCCAATATTGTCCAGAATCACGTTTAAGCCATACTCTAACTGTTCTAAAAATTTAAAATTTTAATTATTCATTTTTAATTATTTAAAATATATTTCTATTTGTTTTTTAGGTTATTTATTATTTTTTTTTAATTATTATTACCTGTCATCAGAAACACTTATAACACCATCTTCTCTTGGTATAATTATAGCATCGTTAACGTCGTCATTACAACCTTCTAATTTTGATAGTAATATTGGCTTTTTACTTGTACTAAATTTGTCATTGTTTGCACCAGGACCTGGTTTTATTTCAGCAGCCATTTTTTAAGAATTAAATTTATTAAATTTATACTTTTGGAGTTTAAACAATAATGTATTTATTTTTTTTTGTTTAGATGTGTATGTTGGGACACTTGAAATGATTACGAATATATGGCAATAAAATGTTTTGGTAAATTAGTGGTCCGGTGACTCGTTGACCGATATTTAACCGTGACACAGGTCAAAGTTTTGATGATGTACGACGGTGTGTTTTTTATTTATTTTTATTTTTTATTTCAAGATGGTGATTGTTGACGTTTGGTGTCATAAAAAAAAAAACAAATGTCAAATATGCGTGTATTTTGACAGGTGCCAATTCCCAGCCAATAGTGTGCTTCGACCAATCCGACTGGACGACGCCATGTTAGATAAATTGGCGCAAATTTATTTGAATAACAAAAAACGAGAAATTAAAATTTATAAGAAATTTCCAATAGAAAATTGAAATATAAACAAATAATTAATTTAAATTTATTAATAAATTAAAATACATATGTTTTATTATTTTTTTTATTCAATTTTTTCATTTTTCATGGATGAAAGCAGATGAAAGTGTATGAAAACCTGAATGAAATGGCTTGCAAGAACAGCTTGCACAATGGACACTCTCCTTTATATTCAACAGATGTTTTTCAATTGTTATTTGTTAATCCAACTTGATCCACCTGGTAAAAGCCGGTGTATTTGTTTATATATTTTCTCAATAAAAAAAAATAACAAATAAACAATGACAGATTTGGATACGACAACTCAAGAAGTTGATGAGAGTAAAAGTGTTGAATATGGTTATAGATCTGGCAATGTATTTCTAATTGATGGAAGTGAAGAAATGTTCAAAGAACGTGATGGAGGTTCATACTTTCTTCAATGTCTCTGGGTTTGTAGAAATAATAATGTAACATGTATGATCTAATTTTGAATTGATTATATCAAATTTAATTATCAACAGATGTACCAAAGAATTCTCCAACAAAAATTATCAATGAACAAGAAAGATTTCATGGGTATGATACTTTTTGCTACCAACAAAAGTGATCCAGAAACACCACACATATATACAATATTGAAATTTAATCCTGTTACAAAAGCAATGTTATCAGATCTTCTTGAATTTATGACACAAGATTTCAATCCAAATTTATGGATTTCAAAAGATCAATATCCATTATCAAATTCACTTCTTCAAGCAGCAAGATGTTTTGATGAAGTTAAACTTAAAGTCGTAACAAAACATGTTAATTTAATAACTTGTAATGATAATCCATTAGAAAAAGATAATGAAGAACGTCACAAAAGTCGTGTTATTGCTAAAAATTACAAAGACATACATATTAAAATTCAAGTTGTTGGGTTAGGTCCAACATTTGATTATGATATATTTTACAAAGAATTAATTGATCTTGCTGAAAAATATCCTGATAGAGATTGTAAACAAATTCAACTAACTGATCTTGAAGAAAATGTACTTAGAAAAGCATTTGTCACTGGTCATATGGATTTTAAAGTAAATGATAAATTTAAAATAAAAGTAACTGTTCAAGGTTTTTCAACAGCATATAGATACACACCAAAAGTATGGATACACAAAGAAACAAATGAAATTTTAGACAAAGTATCATTCTATAAACATGAAAAATTTGATGATGATAATGAAGACAATGACGATGAAGAGATGAAAGATATATTTGATCAAAATATTCGTTATAAACAAACATTTGGATATGTTCATTCAAAAATTGATATTCTATTTACACCAAAAGAAGTTGTACAAACAAAACATATTAGTAAACGTGGAATTGAATTAATTGGATTTAAAGCAATGAATGAAGAGTATCTACGTTATCATGTTAAAAAACCACTATTTGTTGGCTCTAATGCTGAAGCAAGTAAAGCTGAAAAGAAATTTTTTGCATCATTGATTAATCATTGTCAACAAAAAAAAGTTATTGGTATTTGTTTGATGGCAAGTAGAGATGATTCATCACCATGTGTATTTTCAATGTGGCCTTGTGAAGAACACGGTGGTTTTTATCTCTACCAAGTACCATTTAAAGGTAGCTCTTATCTATTTCTTGTTTATCTTCAATTACTAATATATATTTTTATTAATTTTTTTGTCTACAGAATCAATCAGAAATTTAAAAGATATTACAAGGAATTATATATTTGATGAAGCAACACCATACTCAGATAGTAATTTAGAATTAATGACGGAAATTGTTAAAAAATGTAGAATCAAGTATGATCCAGCATTGTTTGAAAATCCAAATCAAACAAAAACTAGAACGTACATTCAGGCTATTGCATTATCTGAAGAATATCATCCAGATTCATTTGTCGATACAACATGTATGTTTATTAATTAATTTAAATGATTTAAATAATTTTAAAAGTATTATTAATTATTTATTATTATTTTTCAGTACCAGATAAAAATATAATGAGACAAAGATTACAAAAAAAAGACTTGATTACGAAATTTCAAGAAATGTTTCCTGCATTTAACAATGAAACAGTTGATTATTCTCAAAAGTATATGTGTTATGATCATGATCAAGCAGCTGAATTAATAAAAGGAAATTTATCAAGACATACTGTTCCTGTTTTAAAGAGTATCCTCAAAGCACTTGATCTTTCAACTATCGGATTAAAAAATGATTTGATAATGAGAATTGAAGACTACAAAAAGACCTGTTAATAATTTCGAATAAGAGTATTTCTTTTTAATTTTTTTATTTTGGTATTGAGTAATATTTATATAAAAATATAAATCAACAAATTCAGGAATTAGTTTTTATGATAATTGTAATGTTATCTTGGCTCTTGATGTTTTGAAAGTGGTTGAAGTGAGCCTGGTTGTACCCAAGAATAACCATTTTGTGTTTTTTCATGTTCTTGTTTCTGTAATTAACAATAATTATTATTAAATTTAATAAAAATGTATTTTTTTATTTGAATAATTACCTTTGGTTCGTATATTTTTTGTCTTATTGGCTCGTAAATATTTGAATTCCATTTATTAAATTGTATATAGTGTTGATCATCAACATCTGGTGGATCAAAAACACGATCAATACTTTTTTGAACACATTCTTTAACACGATTACGATATAATTCAATATTATTTTCATATCTAAAAAAGCAAAAATACATTTTAAATATCGTATTCGTTATAAATTTGTAACTGTAAAAAGTTTAATGCTTACAAATCTAATGCATGTTTATTTATGGCTGACAATTTCAAGTCAATTTTCTGAAATATTTTACAGATAAATTGAATCAATTGATAAATCCTATTGCTCTTTTTCCACTCAGCAAAAGCAACAAGTGTATTTAGCTCTTTTGTTTCTTCATCAATTTGTGGATGGAATATTTCCGATTGAAAGGCAACTTTCTAAAATAAAAATTATATTACTATCTTCTTGATAAATAGCAGTTAAAGTTTTTTAAAATATTTTACTAACTGGACAACCACCATCTGGAAAATTATCTGGTAAATTTATTGTAAATCTAAATACTCCACCTCGATAATCACCCTGACGAACAAATAATACTCCAAACCATACTGTAAATTAAAATAAAATTAGTTAAATAATTATTGCATTTACATATTAATTAATTAACTTACAAAATGAATTTTGAGCTGAAGGAATTACATATATTCCTCGTAAATCTTGAGTCTGAAGTAAATTGCTAAAAAAAAAATAAAACAAATTATTATAATATTTACAAATTTCAATTGTTTTATGAATTTATATATTTAAAAATTAAAAATTACTATTCAGATAGTATACTGTATTCTTGAAGGTACACCATGTATTCATTGTTATTTTGTGTAACAACTGGACGATCAATCATCTTGACTGATGTGTTCATTTGCGAATTATCATCAGATGATCCAGGTAATATTTTACGAAATGAACCCATACTTTTAAGTCCATCATCATCACTCTCTATCTATGATAGAAAAAAATATATTAGATTGATTTAATATGCTTTAAATACAAAGACAAATTTTAAATGCAAAATGCAACTTTACTCACATTTTTATTTGCACTTTGCTCCATTTTAGCTTTTCATTATTTGTTTGTAAACAATTTAATAAATTCTCTATTTAAATTGGAGATTTTTATAATAAATTAATGAAAAATATATGTTATTAATAACATTGTTATGTCATTCTTATTGTGTTTCATTTAGTCAACAACAAATAACAATTGAGATGCTATATTTGTACATAAATAAATATATGTCATTGCACCATTGCACACGTCATAAATAATCATAATTATACACAACATATAGATCATCATATATGGCGCCTTCTTTTATTTCTGAGCATGCGCAAGCTTGATATTCAAAAAGCTATAATTTTATATTAAAATTCAATTGATATATATTTTGATATAATTATTTTAATATTAGGACAATTTTAGTATGATGTAATTCAATTCGAATAATTAAGATAATTAAAAATACAAAAAACTAAATAAAGTATCAAATAATAATTTTATTTTTATTAATTGATTTATTATTATAAATCACAATTGTTTTCATAGTAAAAATAAATTTGTCATTGTTATTAATCAAAGAAAATTAATATATGTAATTAAATTTACTTGGGGGTAGCAGTTTTTTCTTTTCTTGCACTGAGTCTTCTACTGAGTGTTCTCAAAGATGGAAGAGGATGATTATGATGTATTAATTCTTTGTAACCAGATATACCACATGTTAATCTTAATTTTAAAGCTTTGATTATAGTACTATTACTCCATTGAGGTGATTTTTTATATCCATTCATAACTTGAATTTGATCGTTATTGAAAATTTGCTTAACTGCATCACTGCTTGAAGCATTTAATCTAGCTTGTAGTTGTTTATTTTTTCTAAGTTGATATTTTAATTTATTCTGTAAAAGTTGTTGATTTTTCTTCAACTTAATTACTTGTTTTTCAGATTGTTCCAAGTTTTGTTCTAATTTTTTTACATATTGTATTAATTCTGAATGAGAAAGTTGTTTCTTTTCAGATAATATTGAAGCATCAATTTTATTATCTGAATGAGAAGGTTGATTCTCATCAGGTAGTATAGGTGTATCAATTTCATCATCTGTTAAATTAACATCAGCAGTATCTTCAGTTGTTGATACACGTGAATCATCATCACCATCATTACCAACACTCTCAGTAACTTCTTCAATAATAATATTATTTGATGAAGTATCATGAATAGTTATTATTTGTTTTACTGGCTCCTGTGGTGGAGTTTGTAGGAGAGTTTTAACTAAACAGATAGAAATAAAAATTGTAAAACCAAACTCAAAGTAGTTATACATAAAAATAAATAATAACAGCTCTTACTTGGTTGATCTTTTGAACTATATCTAACTTGGGTAACTAATTCACCAAAAATTGTTGGAATAGCACTTCTTTTTAATTTTTTTTTTCCATCTACACGTACTTTTTCCCACATGTCTGCAGTAAAGTGGTACTGAAAAGGTATTATTTTTAATTGACATGACACTAATGAATATTAAATAACAATAATTAATTTAATTATTCTCACCTCACAAACGAGCAATGTTTTATTGAGTTTTGTAGTGTCCAGGTCAGCATTTTTAATCCATTGTGCTCGTCGATTTTCATCCCTTGGAACAGTATTCATTTTTACACCATGTCTGGTGCTATTTCTACATCCCGACACAGAACAATTCACCATATTGCTAGATACCTGTTAGGCACATTAATAAATAAATTAAATAATTTTCAATATAACCCAATATTACTATTTATAAATTAACAATATGAGACATGATGGAATAATTCACATTTTAAAAATGAAATTAATTGAAACAACAATTACAATGACACTACATTTATAATTAAATTAAAGATATTTAATTTGTTATACTTACTTACTGTAAACTGTCACACTTTTTTTTAACAACAATTTGTTTATATTGCTTTTTCTCAGCTGTTTTTTTTGTTCTGTGTTGCTTTATTTACATCACAATAACAACAATCAGGCGCCATGTTGATTGTTGAGCGTCGCCATCTTTTTTTAAATGTCAGTCAGAGTGTGTCAAATGTTTGTTATTGTTATTGAAAATAAACGAAAATAAAATTCAGAAAAATATACAAAATGCTTTAAAGATATTATTTAATAACTATATGAATTTCTATTATAAATGTAAACTTAAACTGCAAAGGTAATTAATGTCATACAATTATTAAATTGATTTTTTAAATTTATCTAATCTTTTTATTTCATAGGTTATACGTATATGAGCATTATTAAAATTATTATTTATAAATATTTGTTCTAATTATTATTTTAATTCATTTTTATAAATTTTGTTTATAGATCTAATAAATTCACAATGGTTAAATGTGCCATGAAAAATTGTAAAAATACAGTTGACAATTTTGAAAAAAAATTGTACAAAAAATATCAACAAGTAAAATGAACAAATAAGTTTTCATATATTTCCAAAATACTTGGATACTTGTAAAATTTGGATAAATTTATGTCAAACTGAAATTGTCGATGTAAATAAAGGTGAGTTGTTAATAAAAATTTATATTTATGCTGTTAGGAATTGCCAATTAAACTATTCTCTTTATATGAATTTATCAATAAATTAATTCTTTTTATTTTAGCTGGAGTATGCTCTGTTTATTTTAATTCATTGTCAACTTCAAGACTTCGAAGCTTGATATTTCTGGTCCTTTAGATAATGTACTGACAGTAATGAGAGAAAAAAATTTAACGAGCTGATGAACTTAAAATGTAACTAAATTTGACATTCATTAATTTTTTTTTATAATTAGCCATATACTATTATTTGAATATTTAAGTTTTATTCGAAAATAAATTCTTTTCCATTTAAACATTGTGTTCCAGTATTTTTATCAGTATCAGTGTTTTAAAATTTTTAACAGAGCTCTTACGATAAATACAAAATTCTAAAATTTTCGTGGGGGGATGTTAATGAGTTTAATAGCCCGAGAAAAATAATTTAAAAAAACAGTCTAATATATTTATAATATATATTGTTATGTCTCACAATAATCAATGATTGTTTTAGTTGAAAAAAAAAAAACATTTATTAAATTTATGTTAGTTGTTGGAAACTTTTACAATATATTATTAATCAGTGTTTCAAGTTGAGAGGCAACTGACCGAGCATTACTACGCGGTTATTAAATGATGAGCCAAACAAAAAATAAATCAATAATAAAATATCGAAAAATATATATAATTATGCATAACAATATATTTTCATCTAATTGGCATTGCAATTACCTTGTAAATAAAATTAAAACAAATAATTCATCAGCTTCTAAATAATTTTTTTTTTATTATTGATTTTAATATTCAAAATAATAGTTTTAAAAAATTATTGTTATTGACAGTCACAAGACACTGTATTGTCATTATTATATATCAATTTCTAATTAACATTCCCATCTTATATACCTATACTTTATATTGTTTACCGAATTTTTTAGATTCAGGATAATTAAAATTATAATATCATCGTTTCAATAACTGCTTTTAATTTTTTTGTATGTGTGTTAATTCAATATTTATAGAATTGAATAATATAAAAATTTCAATGAACAGGTGGGTGTTATGTTCTCCATAATACCTGTTTGTACCTGGCCGTTTTACTCCGAACAAAACCGATACGAACCGAGTGAAAAGTGTTGATATATTATAAACACACTATGCTGCCGATTAATTTGATCGGTACTGTATCTAAAAAAAAATATATATTCACCTACCTGTACGAAATGGTACAACCCAGGTAAAAATAGACTTGTGGTGTCAGCAATAAATATAAATACAAAAGAATAACTAACTCATCAACAATAGTTTAGAAATTATAAAATTTATTTAGAAATTTAATGAATTATTTTCAAGTCTAGTTTTATATATAATTCATATCAAAGATATAAAAAAACATAATTTAAATAGTATACATAAGTGTGTGTTTGTGTGCTATAGTTGGTTGGAGAATCGAGAAATTGAATAATATTATTCTTGCCTGACTATTTTTTAACTCCGGCATAATCGGGCGGGGTCTTGGATCTTAATCGTCTCCGCTGGCCTCCATGTTGTCATTTTACTACTCATAATAGTCACAATCAGAAATGACACACGTTAATAATTAATAAAACTAGAGGAATGTTATTTTTATAAATTAAATACAGCGTTTAATATAATTCGTGTTAAAATATATTTAATAGAAAAAAAATTTCTATGGTAAATTGTAATTTTTTTCAAATTTTCATTAAGTTATGAGTGAATTTTTTATATTTAATTAACAAAGTGATTCATATTACATTTACGAGGTATGTACAGTTAGCTATAATTAATTGTTTGTAATTATTATTCAGGTATTAGTTTTTTTATCATTGGTTATACAAACAAAGTGATTCATACTATATTTACGAGGTGTGTACACTTGATTTTAATTAATTATTCGTAATAATTATTTTGGTATTTTATACAATTATTGTTATCGTTATCTAAGAGAGAAAAAGCAAAGAATTATTTGAATAAAAGTGTCGAGTCGAAGTTATTTTGTGCATAGGGGTTTCGAGGCAATTGTGTGTTTTTTATTTTTTTTTTTATTATAATTTCTCTTTTTTTTTTTTTTTGTCAGCTTCCTCTTGATCGCATGGTCTATTTTAATTTTCACCGTTTATTTCCTTCGTACACTTTTTAATGTATCGAAAAAAAATTTAATTTAATAATTATTATATACACTATTATTTTCAATAATGTAAATTTGAAAAAAAAAAATTTATTTTATTTTTTTTTTTTCACATCAACCTGTTGAATATCTTTTAATTTTTATTATTTCATTTTTTTTTTTTTTTCAAATTGATATTTAATTTAAAAAAATAATTCAATTTAATAAAAAAAAATTTTTTATTAAAATAAAACTTTTCAAAATGTAAACAGTAACGATAAAGACACGCCTATATTAAATTTTAATTATGTTCAATGAGATAATACTGACCCATGCTTTTTTATAAAAGTCATTCACTCATGTCTTTATCCGAATAATTATTATTAAATGGCCTTCATTAATTATTTCAAATTTGTACATTTATAAATTCACAAAAAATATATTTTATCTCTAATTTCTACATCTAATTAAAAACTTGATTATTTCAGTTAAATGTTGCTGTTCACGATAATTGTGCTGTTAGCAAGTGCAGCTACTTGTCAGAGGTACGATGGATCTGATACTCTCGGATCAACAAAAGCACCATGGAATTATTATGAAGATAGAGATCAAAATCCTGTTAATATTCCTGATTCGACAAATAATGTTATATTCAAAGAAGCGTAAGTATAATTAAGTACAAAAAAAAAATTACTAATGTTAAAATAAAAAAAAAAACAAATAGTCAATCAAATCCTTTGAAATTTAGAGCCTCTCACTCTTACTAAAATAATTATTAATTTTCTTTTAGTTCATACTTTGTGGTGGCTTCTCGTCTTTGTCGTCCAGGACAAGTTTACCGTGTTGCAGTAGATGTTTATCGTAGTGAAATTCCCATGATGGTTCGTGCTTCAATTCAACGAAATGGTGTAGAAATTGCAGCTGATCATAAAGAAGTAAAACAAAATATTCCAGAAAATTTATTATTGCGAATGCCAGCAACAGCAATCAACGACAACTACAAACTTCGTGTACAAGGTCTTTACAATGATCTCACTGGTGGCCAAGCATTTTACAATGAAACAGATTTAGTATTTAGTCAAAGATCTATGACTATTTTTATTCAGCTTGATAAACCTGTATATATGCAAGGTCAAACAGTTAGATTTCGAGCAATTCCAATAAATACAGAGCTCAAGGCTTTTAATGATCCAATTGATGTTTTTATGTTGGATCCATCACGACGAATAATGCGTCGTTGGTTAAGTCGTCAAAGTAATCTTGGTACTGTTTCTTTGTCTTATCAACTTTCTGATCAGCCAGTATTTGGCAACTGGATCATTCAAGTTATTGCACAAGGTCAAGTTGAAGAAAAAACATTTCTTATTGAAGAGTATTATCAAACAAGATTTGAAGTAAATGTTACAATGCCAGCATTTTTTTTCGACACCGATGAATATATACATGGAATTGTTCAAGCTAATTACACATCTGGTGCTCCAGTTAATGGAAATTTAACTCTAAAAGCAAGTCTTCGTTCTATATCAAAAGATAGAATGATAAGTTCATCAGCTCTTGTAGAAGATCGTTATTTTAGTTTCAATGAGTATTATCCATCTTGGTTTAAATCTGCAGATCAATATGAAGATAATTATACTCCAGTTTTAAGATTTTTCAATGGAACTTATCGGTTTCAGTATCGAATGGAAGAACTTCGAAGTTTTTTCGGTACACTCAGTGATATTGAGGTGAAAATAATTGCCACTGTTGGTGATAGATTTCTTGATGAAGTCATCGTTGGTCATTCAACTGCAAGAATATATAATTCAACTGTTAGAATTAATTTCTTTGGTGGTTCTCCTCAAGTTTTTAAACCGTCAATGCCATTTGCTTTTAATCTAGTTGCATCTTTTCATGATGGTTCTGTTCTTAGACCAAGTCAGCTTCAAGATTCACAAATGACTATTCATGCAGATATTCATTCTCGATCAAGTGGAGAAAGAAGAATAGATACTAAAATTTTAAGACCTTCTCCAGATAATCCATCTATTTGGTCGTTTATGTTAAATCTTAGAACTGAATTGAATTTAGAAGAAAATCCTCAACGTAATCAACAAATTCTTAATGATATAACATCAATGAAAATATACGCAACGTTTCTTGATGGTGAAGGTCATCATGCACAATCAGAGTTACTTCTTTTGGCTCATGAATCACCTAATCATAAACAAATAAAAATTTCAACCTCATCAAAACATCCTGAAGTCGGTGAATATCTTGTTCTTCATGTTCAAACAAATTTTTACATTGAAACATTTAATTACATTGTCATGTCAAAAGGTATGATTGTCTTGAGTGGACAGGATATAATGCAACCTGATATTCGAACATTTTCAATTCCATTAAGTCCAGAAATGGCACCTGTTGCTACAGCAGTTGTTTATCATGTTGGTAGATATGGTGATGTTGTTGCTGATTCATTGACAATACCAGTTAATGGAATATCACGTAATAATTTTACAGTTTTTATAAATAATAAAAAAGGAAGAACAGGTGAAAAAGTTGAAGTTGCAATATACGGTGAGCCAGGTGCTTATGTTGCACTTTCAGGAGTTGATCGTGCATTTTATTCAATGCAAGCTGGTAATGAATTAACATATGCAAATGTTATTAAAAAAATGGCTTATTTTGGTGAAGAAACAAATGGAACACATTCACATTCTTGGCTATTTCACGGTGGTGATCCTGATGAAGTTGTTTATTTTCCTTCATCGACATTTGGCATTGATGTCAACAGAACTTTTGAATATATTGGCTTGGTTGTTTTTACTGATGCCTATATTCATCGTAAACCTGATTATTGTAATAAAACATTAGGATTTAGAGAATGTCTAACAGGAAGATGTTATACAGTCAAACAAACTTGTGATGGACATCTTGATTGTGAAGATGGAACAGATGAAGCTCAGTGTAATTCTATGAATGCCACTGATCTATCGTACTTTAGAACTAATCGATTCAATCGAATTCAGCGATTGTATGAAAATGTGTGGCTGTGGAAAGACATTAATATTGGACCACATGGTCGACAAATATTTAACATTGATGTTCCAAGACGTCCAGTTCATTGGATGGTTACTGCATTTTCTATGAGTCCATCAAGGGGCTTTGGCATGCTACCAAAAGCACTAGAGTATACTGGAGTATTGCCATTCTTTATTAACGTTGAAATGCCAACCACTTGTCATCAAGGTGAACAAGTTGGTATTCGTGTTTCTGTATTTAATTACATGAAGTATAATATAGAAGCAACAGTTGTTCTAACTAGCTCAAAAGATTATAAATTTGTACATGTTGAAAAAAATGGTATTGTTCAATCATATAATCCTCGTACTTCATTTGGTGAACATCAATTTTTTATTTTTATTTATGCACAAGATGCTGAAGTTGTTTATCTTCCAATTGTACCACAGAGACTTGGTGATATTCAGGTACAAATTTACGCAACAACTATTTTAGGAAGAGACACAGTCACGAGAAATCTTCATGTTATACCTGATGGACTTCCACAGTATCGTCATCAATCAGTTATATTGGATTTGACTAATAAGGGATACGTTTTCCAGTATATGCATGTCAACATAACAGAAACACCAATTATTCCTTATTCAGAAGATCGTTACTATGTTTTTGGTTCAAATAAAGCAACAATATCACTTGTTGGAGACGTTGTTGGTCCAATATTTCCAACAATGCCTGTTAATGCAACAAGTTTAATGGGTCTACCAATGGATTGTGCTGAGCAAAATATGTTTAGCTTTGCTGCCAATATGTACACAACACTTCACATGCGACAAGTTAATCAGAGAAATCGTGCTGTTGAAAAAGACAGTTTTTATCACATGAATGTTGGCTATCAACGTCAATTGTCATTCATGAATCTTGATGGATCATTTAGTCTATTTAGAAGTGATTGGAATCAATCATCACCAAGTGTCTGGTTAACTGCATACTGTGCTAGAATTTTTCAAGAAGCCAGTTTTTATGAATGGGAAAATTATCTTTATATTGATCCAGATGTTATTGCACGAGCTGTATCATGGATTTTGATGCATCAAACAAAAGAAGGAGAATTTTATGAAGTTACTACATTTTCTGATAGAAAAATTAATTCTTTAAGAAATTTTGAGGTCAATAGTTTTCAACAGAAAAACATAAGTTTAACTGCACATGTTTTAATAACGTTAGAAACAGTGAAAGATCTTACAGGTGGACTTGGATCACGAGTAGCTCTTCAAGCTGCAAATGCTGTTAAATTTTTAGAAAAAAATTTAAAAGCAATTGAAGAAAGAGGAACACCATATGAAATTGCAATTGTTGCTTATGCTTTGACAATTGCACAATCACCTGCAGCTGAACAAGCTTATACAATTCTTTCTATGAGTGCTCGATCAGAGGGAGACTTGACATACTGGGGAAGAGTACAAGTACCTTTGCCACCGTATAAAATTGAAAATAATAAACCATTTCTTTTGCCACGATTGCCTTATATTTATGATTCAGAAAATATTGAAACAACAGCTTATGCATTGTTGGTTTATGTTGAGCATCAAGCAGCTGGAATGGAAGCAATTGTTAAATGGCTAAATTCACAAAGACTCACTGATGGTGGATGGGCGTCGACACAAGACACTGCCTGGGCTATGAAATCATTGATGGAATACACAACTAGATCAAGAATCAGAGATGTTAGTTCACTCGTAGTTACAGTTGAAGCAACTTCATTGCCTGGACAAACAAAAACATTTATTGTAAATGATAAAAACATTGCAAAGCTGCAGTCTATTGAGGTAAAAAAAAAAAAACACATTCATTTACAATGTTAAAAATATAAATATTTTTTAAATACATTTTTATTTGTTTTATTTATATAGATACCAGAAGCTTGGGGTACTGTAAAAGTTCAGGCAAAAGGGGCAGGTTATGCAATTCTTCAAATGACTGTTCAATATAATGTTGATATTAAAAAGTTTCAAACTGAACCACCTGTTCCATCATTTGACTTGGTTGTCAGGCCTAATTTCTATGGCAGGAATCAGTCTCACATCAATTATCTGAGCTGTCAGAGGTGAACCACTTTTTAATTTAAACCAAATTATTTATATTTGAATTATAAAATTAAATAATGAATTGTATTTTCTAGATGGATCAACACAAATGAATCATCAAGATCAGGAATGGCTATTTTGGATGTTACCATTCCTACTGGTTACATAATCCAGCAGCAGACTTTGGACAGATACATTCGATCAAAAGCAGTGAAAAATTTACAAAAAGCACGCTTCCAAGAAAAAAAAGTACTTTTTTACTTTGATTATCTTGACAATGAGGAGACATGTATTAATTTTACCATTGAGCGTTGGTATCCAGTTGCAAATATGTCAAGATATTTAGCAGTCAGAGTTTATGACTACTATGCGCCTGAAAGATACAATGAAACAATATTCAATTCATTGTCGACTTATGTTTTAAATATTTGCGAAGTGTGTGGAAGTTCACAGTGTCCGTATTGTTCAATTTATAACGCGGCGTCATTATCAAGAATCTCAGTTCTTTCTATTTTTATTTATATACTCAGTGTTACCTCCAAGTATTTCATGACATAGTTATCAGACATCACGAGTCATGTAAATTTTCGAGAAAAAAAATTAACAAGTACAAATATTAAGAAATCAATTTTAATAACAATTTCATATCAAATAATTTTTTCATCTGAACCAATTCAATGTGGATCTTGAACTAGAGCTGGGGTGGTATTCTAAACATGATGTACTTTATATGGTTAACGACAACAAACGAGGCTTACTTTTGACTTTGTAATTCGACACCTTGTAAATAGTAAAAAGGTGGGAAGCAAAAAAATATTATCAGTTATAAAATCCGCCCAAAGAAACTTTATTTTTCGAATTAATTTTACGAATTATAATGTTAGCTATATATATGCATGAGTTGTCAATATTTTCATTAACAACGGTTTTTTATTTTTATATTTATATACGTTATATTGAATGATCTGATTTCTTTTTAAATGCGGTAAACGCATGCTAAGTGCTCTAAAAAAAATTTTATATATATTTTTTAAAAAGAATATAAATAATATTGTTGTTAATAATACAATGTAATATTTAAAAAATTTTACTAAATTCGAAATTTATTTTAGATAAATTTCGACAACTCTTCTTTGTCAAAAAAAATTTTCAACTCATAATTTTATAATTTTTTTAAATGTTGATCTTTTTATATTGAACGTCAATCAATTCTTTTTTTTTTTTTTTAAATAAGAATAATTAAATCAATTAAAAAATATCAAAGTTAAATTTGTTCTTTTTTAACATTTGTTCATGTTAAAAAATCATTTTACACTTGGAAAAAAAAAAAAAAAATTGACTATTTAATTTTTAACATTTACTCTTTTTTTATATTTGATATTTTTTTTTTTTTTTTACTGTTTGATAATTAATATGATAGTCTTCGTTGACAAATTACGTCCGTAAAAATTTTTTTACAACTTAATATAATAAGAGTACTGAGATCATAGTATGTTTGTGTCTATACACGTGATTTTCTCCTAGTGCCTTATTGGAAGATAATTAGAAAATTATAATTTTATGATAAAGATGTGAATCGAGTGTATGGACATGAATAGACCTCAGTACTCATATACATATATGATTTTAGAGAGCAGTATTTTATTATTACTATTTTATATTATTTCTCTTATTGAGAATTGGAAAATTAAAAAATCTGTAAAAATATTGTATTCTATAATTATTTCTTACAAATAAAAAGCTTTACAATAATATTTACAAGTAATGATAATTTTTTATGTATTTGTCTAATTTTTTTCGCAATAGCACTATACATAAATGCCTGAGAAATTGAAAAAAAAATTAAATTACTATAGAAACAGATAAATCAAAAAATAATGATGGGCTCTCCGAGTTTTCTCTGGATTTCTACGAATTTTCTCCGGATTTCTATAGATTTCCTCCGGCTTTCCTCCGAAATTTCTCCGGATGATGATAAAAATAAAAACCAAGATAAAAAGAATAATAACGATAAAATTAAAAAAACATTAACTTATGGACACAAAAAAAAATAAAAAATAAACAAAATGAATGAATTAAATTGTCTAAACAAAACATGAAAAAAATAATCTAGCTAAACGACAAATTTATCAAAGACAAAGACAATTAATGTAAAAAAGAACAAGCTAAAAAAATAATTTAAAAAAAAAGACAAACTTTCAAAAAAATATGAAAATTTTTTAATATAAATATAACCAATTATGTCGATAAAATTAGGAAAAAATCAAAAGATAAATTTAAAAAAAATTAGTCAAAATCAAAAAATGAAAATAATAAGTCATTCATAAAAGAAAAAAAATTGATGTTTTAAAACATGTTCCTTATAATATTATGTTTAATCGGTACAACTAAAATATATCAGGATGGATGAAGGATTATGTATAATCCTTCAAATTTGTTTAATGGTGTACATATATGTACATACACCATTAAACAAATTTGAAAAAACTATAAAACAATAAATATTAATATTTTTATGAATAAAAAAGACAAATTACGATTATTATGACGGTTTCGAATGCAAAGTTATCAAATGTTTTGATATTAATAATACAAAATGTCATGATTTAACAATAATTCGTATAGTACAAACCATCGATATATCAATTTAGAAAAAATATGGTGTTGGTGATGACATATTTAATTTATTATTGAATTATGTCATTTGTTTTCTTTAAAGTATTAGCGTTCATATAGTCAAGCTTGCTTGGTCTTTTAGGACGCAGTATTTTATATCGTGCTGAGAAATGCAAGGTATCAGAAAATTGGAAAAAGTCGAATAAACATCGGAGAAACATCGGAGAAAACATTGGAGAAAACATCGGAGAAGAATGGAGAAAAATATATCGGAGGAATAATTTTGAATATACAAATATTATATTTAAAAACTAAAAAAAAAAATACTTGCAATTTCAATAAATTCAATAATTAATTAATATACTTATATTAATATTAAATTTATAAAACTTGACTTCTTTTTTGCATTCGTGATTTTCATTTTTGAATACAAAATCAACAAACAAATTCCTACCGCCATCTTCAAAAGAGAGAGAGAGAGAGAGACACACAAATTTACCACGCATGCGTAATAAATAATTAGAATTCTATTAATTATAAAAAAAAAAAAAAAAAATGTGCTCACATTTCTACACACTAATCAAAATAAATAAACAAATTTAAATTTATTCAAACAAATATATTGAACTAAATAATTAAATTATAATCTTCAAGTAAAAAAAAAATTTAAAAACAAATTGCAAAAAAAATAAATAAATAAAAACAAATAAAAGGTGATGAAGTTAAAAAATAATAATAAAAAACTTCAATGAAGACAGTGTTATTGTTTATGAAAAAAATACGTTATCGAGATGACAATTATAACAATAAAATTACTATCAATATTAACAATATTTTTGTATATAAAATTAACAATAGGAATAAATGATGCCACAGTTGAGTGTCAAATTGGTAGATCATTGCGAAAACAGGTTAAACTATCACCACTTGGTGGCATGTGTATGAAAGACATAGCCAATCATTTATCAAAGGCCCTGAGACAACTTGGTAACAATGAACTTGGTCTAACTGAGTATCAAGAAACACTGGACAAATTTGATTTTACACATATCACAAATGAGCCAGATCTAGCATTGAACAACTTAGCTTCAAACATAAACAAAAAACTACAAAATTACATAAATATCATTGAAGAATCATTGACAACAATAACTCCAATAATAAATGACTACAAAAATTATGATAAATCTAAGGGTATCATTGATATTTGTGAAATGATTTACGTTGAGCTTTATGCAAAATTATCAGATAATAAATTAAAAAATTTACATATCATACCATTATCATTAAAACAACAAATGAAAATATGTGGACCAAGTGAAACACTTCATAATATTGGCTTATTTATACCACAATGTAATAAACCTAAAAATATAATTATTTTAATTGATCATGGTAGTTTTATGACTGATCATGACATTGCACTTGTTCGTAATACATCAAAAGCAATTGTTAATATGTTGAGTGATTATGATTCAATAACAATCATTGGTCTTGCTCGACATGCTTTTGTACATTGTAAAAGTGGCCTAATAAAATCAATAGATATCAATAAATTTAAATTATTTAATTGTATTGATAATATACAAAGAATAATTCCAAAAGAAACATTTAATATTGATTTAAATGAATTGCCTAAAAATTTAACTGACAATAATTTTATATTTCATATTATAATTTCACTTGATGATAAAACAAATGTTGATAAAATTAAAAATATAATTGAAGAGAAAAATATTAAAGTACATTTACGTACTGTTTTAATATTGCTTGATGATGTTAATTATGATTTGGATAATCATGATGATAGCATGATAACAATACCATCAAAAAATTTATTAGAATATGATATTGCAAGTTTATTATCAACAATTGATTGTCCAATGATTAATAAAAAAAATAACTATTATTTATCTGATAATTATTATGATCAATTTAGTAAAACAGTTTTTTTATCAATTCAAAATATAACAGATATTGCATTGATATCGTTAAATATAAAACTTGATGAATTAATTCAAGATGTAAGATATTTTAATGCTGGACCACATACACGTGCTATATTATTTAATAAAAAAAATCATGTATTGATGCATAAAAATTTTCCACGTATTGAAATGTTACAAGAACAACCATTAAAAGTAAATTTACGTGATATTGAAAATATTGATGATGCTGATATCGCTGAAATGATAAATAACAATGAGGGAAATAAAAAATTGATAAATAAATTGGATAAAAAAATAACAATAAAATGGAAACATTTAAAATATTTGGATTTAATAAGTTGTATTATTATTGATGATGATGCTGATAATAAAACAAGATCAGTTGTTAAAAATTTATTACCATTAGATAATGATATGTATCATCATCGTTTGGATTTACTAACAAATGATAATAAAAAAAATTTATGTATTAATCATGGTACGATAATGAGTCCAATGAATTCAGTAATATATTTATCACCATGGTGTTTTAAATCAACGACAGTTGGTGATTTTGAAACATCAATAACATTATCAAATTACATGGCATATATTAAAGATACAACTGAACTTGTTGCTAATCCTGGTTTGTCAACAACAGTTAGACAAGAAATATCAATATTATCACAAACAATGAATTTTTTTAAACAACGTCATTCAGAAAGTCCTGGTAATATGTTTTTCATACGAAGATATGTAACATCAATTGAAAATGGAATAATTGAATTATATCCAGGTGTATCATTAAATTCAAATTTAGATCCAAAAAGAAGATTATGGTTTAAAAAATCAATAGAATATCCTGGTAAAATAATATTAACTGGACCATATATTGATGCTGGTGGTTCTGGTTATGTTGTTACATTAAGTCAAACAATATCTGAAGGACGTCGTGTATCATTGCATACAAATAATGATCCAATTATTGCAATATCATCAATTGACATGACAATTGGTTATATGTCACGTTTATTAAATGACATGTTACCATTTTGTAAAGAAACAACAATTAAATGTTTTTTAATGGATGACAGAGGTTATCTTGTTTATCATCCATCATTAATTGAATCTGGTACAACAAAATTTGAACAACAACATATTACACATAAAGAATTACTTGTTGCAAATGATATATTAAATCATGATATGTTTGTTGAAAAAAAAATATGTTCAAATAATATTGATGGTACTATTAAACGTTATTATAAATTTAATACATCAATTGATAATGTATTAACAAATATAATACATGGTGAACATTGTGTTAAATATCAGCTATCATCTGTACCAGGAACAAATGTATTTTTAGGTATTATCAATGAAACATGTTTTGAAAATGCATTTTGTCCATGTAGTACAATGGATCGTGTTTGTTTAAATTGTAAAAGAATGGAACAAACTGAATGTGAATGTCCATGTGAATGCTCTTTATATAATGATAATTGTGAAAAAACAATGACAAATTATAAATTAGAACCATGTCAAGCACCATATGAACAAGGTATACAATTATCAAATAGCCATATAAATAATGGATATACTAAAACAATTGATGAACAACAACAATCATCATCATTTTCATCAACAATTGATACATGTCCAAAAATTGATTGTAAATTATTTGATAAAGAAGAAGATTGTAATGGTATTATTGGTTGTGTATGGTGTGAATTAGATACTGATGGTGAAACACAATTAAATACACCAGTTTGTACTGATGAATCAATATGTTATCATGGTGTATTGGGTTCATTATTACCATACAATGATATTAATTATAATTCACAATCAATGAATGATATAACAAATAATGAATGGTCATCAGTTGGTCCAATTGCTGGTGGTATACTTGTTGTTATATTAATATTTGGTGTAACATTATTTTGTTATAGATTACACAGTGTACAAACTGATCTTGAACATCAATGTTTACATTTACATGGTTCACCAGATACAATTAGAATGACACATATTGATAATGCAAATAATGGTGGTATTAATGGTGATCAAGAACTTATTGATAATGATAGAAGTAAAAATAATATTGATAATTTATTATTACATGATAATATACAACCAATATCACCATATCGTGTTACAACAAATTATCGTAGACCAGCTGGTGGTGATAGTGATCATGGTTATTCAACAATGACACCACATGATGATACTGAACAACAATCATTTGCTGAGCCATTATTATTTGTCGGTGATAATAGTGAACCAGAACTTGGTAAAAAATTAATTATATCAACACCAGTGCCAACAACAACTTGTTTAGAATCACCACATCATGTGCTTGTTCCAGTAACTGTACATCAAAATATGGAACCCAATTATTGTTAATAATTACATAAGACTTTTTATATATTTATATTTTTTAATATTTCAAGACTTATTATCAATTACTTAATGTTCGTCCAGTGAAAAAATATATTTTGTTTTTTTTTTCAAATGACATTATCAAGTGCCAATGATAAATCAATATTTATATCATGAAAAATTTGTTGGATAAATTTTTTAAAAACTCAGACTGATCAATTTACAAACAAAAAAAAATAATTGCCACATATTTTTTTACTACTTAATTAAATGATACAATAATTAATTTTTATATTAAAATAAAAATATTGGGTAGCTATATAAATATACTTAAATTATAAGCAAAAAAAAAACTTGTATTATTTTATTACAATGATTTTATTGTTATTTAAGAATAATATTTAAAAAATAATGGATTTAAAAAAAAAAAAAAAAAAAATCCACATCAATTGTATTACATTTATTTTCAAATTGAACAAAAAAAAAAAAAACTTTTTTTTTTTACTTACATTGCTATGTTAAATTTAATTAATTCATTTTAAATTAATTTTTTTTTTTTTTATTATTATCAATTAATTGTGTATAAAGTATGACGATGATGGAGACATTTTGTAAGATTAATAAAATTAAAAAAAAAAAAATTAGATAAAGAAATTTTTTAAGGAGTGAAGTCTGGATTTTTTTTGAGTATAACAAAACTTTCCATGATGGGAGAGACTGGTATGTATTCCTCAGTAGCAAGTTCAGCACGTTCACCATGAGCAAGAAGAACAGGTGTTGTGTGAGTTTGAAAGCCAGTTATTGTTTTGGGTTTACCAGCTTGACCAACAACATCAACAGCAATACCAACTCTAACTGGTACTGGTAATGGTTGTAAATCTTCATCAAATGTAACCAACATTCTTGGTTTCATTGCTATTGCCAATGCGTACAGAAGATAATGTGATCTTCCAAGAATAACTGTTAAATAAAAATAAAATAAATATATAATAAATATTTAATAGCTACAATAATAAATAAATAAATCAAAAAATAAACTTACTATTTTTAACATCAAGAAAACCAACAATTGTTGCTAATATACCAGCAAGTGCAACTGGACTTAATAATTGTCTCTCACTGTGATATGGTGATAATGTAAGTGTACCTTTACCAAGATGTGTTAAACCTTGTGCAATTCTAACCATGAATAAATTATTTGGATCTTTAGCATGAAATTGTGCTAATTGACGTAACATTGCAGCAACGAATAGCATTAGCATACCAAATATATGTGAAAATTTAGATAATGTATCCATAATAATGATATTGATATTTCAAGTGTAGGACCACAGTGGTTCACACACCTTAAAATATACAGTGTTTGCAATTGATTTCGTGAACTTAAATCTTTTTCTTTTTTATTTGTATCTTTATCATCTTTTTTATTATCTTTTTCTTTTTCCTTGAATTGAAAAAAAAAAAAAACAATTAAATTACAAATTAAATAAAATAAATAAATTATATAAATTAAATTAAATTTACCTTGTCTTGATTATCTTTTTTATCATCTTTTTTATTATTACGATCATTTTTTTCATCTTTTTCATTATTAGCTTCATAATGTTCTGAACAAATATGTAATAAATGTTGAATTTTTAATACATTACCAGTACCAGCATATGCACAAACTTCAATAAGTGTTGTTGACATTGATCTAAATGGTTCTGGTATAATTTCAAGTGCAGCAATAATTGTTTCAGCAGCTTCTTGTTTACCCAAAAAACATAATGCCAAACCAAGTGGTAAAAATCTAGCATATGTATCTTTAAGTTCAATTTCAGTTTTTTCCATAAGACATTGCATTATTGTTGTTGTTACAAATGCATTACATGAACCAACAGCAACCATACCAAGTGATAAACCAGCAAGACCAATAACTTCCCAATTTGATTTTGGATCAGTTAATACTGGTGCAAGTAAACTCAATACATCATCACGATTTGTACCAGCATATGCAAAACCAAGACCAAGTACAGAACCAACTCTAACAGCATTATTATTATGTAATGCATAATCAGATAATAATGCTAATGCTGGATCACAATCATTTTTAATACCATTACTAACAATACCACATGCTAATAATGCACCTGATTTAATATAATCTTCAGATGCATATAAATATTTATCAATTGGTGTTAAACCACCATCAACATCCCATAATAATACAAGACCAAGTGATGCTGTTGCACTTATCATACCATGTTCTTTATTTTTATATAACCATTTATTACCATCATGAACAACTAATTTATCATTACCAAAACCAGCATTAACAAAACCATTGACAAAACTAGCAGCTAAATTTTGACGTGCTGAATCAACTTGTCCACCGCTAAATGATGGTCTTGAATTTTCTAAATGTGATTTATAAACATCCTCTGGTGTTTTTGGTTCCATAATATCAAGTTCACGTGCTAAATTTAAAAATTGATTACTCAAATGTGAATTTGCCATTATTTCATTTAATACATCATATCCAATTTCTGATTCTGGTAATTCAATAAATATATGTTGACGTGCAAGCATAAATGCTAATTGTTTACGTATTAATAAATCATCACAAGTTGTAAATATTGAATTTATTAAATTTAAATCATTTAATTGCATTGCAACACGTAATGCTTGTGGATATTGATCAAATTTTGTATACAGTTTCCATGCTGTACGTAATAATGTACTATTTTCTGGATCAGCAACATATGGTACATTACTTGTTAAATAAAGACAAACACGTTGATATGCACCTTCATCAACATATTTTTCAAGTAAATCAAGTCTTTCAATTTCCATTAATAAATCACATGCTTCTGTTTCAGCATTATGTGCCATATTATAAGGTACTATTTCATGTACAAGTATTATTAATTCATTAATACGTTTATCAGCATCATCACCATTTGATACATCATCCCATTCAGCTGTTAATTCACCAGATAAATGACGTACATATTCATGTCCCCATTCACCAAGTTCTGATGTTGAACCAATTAAACGATATTTTAAACATTCACGTCCTTCACCCATAGCCATTGCCAATACAGATAATATATCAGCACATAATTCACGTGATAATTTATCATCAAGATTATCATATATTTTTTTCATTGTATCATAATGGGGTCTCATGAATTTCAATGGTTTTGGTACACTTGTCATTGATGTTGTTGATGCACGTATTTGTGATCTCAATGATTCAAGTGATTGTAAATGTTGACTACGATCTGGATCTTGTAAACGTTCTACCAAACCATCAAGTTCTTCCTGAAGAAGTTTATCCTCTTCGGACTAGAAAAAAAACATCATCATCATTGTGTCAAATATACACATCTATAGAGAAGGGGCAATTTATGCGAGTCACCGGGATATATATTTATTCAAACACTTACCAAATCATTTTTTTCTTCTTCTTTTGCAGGCTTCACTTCTTTGACCACTTTGGTCTCAACTTTAGTACTCTCTGGCATATTTAATTATTTATTCAATTACTTTTTTATTATATTTATAATAAAAAGTAATATTTAACAAACAAAATCAACACAAATTGACTTTTGACAAGAAATTTTTTGCTGTGTATTCAGTCTATATTTTGAGGTTATGAGTTATGACTTTTTTTTTTTTTTTTTTCAAAGAGAGCTGCAGAGTCACTGTGAAATTACATGCGATACCATCTTGTGAGAAAATTTTTAATTATCTTACATTAATATAGAATACCAACATTGCGCCAATTTGTTATTTAAATTATTATTATTATTTTTTATTGTTTACTTTTTAAAATGTCAAAATCACATTTTTTTTTTTGACATTTAATTGTCATTGATAAGAGAAAAATACAATTATTAAAAAAATAATTTAATTTTTGGATTAATTCAATTGTTTAATTTTAGCAGAAAAATAAAAATAAATAATAATTAATAAAAAAAAAAAAATAACAATTAACAAATTGGAGTAATATTTGACAGTCGAGTGACAGTGAGTTTGTGTGTGCGGTCATTGAACGTCACGGCTTCAACAACAAAATATAATTCTCATATCGAACGTCAAATGAGAAAGGGTGGCTATGGTGATGATGATGATGGTGGTGGTGGTGGTGGTGAAGCTGTGGGTATAACTACTTGATAAAAAAACTCCCCGGGTTTTATATAAAATACATACATACATATACAGTGCAACACCCCCCCGGAGGAAAAAGGGGAAAATAAATCATTGAAGAGAGAGACTCATACATGTATAAAAAATTACTCCTTAAAGCTAAAAAGCAGAGTGCTTTTTTAAGAAACCAAGAGAGAGAGAGAGAAAAATTTTTTTTTACATTTTTTTTTTTGTTTTTTATCACCAAATTTTCTTGACTTTTGTACATTTTTGTACACTTTTTTTATAATAGTGTTGTGTATGTGTGTTTGTGTTATTAGCAACAAAAAAAAAACAACAATAATTTATATTTTTTTTTTTAATATAAAATCCTCCCTCTCTGTGTACCCTCCCCGTTGTTGTACATTCAACTCCAGTTTTACATTATCATCCGTAGGGATTGATCCATTTTTCAACAAATTAAATTTTTGTTTTTTGTTTTTTTACAGAAAAAATAAACATGTTTAATAATAGAAAAAAAAAATTAAATTAAAAAAGCAATAATGATGTGCCGAATTATTGCAATTATTGTTATAAATAATAATAAAAAAAATAATAATATAATATTGAATAGTATATTTAATAATATTAATAGTGAATTGTTAAATGTAAATGTCAAAGGCTGAAGCGTAAAATAAAAAGGGTATTGCCGTCGTCGTCGACGTTAATATCAAAACGTAGACGTATTGATAATAATTACCATAATTATTTTGATTTAATTAATTATATAAATTATAAAAATATGGCATCACAAAGTCAAAATGTTGGTAATATTGGAGGAACAAGTGGTACAATGACATTAGCATCAATACCATCATCCTCAACGTCGACATCGTCATCATTATTGTCGCCCTCGTCGACGGCACCCAATGTACAATTATTTAATACTCAACAACAACAACAACAACAACATCACCATCATCATCATCATCAACATCATCAACAACAACAACAAATGCAGCAAAAAAGTGGAAATAATTTTGAACCAATTGATAAAAGTTCATCAAATACACTCAAGGTTTTATTTATTTTTTATAATATGATGATAAAATTTATATTTTATTTATTTAAATTGAGTATTATGTTGTTTACCTTGATCTAATTTTAATTATTGATTATTTTTATTTATTTATTTTTTTATTTACAGCGTAATCCAAAAATGGAATTGAGTAAAACAGATTTATTAAAATTACTTGGATATCTTGAGGGTGAATTACAAGCAAGAGATATTGTTATTGCAGCTTTAAAAGTAATTATTATTGTTGATATAATTGTTAATTTAATTAAGCTAATTGTTGTATTGATTATGTGTTTGTTAAATAGTCGGAAAAAATGAAACATTTACTTAATTCACGTTATCGAAGTGGTACAAATGATCCACATGCAGCTTTAACACGTGATGTTGCTATTGTTGGTGGTGTTATTAGAATGGAATGTAGTCAAGCTGATCGTCAAGTTGCTAGTTTAGAAGCACTTGTTACACAGCAAAGACGTACACAATGTCGTATGGCTAAAGTATTGAAAGAAGCTGAAATGCGTCATAGAACGGTAAATAATTATAAATAATTAATTTAATTTATGTAATATAAAATTTAAAAAAAAAAAAAAATTACAATTTTTTATAAATTAATAAGGTAATAAAGGAACTGGAAGAAGAAAAACGTAAACATGAGCATGATACAGCACAGGGTGATGATATAACATATGGATTGGAAAAAGAAAGAACAAGATTAAAAAAAGAATTAGAATTAGAACGTCAAGAAAAAAAACGTCTTGAAAATGAATTAAAAAAAGAAAATATTGCTATGGAAATTGAAAAAAATAGACAAAAACAAATTGTATTATTATTATTAGCTGAAAGAAAAAAAATAATAATGAAATATATTGAAGAACGTAAACGTTCAGAAGATTTAGCTCAAATATTAAGTGAAGAAAAAGTTAGAATTGATACAATGGCTGAAGGTCTTGAAGAAGAAAGTAAAAAATCATTACAAATGGAAGCTGAATTGGAAAAACAAATAGCACAATTTGATATTGAAAGACAACAATATAGACAAGCATTATTAAAAGAAGAAAAAAAAAATAAAGAACTTGAAATTGATATTGAAAAAATTAAAATTGAATTAGAATCATGGAAATCTGGTGTTACAATGAGAGGTACTGTTAGATCAGCAATTATTGGTGGTGGTGGTGGTGGTGGTATACCACCGCCACCACCAGCTAAACCAGCTAATTTAAGTAGTATAACAACACTTAGACCAACTGGTACATCACCAGGATGTAAGTAGTGAAAAAAAAAATTATAATTAAAAACAACTTTATAATAAAATAATTAACAATTAATTTATAGTAAAAGGACAAGCTGTATTGGGTACTGGTACACCAATGGTATCAAGTAAAGTTGTTCAGCCAACAGCAACTGTATCAAGTGTTCCAGTGAGTGGTCCAAGTAAGTTATCAATTGTATAATATATTTTTTTTATTTATTATTCATATATATAAAAATAAATGTAATTTTTATAGCAACTGGTATAGCAAGATCAGTAACACCACGTCAAGCAATGAGAGGTGTTACATATGGAACAGCTGTTGCACCAACTCCAATAACAGCAGTAGCAACAGCAGCAGCAGCGACAACAACAACAACAGCAGCAGCAATTGCAACATCAACAACAACAACTCCAACAACAATAGCTGCAGCTACAACAGTAACAAATGCTGTTGCTAATGACAATGACACAGTAACACCAGCAACAACAACATCAATTGTTACATCAAATACTGGTACAACTGTAACAACAAGTGTCGTTGATAACACAAATACAACAATCACCGAGCCCCAGGTAATTCATCAACAATTTTCTTCTCGATCTACGTTGATTTAATAAATAACTGATGGGACAATACTTTCAACATAATTTATATATATATAACATCACACGTTTGTTTTATTTTATATATTATTATTATTAATTCACACGTTATTGGAAAAAAAAAAAACAAAAACAAATGGAAATGGTTTGCATGATTATTCTTTATAATTATTTGTATTAGAAACAAAAAAAAAAAAATAATAATTCGAGGAAGATTGAAATAGTCTTCCGGCATAATCATTAATTTTTTAATTTAAAATATAATTATTGATAAATTTTTAATTTTGCTTTTAAGGTGCAATTATGATTGATTAATCTAGGAGTCTAAAAAAAACATTTATAAAGCTATTTATTATTTATAATACTCATTTTTTTTTTATTGTAGTTTTTTGTTTTTTTTTTTTTAATTATTTTATCTAAGAGATAACTATAATTACTAAAACCTCAGACGTTGATAATTAATTAAAATTAATAATTTAATAGTTAAAAGAATAAACCAGTAAAATTAATTTTTAATCGCGTTTTTAATTTTTATAAAATTCTAGTCTAATGCCATTTAGATAAATAAATAATCAAGAAATGAGTACTTACTAATTATATTTATCATAAAAAATAAAAAATTAATTATTATCTTAATTTAAAATATCTTTTTTGGCAATAAAACAAATAAGAGATAAATTTTAAAACTCTGATCTTGTAAAAAAAAAAAAAAGAAATAATTAAATTTCATTTTAACAATTCAATTTTTACAAATTGTTTTTTTTTTTTTTATATATTATTATTGACAATCCAAAGATGCTATTAACGTTTCCGACCAACACAAACAATAATTTTTACATTTTAATTTTTGACAAATATATATTACAGACAAAATTAATAATTTATGTACATAAGACGTATTATTTTAGTATGTATATTATTAATTCCTTATTAAATATTCGTATGTAATTCACTTCCGTGCTGCTTTATTTACACAATTACCTGCTTAACCTTTATCATTAGAAATAATAAAATAAAAACAAAAATATGAATAAGAATAAAAATAAGAAAAAAAAATCTGTATCTATACAAGACAATAAACCACCTCTTTTTGAAGTGGAATAAAATATTAAATTATTTATCTGTCTTCTTTATGTATTCTATTGATATATATTTATTTAATATTCTTTATTAAATTTATTGATATTATTATATTGTTTTTTAATAATTTTTTTTCTATATTATTTAAAAAAAAGAAAAAAAAAACAAAACCTGTATCTTTATTTTCATCACACATCAACCTGTTTACAACACCGACACCAAATTGGTAATTGGCTTTTATTTATTTTACTATATTATTATTTATTTTATTTATTTATAATTCTCATCTTGATTGGTTTAATTGGTAAATGAAAAAAAAACAATATATGATATTTAAAAATGAATATTAATTTAAAAAGTGTATGATTAATTTCTCAGACAGTGGATAAACGTATGATTGATGGAAAAACATCATCAATAGTAACAGCAACAATATCATCAACAACAACAGTAACAACAACAGCAACAATATCATCATCATTATCAAATACAACAACAACAACAACATCATCTGTATTTGGACAAACAATTGCTGCTGTAACAGCAGTTGTTACTGCTAAAAAACCAATAATATCACGTGGTATACCACCACCAGTACCACCAAATAAACCAATAGTACCACCTAAAAAAGAAGGTACTGTTTATATGAGAAGACAAGATCCAAATCAACAAATACAAGATGTTAAACAAATAAAATCTCCATTAATACCAGCATGTCAAACTAATGTTGTTAATCAAAATCAACAAGTACAAGCAATTACAACAGTTACTTCACATCAAACCATCGAAGAGGTAATTAATATTGTTAATTAATTATTTTTTTATTAACAATAAATAATATTTAATAAATTTTTCATGTTTTATTAATATTTTTTAGGTAAAACCACGCTGATATCAAGAGGCTTCATTCAAAGCCAATCAATGTCCATCATCGTGATGAAATATTATTTTATTTTCATTTGATTTTATTTTGTTTTTTATTATCAAATATCACATGAGCATATACAAAGGCAACTACACATATTTTATGCACATTTGCACGCACCATTGATTCTTCAATAGATTTATTTGAAAAATAAAATTAAAATCAAACAATATTTGCTATGATCACTGCCTCGACAGATTCACAATGAAAATTGAATTAAAAAAATAAAAAATACTATCGATGAAACAATATTGTAAATTAATACACGAATGAGTTTAAATAGAAATAAAAAATAAAAGTGGCAATATAAATAAAACAAATAAAAAGTATTTGGTAAACATAGTAATGCAACTATTGATTTTTTATTAAATTAAATTTGATATGGTTAAGGTATCATCAAAGTGGAGAATATTTAGCGTTAAATCAAAGTTGACAAGTCGTATTGCACTGATAATTTGTATATTTAAAATTGCTTGTAGACATGCTGTTGTTATCCTCATCGTAATACTCATTGACATAATCCCTTGATAATAAAATAAATAAAATTTTGTTAGGACAAATTTCAACTGAGTATACAGTCTTCCAAAATAAAAAAATAAAATGAGCAAATGAAATACTTAAAAACAGAAAAGAAATAATAAATGTTTTAATAAAATAAACAGTGTTTTTTTTCGAAATAGTAATAGTAATATAAAAATGAAGAAAAAAAAAAAAGATATTTAAAAAATTAATGACATTAAATTTAGGTATTTAAAAAACACTTTTAGCTTTGATTTATTGACATTTTATAATTTTCATAAAAACCTTTAAATACTCTTAATAAATAATTTTAAAAAATGACAATTTTTATTATGAAAAAAATGTGAAATAAAAAAAGAATGATTTATTTATTTATTTGTAAATTTTTTTGTCCCTCGGTTAGATAATATATTGATAAAAATTCAAACGTTGTAATTGTATTTTAAAAAAAATCCATGTAGGTATCCACGTGAACGTTAATGAAAATTAAAATATACACTTGAAGTAAAATAAAAAAATTAAGTAAATAAAAAAAATGTGAAACTAGCACGTGTGTACATAACTTTTCGATGTGTACTGAATTGAGTAGTAAATACAAAAAAATAATAATTAAAACTACGTCTAAAGCAAAATAAAAAAAATAAAACAAAAATGGAATAATAGAAAAATCATCTAACTTGAAAATAGAACAAACAATAGAATAAAAAACAAAAAAAAAAAAAATTCAACAAAGAAATTAAATTAAAATAAAGTGCGTTGAGACAAAAAGTAAAAAGTATATTTATTTTTATTCCTTTGAAATTTTTTTCCAGCCAGTTTGTGTGTTTGTTGTGTGTTCAATTGAAACTATGTTTATTTAAAAGTAACAAACAAAAAAAAACAAATATATATATATATTATTAAAGTCAAAAATAAATATTTTTAGTTTTAGATAAAAAAAAATTATGAAATTTAAAAAAGTAACAAAATTTTGAAAGTAAAATTGATAATTTTGTTTATTTATTTAAAAAAACTATCAAATTATCAAATAGACAAAAAATAAATGAAATTTTTTTTAATAAATTTAGTAAATTAAATAGTAAATTTAATGAATTTAATTTCGAAAATATTAAATTTTCTAAAAAATAAAAATTTCGATTTTTTTTCTATGAAAGTTTTCTTTGAATTATCAGAATATATTGATACTTGAATTAAAACAATGTAGATGGCATTATTAATAATTGTACACCCAGGTAGTGGGGGATAAATAATAAAAAAAAAAAAAAATTATTTTTCGGCGGTTTCAGTGTTTCGCGTTGTCCATTGTGTGTCAGTCCGCGTTTCGTTTCGATCCCCGGCATTAGTCCCTCTCTGTTTCCGTCAACTCCAAAGTATATAAATACATATTTTTAAAAAATTTTTAATTATACATTAATCATTTGTTTATTTATTTATAAAAATTCTAACAGACAACAGTTCCCCTCTTTTCTAATCTCTGCTTCCCTCTCTCTCTGACAAACAACACGGTTCATTTTACACCGCTGTATTCCTCAATTCCACGCGCGTTTGCGTTTCGTTAACGTCGCTCGCGTTCTTTACTCACATACACACACATAAAATATACATATACACACACATTTATACTTTATCTACAACTACATTTAAACTAACTTATAAATTTTATCCAAAAAAAAAATTTTGTCTGATATAAAAGAACAAAAAAAGAAAATTATCCCTCGTCATTTCCCCTCCCAATTTTTTTTTATTTAATCAAACAATATTTCATCGTATCTTAGTATATTTTTAATAATAATATTGTGTGTGAAAAATAGTTTTTTAATTTTAATTTAATATTAAAATATATTTATTTGTTATTTATTGAGGTATACATATCATTGTTGAATTGTTATTACACATTTATTTTTAAATTAATTAATTTTTTTTATTTTTGATGTTAGTGGTTAACGTACTTAATACATCACTCGTGTATAAAATCTTACTAAGGCTACCTGTCAGCTTACTCAAAAATAAATAAATAAATTTTTAAAAAATTTATTATTATTTATTTTTAGATTATTTATAACAAAAAACAAAATAGAGACAGTTTTTTTCGTTTTTTTTTTTTGCTTTTTGTTGGTGATTTTTATTCAACGATGATTGTTGATCTCATGTTTATTGATAAAATTTATTTATTTATCATATATTTTTATTTTGAAGGATACGATTTGGTGAAGGATAGGATAAGAAAACTTGTTTCTGTGAACTTTGTGAATTTTTTCTTTTTTTTACAAAGTGAAGTTTCGTTTTAAATACATTTTAATAATTAGTGCATTCAGTGAATAGCTTTATTATTATTACTATTATTTTTGTTTATTTTGGTTATTATTATTATTAAATATAACGGTGTTAGAATGGCGTTCAATGGGGACGGACCACACTCAAAAAGACAACGACTCGAAGAAACTGGACACAGGGTGAGAATTGTAATTTTTTTAATTTAATTATTTACATATTTTTTTAGACAAAGTAGGCCTTTTAATAATCCATTTTTAATTGATTGTTTATTAAACGTGTTTACAGTGTTTTTTGTTTTTTTTTTCCATGGAAAAATTTACCTTTGTTGGCCTAATAATTATTACGTTATGAATTTTGTTATCATTTTTTATCATACGTCGCCATTTATTAATGCCCCCGCTATTTTTAAACACTTATTTTAATCATAAAAATTTTTTCTAACATAAAACAATCATCGTTCAATAAAAGCTCAATAAAATAAAAAATTTATTATTATATTTAATATAGTATTTTTTATTTTTTTTTCTATTTTTAAATTTTATTTTTTAAAAATTAAATTATTTATTTGTTTTTTATTTTTGAAATATTTTCTAGTTTTTTTTTGTAATAATTTATTTATATTATTTATATGTTTTTTATTTGATTTTTTTTTTTTTTTTATATATCTAAATTATTTTCTATTTCTCGCTGTTTTCATGGAGGTATTATTGATTATTTCACGAAGCCGGCCGTAGTTTCTTGTGTTGCCTTGGTTTTTTTCATTATTTTATTACATTTAACCATTAATGTTTTATAATATTTATCAATAATAATAAATACAGTAGTTGAATTTATTAATCAATAAAACGATAACACACCAATCATATTTACAACAAATATTAATAATTTAAGTAACATTATAAATTTGAAAAATAAAAATTATATTTATAATAAATTGAAAAATATCACGAGTCGCTATAAAATATCAATATATAAAATATATTTTTAAATTAATGATCAAGTTGCATGTTAAATGATTGAAGACAATTTTTATTATTTATTTTTTTCTTTTTTCATTCATTTTAATTTATCACTTGACATACAACAGTTTGGAAAATTGGATGAATTTATTTATTATTCATTCAATTTTTTTTTACTCATCTCTTTCTTTGCTCATTTTTTATTTGCATTATTGTCGATTTTTTCTTTTCCTTTACTTTTTCTAGTTTTTATTTATAAAATAATATTTTTTTCGAAATTATTTCTATCGATTTGTTTCGAGGTCTTCTTCACCAATCTACCCTTGACCATCCCTCTTTATTATTTGACGTTATTTATTATTTGTTATTACAATTGTGATTTTTATTTTGCATAATCCCTTCTTGAATGTCAAAACAGATATAAAAAATTTAAAAACATAAAATAAGGGTGTGTGTTAACTGTCTTGATATATCAAATAAATTTTATTTCATTTTTAAATTGAGATAAATTATTGTACAAATATTTTCCAACAGCTGTGTTTAATTTTTTGGCATATTTTATTTTCAAAAATTGCATACTACATTTATCATCAAATGATCTATCAATAGATTTTTTAATTTATTTAATTTAATCATATAAATATCATCATTTGCATTTCATAAATTATCCAAATTTATTTATTTTTTTTTTTCATTTTAAAATTACATATAATAACCGTTACAATAATAAAATAAAATAAACCAATTATTATATAATTTTTATAGTATTTTAAACTCAAAACCGTAACGAAAAATAAATATTAAATTCAAATTAATTTTTTTTATATAATTGTAAAACAGTAAATTGCATAGTGCTTTGTAAAAAAATATTTAAAGATTGCAATTATAGAAAAAGAGGATGTGCAACGATGTATCATAAACCAAAAATATATAAATATAAAAAAAAAAAAAAAATTTATATTTATCTGACCAATGATTGATGCACATGCGCTTTAAATTATTTAGTATCAGTGCGTGCGCGCAAGCGCATCATTTTGAACATTGACAATTAAAGCTTTTTAGATTATTATTATATTTTTTTTTTTTTCATTTTATATATATGTAGCAACTCTTCTTTCCCTTCCGCATCACTTCCGATAAATCGTTGAAACGGCTAGGCCAATGACACTCAACAAAATCCACCCTCAACACACAAAAATACATACCCTCATTATTTTATTATTAATAAATCAATTTTTTTTTGTTTCCATTGTTTTGCTCTTGATTCTTTTATTTTTCCTCAATCACGTGGCTTTTTTCTACCCTGAATATCATTTTGTTTTTCGATTAATATTCTGATTTATTCTGGTTGCATCCAGAATTCGGAAAAATTCGGTTATTTATTGGCCAAAAACGGAGTAAATCATATTGAACTGTAGAAATATTTTTCCTATTATATATTTGGTCAAAACGTTCTTCAGTTTTTACTAAATTTACTTCAATTAAAATTGATTTTTTTCGATCAATCTATGACTTCTGTAATTTAGTGGGTTTTTTTTCGGAATTGCTCCGTTTTTTCTCGGAAAAATTCGAACAAAAATGGAGTAAATCAAATTTAACTAACAATACATCGTAAAATATTTTTTCAATTAATTTCTTCAATTTTTTTTACTAAATTTATTCCAATTAAACTTGATTTTTTAAATTAAATCTACGACTTTTGTAATTTACTGAGTTTTTATTTGAAATTTCTCCGTTTTTTCTCCGAAAAATTCTGACGAAAATTGAAGTAAATTAAATTGGCTCAAAGTATATCGTAAAAAAGTTTAAAAGAAATTAAAATTAAAGAAAAGTTTTTTTACTGAGTTTTACTCCGATTCAGTCTATTTTTCTTTGATTTAAAAATTTTTTAAAAATAATTCAAAAAAAAATGAGCGGTGAGCCAAACGGGAAATGAAGCCGCAATCATTGCCAACCGGGCAACAGCTTTAAAACGTACAAAAAAATAAAAAAAAATAAAATCTAATCGAAGAAATTATTTTCACCAGTTTGTTCTTTTTTTTATTTTTATCTATGATTTTTTATTTTATCGATATATTTTTTCTTCATGACCCCATTAAACATTTACGAGAAAATTTTTCCTCTTATATATTTTTTATTCAAGTTTCTACTTGGCTATGTGTAAACTAGTTTCTGATAAAATGTACACACTGTGTGATCTTATTGTCATCCTGATATGTTTGTGTTTACCTATCATATTTCAAAATCTTTTTATGCATATTTCAACAATATTAAAGTATATTATCTATTTTCAAGTATGTCATTTTTCATTATCGAAATTTTTCTTTATTAACAATAAATATATTTCAATGATCATCATGATTCATGACAATAACTATTAGCCTTAAAAAACAAATAAAAAAAAAAATATATCAAAGCAATAAACACACACTGTTGTTTAAAAACAAATAATCTTTAAATGTTTATTTTTTTTATTCACCGATGTTAAACTTTTTAAGAGTTTTTTTATAATGTTTATATGTGGTTTAATAAACATTTTATTATAACAGTTATAAACAAAGTAATGTAACAAAAAAAAAAAAAAAAATGAATCAGTAAATAATATTTTATAATGTCTCGTTAAAATGAGATGTGAAAGACGAAAAGTTGGTGATTCGTGAAAGCTCTGTGCTTTCAGTTGCTTTTTAATTTTTTCTTCATCTTATTTTTTTTTTTTGACAATAAAATGTAAACATTGTTTTTCCCTTGCTAATCTCTTTATTGGCGCGTGCTTGGAAATATGCCAAAATTTCAAATACAACTTGAAAATACTAATGCATTATGTTTAAGTGTGCATGTTCATTTAACCATCACATATTTTCTTTTGTGTTTGTGTGTATTTTATATATTTTTTTTTTTTTATTCCTGTTGCTTCTTGTCGTCTTCATCTACAATACCTCAACTCAAGCCAAAATGTCTAACACCTCTTGAATCTTCTTCAAGCTCTCCAAGACAATAAGAAAAAAAAATTAAAAAGAATTAAAAGCACACATATGCTGCTGCTGCTTGTTTTATTTAATTTTTTTTTTTGTTTTTTGATGTTTTAAATTAGCTTTTAAACTTTTATTTTTATTTTCTTTTGATATATATTCCTTTTTACAATTTACTCTTCTTCATTGTCTTCATAAATTTAATTAATGTATACTTCTTTTTGTTATTTTAAAATTTTTATATAACTTAATTTATCAAGTTATCAAGTTGAAACTCTGTGACAATAACAGCACACATGTTTCATTTGACTTTGTGCTTTATTCATGATAAAACTTTAATATTGTTTACTAATTTAATTTATGTTTTTGTTACAGAATCACGAGTACAGTGGATATGGAGATGAGCCTAGGCGTAAAAGGTTCATATAATTTAATTAATTTCATAAATAAATTATATTTTTAATTAATTTTATTTATTTTTATTTGTTTTAGAGAGGACAATAATAAACCCAATCACGTTCTACTTTTTACAATAATAAATCCAGTTTATCCAATAACAGTTGTAAGTTGATGAAAAAAAAAATAAAAAAAATAAAAACTTTTAGGATAAATTCATAGGATAAAATGTGGATGTTGTGACATGTCTTGTTGAAATATAATACATCAAATAACACATGATAATTCTTGCCAAGGAAAGACAAATAAAATATACTTTTTTTTCTCTCTCTTGTGTAAAATAATAAATGCATTTGAATTTAAGAATTTAATGCTTGATAAATTTTAATGTAAAAATAAAAAAAACAATTCCACATTGACGTTGAAGCAAGACATGGTTTATAGCAGCGACAAAAGATGTGACTTGGATTGCTACTTGGTGATGTCCCAGTGAAATCGAGTTGAGCGAGGTCAAGCGACGCGCCAGGAATGAGATAGACCAAATCGAAATACTTGTTAATTTAACTAGTAAAATTCTCAAAATAGATTATTATTTATTTTTTTTATTTTTTTCTATTTTTTACATTGAAATGTTTCGAATAATTTGTCGAAAGATATAGTGCGACAAATTGACAGATTAATTTGTTTTAAAAAAATTATATAAATTTGTATTTTTAATTTATTCAAATTAATTTTAACTATTTTTTGTTACAGGAAGTTTTACATGCAATCAGTGCACCATGTGGACAAGTACAGAGAATAGTTATATTCAAAAAAAATGGTGTACAAGCAATGGTTGAATATCCTTTTTCATAGAATAATAATTTTCTTTAAATATATTCATAAATTTAAACAAAAATTATTAAATGATAATATTAAAATATTTATTTTCAATTAGTTTTTATACAAAATAGTTGATATAATTTTATTTTTTAAAATTATAAATCATTGTGCATGTAAAAATTAATATTTACATTTAATAATTATTTTGTTATTTTATTTTTTATCAACTTATAAATCCTTAACAATTGAAATTTTGATGTATTCACGTTTGAATCTGTTGAGTCTGCAACAAGAGCCAAAGAGACTTTACACAGTGCAGATATATACTCTGGCTGTTGCACATTGAAAATTGACTTTGCAAAGGTAAGCAAAATTACATTTATAACAAAATTTTAAATAAAAAAAAAAATATATCAATTGCTGCAAGGATAGCAAAGCGAGTGGAAAAGTAGAAATGGAAATAAATAAAAAAACTCTATATATATATATAATTTAAAAAAAATGTAATATTATATATTACGTGAGGAGAGACACACGCAGGTCGGGAATTATCGATCGAGCGTGTAAAATAGGAGAAAAGTCTGGTGGGCCATCGTCTTTCAACGTGAACCAACAGTTTGAATTAATACTCTCATTTAATGCTCTTCTCTCTGGCATCAAATGCAATACGATTTAGTGGTTTGGCGGTTCTTCCTAGTCTTTCTCTTTTTTTCTCTCTTTCAGTCACCGAGACGACAATTTAAAATAAAAAACCTCTAAATGAAAATAAAAGAAAGAGATGATAAATAAATAAATAGAGAAATGATGAAGAAGACGAAGTAGATGTAAAAGATTTAGCTTTTGCCAAAAATAAAATTGGATGATTCCTTCACCACTTGAGGGATTTTTTAGTCTCTAAATGTTGTCGGTTGCATTCCATTCGATATAAGATTAAAAGTTTAATTTTATTATTATTATTTGTTTTTTTTTTTTTCAAATGAATTATTACGTTTGTCAAAATAATATCGTATATAACATGATATGTTTTTTATAGCGATATTTATGGCCATTATTCTTATCTACATTTTACACTCATATTTCAGGCAGGTTTTTTTTTTTTATTTTATAGAAATTTACTTTTTAATTTGAATAACAAATAAAGGGCTAAAATTTTATAGCTAATATTTTTTAAAGATCATAAATTAATGAAATTTTTTTAATAAAGATGTTAATGGATTTGATAAATTTATAAAAGTTGTGTAATATGTATGTTGATCTTTGCAAGTCACACGAATATTTTAGTAACGTGACGTTGATTTGACAGGAATGTAATTTTCCAGTATTTAACATGCCAACAAAAATCGTTGATTTAACTATAATTTTAGATTAATTTTTTATAAAATATATACACCAATTTTAAAATAAAAAAAACATAATTTATACAAGTGTTTATTTAAAAGTAAATTATTACATTAAAATATTTGACACTAATTTAACAATAATATTTTCATGTTTTTATAAATATCATTTAACATAATTATTATCTGTTTTTTTTTTTTTTCAGCCAACAAAATTAAATGTCTACAAAAATGATGCTGAAAGTTGGGACTATACAACACCAAGTTTAAGTGAGTCTTAATGTCATTTAATATAACTTTTTTTTCAAATAATAATTAAGTTAAACTTTTTTTTTTTTACAATTTTTTTTCGTTTGATTTTGATGTTTTATGTATCTTTTTTATTTTTCTTTTTATTTCAATTATACATATGTCGATATAGTTACTGCAAGTAAAATTTAATGCTACTATTTTTGTATTTTTGACTCTGTTATATTTCTCCTATTCCAATTTTATCCTTAACAGTCTATTTTCAACTCTAGGCCAACATTTTTTATCTTTATTTATTTTTTTTTATTTTTCTTGCGATTTCCATCTGTCAAAGTTTGCACTATCTACTTTTTTATTATTATTATTATTATTTTATCTGTTTTATATATTTCAACTATTATATACTTACTTTAAGAGACATTTAGAAGGATTGAATTGAAATGTATCCTCCGTTGGATGAATGTCTTACCGTGATGTTTTTTGATGCTGAGATTATTTAACTCACATCTTGCTTTTAGCTAAAATCTATAAATTTTTTTTTGCTATTTATTTTATTTTAAAGTTGTTAAAAATCATTTGGCGACGACTATCTGTCATTATTATACTTAAATTTCTATTTTATATATTTTTCAATGTTGCAAATAAAACACCTAACTAAAAATATATTATACTTTTTATCTACATAATAATTTAAAATACATATTCACTTTTGATGTACTAATAGATTTTATTTATCCTCATCCTGTCAATCATGCTTGTCCAACTTGAAAGTTAATGTTGCATGTGATATTTCATTATTATTTTAATGAATGCATTTAGTTTTATAAATATAATATTCAAATAACTCATGAAAAATCAATTAAATTGTGTTTGTTTTTTGCATATTACTGCTTTTTAAATAAATATTAATAAAACACAATTATTTTATTATCATCACTATTACCAACAACAACTACAACAACTACAACAACAACAAAAATAAAAATATATTAATAATGTATACATTACAAGAACAGCAAGAATACATCTACACATCAATGAAGATATTTTTTAACCCAACTAAAAAATAAAAACAATCAATCAAATAATAAAACTAGAAATATTTTTTTATTTACTTTTTATTATTATTAATAATAAAAATAAAATAAAAATTATTTCAACATGTTTTAGTGTCAATTAATTTGTCATAAATTCAGTGATAGATATACAAAGCTTTCAAGACATATTTGTCATCGAATAAATGAAGAAGTCGACTGAGGCGTGAAAAAGCCAAAGTAATAATAACAATAATAAATATAAGTACATAAAAATAAAAGAAGAAAAAAATGACAGAATAATAAAAATGAACAGTAAAAGACATAAAATGTACAAGAAAAAATAAATCAACAAAAAAGAAATTTTTTTAACACAGACACAGTGATAATTTTCAAAGAGATCAAAAGAGATCATATTTGATTTACACACATCATCTTAAATAATAAAAATCAAACAAAAAAAACATCAAGATATTTAAATAAAAATAAATAAATATATTGTCAAGCTATTAACATCATAAACGTCACAACATTAACAAATGAATATCATCACATATGATACACATACAATATTCAAGAGTAGATCTGCCCGGGGACCCTCCATTCACCAGCATCAATTATCAACAAAATTAATCAACAATAAATAACAATAATAATATTGCACATCGTTAAAACATTTTTATATTTTTTATTTACTAAATGCATTATTTATTTAGATTTTTTTTTTTGTTTACACGTGAAATTATCAGTAAAATTATTTAATTAATTAAAAAATTATTAGCCATTTGCAAAAGGCTAGCGAAAAAAAAAAAAATTGCACTCACAGACAAACATTCGATAAATCTAAAAAATCGCCCAGTCAATAATTATGACTATAACAAATATTTAACAATTAAATTTTGCATAAATTATGAATAATTAAATTTTTATAATTATTTAACAATTAACTGTTTTTAAATTATTTCATAATCCTACTGTTCATTCACACGATTTATTTGAAAACACAATTTGAGGAAAAAAAAAAACAATAAAAAGATTAAAAAATTAAATGATTTAATGATTAATTTTATAATTCAAAAATTAAGAAAAAATATATAAAAAATTTGCACGAAATGCAAAAGGATAATTCGTGAATGACGAAAAAAAAAAAAAAAATAAATAAAAAAATTACAGGGAGATGTTATGTTGGAATGTTTGTCTGTGTGCAGATGCAGCCATCACTTTGTTGACTTGATGATGATATTGATGATGTTGATGATACAATGGAGAGAAAAATAAACAGGTCCCGGTGAGTGCGAGGTGATTCTTAGGCAGGTCTACGACAATACTTCTTCATTTGATTAGAGCCAAATCATCTGGAGCCAACATTTTAATTATTATTTATAATCAACATATTTATATCAACTAATTTATTGGTAAGTTAATGCGTACTGATAAATCAACCCAATCAATATATATATTTACAAATGAAAAAAAGTCATTGTGAGAAGAGAAAAAGAAAAACTTTTAAAAATCATTAATAATGTATTTTTTTTTTTAATTGGATTGTTATCAAGACTCAAAAGGTGCAATTGTATTTTATTTTTTCTGTTCTCATTTTATATTATATTTTATTTTTTTTGCTGATGTTGCTTTTGCGGTTGTTTGAGTAGTTTTTTTATTTTTAAAAATTATTATTTGTTAAATTTAAGTTTAATAAATTCTTGGAATAATTTATTTGATATTTATATATACTGCAGTGATGTTTGTTAATTTTAATTTTTTCAATGTTTGTTTTTAGGCTCAAGTGGTCATAAAAATGAATCCAGTGGTAATGGAAGACCGGCACCACTTTTGGCTGAACCGAGATACGGAGCTGCACCACAGCCATACGGTAAATATCATATTATCAAGATTATCATATTAAATTAGTTTAAAAATAATGATGTTTTAATTTGTCTTATTATATTTCAACTTTTTTTTTTTTTTTCATTTCAATTTAAACTATTACAAGATAATTAAAAGCTTGCTGCTTTTTTTTATTATTTTATTTGATATAATTATTTTTCAATTGTATTTTTTATTGTTTATTTAATTGTCGAGATAAATTATATTGTTGGGAACATTTTAGCGTGACAAATTCATTAAAATTAAAATTATTAAAAATTATTTTTGCCTGTTGTTTTTAAAAATTGCTACAGTTTTTTATTAAATAATAATAATTGACTAAAAAAAACAAAAGAGATAAATAAATAAATTCAAGTATTTTGTCAATTAATTTAACAAAAAAATTGCTAAAATTAAAAAAGAGTTCAACAGTTCAATTGGACTTGATAAATATAAATTGTTATATGTATATGTACTATTATAATTTAGGATCTACACCACAAGTTACATTTCCACCAGGTGCTGGACATGATCGTTATGAAGAAACATTTAATGGTCCAACAACATATCCAGAGCCATATGTTGAAAGATATAGTATTAAAAATGATTTTCCTGGACGTGAACCATTACATCCAACACCAACAAGACCAGGCTATGTACCAAGTATTGGACAAACACCACCAACAACAACACAAGGATCAGTTATGATGGTTTATGGTTTACAATCAGATAAAGTTAACACAGATAAATTATTTAATTTATTTTGTCTTTATGGTAATGTTACTAAAGTAAAATTTTTAAAGACAAAAGAAGGTTGTGCAATGATACAAATGGGTGATGGTGTTGCTGTTGAAAGATGTTTACAAAATTTAAATAATATTACTATTGGTACTGAGGGTAAATTACAACTTGGATTTTCAAAACAAGCATTTCTTGCTGATGTTACTAATCCATATATTTTACCTGATAAAACAGCTAGTTTTAAGGATTTCACCGGCAGCAAAAATAACAGGTATTTTTCATTTTTTTTAAGCTTTTTTTTTCTTGCACAAAGTGCATATAACTTTATTTTTTTAAAGCTTGTGTTATCGAAACTTTCTGGGTCGTACAAAGAATATGGAAAAAGAAATTTAATACTTTCAAACTTGAATAACTTTTTTATGTATAATTTTTTTTTCTTCTTTTTTATCTACATGATCTTTACCACCTTCCACATTGGAAAAAATAAAATTGTCCCTCAAAGTATCGATACAAAATAAATATAAAAAAAACAAAATAAAATAAAATTGACACTGATTTTTAAATTCAATTTTCTTTTCTTTTCTTTTTTTTTAAAAAAAAATAATATTAAAACAATAAAAAAACGAAAAAAAGGTTCCTCAATCCAGCAATGGCAAATAAAAATAGAATACAACCACCATCAAAAATAGTACATTTTTTTAATACACCACCAGATTTAACTGAGGATACAGTTAATCGTGTATTTATTGATCATGGAATTGAAACACCAACAACTGTTAAATTATTTCCACTTAAATCAGAACGTTCATCATCTGGTTTAATTGAATTTAATAGTGTTGGTATTGCTGTTGCAGCAATTATGGAATGTAATCATACTGCATTAGAAAATAGTAATGGTAAATTTCCATATATTATGAAATTATGTTTTTCATCATCACGTACAATACCAGCAAATTTTCCACCTGGTAGTACAAGTACAAGTGGTACTAATAATACATCTGGTAATGGTCATATGAAAATGCAACAAGATAGTGAATAGAATAACGAGGTGATCCAGGGCCATCATCATCATCAACAACATCAACAACATCAACAAAAATTCCAACATCAACAACAGCCAAATAATCATAATATTAATAATAATAATAATGATAATAATGATAATAATAATATAAATATAAATCGTCAGCGTTATTACATCAAACAAGGTCATCAATATGGTCTTCATCAATTGTGCTTATCAACACGAGGAGGAATGAGTACAAGTGCAACACAAGCAATTGCATTATCACCAGTTTTATCAACGTCACTTCCTTCATCCTGTCATCTTCTTATCACAAATCCTGGAATTTTTCATCCTCCACCTCCAACAGCATTACTACCACCACCACCACCAATAGCATCAACATCATCTACATCATCACTACTACCATTACCAACAACTTTAACAACCCCTCAAGCGACACTAACAACTCGTGCACAACTTCCATTATCGTCACAACCGCTGACCACATTTTGGCCCTACGGATAGAAGAATATATATACTAGAAAAAAAAAAAGGAAAAAAAAGAAGAGATATAAAAAAAAAATAATCTTCATTTAAGTCTGTTGCTGAATTTTTTTATTTTTTATTTTTTTTTGCTTTTTAGTTTAGTTTTTGTGCGTTTTTTTTTTTTCTGCTTTTTGTGATGAGCAAAAAAGTAGAAAAAGGCTGGACCAAATCACACTCTTGTGACGGACAACCGTATTGGGATTGAGTCTCTTTTTTTTTTTTTTTTTTTCTTTTTAAATTAACCCGGAAAATAGAAGATAGAAAAAAAAAAAATATAACTGATTAACGTCGAGGTTTAAATTTCAAATATCGTGATTTAAAAAATAAAAAAAAGTAAATTTAATTTTATAATTTAAAAATAAACATATCAAAAAAGAAAAAAAAATAATTTAATAATGATAAATTGTACTTTGATGATTATTCAATTGGATATTGAATTATTTATTATATTTTAAATAATTAAATCACGAATTGAGAATTTATTACTACTGCATTGAAATCTCAATTTAATATATTGATTGTCTGATTATTTAAAATTTACGTTATTATTATTTAAAAATATATATTGATAATTTGCAAAGAGTTTTGTAATATTTATTTTGATATTTTATCATTGTCCAGCTTTATTTTTTAATTATCTTTCAATGGACATTGATTTACGATACACTCCGACAACGTATCAAATTACAAATTTTTATTTTATCTACAATATTTATAATTAACTCTTTGCAATGCTTCAAAAAAAAAAAAAAATTACATTGAGAATTTAAAAAACTGTAGTAATAAAAAAAATGAGACCTCGATTAAACGGATCCGCAAAAAGTGAATTGATTTTTATATCAAATTAAAATTAAAAAAAAAAAAAATATAAACAAAACAAAAAAACAAAGGACCTTGACAACAGTATATAAGTATCCCTTGACAATATTTTGTCGGGTCAAGGGATGTTTTTATAATTAAAAAAATATATATTAACAAAATAATGAAGTAAATTTGACATCATTAACACGAACCAAAATGATTAAGTTCATTTAATCAACCAATATCTACAGCTATCAATTAAAAAAAAAAAATATTAAATTTTTAAATATAAATAATTATTTAAATATATTAAATTGAATTTAGACTTTAATTCTCGGCCATACAATAGGGCAAAGACAGAATAGAATTTGTTTTTTAAAATAAAAGAATAAATGAGTTACATAAACCAGTGAATATTGTTCATCAAAATGATGATAATATCAAATTGAAAATAACAAAAACAACAGTGAATAATAAAACGTAACGAGTGAATGATTATCGCGACAATTAAAAAACAATGTTTATATTTGAGGCAATATTTATAACAATACAACTAGTTTATAAGTTGTAATTTATAAATATTTATGTAGCATTCAAAAATGAATAAAACCTTGATTTATAAAAAACAAAAAGTCAACAAAAATTAGCAGTATGCATGGCCTGATATTATTTGAAAAACATTGTAAATATGCAGCTTCAACAAATTCACAATATTACAATGGAATTGTTTATATAAAAAAATTAAAAAGTGCTTAATTAGCCTAACGCTATGTTTAAACAAAATTCATAAATATTAAATTTACAATAACATGTCATTTGACATTATTTTGAATTAATTGTACTACTTCTCTTTACTCTATAAATTTTTTAAGTTAAAAAAATATTAAAAATTCAATTGTCATAATTAGGCGCGTTTTTGGTTTTTTTTTATTAATTTAATAAAATATATTAATATTGTAAATGAATCATATCAGTTTTAGATAGCTTAGTGAGCGAAATAAATTTTAAATTAGTTAAACAGCACGGGAGTAGATTTAATAAAAAATTAATTTAGAAAAAAAACAAAAAAACATTAGTAAACGTAATAATATCATATCGTAATATTTGTAGAAAATAAAAAAAAAAGTAAAAAAAAAATAATAATTCATGTGATTAGGATTTTTGAAATCGAGTATTGTCAAAATGGTTTTTTTTTTTTTTTTTTTTTTTCTCTCTTAAATAAATTATTCAAAAACAATCAGTCAATTTTATCACACCGTGGGATTTATTATTAATTTGCGTTTTTATTTAGACAAAAAAAAAATATATATATATAATTATTAAATTTTTTTTTAATTGTTTTGCGTTTAATCGAGTATAAGCATATATCATTTGGATACGGCTGTGAGAATAATATACTTTGGCGAAAAAGTATTTTGAAAATTTAAAAAAAACAAATAATACTAAATGATAAAAAAGAAAAAAAAAATCATTCGACTTTACAATTCACTCGACAATATATACGTATATCTATCAATTTTATCAACAATGAATTTATCAATTGAAAATATTTTGTAAGAATTTATCAAATAATCCACATAGACCGAAAGTCTTTTGAATAAAATTTATCTATACCTGGCATATCGTCTAATGACTATTTAAAAAATATAAAAAAACAAATTTCAACTTGTTTATTTTTTATTCTTTAAAGCTATCAAGGCTAATTTAAAAAAATATAATTATACAAAAAAAAAGAAACACTGGAAAACCGAGCCTCTTTGAAGGAATCCATAAATAATATTTAAAAAAAAGCAAACAATATCCATGTGATTGCAATCACGCTTCAATATACAATGATAAAAATATTTTTATTTTGAAATATAACCGTATCAAACAATTTAAACAAATAAACCAATGCACGCCAAAAAACTGTCGCTTTATTATTCTATAGATATTATGCAAACAATAAATATAAATGAAATAACAATTTAAAAAAAAATATTACCTGTTTAATTAACGTGGACCTTTTAATTAAAATGCTTTTTTGAAAGAAACTTTTTAAAAATATTCAGCATTTTCTCTAAATAAAAAAAAAAAAAAAATAACCATTGACACACGAGAATTTATTTTAAAAGAAATATATAACATAGATATATAAAATTTAAAAAAAGACAAAATAAGCCTGAACGAAAGGGAAGCAAAAGGAGCATGTAAATTATCATTGAATTATAAAATATAACTTGTAACATTTAAAGACTATGTCATCCACCGGCAGAAGATTACAATCAATTATTGAAAAAAAAAAAAACAAAATAATCTATTAATAGTATATATAAAATTGCGCCAATTCTCATCAACACATACACAAAAATATACATAAATATATTTTTTTCTCAATTTTTTCGCAATTTTTATTGCCTTTTTAAATAATGCGCCAGTTACTTCCAGTATTAATCAATCATCTTCCGGTGAATGGGATATTTGAGAATAAAATTAAATTAAAAAAAAAATATCTATATATGTACAAAAATCAAATTTTAATGTATTAGAATTATACAATTTGCTTAAATAATAGTAATAATTTAACAACAATATTTGGCCGAGTATAAAAAATTCAAAAATAATTGTATTGTTGAATTAATAAGAGAAAAGTAAATTTTCAAGATATGACGAACAAAAAAAAAAGCCCTTAAATAATGTGGCAAATAAAAAAAACACCAATTTCATTTTGAATATATTCAAATACATATCCCACCTGTATGTATATATATTTGCAAGAAAAAAAAAATTTAAAAATAATATCATCGAATGATATTGTAACGAAAAAATTAAATAAAAAAATAATAATATTATAAACTATAATATACTCCAATTTTCTAAAAATTGGATTTTTTTTTTTTTTTTTGTTTTTTTAGAAAATAAAATAAGCTGATAATGTGAATGAAAAACTTGAGTTGATAAACAAGAAAATAGTAAAAAAATTTAGATTCAATATTTACAAATAATACAGGTTAATTATATTTTAAACAAAAAAAAAAAATTATAATAATACGAAGCAATGATAATTACGAAATTAGTATTTTTTATAAATTTAGATTTAATAAATTCAATGTAATTTAAAAAACAAAATTTACAATTTTAAAGAATAATTTAAAATTTAAAAAAAATGTTTTTTTAGATTATTATCATTGTTTTAAACTGTCTATTAATTATAGTTAAAAAAAAAAAAAGTATTATTTGGCAACTAGAAATTTTATCAATGATATAATATTTAGAAAAAAAAAAAAAATAGCTAATTATTATTGCTTCGTATTTCATTTAAAATATAAACCTGTATTAAATGAAAATATTTATGTTATATTTTTCGATAAATTAGCCATTGATTTGTTCATCTAAATTTTTAACTAAATGTACTACTAAAAAAATATCAAGATGAAAAACTCAATGTCTAATTTACCAAATAATATAACAATAAATTTAAAAATCTTCCTAATATTTAAGAATTAAAATAATTGTCAAAAAAACGAAAAAAAAAAAAAAAAAAAAAAACCTAGATAGCTGATAGAAAACATATCGTTATTATTATTATTAATATCATTATTATTATTATCTTTATTATTACATGGTTATGTTATAAAAAAAAAAAAAAATTAATTATTATTTAGATAATCATTTTATTATCAATTTTAATTGATTATTGTGAATAGAATAAAAAATGAAAAATAATAAAATTAGCATTGCTAAAATGCAAGTACTAATTGCACAAGAAAAAAATTTTTTTTCTTTAATTTTATTAATCCAATTTGAATTGATTAAAAACTAAAAAGTTTTATTAATTTAAATAATTAAATTTTTAAAATTAATTAGAAAAAAAAAAAAAAAAATTTAGCTGTTTTTTTTTTTGTGCAAATGGACTTTTAGCAAAGCCAAGTATTATCGATGACATCCTTGTCCCAGGACATCCTCTTATTATATTTTTTTTTTTTAAATTTTCATTTTAATCTTCCCTTATAACATATCAGGTCATAGAAACCTAAAAATACCAGTGTCATATCAATGTTCTTAGATTAATAAAAATAAATTTTCACCCAATTATATTTTCGGTAAGCGAGAGAAATTTTAAAAATAAAAAATTCCCTCAGGACAGAGAACACCAGTGTTGATCAATTAATTATTTTAGATCATTTTCTGGTATTAAAAATTAAAAATTAAAAAAAATAAACCCGTCCCTGAGGTGTCCTACTTAACATTTCATTTCATTCTCCTCAATAATATCCAGATCCACACGAAAAAAAAAAAATAAATAAATATATTATCATAGTAATAATAATAATAACAATAATAATTTTTATTGGATCTTAATTGCTCTGTCTTCCCTGCGTCAAAAGACAAATTAGTTATTACGTGATTTGTTGATTATATATACAATTAATTAATTAATTAATGAAAAATATAAATAATTAATTTAAAAGAAAAAAAAATAAAATAATAATAAATTACACACATGACTCCAAGTGCTGCGTCACAATGGTCCAAATGATAAATGAAATATGATTTAAAAAAAGATTTTTAATGTAATACTTAAAATGATATAAAAATAAAAAATAATATTAATTGAACTTTGTGTCGCAGAAAAAAAACTTACGTATAAATTTTAAATGTATATGCCGTAGAGGTATAATATCTAGTACAATAATGATTTACTCATATTTAGAAAAATGACAATTACATAAAATCAATAATAAATCATCGAAAAATTGATAAAATTATTAATAAAATTTAAATTCACATTAATCAGACATTTATCACTAAACACTTAACTTAACTTTAAATATATATATTTTTTTTTTTAATTTAAATAATGTGTGTGTATGTATGTATATTTATACATAGTCTTTGAAATGTTTTTTTTTCTTTTTGAATATTTATTTTCCAAAGGGATAAATAATTTCGAAAAATACAAAAATAAAATGATAGTAATTTAACATGAAAATGAATATGTATAAATATATGTATGTATATGTTCGTTACGTTGTAATGTATGTCGTACGCTCTAATGTTGTTTAAAGAGTTATTTGCGAGTCAATTATATGTGCCTAGCAGCCCTGAGCACCCTACCAAGTGTACCACCGTCTAGCCGAAAGCGAAAAATAATAAATTAATTAATTAAAAATAAATACTTGAGCGAGTGAGCGAGAGAGCGAGAGGCTAAATAGATGAAAAATAGAAAAAAAATAATAATAATTTTAAATAACATGTGATTCGTGTTTTAAAAAAAAAAAAATTAAATAATATTTATAAAAGGATTATTATATCCTGTATAAAATAGTCAGCACAATGCTCTATTCCAATTTGTCATGAAAAATTTATTTATTTATTTTTTTTTTTTTAATTTGCCAATAAATATGTAATACCTATCGACTAGGAAATTAAATAATGAAAAAAAAGAAATATATATATTAAAAAAAAATTTAAATGAGCAAATTAAAAATTGTAAATTTAATTTTTCTTGATTTATTTATAAAGAAAAAATAATATCAAACAAATGGTTATATTGTTATGTATTTAATTTTATGATTTGACTGTTTATTTAATTTATATTTAAATAATAAAACAATTAATTAACAACATTGTTATTTTACCATTAAAATTTTAAATGATAAAAAAAAAAATTTAAAAACAAAATTTATAATATCATCTGGCATATATTTTATTTGATAAATCATACGTTACACTCACTCGCCAAATATTTAAAACATATCAAAAACACATGCAGTGACATAAATAAATTATCATTAAATAATTAAATAAACAAATAATAATATTACCTAGGCTTTAGCTGCTAGTCTTTTTAAACAACAAATATATATAAAAAGATAAATGAAAATACCAACAACAATAACAACAATGATATATGAAAAAAAAAAAACAACTAAAAAACATGAAATATTTGTGTAATTAACATTTAAGTTTTAAACTAAAAGCGGACAACTTTATTAAAAAAGTTTGAAATATTTAAAAATGAAAATCAACCGTACCAACATAGACACACTGTAACATCCATTATATAAATTAACATTATATACTTGTGCATTTTACATATGAAAATCACATCATTAAACATGTAATACATACTGAATATATATATATACATTAATAACATTAATTTACACCCACACCACCACCATCATCATCATTAATTAATTAATCAATTAATTAATATCATTACTTGAAAAAAAAACTTCCTGTTTATTTTTTTTTTTAGTTACTTTTATTTAGATAAATAATATTTTTTATTTTTATTTTGTCACTTCGAGTAGATGATTCGTCAATTTTCAAAAATTATTTTTATTCAAACATTTGTTTTTTATTGGTCGTTATAATATTTATTTACAAAATTGACTCTACACGAAACAATTATTATTCAATATGTGCATTATTTAATTATTATTTTTTTTCATTAAAATTTTAATATTTTTTAAATATATTTTTAATAATAATAAATGAAAGAAAAAAAAATATTTACAATTAAGCATATATAAAGATAAAAATATGCTGATTGATGAAAAAAAGAAAAAGTTAAACGAATGTTTAAATAGAAAAAAAACAATATTTGTTGATTATTATCAACGTGCACGTTCACCACCTCTTAGAGCTTGTACTGGAACTCCAGGTGCAGGTAAGACTCCACCACCGTCACGTGATTCTGGGTCACCATTTATTGCCTCTGAAGCCTTGAACCTTTTCCACTTTCCTGAATAATATTAATTGTTATTATTATTTGTTTTTTTTAAATTTATTTATTTATTCTTGAAAATATTATTATGACACTTTAATCAATAATTATTTCATGTTGGCCCTGCTTTAAATATTTCTCCAAATTTTATTGTTTTTTTTTTTCCCCATGTTATTTTCTGACTAATAAATTATTTTTACTATTTAATTGTCTTTTTTCTTTTTCATTATTATTATTATTACATAGTTTTAAAATATTTGAATGAATTTTTTCGAATTTCGATGAAGCTAATATTTCGAATAATTGCATGATTATTTCGATAGAAAAATTTCGATAAATATATTTTAGAAAATTATCTTACTTGCAAGACGTAGCATGGTGACACCCCACCAGATGCTCCAACCCCAGCCAACAAGACAAAATAGTACAGTAAATAATTGACTAATACCAACAATAATATTAACAATAAAAGCACCAAATCTTCCTCTAGCACTTGTTGTCACAGCAAAACGTGGTTGACCAACGCATAAATTAAATATACCACTCCAAATTGTTCCTAAACATTAAAAAAGTAATTTAATATTTCTTCAAGGACAATATTGAATAGCGTGATAACTTGTGGAAAAAAAAAATGTACAAATACATATTCAAATTGAGCTAATAAAAGTTGAATATAAAATTATTTATTTGTCAATTGAAAATTGATTTTTTTTTTCATTTTAAAATATTTTAAATATTTGTCTTTATTTTTTCTAATTAAAAAGATGATTTAATTAATAATATTATATTTTCAAACCTGAACCAGGAAGTAGTATATTCCAGATTAAACAGAACCATGCCAAGGGCACTGGAAGACATGGAATAGCTCCACGCATAACAGAACTATGCTCCACCAGTACCTCTGGTATCTTGGATTTTTGTTCCTATTTTTTTTCACAAATATAATTGATAAATGTTATTATTGATTAATAATAATTTGAATATTATATTTAATTATTTACCGCTGATATTTGGGGTGGTGCTATACTGGTCAAGCTGTGTTTGGCACGTATACTTCTTGATCTTTCACTTTTTTCATCATCACGTCTTCGACAACATGAACAACTGCAAATTGATTTACAACAACTTGGCCATCTACACCAACTTGGTTTTTTGCATAAAAATTTACAACAACCACCATCTTTTCTGCAGCAATTTGTCGATTCAGCTGGTGCTATTTTAGATTTTCTACGAAAATTTCTAACAAAAAAAAAAAATACATTTATTATAAGGATATTTTAAATTTAAAAAAAAAAATAATTATATATAAACAAACCTGCAAAAAGCAGCCGTAAATCTTGAACAAATATTTTTTTTTTTTTGTAAATTAATTGGATCATTTGTTGTTTTTTCAATATTTTTTTTTTTCTGTTTATTAATTTTATTCCAATGAAAACACTTCATATTTCTATATCTTTCACGATATCTTTTGACAATTGAATTTTTCCAATTACGTAATTTTTGAATTTTTGTCAAATTTTTATTACCATCAACATCATCAATTGAATTTAATCCAGTTGTATTATTTGTCACCTGAATAACACTGTCAACAGTAAATAATTTAATATTTTTATAATCATCAATACTATTACTATTATTATTTAAATAATTTTGCCAGTTTAACTGACAATTTGATGAATTTTTATTGACAATTAATGCTTGCATTCGTGATTGTGAAATTAAAATAAATAATATTTTTGAGTTTGCTTCTTCAGTTGAGAAGCTGACTTGAAAGACCGCAGTTGGGTCAGTAAATGACTTGTTTTAAATGGGGTTGATGAAGGATATTCAAGTAGGGGTAAATAATGAAGAAATCCCTTCTACAAAATTTAAAATCTAGGTACTTTGGTCACGCAAATCATTTTCATAACAATCAATACAAATTTTCTCTCTCTCTATCTTTATTCATTGCTTGACCACCAAATCAACCAACCAACACCTTGCCATACTTTTTGTTAAAAGAAAAAAACCCTCAATCATTTATCCCTCTTTAATTCATTTTAAATTTGCAACATTTTTATATAATTCTTATCAACATAAATTTCAATTTTAAAATTACAAAACATTTCATTTATTTATTTAATTTGCATTATTATATTCTTTGTTTAAATAATGAGACAATGAATAAATGTTGAAAAAAAAAATATAATTATATACAAATGAGTCAAAGGGTCAACGATAAAATGGGCTTGGTTATTTTCTTCCCAGTTGAAAACGACCTTGGCACCACACGCGACGACATCATGACGTTCATTTACAACAAGAAAAAAAAGAAAAAAAAAAGGCCTATGTATATGCAGAGGGTTGTTTAATACAACACGGTGGTGCGATAAGACTGCCAGAAAAATTTTTTTAATAATAAAAATAAATGATAATTGACCCACAGGTAAAAGTAAAAATAAAAAATAAACTGCAAAAATTTAACATAGTTTAATACTGAATTAAATAAATAAATCGAAATTAATGTTGAGTAATTTAATTTGTTACGACCCCATTGCTAGTTACCTTGATTATATTAAATTTTATTTTTAATTTTCTTTTCATATATACATATAATTATCTATTCAAGTAATCAAGTAGCTATAGAAAATTGTCATATGGTGATTTCGGTCAAGTCTATACCTAGTTAAATTACGTGTACATAGACTTGATAGAAATAAAAATAAAAAAAGCTAAATAACAAGAAAAAGAAGAAGAAGAAGAAGACGATTGTGTTGGTGGCAATGTTAAAAGAATAGAAATAAAAAGTTAACAAAATAGTTAATAAAATAACCATGCAAATCTCTGTTAGAAAATGGATCGATATGGTGAGTTTACTAGAATCGTTTGGTCAAAGGTAAAATATACATAAACTATTCTAGACTGGACAGTGTTTGCATGTTATGCATGCTATAGAAAATACACCTTCTCTGGGTCAATAAACTCATATTGTAAAATAAAAATCAAAAGAAGAAAAAAACATAAAATATACAAATTAAAAATTAACTTGTTGTATATTAACTTACGCTGGTTCATTATTTTCATTATCAATTTTAGTTATATTTCCACTTAATGTTTCAATTTCTTCATTATTATTAACAACATGTGTACCATGTTTTTCTCTTGCTGATGATACACCACGTACTGTATTTAAACTAACACCAGTATCTGCTGATTTAATACTGTCTATTGAATTTATTGATAAATCATTTGATTTCAATGATACTTGACTATCATGTTTACCATGATTACTACTATTATTAATATTACTATTATCATTTTTAACAATTGCAGTTGTTGTTGTTGCTGTTGTTGATGATGTTTGTTGATTATCCTGTTTATTTTTTTCTTCAGTTATATTATTATTATCAATTGCATTTAATTTATTTATAATATCTTGATGATTATCTTTATGATTGGTATTATTACTATCATGTAAATCAATAGTATCATTATTTGCTTGTTTATTAGTATCAATACTATTTAATTTTGTATTTTTAATCTCATCATTATCATTACTATTATCTTTTATTTTTACAACAACAATATCATCATTATCATTGTCATTTGTATTTTCAATATCAACAATTGTTGATATTTTTTCACCACCATTATTTATTATTGATAATTTATTAACACTATTATCTGGTTTATCATTATTTATTATATTTTTAATTTCAGTTACTTCTTGGGGTAATATTGTTGATGCATCAATACGTAATGGTTGTACAGCTGTTGTTGTTGCTGCATTAACAACACTTGATGTACCAGATGCACCAGATGATTGTTTAAGCAAATCAACAAGTCCAATATCATCATTTAAATTATCATTATTTTTTTTATCATTTTTATTATTTATACTATTATTACCAGCAATAATTACTGATGATTCATCAGTTACTATTGGTGATAAATTATCATTATTATTTAATTTTTCATTACTATTATTATTACTATTTTTATTATCAATATTAATATTATTTTTATCTATATTGGCAACTTGAACAAAACGTTCATTTGTATGATTTAATAATGAATTTCTAATTGGTATTTTTGTTGGTGATTTAATTGCTTGTTTTGGTGGTTTTATTTTATTACTTAATAATTTATTTTGTTTATTATTATTATTTATTAATTTGGTTTTAGTTGATTCAATTAATGGACGACGTATTTGTTGTTGTGATAATTTAAATTTTAATGAATTTGAACGTGGTATTTTTGTATTTATATTATTATTTGTTATAATTTTTTTATTATTATCACGACGATCCCAGTGTCCTCCTTCACTTGGTTGTTTAATTGTAATTTTATTACGCATTGTTATTTGTCCACCACGGGGTTGTGGTATAAGTGACTGTTTTCTTGGGCTATTTCCTTGAGAAAGTGACTCTGTAAATGAAATAAAAAAATATAAAAAAGAAAAATTAAAATTCACAATACCATGACAAATTATTTGCAAAGGGAAAGTAATCATGTAGTTAGTTGAAAAAAAAATAATTGTAATTATCATCATTATCATCATTGTAAAGAATAATTGATGATGATAATTATTATTTATTTTTGTAATTTAAAAAGAAGAAGAAAAAAATATAATTACTTGGTTTAATGTAACGTCGACGATGCGTTGGTTTTGATGGTGGTGGACTTGGTGGTCTTGATTGTGCATGTGGCAATGGTCCCTTGAAACCACGAGGTCTAAATGGTGATGATCTACCACGATTGATAATTCTTGATGGTGATAATGGAATTTTTAAATGTCCATTAATATTATTTGTTGGTGAATTATCAATTATTTCATTGTGATTGTTTGATTGTTCATTTTCAGTTATTATAACAAAACTTGAACGACGATGGGCACGTGATAATGTTGTTGATGATGATGATATTTTATATGGTTCTGGTGCACGTGGTAATGGTTGATTATTATTATTTTTGTAATCGTAATTGTTATTGACATTGTGATAGTAACGTTGTTGTTGTTGATGATCATCATTTAATAAACGAAAACCCGTTTCATAATCAGGCCTCATTTGGCTCTTTCGATATTTTGTTGTCGTCATTCTGAAGATAAATTTATTAGACAAGGCTCACTGGGTATAACAAATAGCTCAAGATATCCTTGGATATTTATGTTTTGCTATTTTTTAGCACGTGACCTACTGTGAATTTGTTTCGCGAAATTAACATTGTTACTTTTTTTTTTTTTACTTTAAAGTAATAATGCCTGATTCAAGGTAATTTCAAATATTTAAATTTAAAATTTTTTGTTATATTTTAATTGTAATTTATAAAAAAAAAAAAATTAATCAAATACTTTTATTTCAAATGATCGATTGTTCATTTTTTTCTATGGAAAAAAAAAACCATAGAATAAAAAATGAGCTTATCAATTTCTAAATCACTTGGCTCGTTTTTTTTTTTTTTTCGTTTTCACTTTGTAAGTAAAATTCGGTGTTAAAAAAAAAATGTTAATTTGTAATTTCAGTTATTATTATTATTATTATTATTTCGAAATTTACATAAATTAAATTATACCCAATTTGTGTCTCACAAGATAATAATTTCTCAATCATTCAAAAGTAAATAAAAAAAAAATTTACACATTTTAAAAATTGTTTTTTTAAAAAAAGTAAACCACTGATGAACACGATGTATTTTAATTAATTTATATTTTTATATTTTATTTTTTTAAATGTAAAAAAATGTTAAGTACAAGCTAAAAATTAAATCACTCGACCAGCTCGTCGGTGGTGTCGAGACTGGCCGAGACTGCGGACTCACCGAACCTCGACACCGGCTATTACCCACCTGCTATTGTTCAACCCAACTACTACAATCTTAAAAATATATATATATATTTTTTTTATTTTTTTATTTATTATTTCTTTTTAAATTCACAAACAATAAAAATTAAAAATTGCATATATATAGCGTGACACTATCGAGTTAAGTAAATCATTTAATTTCCTTCCTCAAAAAAGTACGAAAAAAATATATTTTTTATTTTTTAAATAATCTATTTAAAATAATTAAAATTTTTTATTTTTTTTAAGTAAATAAATAAATGAAAAATTAAATAAACAAATTTTCGAATTTTTTAAATAATCCATTCAATAGTATTTTATATTTTTAAATAAATAAATTTTCTCTTTTAAAAAAATTCGAAAAATAAAAAAAAGTACTTTTCGAAATAATTTCTTTGAAATTATTATTTATATTTTTTTTTACTATCAAAAATAATAAGTATAATTAGTTTTATTTCCTATGGAAAATAAATTTTTATTTCTATTAAAAATATATTGAGAAATATCCTGATAAATAATTTTTATTCAGGCTACTTGTCACGATGATGGAGCAATTTGATAAGCTCAGATGAACAAGAAGAGCATATGAAAAAATCCTAGCTATCATATTTTCTTATAAAGATGAAAATTAAATAATAATAGTACACCTGGGTAAAACTGGGTCGACAGTTTGATGATGGTGTGTTTAATTTTTAGTTATTTTTTTTTCATTAAACACACAAGTTTTCTTATTTCTGTTGAGGGCAATTATATTGGAACATTAGACTGATTGGAAAGAAAAATGGGCTAGGCAATATTTCTTGTTTCATCAAGGTTTTTTAAATCTATCTTTTTTAAACATTTGACCTTTGCCAATCATGTTTATCATTCGGTTAACAATGCAATTATCATCAATGAAAAAATAAAAGAAATATTCATCATTTCTTCTGTAAAATCATAAAAAAAAAAGTCATAAAATTTTTATTTATTAACAATTAACACATTTATTTATTTATATGTATATATATATATTTTTTTTATTCATTTATCAATTTATTATACATTGTTTTTCATTTTTATTATTAATATATTTTTATTATATATACAAAGTATATTTTTTTTTTACGACATTTAATCTAACTTTACACATTTATTTTTCATTTTAAAATTGCAATAGAAGAATAATACTCAAACTGTCTACATATTTTCAAACATTTTTCATTAATTTATTTCTTGGTTCATAATTTTTTCTTTCTAATTTGGTTATATAAACTAGAAAAGGCCGATTTCTTTTTCATCATTTGGCATCATAGTAAATTATTCAACGTAAATTATAAAATAAAAAATAATACTGTATTTTAAATAATGCATTAACAATTTTATTTATATTTTTATTAAAAAGCAATTGTCGATTATTCATACACAATTTTATATTTTTATTTATTAATTTATATTATTATTTATATTTTTTTTTTTTTATTCAGAAGACATAATACTTCCGATTAAATATTTTAATACAAAGCCAAACATCATGCAATGCCAATTTATTTAAAAAAAAAAAAAATAATAATAACAACATTAAATTCATTAATGCGGAATATTAATTAATTTTAATTGATTGATGATGCCCTTGAAGAATCAAAATTTACATTTGACAAAATAAAAATCATAAAGTATAAATTTGATTTAAAAAATTATCCTTTTATTTAAAAAAAAAAAAAGTAAAGAAAATATTTTTTATAAAATTAAGAATTTAGTTTTTAAAAAATGGAAGAATTATATAATTAATTTGATAAATAATATAAAATTGTTATGTTGTTGATTCATTTTTATCATAGTTTTTTTGTAACAATTGATTTTTTTTATGATCTTTACGATAATTTTCAATAGTTAAATTTGAATTTGTACATGATGTTGATAAACTCAATGATACTGGATCTAAACATGCTGCTAATGTTAAATATGTATCTTTCATTTCTTTAGTCATTTTAACTTCATAATCATTTTTTTTAAAACTATCTAAATTTTTATCTTGACATATTAAATCAGCCTCATCTTCATTTGTCGAATCAAATGTTATTAAATCTTTGACACTACTATTATTATCATTTTTCAATAAAACATTATTTTTATTTAAAAATTTATTATCAATATCAGTTGTTGTGCATGATGTTGATGCTTGATTTTTTTTTCTATCAACTGTTGAATCAGCTGGTATATCAATAAGTGTATGTAATGGTTTATTTTTTATTATTTTTTTAGATGATGAAGTTGTTGATGTTGTTGTTGTTGTGGGATTACTAACTGATGATTTAACCCATTCAGCAACTCGTTGTAATTGTCCAGCATCATGTGGAAGTGTTGGAAATGTTTCATCACTACTTGTTGATAATGTTCTTGTTAATTTATTATTATTAGTATTATTATTATTATGATGTACCAATGCTGTTGTTGATTTAATTGGAAAATTAACACTTTCACTTAAACTACCAGAACTTGTATAAACAACATTATCATAATTATTACGTGCATTATCTAATAATATATTTTTAGATAATAATTCATGTTTATCACATTGATTAATACGTAAGCTATTATTATTAGTATTTAATTTTTTATTATTAATATGTAAAAGATCACTTGAACTACTTGATGGTTCTGAACTTGATATAACAATACTATCACTACTGAAACTTGGACTTGTCGTTGTTGTTAATTCATGTCCATCAGCAATATTTTTAACTTCAATATGAGTCAATTTATTATTACTATTATTATTAATCGTTGTTTTTCTTGTTGTTCTTGATGTTCTTGTTGCTGTTGGTGTTGGTGTTGATGATGATGGTAATGATGATTTAATCCATACTCTTTCATTAATAACATCAATAGATGTTTCATCATTTTTTTGTTGTTTAATTAAATTATTATTATCATTTGTTAATAATTTATTATCAATTAATTTTTTATTATCAATCCATGAATTTTTCCATAATCTATCATTGATAATGTCAATTGGTTCAACGTCATAATCAACATTGTCATTCATATTTTTTAGCAATAATAATTTATCATCATTTGTATTATTTTTTAGTAATGGTGTATGTAATTCACTTGTTTGTTTATTTAGTTTACTTTTTAGTTTAATTGTTTGTAGTTTTTGTATATTTTTTTCATTTATTTGGATTTTTGTTTGGCTTGCTGATTGACGAATTGGTGTATAGCCATTTATTTGATTTTTTTTAACATAATTATTATCAATATCATCGTCATCAGTGTTATTATCTTGATAATTCATTGTTGTCATTGGAGTTGATGTTGTTTTTGATATTGTTGTTGATGATAATGGTGGTGGTACTATTGTTTGACATTCAGAATCAACCATTAATATTGTTTTATGACAAACACATGTGTCACAATGTTTTGCAAATATTCTTTCACGTTCACGATCTTCCAATACTTTAGCCATTATTGATGATGATACAATGTCAATTGGTGATTTATTATCATCACTCTCATCATCACTGTGTTTTTCAATATTTTGTTTGCTTATATTGTAAACCATTGCTGTTGGTGGAAATGTTGATATTGGTACTGTTATACTTTTAACATCAACTGGTGACATATCACTTGAACGACGTTTTTGTGATATATAAGTTTTAACTTTTGCTTGTACTTCACTTGGTAGCTAAAATATTATTAATTTTTTTTTGTTATTAATTTTGATAAGTGGATGTTATATTAAAGTTTTAATTATAATTACCGAATCATATTTTTGTCCAACGAAATTTGATGGTTTACATTGAAGTAATTGTATTGCCAAGTTGACATCATTCCTATATTTTGACTGTAATTAAAAATGGTTAATTAATTGAGCAAGAAAATTTAAAATTTATTATTGAATATTCTTTGCATTGTTGCTGTTTAATTACTTGATTGTTTAATTAAAAATTAAATGTCAAAATATAGAAACAAAATTAAAATGTTTTTTTTCTTTTGGAATTTAAAATTTATAGTATACTTAATTATTTGACAGCAACAATTAAAGATTAGTAATTAAATGAAAATATATTATAAAATGATAATTTATAATTACATTGTCTTGAGATAATCTATGAATTGTATAATTAGCATCAGCTAATCTATGTGACAGTGTTGCAATGTCCTTGGTAAAGGCACCTTTTTCAGTCTCACATTTATCAACAATTACTAATAATTTATCTTCAAGATTTTGATTAATTTTTTGTATTCTTTTATGTGCATCAAATAAACGATTAAATTTATCTTGACATGTACGTAATTCTTCTCTAATTGATGCTAATTCACCATTTGGAAATCTATCAGCATCATTTAAAAATTGAGTTTCCATTTTAACAATATGATTATTTTTCTCAGCCAATGTTCGATGTAAATTTTCAATTTCAGCATGTAAATGTATATCACTATTACGTTTACCTAATTTTTCATGTTTATAACATGTTTTGCAGTCACAACCACACTCCTGTTAAACAATAATAAATAAAAATATTATTAACTCTATAATCTATATTAAAATTAAGGTTAGAAATTATTAAATTAATTATTAAAATAATTAACAACAAAATACCATAACAATGATAAAAAATAAATGTACAATATTAATTTTCATAACTCATAATAATCAACAAAAAATAAATAAATTTTAAATAAACAATAACATTTATTTAAAACATACCTTGCACTTTTCTGACATAATGATAATATTTCAACACAAAAAAAAAATATAAATAAATATAATACAATTCACCTGTAAATGATTAAAAAATTCGATTGATTTTTATCAAATTTGGAGTTCATAACCTTTGTTAATTAATTTTATTATTATTATTTTTTATTAAACAATTAAAATTAATAAGAGACAATATTGACAGTGATTTATTTATTATTTTATTTTTTTTTAATTTTAAACATATGATCACTTGTAATGTATTTTGCACTGTTTATTAAAAAAATTATTATTATTTTTATATAATTAATTATGATTGATTAATGATGGTTTTTTTAATTGTGATAATTTATAATGATAATTGATTATTTTGTATAAAATTATTGCCGTTGTGGATGCTGTTATATTTATTGAACTGAATATAAAAACTGATAAGTGATAAGAACAATCTGTTAAATTATTTTTTTTTCACAATTGATACGCGTCACAGTGCGCATACAGACAGGCAGTGGCCTCTCACTCTATGTATTTAATTGTGTGTGTGTGAGTGTGTACCTGTGGCGAGCGGGATAAAGTGCGCATGTCGCGAATAATTGAAAATAAAATTTAAAATTTTTAGGATAATTGTACTTAGGTGTTTTTTGAATACTAAAAGTATATTTGCATGAAATTTCCGTCTAGAAATAATTTTATTTCGAAATGCGATAGATTTTCGAAATTATGAAATTTCGGCTTTTCAAATCGAACAATATAAAATTGAAAAAAAAAATAAAAGTAATTGAAATTTAATTATAAAATTTTTGAGATAATTATACTTAGGTATTGTCTAAATACTAGAAGCATAGTTTCATGAAATTTCAGCTTAGAAATATTTTTTTTTCAAGTGGGATCAATCGTCGAAATTATGGAATTTCGACTATTGATCCTAAAAAATATAAAAATAAATAAAAATAATTGAAATTAAATTTTAAAAATTTTAGGAAAATTCTAGAAGAACAACTCCATGAAATTTCTGCTTAGAAATTATTTAGCAAATAAAAATTAATTTACTTGTAATTTGTCGAATATTTTTCTTCATCTATGTTTTTTGAATTTGTCCAAAACCTATATGAAAAATTCAAATAAAAATAAATCAAAAAATATTTTAATACAATTTTTAATGTGAATAACAAAAACAATTGTTTATTTTTATTTTATTGATTTTTATTTTGTTCATTATTTTAAAATTTCATTACTACAATTATTTAATTTTAATATTTTTAATTAATCGTTTGACTTTAAAATATTCAAAATAAATGGGTCAACAAAAATTTTCTTTCTTCCTATACATAATATTATATTCCCTTTTTTTTCCTTTAATTTAGAATTTATAAATAAATTACATTCTCAAATTTTTTTTAAAAAAATCACTGTGCATTTTAAAAAAATAAAAAATCCTGAAACCAAATTAATGATTAATTTTAAAAACAAAAAAAAAATCAAATGATTTAAAGTCAAATAATTAATTATAATAATTATTATATTTCATTATTATTATTAATATTATTATTGTATTTATTAATTTTTTAAATTTTCATAATCAATAATAATAAAATAATATTTATAATTAATCAAAAGAGATGAGCTCAGCAGTGTCATCACCAGAAGTCTTTATATCTTGGAGTGGTCTTATTGATTCACCAATTGTTGTAACATTTTGTTGTTTTTGTTGCTGTTGTTGTTGTGGTTGTGGCTGGAATGGTAATATTTGTGGTATTTGTCCTTGAACAATAGCCTGATGTCCTGGATTAACATTAATCGTACCAATATTTCCAATTGGTGGATGTTGTGTAATTTGTTGTCCAGTTTGAATATTTTGTGTTCCAATTGGAATACCTTGATTACCAGTTGTCATAATATGACCTTGCTGTGGTCTATGTGTTATTGGACCCTGAGGTCCATGGGTCATTTGTCCTTGTGATATTTGTGTAACTCCTTGTGGTCTTTGTTGTATGCTATGAGGTCCTTGTTGTATGCTATGAGGTCCTTGTTGTATACTATGAGGTCCTTGTTGTATAGTATGAGGACCTTGTTGAATGCTATGAGGTCCTTGTTGTATGCTATGAGGACCACTTGGAATATTTTGAGCTCCAGATGGAATACCTTGACCAGAATGTATAATATGAGGTCCAGTTGGTATATTACCTTGAACCAAAGGCATACCTTGTGGTCCAGTTGGCATACCTTGAGGATGTTGCATGTTTATTTGATTGGCAATATGTCCTGGTGCTTGTTGATGACCAACTTGTGGAATTTGAGATAGCTGTGATGGTCCAGTTGATGGATGACCAGTAGGCATTACCATTTGGTGTCCAGGACCACTTAATTGTGTCATTTGTGGATGATTTTGATTATTTTGTATTTGTTGTGACATAATTCCTTGTTGCTGTGGTGGTTGTTGTTGTGGTTGTGATTGTTGTTGTTGTTGAATTGCTTCATTGCCAGCCAATTGAGCAGTTTGATGCTCTTGTTGATTTGCCATACCAGCCATCATGTGTTGTTGTTGTTGTTGTTGTCCCATTTGATTAATTGATGGCATGCCATAATTTTGCATTGGATAATTACCAATTTGTCCTTGTCCATATGCATAAAGACCTTGATTTGTTGTTGGTGACATTTGGTTAAAATTATTAGGAGGCTGTTGCTGTTGTTGATGATGATAATGTAATTGATGTATTGGTGAACCTTGTTGATTAGGTCCAATATAATTACCAACCGGTTGATAACTACCCATAATATATTGTTGTTTTTGTTGTTCTTGACGCATTTGTAATTCTCTTTCACGTTCTTGAATTTTTTGTAATGCTAATTCACGTTGATATTGTAAATATTCTTGTTTCTTTTTTCTCATAATATCAAGTTTTTGTGCCATTTGCATTTGTTTTAAACGTTCAGCTTCTTCAGCATCACGACGTAATCTATCACGATGTTCTTCTCTTAATGCATCAAGTGCAGCACGTGCATCTTTAACTTGTGCTAATTTATCTTGTAAACCTTCATACATAACACGTGTATCATCATGTTCTCTAATATGTTTTAATAAACGTGAATGCATTGTTGATATTGTCATAAATAAATTTTGAAAAAAGCTATCATTTGATATTGAACGTCCACGTGATGAATTACTTTTCATACGATTTACAAATATTTCAACTTGTGAACGTAAATGAGCTACAAATTCATCCATATTTTCAATATCATCATTATTATCTGATTTATCAGTTGCAACTAATCTCTGTGGCATTGGACTACTAATATTTGGTGCTGATGGACTTGTTACATCTGTTCTTTGACGTGATTGTTCATCACTTATTGATGCTTCACGTTGTTCCCAATATTTACGATTCATATAACGTGCTAATTCTGGATCAACTTGTGAATCATCTTGTTGTTGTTGTTGATGTGATTGTTGTTGTTGTTGGTCTTTTTTATTTGTCAATAATGGACTTGGTGGTGCTGGTGATGATGGTGGTGAATATGTTGTTTTATTTATTAATGATGAATTTATTTTATATGCATTTGTCATACGTTTTTTTTGTTTTTCTTTTTCTTCAGCTTCACTTTGACTCAATGCAAGTGCAAGTGCAAGTTCTTCTTCTTCTTGTACTTCCTCAGGTGTTTTACGATTTGGTACCTGTTGTTGTTGTGCCAATGAACTACTTAAATATTCAACTGGTAAATCAGTTTCTTTTGTACTTGCTGTACTTGGCTTGCTAAAATTATTAAAAAGAAAAAAATCAATATTAATTAATACATAATAAATAATATAATAAGCATTTTGTATTTTCATACCTATTTATTTTATCAAAACAAGCTTCACAAACTCTAACTTCTTTTTCAATACCAAATTTTGGTAACATTGATTTTTTATTTGAACATTGAGCACAAAAAACTTGTCCACATGCACGACAATGATGTTTACGTTGTATATAATTAAATGATACTCTACAACGATGACAATCATCACCATCAGCCCATTCTGGTGCAGTATCTGCTGAAAACATTGCATCACTTTCTTTTAATAATGGAAATTCATAGCCTTCAGCTTTCATTATTGTTACAGTATCTTTAATTGCTGTATATTTTGGACTATTTCTAAATGCAAATGCCCATGCTTGTATTAATTCAAGTATTTTTTTTTTTAAATTTTCATGTGTTGATGTTTTAACAATATCTTTAAGTTGTTCCATATATTGTTTTGTACCAATTTCTTCATGCATTAAACTACCACAATTTTTAACACATGATTCAAGTACCAATAAACCAAAATATGCAATATGAGGATTTGCATTTGTTATTTTTTTTTGTATTGCTGCTAGTGCTACTTTTGGCCTAAAACAAAATTTCATTAAAAATTATAAAAACAATCATTATTTTTAAATTAAATTACATGAGTAAATGACAGTTGTTTTTTTCAACAAGAAGATATATTTTTATTCGTTGTTAAATGATAATAATAATAACATGTTTGTTAATTCAATTGATAAATAAAAAAAGAGACAGAGAGAGAGATGAACTGAAAAAAAAAAAAAGAGAAACTTACTGGACATCATTTTGACGTATGAGATCACATATTTGGAGTATTGTTGGCCAATCTGGCTCTAAATGTAAATTACTTGTAGCTTTTTCTAGATAAAATAATAGTATAAATTAATTATCAAATTTATAGTATAATATTAAGATAACAACACTTGTAACTTTGAAAAAAATATATCGGTCATGACAATAATTGATTACTTACCAAGTAATTTATCAAAATGTGGTGTACGAAACATTTTTATTTTCCCAATATGGGTTTTTTATAAATATACTATTAATTATAATATTTATAACTAATATTATGATTAGCTGTTTTTTAATTTTGACATCTGATAATTGTCATGTGAGTCATCCAACAGTAAATGATAAAAAAAAAAAAATAAACTAAAAAATATTTACACACACATACACAAAATGTATGGGAGAGATTTTAGTGGATTTTAGTCGTCAACTTGACTCTGCTTGACTCAGCATTCAGCCGATATAAAAAAAAAAAAATTACACACATTTATAAAATATATACACCTTACTTTATATATATATTTTAATTTTTTATCAGTGTGTTGTTTTTCTCTCTTCTCTTCTCTCCGCCCTTTTCTTTTTTTTTTCATGAAAAAGCGACATTGTGGTAAAAAGTAAAAGCTCATTGGTCAAAAAAAAAAATGCGGGAATAATTTAAAATGGTTTTTAAAAAACAGTCAGCTGTTAATTTTTAATGATTGACTTGTTTTTTAAATTAAAAAAAAAATGTCAATGAGTAAGTAATTGATATTAAAATTGATTTTTATTTTGATTGATAATTTTTTTTTTTACAGTTAAAGAAAAAAATATATCAAAACAATCAGTTGGAGATGGTAACAGATCAGGAAGTCGACCTGGTACCAGAAGAAATTCAGCTGTTGGAAGTGCATATGGAAGCAGTACAGCATCATTATTATGGGGAACAAGAAATAGCATTGCATTTAAAACTGGCAGAGGAGGATTTAAGGTAAATTATTAAATTTTTAAACAAATAAATATACATTATATTATAAATAATTTATGCAAATTAATAATAGGTACCAAGATATCAAAATACATATCAACTTGAATCATTAAATCCATTAAAAATATCAGTAATTGATAAAATATTGTCAAATGTTATGAATGAGCAATTAAAAAATATACAAAAATATGATCCAGTTGTTGCTAATAAATTATCCAGAGACATGGGAATGGAAATACGTAAACAAATATTTAAAAAAAATTTCACTAGGTATTAATTAATTTTAATTGAAATTTATTTTGTGATATTAATTTTTTTTTTTTAATTTAAGATACAAATATATTGTGTCAATAACAATAATTGAAAAACAAAATCAAGCTGTTAATTTTGGTATGGGATTTTTGTGGGATCATGAACGAGATAATTATTCGAAATATGTTTTTGAAAATCCAAATTATTATGCAATTGGTGTTGTTGCTGGTGTTTATTATGAATAAATAAATATAATTTTGATTATTTAAAAAAGAAAAAAAATTAATTGAGGTATTTATAATTCTTTAATGTCAATTAATTTTTTAAAATTAAAATTATCTATTGAAGGAACAGATTAATTTTTGGGCCAGGTTTAATATTTAAAGAAAAATAAAAATCAACAAATAATTATTTAGATATTAGATATTAGTTTATTTCAACTCAAATTATATGATTTATTTAAAAATACATAGATTTACAAATTAATGAAATAATTTTTATTATAATATTTAAATAATATTTGAAATAAAATATTTAACAATAAAATCATCACAAAAAATTATCGATGTTTATTTTATTGGTTTTTTTAAACAATAAAATATTGATATTAAATTTTATTGATATATTTTTTTTATTATTTTCATTTGTTGTAAGCCACGTAATAATATATTTTAATATTTTTTTCCACTTGGCAATTTAAATATTTCGACTTGTGTTAAATTCGAAATACCTTGATTTTTTTTCCATAAATTTAATTCATCAAATGAAGAATTATATTTTAAATCCTTGATTCGATTATTATTCAAAACTAATAATTCAAGTTTATGAAAATTTTCAAATGTATTATTTTCAATTTCATCTATTTGATTTCTTTGAAGATTTAATATTTTTAATGAATTTTCAAGACCATCAAACATTCCTTTTTCAATTTTTCTAAATAAATTATATTCCAATAATAATATTTCAATATTTGTTGATAAAAATACATCCTGATCAATAAACATAATATGATTACCTGATAAATCAATTTTTTTTAATTTTGTCAAACCTTCAAACATATTTGTTTCAATGACGAAAAGATAATTTGATGATAAATCAAGTTCTACAAGACTACCAAGACCAGCAAACGTTCCTTCATCAATTTTTTGTATTTGATTATGTCGTAAAATTAATATTTTAAGATTAATCAATGATAAAAATGAATGTTTTTTAATTGACTGAATATAACAACTTTTAAATTCAAGTTTTTCAATATTTTTTGGTAAATTAATTGTTGTTCCAGGTTTTATATTGGTCAAAGGAGTTTCAAATATCGTTAATTCTTTTAATAATTCAAGATTTTTAAAACCAATTTTTATTGCATGATGATTATAAATTGTTAATTTAAGTTTTTTCAATGTTTTTTTAAGTGGATCAAATAAATTTGGTACAATTTTGATTGGACATAATCCAAATATTGATTCAATATTTGTTAAAGAATTAAAAAAATTATTTTTCAATTTAAATACTGAATTTTCTTCTGATCCAAATATCATTAATTCTTTTATTTCTGTTACATTTAATTTTGAAGATATTATTGAATATATATTTTGTTTTATATAATTCATTTCACTATTACCATCTGTGTATTCATTTGATATTTGTAATTCAATTTCCAATACATTATTTTTTAAATTAGCAAATAAATCTTCAGAACGTATGCCATCAAATGTACTTGCTGATGATAGAATACTCAACACCAAACCACTCAGTAATAAAAGCTTTTTATTATTCATTTTATTTTATCGAAAAAAAATTTAAATCAACAACAGAATTTTTTTTTTTTTTTAATAGAATAAACCACTAGTGTGTCGAACAATCGAATAAGAAATAATTTATTTTAACTGTTTTAAATATTCAAGTTTTTCAAGTATCATTTTATAAAAAAAGATCATAAATTTTTATCTATTTTTTACACGTGTAGGAATTTATATGCACTTTTTAACAATTTAAAAAAATTTAATACTATATTTTAAAATCGTTAAATAGATAAATAATGTTTGAAAATATTTTGTGTAAATAATATCCATATCTTCAGCACTGTAAAATAAAATAATTATAATGAAAAATATGTTGAAAATAAAAAAGATAATACAACTTACATTTTATAATTTTAACCAAGCTGAATATTTGATTTATTTTTATCATTATTTTTTTTATCACTTGGTGATTTTTGTCCATGAAATAGATCTTGATGATATTTAGCAGCTGATATATTTTCTGGTGATACTGGTCTTGTTGAGTTCTTTGCTTCACATTCATATTTCTCAGCACGCTTTGGCGTCAAAAATTTAGGCTCTTTTGGAATTGTTAAATTTTTTTTATTCATTTTTAATTGTTATATTATTAATTAACAAAGAAAATTAATTTTTGATAAAGGTGATCCAAGTGGAAGCCAAGCCAACGACCAACTGATTTGTCGACAGATAAAAATTTTATTCAATTTTTTTTGCAATTCAGCTGTCTTGTGATAAAAGATAAATATGATTCTGCTGATTCAGCAATTTAAGCAGTCACAGAGAAAAAACAAAATGATAAAATATAAGAGAAATTAATATACATCTATTGTTGTCTATAGAAAAAAAAAAATACCAGGCTTGAATAAATGAAGAAAAAAAACAATTTAATTTATTTGTTAATTTATTTCTTTTATAATTTTTTATAATCTTTTATATTAATTTAAAATTATTATTTTCCATTTATTTTTAAACTGTTTCAACTTGTCCTTTTCGTCGAGGTTTTGAAATAATTTGTGTTGATGTTTGAGGTGATGTGAATGAAGTTTCTTCTGATTTTTTTTTGAGCACAATGGAAGATTCATTATTAATTGTAATATTTCGAGTTGATGAGCTATCATCTGGTACATCAGATGCAACAGATTGTTGTGAAGATGATGCTGTACTATTTAATCCTAATGAAGATTTACGTATTTTCATATCTTCAAGTGGTATTTCTTCACTTCTTGGTCTAGGATTTTTAGGTGAATTATCACGTGATCTTGTTATATTTTCTTGACTTCTTGGACTAGGTGAATTTGCATCAACAATACGTTTATTTGTTTTAACTTGACCGTCTCTTCTCATTTGTGCTGCAAAACCAGGTACTTTATTAACAGTAAACATTGAACGTTGTTGATCTTTTAATCGGGTACCTCTTCCAGCTGTTCCTAAAATAAATAATATATATAATTAATAAAGTTACACGTGAAATGCAACTAAAATAATTTTCATTTATAATTTAAAATATAAATTTATCTTACGTTCAGAACGAAGACCTAGAAGAGCATAATTTGGCGGTGTTGAACAACTTGGAAGATTTGTTGGAATATCAAGAAGTCGTGCAATTTGACTCATTTTTTTTTGTCTTGCTTTAATTCGTCCTTTGGTTAATCTTTTTTAAAACAAAAAACAAACAAAATATTAATTTAAATCAAACAATAAATTGAATAATATATAATACACTAAAATATTTAATTTGCAACCTTTGTTTTGCAGCCATACATCTAATATGATCATCAAATATAAATTTAGCAGATAATAATGGCAGTCTATTTGTTGCACTACAACTCAATGGTTTATGAATAGTTAAATGTAAACATCTTGAATCATCTTTATCACCAGCAACTTCAATATCTTGTAAAAAACCAACTAATTTAGCAACACCCCAACCAAGTTTTCTTGTATCTGGCTCAACAAGTATCAATTGTATAACATCAATAACTAAAAATCTACGTAATTTTTGTCCATCTTTCCATAATACAGTACATGCTATTAAATCACTATTATTTAAATCAAGTACATTATTAATTTGTACACAATTAATTGGTTTTGTTAATGGTAATTGTGTTTCATTATCATTACTAAGTATTAATGATAATTCACGTATTAAAAAAAATACTCGAATAGCACGTCTTGCTCTTTCAACTTCACCACATGGTAAACGTTTACTAAATTCAATACCAGTCATTGGTGTACCAGTTGGTGGTAATAATATATTACTATCCATCATTAACCATTCAACATTTAATGGTTTTTTTTTTGATTCAATATATTCATCCTCAAACATATCAAGAAATATATCTTCACTTTTATAAAAATTTCTTAATAATGCTGTACTTTGTTCTTTAGCACCTTCAATTGCAGCATAATGTTCATCACATAATATACTTTTATTATCACATATTATTATTTTAATTAATAGCTTTAAACTCATTTCAAGTGTTACAAGACGTATTTTTGAATTATTACTACAACTTGATGATATTATATTTATTAATTTTTCAACAAGTTTATCATGATAATAATTATCATTATTATTATGTTTTAATAAACAGTCAAGTGTATTTGTATCAATACTTGTGTTACTTGTTAATGCATATAATAAACATAATGAAAATAGAGTTGCATAATCATTTTCATAACAATTTAATGAATTTAATATTGTATCAAGAAATGGATGATTATTTATTGTTGTTATATTGTCATCATTATTTTTATCATCATCTTTATCATCAACTTTATCATCTTCTTCTTCTTCTTCTTCATCATCTTTTTCATGATTTTTATTAATTATTGGTATTTCAAGTGCTAATCTTTTTTCTTTTTCTTCATCAGTTACATTTAATTGTTTAATAACAATTTTATTATTATAATCAATCTCATTGTCAGATGATGTTGTTGATAAATCATCACTTGGTGTATTTGATAATTGTAAATTATCTTGTCCTTGTATTGATGTTGATGGTAATTGTAATTCATCAGTTGTTAATGTATTTTTTATTTCACAATTAACACTTAAAATTTCTAATGATTTTTCTAAACTTTCTTTTGGTGGTAAAAATCCAATTTGATTATATTTTTCAAGTATTTTATTAGCACCATTTTCAATTAATTTAATATCAGATTTTAATATTATTGTAGCAAGTGTACGTACAAGTGGTACATGTGATAAAATTAAAAATACTTGTGATAATAAAAATAATGATAATACAACACTAACATGTTTTCTTTCATCATTTGTTTGGCTTATTTGATTTGTTGATTTTGTTAATGAATATACATAAAGTGGTACAAGTAATTTGTGTAATAAATGTTCAGATAATACTTGATTTAAATCATCAATATTTAAACATAAAATATCATTTAAATAATGCAAATGATCAAGATGTTCAGCAACTAAATCAGATAGTCTATTTTGACTTTGATGATCAGCATCATTACGTACACATGTATCTAATTCAAGTATATGATTACCAATAAACCATACTAAATTACTAAAATATGGTGCTGCTGTTTTATCTCTAATAAATGCAAGCATTGATACATCTTCAACTTTATAAACGTTCAAAGTCAATGTTCTAACTGCTATTCTTACCATTCCTTCAGAATGATTAAAAAATTTTATAGCTTCAGTGTAGAGAGGAAAATCATTTGTATGCTAAAATTTTTATAAATAAAAATTAATTAATTGCAAATATAATATCAAATAATTTATAAATTATAATTAAATAAATTATTTACTATTTTTCTTTGTACAAATTTCTATAAATTAAATAAAATTACAACGTCTATACCTTGTTTACCTCGTTATAGAAAAAGTGAATTGTATGTGCATTTAATTTTAAACTTAATGTTTTTAAAAAACTAATATAATATGCCATAACTTCTTCATCACTAAAATCAAATTTGTGAACAATTATACTGTTGACATGATTGTTACTCAGTAGATAATCTGCAAGTGTAATAATTAATTTAAATAATTTTAAAATAATATTTTTTTTATTTTTGATTTACTTACACAGTGATGTTTCATTTCTAATATTTTCGAATAATATATTGAGTGTTTGAAGCAATTGAACACAAACATAACTTCCACATTTTTGTTTCATAATTCTTAAAAAAAATGACAGCATATTTTTTTCCAAAAAAAAACTGTAATAAATTTTTTTTTATTATTAGTATGGGGTTGTTGATGAATCATTGAATAACTTACTCAAAAACACTGCTGTCATTTTGATCACCCCAAATTAAAATCTCAGCAATTGATCTTAATGTTTCGACTAATAAACCTCTGTTATTATCAGATACATTTTGATTTTTCGATAAAACATTATAAAGATATTTCAACTGCTCCAGTGAATGTGGATTTTTTGGCTTCCATAACCCACCACCAAACCAACTTCTGCTTCGAAACATTTTATTTGTTTATTTATATATTAATTATTAATTATTTAAAATAATAAAAATGACTTGATAGGTTACTTGGGCATGATTGTATATTTTTTTAAAATTATTATTTTTAAATAAAATAATTGTTGCTCATTAAATCCTTTGTGATAATGCGACTCATTATTTTGCTACAATTAATCCAAGTTAATCTTGATGACTGTCCAAAGAATCAATCGACCTTGTTATAGTTGGACTCTTATTATTTTTTTTTTTTTTTTATTTATAAATTATGGATCCACATACTGTCACTTTTGAACACTTGTTGTTTATATTTTTATTATTTTTCTTTTACTTGTTAACTTACTTGTTTATTTAATTTTTATTTTTTAGTTTTAAAATATTGTTTTTTTAATTATTTATTTGCATTTTTAAAATTTATGTACATGATGTTACGTGTACAACATACGTCTCAGTTATCATTTAATCAAAACAATAATAATATATAATAACAAATTATAGAAAATATATATTTTTGTTGGCAATGTAGATATTGTTTTCTTTTTTTTGTCTAGGGTCACGTCAACTTAACACACACACGAATCATTTTTGATCTGAAAAATAATTCAATCAAGTATTTTTTGATAATTCAGTAATATTGTTGAGGTAAATCAAAAAAATAAATAGACTTGAGTCCAAAAAACACAAAAAACTTTGATGTAAAAGTTGGCTTATTTATTATAATTTAAAAATTTACATTTTATGATTGTACAAATAATGTAGGTATATGGATTAACAAGCTAAAATCTCTGGTGGCCTTGGTAAAATTAATTACCATGTTGTTTGTTTTTATATTTACTTTTATTTTTTTATTTTTTCTTATGGGATAATCTTTTTGTTGACTTCCTTTTTGTCTTTTTTTTCTTGCGATTATCATCAGAAGACGACGACGATGATGGTGATGATGATGAATCTGTTTAAATAGAATCAGTTTTAATATTACATTTTTAATAAATATTATGGGTTATTAGAATTTTTTATTAGATGAAATTAATTACCTGAACTATCAGAAGATGATGATGATGGAGAGCTAGATGATGCTTTGATTTTGGTATCAACAGGCTGGATAACAGTTTTTGGTCTTGTCTTGAGATGCTCTCGAAGATCATCAGTCAATCCTCCTAGACCAATTGATGTGAAAAAGTTGATAGCAAATTTTGTATTTTTAGGATCATCACGAGGAAATAATCCATCAAATGCATCTTGTAAAGTGACATCTTTAACTCTTGCATTGAGCTTTGAAAGTTCCATTATTTCAGATAATTCTTGAAATAAAATTTTGATGAATATTCTACTTGAACTGGTTGTATCTTTTTCATTTAATTTAATACAATTTAAAACACCCCAACTAATTGAATCTGTATATAATAAATGAGCAAAAAATTTTGATACATTGCGTAATTTATTCATATCAAATCGATGAATTGTTTCGTATGAACTTTTAAATATTTGTTCAAATGGACTTATATAAATTTTATTGATAGCACAAAAACGCCTAGCAAGAAGACTAAAAAATTTTTCATAAGTTCTCATTTCAGCACAACAATCAAGAATCATATGACAAAGTTCAATTTCATGGCCTGGTTTCATTTGCATTTTTAAAAGTTTATGAGTACATTCATCAGGTGATACAGATGAGCGAATTGTTAAATAAATTGTTCTTCTTAATGCCTGTAAATTTGTCTCAGTACTGTCAATAATAACACCATTTTTATTTTTATTTTCTTCATCAGAATTTTCAGCATCTGAATCTTCGTCATTGTCATCATCATCATCATCTCCACCACTTCCTGACTCATCATCCGAGCCTAAAAATTCTTTTGACAATTTTTTGTATTCATCTTCATTTTTAACATAATCAGGATCAAATTCAAATACATTTAAAATATCTTGTGAATCTGCTTTATCATTTAATTCTATTGAATGAGTTATTTGATCTTTTTCCTCAATAAGATCCAATCCTTCAGGAACAGCTTCGTGATCTTTAAATCCATCTTTTCTTACTGCAAAGATAACTTCAATCATGTACTGGACTCTTTTATCAAGATTACCTTTATGAAGAATATCTTTTAACATATCAAAAATGACATTTAACATATCAACATCACTTGGTTTTGAAACTTCAGTTAATCTCATACCACATTCTTTTAAAAATGAAATTGCAACTTCAATTGAATCATCTGTTGGTGTATGAAGAAGTAATATCAATAATTCAAGTGCAATTCCTTCATCAGCAACTTTTTGATTAACTAAATGTGCTATAAATGTTGACGATGAAATACAAAGAGGTTTATTTTTGAGTTTAAATGCTCGTTGAAATTGTTTGACTAGTCTTGACAATAATAATTCTCCAATATCAGGAAATTTTGAATTTATAACAGAAACTAGAGCTGCATATATCGGAGTGAATGTTGGTGAAGCTGCTTGTGCTTGTATTATTGAACGAGTCAACAAGCCACATCCACGAATGATATTTTCTCGAAAAAGTTCTCGAACAATTAACCCAATGTTACTTGTATTCACCTTGTTAATATGACCATGGATAGATTTTTTTAATGCTTCCCAAGATATTCTCTGGAAAGCTGCACCACTTTTGTCATCGATCTGTGATTGCATAAGTCGTAGTTTAGCTGGTGGAATATATGCACCACCTGTTTTTGATGTCAGTAAATCAACAGTTTGTTTTTGAGAATGTGGAATTACTGATGGATCTTTATTTTCTGATTCTCTGTCATGTTCATCATCACGAGATGATTGTTTACTTTCACCACCATAAAAACGTTCACCAATCACATTATTATCAGTATCATCGTCTGAATAACGACGACTTTTACGTCTATTATTTTCCCAGTATGTTTGACCAGTAAATTCTCTTTTGTCGTAGTCTGGTGAATAACATCGTTTTCTAGATGGTGATGATCTTCTTCTATACTCAGGCGATGATTCTTTACTTACTGGTGGTGAATTATTATTTTCATGATTTGAATATTCCAATGATGCACATTTTGATCTATGATTATATTTTTTATCTTTCACATCCATAATTTAAACAACAATACTGACTTTATAACTAACAAATTGTTTGTTTTTTATAATAAATATTTTTAAAAAACAATGTACCTACTTTTTTATTTTTACTCAACAAAACAACAGAGAGAGACTGTTAAACGTATATAAAACGTCGTGTCCCTTTAAACTTTGGCACATGTGATGTTCATCAGCGCAAGCGTAAGCGCAGTGCGCAAATTGCGCAAATTTATTTTTCCAAAATGGCACCTGTATATTGGAAAATCTTTCATAAAATTGAGTGGACAGTGGACACTCCCCTTTACATATAAATAGTACATTGTCAATAAATAGTAAATAAAAAATTGAGCAGTTACAATGATTTTTTTGACATGTCAAAGATATTAAAAAAACCGGCTAAGTAAAAAAATTATAAATAAACAAGTTTAATATATACATAAACAATTAAAAATGAATACAAAAGAAAAAGACAGTAAAACATTTAATGATAAATTGAAGCAATTTTTTCGCATCAACAAAGGTAAAGTAAAAAAAAAAAAAAAAAACAAAAAACAAAAAGTAATACTAGCTATAATAACAATTGTTATAAATTAATTATGACGATAATGATTCTAATTAAAAAGGTAATTATAAAAGCCGTGAAGATGTATCACTTACTCCAGATATTGTAAAATTAATATCAAAAGAAATGCCAATTAATCAACGAACAAAAGCAATTAAAGATCTTTGTGAATCAATATTAAATGACTCATGGGAAGAGGTAAATAAATAAAATATTAAATCAACAATAAAATTAATATAAATAATTTAAATTTATTTAAATAGAAATCAGCTGAAAGATTATGGATTGAAATTCATGATTTATTATCAATAAATATAGCAAAAGAACATAGACATATTGTTCTTAATTTTTTGTGTTGTTTGATACAAGGACAATACAGTAAATTATCACCAGCAATGAGAGTAAAATTTTTTTTATTCATCAAAGAACATGATGTACCAGATGACATTGGTCCAAGGTAATAATTAAATAAATTATAAAAAATGAACAAAGATACTTATATGTAGGTATATTTGTAACAGATTGGAGCTGTTGCAAAAATTAACAGACAATGGAAAAGATATAACTCATATGGAAGAAAGAATTGGTCCATTTTTATTAGAATGGATGACAACAGTTAATGGAATGGATGGTAAAAGAGGTGCTGAATTTTTATCATTACTTGTTAATGTTATAAAATATAATTCAGCATTTATTGATGAAGAAATAATATCTGGTCTTGTTTCTTACATATGTGAATTATGTTATTATAGTAATAATGAAAAAGTTGTTGAAGGTTGTTTACATATACTTGAAACAATTGTTGGTTATAATATTAATTTACAAACAGATTCATTACAAACATTTATAACAGCATTATGTCGTGCTGTTAATGTTGAAAGTTATTGTCAAATAAGTTGGGATATTATGAGAAAGCTACTTGGTACATATATGGGATACTCAGCAATATATACAATGTGCAAATTATTACAAGATCCATATTATCAAAATGACATTAGAATGTTACGTGGTGCTGTGTTTTTTGTTAATATGGGTCTATGGGGTACACATAAAATTCAAAAATTAGATTGTAAACCAAATTCTGTATTACCATCATTTATAATTGCACTTAAATGTAATCATCCAATTGTTATGTATGAAGTTACACTTGCTGTACAACGTCTTGTTACAAAATATGGTGAAAATACACTTGAACCAACATGGAGTATAATACTTGAAATAATTGATAATATTATTAATCATACAATAACAAGTAATCAATTAGCAACAAAACAAGTATCATCATGTTTACATGAAACAATAAATACCATTGAAACATTACTTGATACATCAAAATACAATGGTAATGTACAAAAATTTTATCAACTTATTGAAAAATGTTCTGATTCACGTTCTGAATTATCAATATTAAAATTAATTGATTATAAATCAACTCAAATTGGTCCAACATATTATAAATGGAATACAAAATTAGCAAATATTATGGAACGTTTTTTTAAAATTGAAACACGTACAAATATACGTATTAAAGTACTTGATGTATTAAGTAAAATAATAATAATAAATAGATCAAGATATGAAGATGAACTAATTGATAGAATAATTGTACCATATTTTCAAAATATTGATACTGATAATGATATTAATGTACGTAATGTAACAGCAAATTTATTAATTGATATATGTTATGAATGTGAAACAAAAAGATGTCTTGAATTACTTGATATATTAGAAAAAATAATAAATAAACCATTTTTAAATGATGTATCAATATCAAATGATGCTGATATTAAAGATGTTAAAACAGCTGTTGTTGGTATTATAAATATATTATCGAAAAAAATTTATTTATTACCATCAAATCATGCATTACGTGCATATAAAATATTAGTTAATTATCTTGATCAACATTATAAAGATCAAAAAATATTTCGTAATGTATCAACAATAAGATATTTAATATTTGATTGTTTTTTAAAAATACGTGCAAATACAACTTATCATTTGGGTTTACCAAATAAAAATGGTGTTATTAATTATTACAGTCCATATTTAATATTAGAAAATGTACCAATGACAAGTGGTGGTAGTGGTGGTGGTGCTAGTAATAGTAATAGTAATATTACTAATAATGAACAACAACAACAACAACAACGTAGTGGTAATAATTCACCACCACCACCATCAAGTCCATCACCAATGCAATATACATCATGTCCAATAACACATTTATCATTGGCACATGCATGTAAAGCAGTTATATCATGTATTAAATATGAAAGAGATTGGAAAGTATTACAATTAATACTCAAAGAAATGCCAACTGTTATGGAAAATCGTGCATTAATATTAACACGTAATAGTAATGATATTGATTATCTTGCATCAGCATTATGTGCAATGGTTAGTGATAAACAATTACGTTTACCAGAAACATTATATAATGTACCAATAAAATTTACATTATCAGATTTTCGTATACATATATTTCCAATAATATCATCACTAGCATCATATCATGCATTTATTGAGCCAAATTTACAACAACGTATTATAAAATGTCTTGAGCTTGGTTTAACAACAAAATGTGCTAGTCAATGTGTTACTAGTTTAACAACATGTACATTAGAAATGCGTGATGCAATGAGTAAGCTTGTATCTGAAGTTGTATTAAATTTATCAAAAATATCAGCAACAATACATATTGCAATACCAATACTAGAATTTTTATCAACACTTGCTAGATTACCAAAAGTATATGCTAGTTTTATTGAAAATCAATATATGTCGGTATTTGCAATATTATTACCATATACAAATCCATTTAAATATAATCATTATACAGTATCACTTGCACATCATGTTATTGCTGTATGGTTTTTAAAATGTCGTTTACCATTTCGTCGTGATTTTGTTAAATTTATAACAACTGGATTAAAAGCAAATGTATTGGTACCATTTGAAGAGGGTATTAGACAAGAAGGATATTTATTAAAAACAGATATTAGTTTATATAATGAAGATTCATCAAATCGTAAAAGAAGTTCAAGTTTAACTGAACAAGGTAGTAGAGGTAGACGTGAAAGACCAATAATGCCAAATAGAATAATTGGTGATTTAAAACCACCAATTGATGAGGCATTAATGACATTTCATGTTGAATTAACTAAAACATGTATTGATTTAATGGCTAGATATACATTTTCAACATACACTGCAAGACCAAAACGTTTACCAACTGCTGATTTTTTATTAAAAGAAGGACAATCAATGACATGGTTACTTGGTAATCGTTTAATAACAATAACAACAAGTGGATGTTGTAATAAAACAATGAGAGGTAATCTATGTGATAATTGTTGGATTACATGTAAAAATATATCATCATCATCATCATCATCAACAACATCTGATTATCGTGATAATCGTCATTCAACAAGTGGTATTATGACAAGAAGAACACCAAGTACTGATGGTTCAAGAGAAGAAATAAGATTATCTCGTCAATCATCTGGCGGTGGTGGTAGTGGTAATATTAATATTGTTAATTCAAGTGGTAATACAGCAACAAATTCACCAACTGAAGAAAAAGATAAAAAATTAATTGATGAAAATGAATTTATTAAACAATTTGGTACAAATAGTAATGATAAAGATGAACCAAGTAAATTAGAACAAATATTATCAACAAAAAAAATAGAGGAATCAATACCTTGTGCATGTTGGTGTCAAGGATGGGCAGAAATATATGTACGTCGTCCAACAGGTGATATGTCATGGATTATGAAAATACAAAATTTTTCACAATTAGATATGCCAATGGATTTTCCAACACATGAAATAACATCATTATATATGCCAACATCAACATCAACAGCAACAACAACAACATCAACAGCATCAACAACCACAACAGCAACAACAAATAATCGTAGTCAAGATACAACAACAACTGAATCACTTGATGATGAAAATGATGAACGTTCTGATATTAGTATTAATAATAATAGTAATAGTAATTTAAATTTATCAAGACCAATGTTGGCTGAAATACAAACAGCAAATTTAAATAAAACAAGTGGACCAATAACAATACCTGGATCACCTGGTGGACGACCAAGTCCATCACGTCAATCATCACGTGATAGTAATGAATATATAAATTATGATGATATTTATAATGATAATGATAGTAATAATAATGATGATAATAATGATAATAATGATGAAGATGAAGACGATGAAGATGATGATGGTGATGATAATAATAAAAAACCACGTAATCCAGTAAAACGTTCAAAATCAAGTCCAGAAATGGCTGCAAATTGGAAAAATCCATTTTTAAATAAAGATAAATTATTAATACAACAACAAATTGATATACAAAATCATGATATTGATAATAAAATTGATTCTGAATTAAAAAAACATTGTAAAAATATATATACAAAAGATATGCGTGTTAGTTGTGAAGCAATACCAGAAGAAATATCTGGTATGGGTACAACACCACCATCAATTGATACAAAAAATACAAATATACGTACACAACAATTATATACAAATACAAATACAAATACAGTACCACAATCACCAACAATTAATCAAGGATATAATTATTTAACAGTACAAAATCGTAATACACAATTACAAAAACAACAACAACAACAGCCACAATCACCAACACAATTATATTCAAGATCAATATCATTAACACCAGATGGAAAACATAGTAGTGATTTAAAACCACCAATTGGTAGAATATATGATAAAAAACAAGATGATATTAGTAAAAATGATCCATCAACATTACCACCATTACCATTTAGAGACAGGGGACATACAATATCAGTTATGTCACCAGTTAAATCAAAACATGAATGGGAAAATAATATTAATAATATTAGACGTACAAATCAATTGTCATCTTTATCAACAGCTTCATCATCATCATCATCTTCGTCTTCATCAACAACTGGAGCAGCTGCAGCAGCAGCAGCAGCAGCGGCGGCAGCTACGTCAAATCAACAACAAAAAAATATGAAAGACATACCAAGAAATGGAATTAATCCAAGTTTTATATTTTTACAACTTTATCATACACCACATTTTGGTATGAATGGTGAAAAACCATTAATTGTACCACAAACAACAGCAATACAACGTGCTGTTACAAATCTTGATCGTATACAACCATATGAAACTCATAAAATTGGTGTACTTTATATTGGTCCTGGACAAGTATCAAATGAAATTGATATACTTGCTAATTCACATGGTTCATTGAGATATACAGAATTTTTACAATCACTTGGTAAATTAGTACGATTAAAAGATTTAGATGAAAGTATATTTCTTGGTGGTCTTGATAGAAATGGTGAAAATGGTAATTTTGCATATATTTGGCAGGATGATGTTACACAAGTTGCATTTCATGTTGCAACACTTATGCCAAATAAATTAAGTGATCCAAAATGTACATCTAAAAAACAACATATTGGAAATAATTATGTCAATGTTATATATAATGAAAGTGGTGAATTGTACAATATACAAACTGTTAAGGTAATTTTTTTTTTTTAACTCAATTATTACTATTAAAGCTGGCCAAAAGAAGATAAATGCAATATTGAAAATATCCACTAAAAAAAACATTAAAAATTAGTATTTAAAAAAAAAAAAAATATACACTCTTGTAGAGAATCATAAAACAAATATTTTTCTATTTATAAATTTTTTTGGTTGATCATTATTAAATGAAATAAAAAATAAAAACAATCAAAGAAAAAAATCGACAAAATCGAAATATTTCTATCAAGTTTATATTTTTTATTTCTTTGGATAATGGTAAAAAATTAATAAGACAAAAACATGATGTCTTATTGTTTTTAAAAAATATTATTAAAAATTTACAATATTACATTTATCTGACTTGAAGATCTCCACCAGTTCCATCTAGATCATCAATTATATTTTTCTTTTATTTTGTTACACAGGGACAATTTAATTATGCTTGTGTTGTGATTCAACCACTTGATCATGGTACAAATCAAGTAACAGTACAAGCTAGAGAAGAATTAGCAGAACATATTGGTCACAGTGAACCAAAAATAATATCTGATCAAAATTTAGCAATGTTATCAAGACAATTGGCACTTCATGCTAATGTAAGTTACCAAAATTTTCCATCAATTGCTCATTAAACCTGTTGTTCATTCAGGGATAATTGATAATTTAATAATTCATCATATTGTATAATTAATAATGATTTTTTTTCATCAGCTTGCTTCAATGGTATCATCATCATTAAAACAAAATGGACAAAATCCATATGCATCAAATTGGCTTGAACGATTGCGACATATCAAACGTTTACGTGAACGAGTTCTTCAAGAATCATCAAGCACAAATGTTGATGGTCAAAATGATGATCATTTAACAACAAGAACAAATAAACAATTATACATGGATGATTTTACCGAGTATACAACATAATTTTAATATTTAAAATAAATAAAATATAATTTAATAAAAAATAATAATAAAATTATATAATTTTTATTGAAATTTTTTTTTTTAATAATTTAAATTATTATTACATTTTTAATAACAATAATTTAATTTTAATTTATCTATTAGATTATTAGATTATTTTCAATTATTTTATAATTTTTTTCTATTCTATCATCTTTCATGTGTGTGTGTGTCTCATAGATTTATTTTTTTTATATTTTTTTTATCAGGATTTATCAGCGCCCCCTTTTCAACAACACTGACGTGTCGTGATTTAATTGTCTAATGTCTTGTTGTTATAATAATAAGATTGTTTGCTGAGGATTCTAAAATCTACTGATATTCGTTGAAATAAAATAAAAAAAACCAAACGACACGTCAGTTGACCTGAAAAAAAAAAAAGCTTGATAAAGTTTAGTTGAAATTTTAAGTTCAGTTTGTATCAAGCACTGTGTAGATCAACATAATAACCTCATGTTGCCATTAATATTATTGAGCTTGTTGATGGCCCAAGGCATTTATGCCGGTCCAGAAGAAGATGAGGGTGTTAAGTATGCAAATAATTGTGAAGCATGTAAAGTACTTGCAATTGAATTACAAGCAAGATTACGTGAAACTGGAAAAACATCAGAAGTTTTGCAGTTGGGATATTCTGTTGATGATGTGGCTCCAAGAAAACTAAAACAATACGTTAAATCGTAAGAATTTAATTATTTTTTATATTAAATAGATGTTTTTTAATCAAGCAATTAATATATATTTGTTTTTTAGAGAGCTGAGGTTCATTGAGAGTCTTGAAGGTCTTTGTGATCGTATTTTGGAGTACAACATTCACAAGGAACGTACAGACAGTACAAGATTTGCCAAAGGAATGAGTCAAACATTCCAGACACTTCATGGTCTTGTGTAAGTAAAAAAATATCTTTAAAATGACTTGAAAATAATATTAATACTTGATCTTGATTTGTTGCAGTGATAAAGGTGTCAAGGTTGAGCTTGGAATACCATATGAACTTTGGGACAAACCATCAGTTGAAATAACAAATATGAAATCACAATGTGAAACATTACTTGAAGAATATGAAGATGATCTCAGAGAGTGGTATGAAGCTGATGCTGAGGCTGATGTTGAAAATAGAGTTGAACTTATTGATTATTTGTGTGTACAAAAAGTTCTTAAAAATAAAGATTCATCATGTTTAAAAGAAAAAGGTGATACTGGTAATTCAATTGAACGCAAAGAATCAAAAAGTGATGAAGGAAAAACCAAAGATGATAAAAGTAAAAAATCAAATCAAGACAGTGATGATGATGATGATGAAGATGATGAAGATAGAAAAGAAAAAATAAGACAATTAATCAAGAAGAAAGCAGAGGAACAAGCCAAAAAAGATTCAAAGAAAAACTCTAAGAAAGACTCTAAAAAAGACTCAAAGAAGACTAAAAAAACCAAAAATGATGTCAAGATTGAACTGTAAAAAAGAATTCTCAACCAACAAATATTTACAATTATCTTCCAGTTTTTTTTTTTTTGTAAATATGTATTTTTAAAATTAATATGAATCTTTTTTTTTTTCATTTTTTTCCTTTGATAATAATTAAGTATCCATACAGTTTGTTTTTGTACATTTATTAACTAATAATAAATTGATAATAGCAATTGTTACATAAAATTGTATTAATTTTTTTCTGGTTCTTGATTCTTTTTTTTGAGGTTTTTAAATCCAACTCTTGGTTTTTTGCCACGTAGAATACGTGTTCTTTCAATTTCTTCATTAAAATCACGATGTTCATCTCTAAATAATCCATATTCACGTAAATTATACATCATCCATCCAATTTCTGGTACTCTTGGATAGTAATCAACAATTTCTGGTCTTTTATTAACTGGTTTTTCACTAAATAATTGAACTATTTTCATATTTCTTGGCTTTGTTGGTCTTGTTGGTTCACCAAATATTCTAGCACTCAAACGATTCATTCTTTTTGCATAACCAGTTGCAACTGTTGCAAGTTCAACATATTTTGATGACATATTTAATATTTATCTAAAAAAAAAAAAACAATAACAATTTAAACATTAAAAATTTAGAGGTTATGTTGACGTCAAATTTAAAAAACAATTATCAACAAAACACGTGTCATAATATCAAAACAATTAAACAATTAACTTACAGAATATATTCAAGTGACAAGTGCACTTGTCAACAATTAATTATCTATTTTATTCAACCCCCAAGTTTCAACAAGCAAAACTCCTCTTTTTTTTTATTTATTATTTTTTCTCTTCAGCTGTCTTTAGTGATAATTTAAACACAATACGCAAGCGCACACATGAAAAAAAAAAACAATCAACCCCCCTCTAAGCGACAATAGTAAAAAAAAAAAATAAAAAATAAATAATAAAGGGGAGTAAAATACTTGAAAAAAAAAATGAAAAGATCAAAGGAAAGATTCACTTTTATCTTTAAACCTTTACTACTGTAAAGAGCTAGCCTTGGGTGTTAAAAAAACCATACAATTATTCAATTTAAAAATAAAATAAACATTTATTTATATAAAAAAAAAAATGTAAATTAAATTTGGTCATGTAATTGACCACTAGAGGTCAGTAAAAGTGAGAGACACAAGTTGGCAAAGAGATGATACTCAAACGGCAGCTGGGCAGGTAAATTCCTTGGGAGAGAAAAATTGATAGTGAATTAAAAAAAAGAGAGAAATAGAGAAAGAAATTTATAATATAAAAATGGAGGGGATTGATACACATGGTTGGAGAGAGAGAAGGCAAAAGCATTCGTGACATGAGACCAAACAAATTAGAAAGAAAAGCAAGTATCACAAGTGCGAGAGGAGTGAGAGGGTGGACAGCAAAAATTAAAAAAAAAAAGAGATAAAAAAGTGTTCGACAATCGACAGTCATGGGTTATATGGCATAGGTGGTAGAGTTAAAGCCTAAAGGCGGATATAAGAAACTCAGTACACTATTTTCTTGTCTAATTTTTTTAAAAAAATTTTTTCGTTATTTTTTATTTTGAGATTATCAACAGAGAAGAGAGGATTATAAGAATAATACGAAAGAGAGAAACAAGAAAGAAAAAAAAAAAAAAAAAGAATTTAAGAATAAGGTGAAGATAAAAGAGAAAAGAAATAAGATGAGAAAAAAAAAAAGAGGCAGTTTGTAGTTGATGGCGACGATGTGCAGTTCAGTGTTTTTTTCATCTTGACGAAAAAATCATATATTTTGTTTTTGTGTATGTGTTATTAATTATTATTTAAATAATTAATTTTTTTTTTTATATAAATAGTATTTATCAGTATAAAATAAATTTAATTGTTGATTTTTTTTATATCTAATAAATTCTAAAGAAAAAAAAAGCAAAAAATTTGTTTTAGTGTTTATAAATTAATAAAAAATTAATTAAATATATTAATGATAATTAGTAAATTTATATCAACTAATTTATTATAATATAATTTAATATTTTTATTGTGTTTAAAGTTTTTTGTGTTAGTGTTTGATATTATTTTTCACAAAAAAAAAAAAAAAGAAATTAAAAAAAAAAAATTGTTAATTATTTAACAGTCAGTTTGGTGATGTACACAATGATCAAGGATACCATGATTGAAATAACAAGGATAAATAATACAGTGTTAATATAATTAATAATTTTTGTTTATAAAAATTGTGAAACTTTGTTTGTTCTTACTGACGCTTTCGATATCGCGAGGACGGCGACCGACGGACGCCAACAACGCTGCATCGTAAAACCAATAATAACAATAATACAAAATAAGTAGAAAAAAAAAAGAAAATTATTTATAAAAAAAATACAGAAAAACAACGTTCTATTTAAAAGGTAATAATAAATAATTTATTTATTTTAATAGTATAATATTAAAATTACAAATTTTAATTAAAATTTTATGATAATACATTGTTGCCATGTCAGAAATATTTCCCATAAACTCATTTCTAAAAAAAAAATTTTAAAATACAGATTTTCTTGTTGTGTATCGTTCGGCATTTATCTTTATATATTTATTTATATCTATATATTATTTGTCATATATGAAAAAGACTAGTACAAAAATTTAAAAATAATATCCACGTGTGTTCAACCCCTCGATAAAACAACCCCACCCATTAAATTCCAATTGAAATTCATCAAAAAAAACACTTAATTACTCAACATAAATATCAACATAATTATTATTAAATATTTTCCAAGAAATGAAAATAATTTTAATAATAATAATAATGAAAAGATGAGTTTTTTTTTTTATTATAAATCTTTCTCGTGTACCCAAATACGCGGAAGTGTATGTTACCTGACTCTTATAAACACACATATATTTTAAGTGTATATGTGCCTCACTTCAGACTGTAATTTTTCTTTTTCATCTACACATATTCAGATGATCCCAACAGCATCACAAAAATTTCATCTTTTTTTTTTTTTTTTTCATTTTAAATTCCTCATTCAAGTCCTTAGAATCATTTCACAATATCTTCAATAATAATAAAAAAAAACACATTCCACAAGAATTTCAATACAAAAAGAAAATCAAAGTTTAAAATATAAATTATTTATATAAGCTAAAAATATAAATATTAATTGATAAGATGATTAAAAAAGTTGAAAAAAAAATTAATTTAATAATAAAAATTTGTGTCTGTCGAATGTCTGTCGAGCACGTGGTATATGAAAGACGACAGAATAGCATAATAATATAATGATGATGTTGGGGAGGTGGGTGGTGATGTTGGTGGTGGTGATGATGATGGAATAAGCAAAAAGAATGAAAAAAAAATGTTGTAATATATATTGCAATGCGTGGTTGTACTTGAATGCAAATGGAAATTAATATTTCATCTTTGACGTTTGTCATCATCAAACGTCATCGGAATATATATATTGACAAGTTTAAGAGACAAGATATTGACATATTATTGATAGACAATAATTGTCAATGAAATTATCAGTTGTATACAAACAATGATCAATCATGAAATACCAATTTTAATAAAGTAGGCTTAGTTTGCATCTATGATAATTATAATATCTTCCTTTGATATATATTTTGTACAATGTTCAATGAGTCATTGTAATTTGTAATATATACATAAAGGAAATATTGATGACTATGAAATTTACAAAGCTCTTGTATATCACTTAAAAATGTCTCTAATGTTTTTTAATTTTAATTACATACTTTTACACTGTCAATTATTTATTAATCCAACTTTTTAAAATAAACAAAAAAAAGCATTATTTGCTATCTCTCAATTTTAATCGATAAAATAATTATACATACATGTAAATTAATTCAAGTATATAAAAAGAATATGTGGGTGTTTGTGGAATAAAAAAAAATTTATTTTGATTGACTTGCTGAATAACTTGATAAAAATATTCAAAATCAACTGTCGAGGAAATAACACTAGAAAAATAAATTTTTAACGTTTAAATTCATGATGGGTTAAAAGTGGAGTAGATGAGTGAATTGAGAAAGAGAAAAAATTTTTTAAATATGAGACAAAACTAAAGTGCATGCATATTATTCCCCAGTGAATTATTATTTTTTTTTTTTTTTAAGTAAAAGTAAAAGCAACTCTATTGTTTTACCCTTTGACAAATAACATATATAAAAAACAAAAAAAAAAAAAAGTACATAAAGAAAAGATTGAGATTTTCATATGTATTTTTATTTCGAGTATTATAAATTAAAGTGTCTGTACTATTGTCATGATGATTTAAAAAGCACTATAAACATAAAACCATAATTTAAATAAATAAACAAAATAAAATTCCAATTTTCAAATTATTAAAAACTAAAAAGGAAAAATAATTTTAAATAAAAAAAAAAAATAGTTATAAATAATAATAAATGAAAAAATAAAATAATAATATGGAGGCGCGAGACGAGACTTGAACGATAGTGTAGACTAGCAGCGTATAATGCGGGTTTATCAAGATCTCGCAATGCCAGCCAGCGGAAACCATCAAAGAGTCCTTTGAAGTTTTCAAATGTCGTGTCTTTCTCAACTTGTTATGTCGTCTCTTTTTAACTCTCAGCTGCCTCTGCTTTTACATACATATATGAATTCATACGTAACACATACATATACTAGTTATTTTATATTTTTTTTTTTATAATTTTTATATATTTTTTTTTTTTTATTCTTGTTCGTTTGGTTTAGTCTTGAGGCTTGGCGCGACGCCACTTTGTTCCTCTCTGCTTACCCCTCAACTCACCCACGAGGTCTCGACCATTCGACATAAGTTTTTTACAGTATGTGTGTTTTTCATGTTTATACCTTCTTCTTCTTCTTTTTCTTTTTCTTCATCTTCTGTATGTACTCTCTACCTCACTTTATCCACATTTTTTTTTTTTCAAACCGTCCCGCTGCTTTTACTGATACACAGAGAGATCCATGAAGCGGTGACTATAAAACCCATACATTTCTTTTGGATCGCACTTGGCCTTTTATGCCGCAACTGGGCGGCCTCTGCACCCATCTTACTCTCTCTTTTTTTTTTTATTTTTATTCTAATCGACATCGGTCAATGTCACTAAACTCTGACAATATGTATGTACATGTTTTTTTTATTTTTTTTTATTTTTATATATTTATATTTACCTGGTTTGAATTAGAGGTTCTTTTTTTTTTTGCTTAATCATTTCCTTTTTTTTAAATGTATATTGCTAAGAAAATTTTTTTTTTTATTCAGAAACACGTGCTTTTTAGTGTTTAGTGATATTTTTTATTAATTTATTGTTTATTTTTGTTTTGGAGCTATCCGTTGCAAAAAAAAAAGTATTTGAATTAAAAATTAATTTTCTGTTGTAATTTTTTTTATCAAAAATTATTGCTCTAGGTCTTCCTGAGGCTAGTGCATATCGTAGTTTAAAATTTTGTTGATAAACAAAAAAGTTACGCAATTTTAAGTAAAATTTTTACTCCAAAAAATTGAATTTTCATTTTTTTTTAAATTTTTAATTCAAATTACTAATTAAACAATAATTTGACAAACACTTGGAAAATTTAAAATATATAATTTATAATTTTAATAAACAATTAGATATTTTATTATAAATAATTAATTTAAAATCGAAAAAATAATTCAATATTCAAGATGGACATGTTATGTGATTAGTGAAAAGTTTTTAAAAATTTGTGACATCTTTTTTTTTTTTCCCAGGGTTATCATGGTTATCATGCTGTGGGATTTCCCAACATGTCTTACCTTTCGTTCTTTGAAAAAAAGTTTTTCAAAAGTCACCGCACTCAATACGATATCTATTTAAATATATTAAAAATTTTTAAAGAACCCCAAGGTTAAGTTAAGTTGGGAATTCCCACAGCATGTGGTTATTCATTTTTTTTTTGTTTTGATTATTTTTTTTCATTTTTGGAAATGAATAATTATTCATTCATTGAGATACAATAAGATCAAACGTGACAGCAGGAGCCAGTTGTAAATCTTTTTCAAATTGATTTTTCATTTTGTTTTTTTTTTTTTTTCTTTTATATATATATTTCAATTGTTATTATTCATTTGTTCGGTTACACTAGTTAAAATTGTTGTAATATGATAAAATTGGGGTACAATTTAAGTGGGTGAATTGATCGCGTGCAAAGGTGGCAGTTGCCCCGGTGACGATTGTCGGCAAACATCAAAGTAAATCATGGCAAAAGTTGGCTTTCTTGCTTGCACGCACCAACACCATACACCATACACCAACGCTAAAAACTTCTCATACTCATTTGCCGACAACCAACTCTATACACGATCATTCTTGACGACTCAATAGTCCTCTTACTTTTTTTTATTTTTTATTTTTATTTCATTTTCTATATATATACTTTTTTTTTCTTTTTTTTACCTTTATTTTTCTCTCAAGTCAATCGTGCCGACATAGACAAGAATTTTCCTCGGATCATGGTTAACATACCGAGAAATAAAAAAATACAAAATTTATAAGGGAAACCCCCGTCAAAAAATGACATTCTTATTTTCGAAAAAAATAAAAGATTTTTTTTAGCTAAAAAAAAAAGTATTTAGGATTTGTAAAAGAAGACTAGAAAGATTATATATTTTTAAAAAAATAATGTCAAATATAATAATCCTAAAAATTCAGCAATCATTTTATTTACTCCAAAAAAATTAAATTACTTTTTTTTTTTTTTTTTGTAATCAAATAATCAAACTGACAATAATTATTTTCGTAATGTAATATATTTTTTGTATCCGTTAGATTTTGTTGACTCGAATGAACAAACTGTTGTAAGATTATTGCCGTCATGTCAGTGAATATATATATATATATTCTTGTATTTATAAGAGAGAGAATTATACTGTACACATCGAACCAAAACGACTATGGCTTGACCGAGCGAGGCGTTCCAAAAACCTGTAATTACGGACCCGGCAAACATCAAGCAATGCCGCCGCCGTCCCAGTCTTCTTTCTCACTTTTTATTTTTATTTTTTTACCATTCTCTTTTTTTGTATTTATTTTTTAAAAATTTCTTCGTTGCTTCCATCGACGAATGAAGAGACTCTCTTCATCTGCTCTTGCTGCTGTTGCTTTTGCTGCTGCTTCATCCCCTATGTTATTTTATTTTTTTTTCGATTCTTTCTCTTTTCTTTATATCAGAAGGGATTGCGCTATTGCATTACTGTATTTTCACTGACACTGCCCCACAGTCTGTAGTATATTTAGCATGTTTATAATGGGAGGACAAGAGGGAGGAAAAGGAGCATTTACCTGCGGCGTGCAGTTATAATTTTTCCTCTGATACACACCTCACATTAAATTTTTTTTTTTTCTCTTTTTTTGTTTTGTTTTTTTTATTATTTAAATTTTTTTTTTTTTTACTTTATTTCACTCTTTGACTCACTTGATAAAACCCTCTTTTCGAACACACATCAAACGTTTTGCGTGTTTTGAATTTTAATAATAAAAATAATAACATTAATTTTTTTTTTTTTTTAAATTTAATTTTGTTTGTGAAAAAATAATATGCCGACAGTTACTCTCGCTTGTATCACTTATTAAATTTTTTTTTTTTTTTTTTATTTCAAATTAAAAGGTTGAAAGAGTTTATTTTAACAAGCGGGAAAAAAAATATATATATAATGTCAATTTATTAGAGTTATAAAATAATTAATTTTACTTTTTTCATGAAAAATAAAATTAATAGAAAAATGTCATTTTTATTGTAGAAAAAATTTGAAATGAATTTTTTTTATAATAATAATTTTAATTAATTTAATACCTATGTAAATTTAGATAATATTTTTGTTGTATTTTAAATTTATGATTTTTAAATAATGAATGAATTTTAGTTTTAAATTATTTCACAAGATGGAAGTAAACATTGTCGATAAATTAGATCTCGTCGTCAATGTTTTTTATTCGTCATAAAAAAAATTTACGATTTTTTTGTCTTTGTTTTTTTTTGTTCTCTCTTTATTGTTATTATTTTGGAGTTTTTGGTTTGAAGAGAAAGAGTGAAAAATACACGACATTGCAATATTATTTTGGAGTATCATCATAAGTTTTTGTTATCGGCTGTTGAATCTACCTTGAGCATCTGCTGGATTAATATTATTATAATATATTTGAATATCAAAAATTAAAATCAACAAATGTTACTGTAAGCTGTCATAATTGTATGAATTTTTTAAATAGTATATATTATTAATAAATTTAACAATGTATCAACTTTCTGCATGATTTTAAATTGAATATTTAAAAATTAAAATTGAAAAACTAATAAAAATTACACAAAGCATGACACCTAGAACAAAAAATTTTACATACTTAATTTTTTTATTTTGAGGCATCTATTTTGTTATGTTAGTTGTCACTTTTGACAGGTCATTGTTTACCAACAATATTATTGACATTTTAGAATAATATTTTGCTAAATTTTTTGTTTATTTATTGCATGATTGAATGACATGTCAGCTTACTGTTGTTAGCCTCATCAAAATAAAACAAAAACAAATCATAATAATCATCATTAACTACCAATAATTATAATCAACATAATCAAATAGTTAGACTAGACTACAGCCTCACAACAATAAAACAATCAACAAAAAAACAACACAATTTAAGCCTGTTGAGCCCTCAGGCAAACTCAACTCAAATTGATTTATAGGTTAAGTCCACATCAATGTATTTATTATTGTTTTTTAAATAAATAAACAATATTTATAAGAAAAACTTGGGGATTCATTGATCGTCCATTTGATAACAAATTAAATGATAATTATTTTATCATCAATAAATCAGTAATTATAGATGATTAACATTATTCTCTTCTGTATTTCATGTAAATTTTTGGTTTTTTAATTATTAATAATAGTAATAACATAGTGTAATGAATATTTTTGAGTATTATAATATAAAGACATTGTTCTCGAATGGTTTACAAATCGATCAGACATTATTTTAATAATTCTCCCACTGTTGAGACCATTTTGGCTCTCAACAGTGTGCTTCTGCGTGACTCAAACCAGGATGCTGACAAGGCTCAGTTTGATTTCAACCGTTCAACTGATAGTAACTCTATCTTGAATACCATCAAAAGCCAAATATCATATTTGTCAAATTTACAAATCAAATTAAATATCACAAATCATTTAATAACACTCTTTAATCAAAATAAATCTTTCATTTTCAATCAATCAATTTGTCTTTGTTTTTTATTTTATTTTTTTTTAATTTTTATATTATATTTTTTGGGGTTTTTTTATTTAAAAGGACTCTTGAATTTTTTTTATATCCATTGAAGAGAAGATCCAGCCATAATGGTATGTAGGAATCATTGTTAGACTTTTGGTAGATGCTCATTCATACTGATTGATTATGATGGCTCTCTATTTTATAAACCAACCATTATTAATTTTTTTAACATATCATATTTCATAATTATTTTTTTTGTAATTGTGTGTGTGTAAATATTATGCTTGTATATATTTGCTTGCTTTACTTCATCTGTTACTCATAATCACACTTCATTCATTACCTTTTTTCATTATGAAAAGAAAAAAAAAAAAGAAATGTTTTCATTTTTTTTTAAATTTAAATTCCAAGTATGTTGGGTAGAAAATTTTTCGAAATAAAAAAAGGAAATATGAAAATACATGTACTAGATAAGCTTTTTGATTTAGAAAAGTGGTGTTTGCATGTATCAAGAGTTGAATGAAAAAAAAAAAAAAAAGAGTTAAAGGTCTTGATGCAACAAGAGAGGTCGAAGCAACAGTTTTTCTTTTCTACCTTAGTTGATATGTAATAATTGATGATTATTAATTTATAAAACCTGTAGCTTTATGAATTAATTAAATAGCATTATTGTTAAATTTTAGTAATGTTTTACTTGTAGAAATTATGATATAAATTATTTTAATTAAATGGCATATCTAAGGAAAATATGATGATTTACAGTTGAATTATTTGATTAATTATAGTTTAATATTTTTGACGATCAATACAAGACAAAGAATAAAATATCCAGACCAATGAGAATACATAAAGTTGATGATTCTTGCTGCGCAGTCTTTATATATTTACCCATTGTTAGCTGCTAAAACCATGGACCCTTGTAAATTTATGAAATATACATTCATAATAATTTTTTTTTAATTGCTTATGATTCATATTCATAACCCATAGAATCAATATAGTATATTTAGGGTTCTTTTGTTAAAAAATACCATGTACAAATCCAAATATGACTATGCGCAGTAACATTAATCGATAACTATTTTTTATACAAAACAAATATCTATCAATGTCGAATAATTTATTATGGCATTTTATTAATCTACAACACATTTAAAGTCCATAAAAAATTAAAACATCTGTTACATTTGTTTATTTGCTGATAAAATCCAATTTACAGTCAAATTTTTATCATAAAACGTGTTTAAATGTTATTTAATATATTAATTTTTAATATTTATTGTTGATTTTCTTTTGCAGATTCAATATAGCCATGTTAGCTAGGACGAGTGGTGTTGAAAAATTGAATCAACTAATTAAATTTATTAATAAAATTAATAAATACAACAGATAGAATGAGTGGAACTAGGCGTAAAGAAGGAAGTTACTTCAACGAAAATTCTCCAAGGCCACCAGTGCCTGGTTAGTTGATGAATTTATCACAAAAATTAATAAACATAAAGCTAATAAAAATTATAATAATTGTTTGTTTTTTTTTTTTATTTATTTTTTCATTATTAAAATTGCTGGAAATTTTAAAATTTGATTCCAAGCTTGCCTAGACTTTGTCGCCATCTGGTGGACATTTTAATTTTATCAATTTGGATTTTGTATACTATATATGAGAGTTTAAAAAAAAATACATTAAATTTAAAATATAATTATTATAACCAAGTATTCTAAATATTTTTATTTTATTTTAAAAATTTTTTTTCATTAAGGAGAAGAGGCAACAACGAGTCGTTTTCGTCCTGAAAGTCCAGCACCATTAACACCAAGACGTTCATCAGTTATCAATAAAAATAATGATAAAAAATTCAATCCTAGTATTAGTAGTAATATCAATAATAAATTATCACCACCAATGGGATTTGAACCAGAGGGTCGTTGTGAAGAAATAACAATGGAAAAAAATTCTCCAAAACATACTTGTTTAGAATGGGCAACTGATTTATGTACATTATTAAAAGATGAAATTGGCCTTAATTTATTTAGAAAATATTTAAAACAAGAAGAAATATCAGATAAACCATTAATATTTTGGTTTTCATGTGAAGGTCTTAAAGATAATAATGATGATTATAAAATACAACAATTAGTTAAAATAATTAATAAACGTTTTATTAGACGTGGACATTTACCAATATCTGCTGAATTAAAAACAGAAATACAACGTAAAATAGATGCAAATAAATTTGATAAACATATTTATGATGAAATACAAAAAAAAGTTGAAAAACATATTGAAAATACAGTATATGAAAATTTTAAAAGATCAGATATATATTTAAATTTAATACATGAAACAAGAAATAATAATTTTTTTCCTGATGAAAAAAATTTATCAACAAGTGATATGTCATTATCATGTGGTGCCAATAGCTTATTACCAACATTACATGAAGATAGTGAATTTATTGGTGGACATATGACACAATCAGCATGTAATACACCTGGTGAATTTAAATTAACACAAGATATACTTATGAAAACACAAAAAACAAGAGCTGCCAATTTACTACCAAAACCAGAAGCATTTGCTGGGTATGTTTTATCATAATTTACCATTTTTTCTTTAGCTTAAATTGTTAATTATTTGCACTAGATAATATTGTATTTTTTTTTATTTTTATTTTTGCTCGTTTAAATTTATTATTATTAGCATAATTAGTTTATAATTAATTTTATTAATTTTTTATTTTTATCATTTTGTTTGATGTATTGTGGTTTGCATTTTCTTTTTTTTTTCTTTACATTTTGAAACATAGAATGAGCCCATATCACATGTCCTCATCAAGGCCTGATGCACAGTATTCGTATAATCCAGTATCAAGACAAGACTCAGAGCTACAAAGTTTGAGTAGTGATGCTAGAACAGAGTCTGATAATTTATCAATAAACTCATCAGTGTAAGTAGTTGTTTTTATTATTTAAAATTTTTTAAAAAACAAAGTAAAATATTGAAAAATGGAATGGAGTTTTTAGCAAGGCAAGTATATTTGTGCCTGCATATTTTAGCTGTTCTATATTTGATTATTGTTTAAGCACATAAAAAAAAATAATGTATTGATGATAATTTAACAATCAATTTTGATTAATAATTGCTATTTATTGTTTCTGTTAAACAGTGATGGAATATCATTGGGTAGAAGAAATAATAGAACACAAGCAATTCGTTTTAATCGTCAAATGAAAGAGTCATTAAAATTAAATCATAATGTTGAATCAAATATTGCAATAATACCAAGAACAGCATATGTTACAAAAAATAGTAAAAAATCATTATCACATGATGAATTTGCTGAAGTAATATGTTCAAAATTAGAAAAAGTACTAAAAGAACGTGAAGAAAATGATAAAATAGAACGTTGTATTAAAAATCCAACAACTGATGATGATGATAATAGCAAAATTGATGGTTTTACTGATGATAATGATCATATACTTGATGATCATTTATCACGTGTATGGCCAAAGTCAAGATCACCTGGTATTGATACACCATGTGGTGATAATTTACAAGATATTAAAAATTCATTGGCAACAGTACGTTCATTAAAATCAAGAAAAGATAAAGATGTATTTTCAACATTATCAATTGACAGTGGTAATATACCTGATTTAAATGAAATTGCTAATGCTGCTGGTTCAGTACATTCATATTCATCAACAATACCAAAATCAAAATCAGTACCGTCCGAATATGCTGAATCACTTAGTAAACTTGAACCATATCAATCTGGTAAATTTTATATTTATTTATTTATTATTTATCAAGTTTTTTATCTATAATAAATAAATGTTTATTTATTATTTATTTGTTTAAACAGGTAATCATAATATAGCAGCAAAACATTCAATAACTAAAAAATCAACAACTGAATTAACAGACAGTGGTGTAAGTGTTGTTAGTGATACAAGACCAGCAATACCAGCAAAAGGATATCGTGCATCAACATGGTCAGCTCAACAAGATATTAAGCCAGATAGTAAAAATACACGTCAACAAAAATATGATTGGAGTAGACCAGCTCAACCAATAGCAACTGTACCAGGTATGCCATTACTTCCAGTACCAAATACATCAATACAATTGGAAGAAGCACGTCGTAGACTTGAAGAAAATACAAGATCATGGAATGATTGTTCAAGTAGTATTAGTTCAGTTAATTCAATAAATAGACATTATCAAGTACCAACTAAACAACAACAACAACATCATCATCAACAACAACAACATGATGCTGTATCATTACATAGTGTTAGTCATTTATCATCAGTATCAAATCCATCAACATTGAGAAGAAGTCATCAAAGTAATGATAATTATACAAGAGTATATATTATGGTTTCTGATGATAAGGTACCATATTTAATTAAAATACCTGGTCATAATATTACACTGAGACAATTTAAAGAACATTTGCCACAAAAAGGAAATCATCGGTAAGTTGAATGAAAAATTAACAAACTATTTCATTATTTCTTTCGTTTTTCCATCAATTTTATAATATTTATTTTTTACATTTATCACAGGTACTTTTTCAAAACTAAAATTGAAGATCCAGATATTGAAATCTTTTGGGAAGAAATAACTGATGATCTTGAAATACTACCACTTTGGAATGGTACAATAAGGGCCCAAGTCAAACCGGTTGACTAATCAATCATCAAAAAAAAAGAGAGAAAGATTAAAAATAAAATATTTATTTAATACAGTTTGTACATATATATATACATATATATATTATATAACACATATATTTTTTTGTTCAAAAAAAATATTAATCAATTTGACAACTAGTTCATGAACGACAGCTCTCATTTACAATTAATAATATTATTATTTTTTTTATATAATATATATAACATATATTAATTGTTCTCTATTAGTGTTTTTTGTCGAAAAAAAAGGAAAAAGTTTTTTAGTTATTAATTTATGATTAATCATAGCTTCCAGGGATTTTTTCCATGAGTTTTTTTTTTTTTTTTTTGTATATTTTATTAATTTTTTATTTTAATATTTGATTTATCGAAACATGTACAAAATACACACCTGTCCCCAATAACTATTTACTGCCTCATTGTTTAATGGCATTTTAATTATTAATTGTTTTTATTTTGTATTTAAATATTATTTTTTATTAATTAAATTAGATTTAATTATTAAAAAGCAATTTTATCTCATCGTGCCACAAAGATAAAATAATAAAATCAACGAAAAATTTCTTTATAAATATAAAAAAAAAAATGTAATATATAAAATAGATAAAGAGAAAAGTTAAAAAAAAAGGAACAAGTAATGATCAATTGATGATAAATTTAGATAAATTAAAAAACAATAAATTGACAGGCAATAAATAAAAGAAAAATTAATTGTTGACAGCTGCCTGATAGAAACAAAGATCATTTAAAATTTCGATCTTTGATAATGATTTTTCGGGTGCGAAAAATATTGTGCCTTTTAGTCAAATAAGAATTGAATTAAGACTTAGTAAGGATTAAGGATATATTGTTTTTAAAGAACACACAAAAAATTTGACCATTAACATTTTGAAAAACAATTTTCTTTGATGAATTTTAAAATGGCACAATTATTATTTTTTTATCATATATCATTTTTTTTTATCTGAAAAACAAAATTATCGTCAAATATTGGGTTAAAAAAATTATTAATTGGTGCTATTGCCAATTGTATTTTATCAATATTTAATGGTATTGCATATTTATGCACAATAATACGAGTATTATGTCATTTAAAGAAAAAAAAAAAAAAAACAGCTCAAATGGAAGGTCTAAATTATGGAACTTTTGGAGCACTTAAAGTTGAATAAATGCAATATTATAAATTTTAAAAAATATAAAAATTAATATTCGTTAAAAAAAAAATTAAAAATTACAAGACAAACATATTTTTGTCATTAATTTTGCGACTATTATTCAAGAAAATAGAAAATAATTTTGTCAAGTTTTTTTTAATCAAAAATTTTTGGCATTTTTATTTTTTATTTTGTTAAATAATTGTTGAACAATAAAAATTAATAAGACAAAAAAGAAGCTTGTTTTATAATTTTCTATAAGACTGTATTTTTTATTTTTTTAAGAATATTAATTTTTTATTTCTAAACATTGTATTTATTCGATTTTAAATGCTCAACGAGTTTCAAAATCCAGACTGTAAATTAGAGAAGAAATTTTTTTTTTTTTGATCTTTTAAATAGTCAATTCTTTTATAATCCCATGATAGGCCTAATAATTAATCAATTGAGCCTAAATCCAAAAAAAATGTATAAATAATTACCAAATTTGTATCGAAAAAGTTAAACAAAAAAAAAAACTAGATTCTTTAGAATCTAAAAATAATTATTTCCAATAATTTCGATTACTTCGAGCTTCCAACAATTTTTTTTCTTTAATTATTCAAATTATTTTTTATTAAATAATCTACGAATACAACCACAATGTACTTCCGTTTTTATTTCATATTTTTTTTCATTAAATTATTATTTATTACAAAAAAATATACGAAATAGTAAAAAAAACGACAAAAAAAAAAAAAATAGACATTATTAAATTAAAAAGAAAAAAAAGAAACAAATAATATCATAATTTATAGATAAATTTATTCGCCACAAAATATCCAAGTGTTCCTTTTTACCTTACTATTATTTAATTGATTTATACTATTATTATTAAGTTTATTATTATGATTATGATTAATTGTTGTAAATTATATATATAAAAAAAAAAACGCAAATCATAATGAATCAGTGATTTTCATGATATTTAAATTGGCTTTTAATTATTTGTACCCTTTTTTTATGAATATTTATTTATAAAATTCATCAGAAGATCTATTTTATGATTCAACAAATGGTAATTATAATTTTTTATACAATCATTAAAGCGAATTGATAAAATTTGTATAAAAAATAAAAATTAATTATTGAATATTTAATTTGAAAGAAAATCAATAGGTAAAGTAATTTTTGTCTCTATTTAAATTGATTTAAATGAAAAAGAAAAAAAAAAACAATTGTCCAGGTAAATCAACTTTTTTTCGTATTATTTAATAATAATTTTTTTAACCATAATTTTATAAATAATTTATAAACCGTTTTGCTGATCTTCTTGAAATAAATGCACCTTTTTCTTGTTTAACAATATTTTTCGATTCGAAAAAAAGGCCAGGAGATATCAATAGTAATGCAACAAGTGCAAGAGAAATTGATAAATCATTAATTACTCAAATTGATCAAGATGATAATTCATATTTATAAAAATTTTGTTACGCTACTGCTTCAAATGTTGAGCTAATATTATTATAAATTGACTTATTATTTTTCATTAAATTAAATATTTAAATATTGTCGAAGGTCAGGGAACATTAGCGCCACCACTTTTTAATTTATTATTATCATTATTTTATCATGAGCATCATCATCATCATCATCATAACAAACCATTCATGCGCAGTTCATCTGGAGCTTGTATGTTTTTTAATAATATTATTTTATTTTATTTTTTTCGTCAAGCTCCAAATGTGTATCTATTTCTACAAACTTTCTTTGTTTGTTGTCAAGCTTGTACCATGACTTTTGTTTTTTTATAACATTAAAATTATAAATTATATTCAAAACGTGTCTATTAATAAATTAATATATTAAAATTGATATTGAAATTAATGCTGGTAAGTGTTTTAACAAATTCATCATTAATATATTATTAGATGAAAAATAAATAAGTAAATTTTCATTTTTTCTTTGTTAATTAAGTATAATATTGTTTTATATTTAAAAATAAAATTTGTCATTTAATAATTAATTATTTAAATGTCATTTAGAATATTGCTATTTGTTATAACATATTTTGGTTTTATTATTTCATAGTAAAATGGAGCAACAACAACAACAACAACAAGAAAATAAAATAATTAATGATGAAAATTCATCGTCATCTTCATTGGATGAGTGGACAATAATTGATGGTAAAGAAGCTAAGGATAATTCTAGTGTTGACAAAGATATTAAATCTCAAAATAAAAATGATGCTGAGATTGAGGAAAAAGAAGAGGAAGAAGACGTTGATGATGATGATGATGATGACGACAATGAAGTTATAATTGAAGAAGCACGAAAAGTAATTCAATTGATTTTTTTTTAAATACATAAATTGAATGTATATTAATTGTTGATATAATATTTCAGTTTGTTGAAGACATTGATAAGGATCAAATTGATGAAATTGGAGATGATTGTCTTGTTCAACATGACGAAGACTCAGATGGTATATCTGTGATAACTGAGAGTGATAAAAATGAACATGAACAATCGAAAAATCGTCGTCCAGTATTGGAATCATTTAAGGACAATGACAGTAGTCGTCGGGTAATGATAAATAATATTTTTTTCAATTAACATATCTTGATTATTTTTCATTTTAATCAATTTATAAAATATCTAAAATTATACCTTATTTTTATAACTGGTTTCAATCTGTTTTGGAATCGAAAAATTTAATACAAAATAGAAATTTAATTTATTTATATAATTTTATTATACACTGAAATAAATATGTTTTATTTTAATATTAGGTACAAATGCTTTCAAATATTTTGACTGCATGCATCTTGGCAGGAGCAATTGGTTTTGGCATTGGATATCTTGCACATGAAGAAAAAACTCGTGATACAATATTATCAAGTGATATTGTAAATACCGAAAGATCCTTTAATTCATTAAATCAAAAAACAGGTAAATTAAATTATTTATTTATTTGAAAATAATTGACTTAACAAAAAAAGAGAAAAAAAACAAAATCATTCTATTAACAGCTGAACGAGATATTGGAGCTTTGCCAAATGGCATTAACACAATAATTGATAATTACGAAAAAATGAAAAAATCAAATATCCACTTGAAGGATAAAAAAATAATGAATAAATTAAAGAAACAAGAAGCAATAGATATTGAAAATTTTGATAAGATAAATAGCCACAATAATATATTGGAAAAAATAAAATTTTCATTCGACACACTTTGTTTGATAATAAATGAAAAAAATAATATTCAATGTAATAATAAATTAAATTCAATAAATAATATAATTGAATTAAAAAATATAATAAATGACATTGTTGAATCAACAAATAATAATGATTTATCAGTTAATCAATTTATTGAAAATATTAATAATAAAATTGATTCAATGTCAAATAAAATATACAATGATTTAAAGAGATTCATTGAAAATTCATTAATGAAAATTGACAAAAATTCAAATACAATAAAACGTAAGTTACAAAAAAAAATTTGTATTATTAAAAATACCATGACAGATGATTCGAAAATCATTAAAATATTACAATCGAAAAATATAACAATGGATAATTGTGAGATGATAACTCCACCACCGAAAATTAATAATAAAGTAATAAAAAAAAATAAACGTAATTCAACAGATGAATATAAAATACACAATGATGATAATGTTGTTGATAAAAAATTAAATAAAAAATATAAAGGTGAAATGAAACGTAATTTTGTTGAAGAATATCATGACAATTCACATGACAATATGAGAAAACAAGTATGGCCATCATTTAAAAATAAAAAACAATCTAAAAATCATGAAAATAATAAAGCTAAAAATCAGCCAATAAGTCCAAATGGTGAAATTTGTTATAAAAAAAAATCATGTTTTAAAAAAAATGACAAACATGATGATAAAATATTAAATGATAATATTGATAATTGGCAATTTAAAAGGTACAAATTGTATCGTAAATCACTTATCATTATTTAGTTTATTTATTATTTTTTTTTATTATTATTTTGTTTATAAATTTGTAGGGCACAAGATCGACATATTCAACGAGAAGAAAATGATGTTCAATCAAATTTTGGGTGGTATCATGATCGTGCAAAAAGTCGTGAAAATTCACGACAAAAATATTGAAAAATACCTGTTTTTTTTTTTCATTTAAAAGTATTTTAATTAACTATGGTTAAACATAAAAAAAGAAAAATTAAATTGTAGAAGTATTTTGAATTTCTAAATATCGTAAATATTATTATTCATATGTGTGTATTAATAATAATTAAAAAATTAATTTAATTGGCTTGAAAGGCCTTACAGCCATCAACAAGTGATACTCAAAATTTCATTCAATTAAAATAAATAAAAAGAAATATAGATATATATATATATAGTTGTATGTTCAGAAATGTTCACTTGTTTTTTTTTCTTTGCCAAATAATAATAAACAAATTAAATGGCTAATAAATTGAATTATTCCAGTAATCAAAATCCTCATGATGAATTATTTAATTTTATTAATTTTACTATCAAAAATATATTTGATAATGTTGAAGATAAAATTTTGCAATTACCAGATTATTTAAAATCGAAACAATCACGTATATTCTTACGTCATTTAAAATTTTTAAAAGATCATACTATTTGGAGAATAAAAAAACTACCAATTAATGATAAAATTAAAAATGATTATTATCAAAATTTATGGATAGAAAATGAAATAATTAAATATGAATTACAAGGTATTTATTTCAAGTATTTTATTTATTTTTTTTTTAATATAAAAAAAGTATTTATTTATTTACAGAATTGACTGAATTATTTCAACAACAAATCAATTTTCATAACAACAAAATTGATCAGATTAATATTACTAATAATCAAAATTTAGAGTTAATTGATAAAATTATAAAAAAAGGATATGAAGATGCTGAATATTTAACGTTGTTTTTTTTGTTAATTAATTTGAAAAATTGATTGATTATTGATTAACAGTGTTTGATTAGTTTGTTTTTTTTTTTTAGAAATAAATTAGAAATGATGCAACTGACTGAGTATGAACAATCAGAATCACGACAGCAAGATTTACAACAAATTTGTGTTATTTCGAAAAATAAATTACACTATTTGCATGTACATTGTCAAGATGTAGAAAAAGAATTACTATCAAAAAGGTAAGTTGACAAACAAGTATATAAAAAACATTTAAATAAACAATAATAAATTTATAACAGATTTAAAGTAACATCACAATTGACATCATTGATAAATCGTTTCGATACTGAAATCGAAAAAAAAAATGAACTTTTACTTGACATGAAAAATCAACTAAATAATATAAAAAATGAAATTAAAAAAACTGATGAAAATATTAAACTACAATTAGATATTTTTGATTCATGTCAAGTAGAACATGAAGAGACACGTTTAAATAATATAAAATTAAAAATAAAAGAAATAAGAAAACCAAGAGCAGCTAAAATAATTATAAATTGGTGGAAAAATATTCATGAAAAATTAGAATTAAATAAGTTATTTAAAAAAAATAATAAAAAGTTAAAAAAGAAGAAAAAAAAGAAAAAATAAATAAATTTATATTTAAAAATATATATTATAATTTACAATTAATTTATATATATATTTTTTTTTTTTGTTGTGTTTACTCATCTTCTGTAATACATTTTTCAACTAATTCACGTAAATTTGGATTTTCCATTGCTGCTGCAATTCTTTCTTTATCATTAATTTGTTTATTAACTGTGAATAAAAATAAAAATATAACAAATCATTAAAATATATTGTTTATTAATTTATAAATTAATAAACTTACTTTCTTCTTCAGTAGCATGAGCACCTTCTTTAATAAATATATCAAGTTTAAATAATGCCATTAAATTTCTTTCTAATTTAATTCTAATACAAAGACCAATTAGCGTTGCAAGTGAACAATGTGGTACTGTTGGATTAAATTCAACTCTAATAACATGTGTACCATTTGGTATTGTTTTTGTAATACTAACACAATCCTCATAAACAACATCAAGCTCTTCCAATGTTTGTGGTTTTTCTGGATCTTTTATTGTTCTCAATATATCTAAAAACAAAAATAAACAATTCAATTATAATAACAATAATTCGTTATAATTTAATTTGATATTATTCTTGCCATAAACAGTATCCTTGAGTTCATTTTCATCTGTAATATTATAATTTTTATCAAAAATTATATCTTCACCAGTTGCCATTTTATCATCAAGTACAATGCCATCTTTTATTTTACTTCCAATTGACAGCTTGCGTAACAACGATAACATTATATAAAATTATCTTATTTTATACTTAATAAATAAATATAAAAAATATTACATTTATACACACTAGTTATTTATCTTTTGACCTTTCAACTGATATCAATGACTTTGACAATTTTAAATCAAATTGATTATTGTTTTATAACCTCAAAATTTAACTCAAAATAATATTTAAATTTATAAAATTAAATAGCTTTAGTTGATAATTAAATTGTTAAATTTATTTATTTAAAAAGTAAATATTATTTAAATATAAAATATAATCATTATTTGAGTATTTTATAATTGTTTTGTGTAATTATTGTGATTATTTGATATTTATTTTTGTTTTTTTTTTATAGCGCCACTATTTACGTCATAATTTATCATAACAATAGTTTTAAAAAAATCTTGACACGTGTTAGTGTGTGTCTGTCAATACAAAAATAAAAAAATCAACAATCTCTCTTCTCCAACAAGGAGTATATATTTTTTTAAAAATGAATAAACTGGTTATTATCATCAGTTCCCAAGAAAAATTCAACAAGATAAGAAGACAAAACTGGTACTCTGAAATCTGGTAAGCTATATTTTTTGTTTTTTGATGGAGAAATTGACATTTGATATATTTAAAGGGAGATCAATAACACACTATTATTATTATTTATTTAACTGGTTATTTACTTTGATTTTTATTAATTAATCATCAATTGATCAACAGGTGTAGAAAAGAGTGACCTCAAATAAATAAAGCATAAAAAAACGCTTGATCAAGATGTTTATTGGAAAGAGTATATTTAGAAAAATTGATAAGCGTTATTTATCATCAAAAGCATCATTAATAAAGCCAAAAATAACACCAAGAGTAAGTTGAAAATATAAAATAATGATAATAATAAATAATATAATGATTTTTAAATTTTTTTTTGTTATTTTTTGTTTCTACAGATTGAAAATTTTAGAAATAAATTAAAATTAGATAATACAAAAATATTAACAGATAGTTTTGGTAGACATCATACATATTTAAGAATATCATTAACTGAAAAATGTAATTTACGTTGTGTTTATTGTATGCCAGCTGAAGGTGTTAAATTAACTAAAAATGATGAAATATTAACAATTGATGAAATATTAAGAATATCAAAATTATTTGTTAAAAATGGAGTTAAAAAAATACGTTTAACTGGTGGTGAGCCAACAGTTAGACGTGATATTATACAAATAATAAAAGAGCTCAAAAATATAAAAGGTTTAGATAGTGTTGGTATAACAACAAATGGATTAACATTAACAAGACAATTACCATCATTGATAAATGCTGGTATTGATGGATTAAATATATCACTTGATACATTAAAAAAAGAACGTTTTGATGTATTAACAAGAAGACAAGGATGGAATCGTGTTATGTCATCAATTGATCTTGCAATACAACTTAAATTTTCACCAATTAAAATTAATTGTGTTGTTATGAAAAATTTTAATGACGATGAAATTATTGATTTTGTTGATTTTACTAGAAATCATCCAGTTGACGTACGTTTTATTGAGTACATGCCATTTTTTGGTAATAATTGGGAAAAATATAAAATGCTATCATTCAATGAAATGAAAAATATTATTCGAAATAAATATCCAAATTTTTGTTCAATTAAAAATGATGATAATTCAACGTCAAAGGGTTATTGTGTGCCTGGTTTTGAGGGTACGGTTGGATTTATAACGTCAATGAGTGAACATTTTTGTTATTCTTGCAATAGATTGAGAATAACTGCTGATGGTAATTTAAAAGTTTGTTTGTTTGAGGGTAAAAGTGAAATATCATTGAAAAATTACATGAGAAATGGAGCAAGTGATGAAGAACTTGAAGAAATTATTAATATTGCTGTTTTAAAAAAGAAAAAAAAACATGCTGGTAAGAAAAACAATAAATTAATTAATTAATTAATATTATTATAAATTATTTAATAACATTTTTTTTTTTTTTTCATTCAATACAAATTTCAGGAATGTCAAATTTAAAAGAAATGGAAAATAGACCAATGATATTAATTGGTGGATAAAAATACTTCTATTAATTTTTTTTTCAGGTGATTTATCAACATCAACATTTAGCTCTAAAAATAAAATAATATTTACACATAAAAGTTTAAATCATGGAGGTTTAAATATGATATCAAGATCATACTCAAAATTATCGCATGTTGATGAAAATGGAAAAGCAAATATGGTTGATGTTAGTAAAAAAGAATCAACTGAAAGATGTGCAATAGCAATGGGAATTATTGAAATTGGATCAACTGTTAGTCAGTTAATTATTGATAATAATATGAAAAAAGGAGATGTGTTACTTGTTGCTAAAATTGCTGGTATAAATAGTGCTAAAAAAACATTTGATTTAATACCATTGTGTCATCAAGTTGCATTAACAAATATTGATGTTAATTTAAAATTAGATCCAATTAAAAATATTGTTATAATTTATTCAAAAGTTAAATGTTTTGGTAATACTGGTGTTGAAATGGAGGCATTAACTGCTGTTAGTGTTGCTGCATTGACTGTTTATGATATGTGTAAAGCTGCTGCTTCACCAGATCAATTGAAAATTAAATGTATTAAGTTGATTGAAAAAACTGGTGGTAAAAGTGGTGATTATATAAGACAGCATTCCAATGTTATTAATTAAATAAAAAAGTACTTTATGATGATGATTCTTATTTATCTTTTGATATTATTTCAAGATGATCACAAAAATAATCAAGCTATATTGATTCGGTATTTTTGTTTTATAATAAAAAATAAAAAAATTACATTGTTGGCAAAAATTGTTGTTAACTGTAAATATAAACATTAATAAACTTTTAGTTTTTTAAATATATTAAATGTAGACACGGAATTTTTTTTTTTTTATGTAATGACTAATGAGTATTATTATTTTTGATAAATAAATTCATGATTTTAGCATTATTTATATGTTATTTATTTCTCTTTTTATTTTACACAAATAATAATTATTATTATTATTTCGTTTTTTTTTTAACGGAGATGAATTGCAGAATCACCAATATTTTTTATTGGAATATTTAATTTTTAAAAACAAAATTATTTTTAGTAAAATATTATATAGGTATACATAAGTATATGTTTTAAGTTTGTGATAAATATAATATTTATACATAAATTTTACCAAACAGAACATTTTTTATTTGGATTCATGTTGGATCCAGATGGACAGTTGAAATCTTTTGCAAACTCTGGCATATTAGATAATGCACCAATTACTCGAAATTTAGATGGTGGATGTACACGAGAAAGTTGTATCCTTAAAACTTCAGTTGAATTTTTTTCACACCATGAATTTCCATAACTTATCCAAAATAGTTGTTCTGGACTGTAGTTCAAACCAGGAAGTTTTTTATCATTATTTAATAACTCTTTATAAGCTCGATAAGCAGCTTTTACTCCACCGTTATCTGCAACCGTTTCACCTTGAGTGAGAGTTCCATTTACCTTGAAAATAATTAAAAATTCATAAATAATAATCATACTCGAAAAAAAAAAAAAATGAAATTGTCTTGTATAATAAAAAATAATTACATTTAATCCAACTTCTGGGACTGTAAAATTGTTATATTGTTCAATGATGCATTTGGATTTGTTATGAAAATTATTTTTTGAAAATGATGTCCAGTGTGAATTCACACGATTCCAACGATTGTTTGCATCATAATTTATTTCATTAATATCAAGACCATGTGTCATTTCGTGGCCTATTGAAGTTCCCAAAGCACCATAGTTCATGTAATTTGGTTGTTCAATATCAAAAAAATCACTCTGAAGCACTATATATGAAATTACTGAAATCAAATGAATGTATATTATAGTTTGAAGCTCATTGAATGTCGTCACTAACGATATAAAATTTGAAAAAAATAAATTTAAGCAATCAAGCTAGTATCAGAAAAAAACAAAAATATTTACTCATTAAATTAAAGTTCTGCAGGAAAAATGCTTCACTTTGATATAAGTACAAGGCAATACTATTCATGAAAAAACCAAAACCACTTGTGAATCGAATTTTCTCTTCAAATAGCTTTATCCATTGTATTGCATCATTAAAATTTTCATCGTCAAGTAATTCTAAATTTTCATAGAATTTATTAGTTCCTAAATTATCAGTGAATATATTGATATCTCCAATTTTATGTTGAAATGACATAAGTTCTTCAAAAATATTGGTCTTTGTAGAATTATCAATCCAAGTAGCATCTGTAATCATCTTTAAAATCTGAAGTTTGATATTGAGAAACATTATTTTAATTTCATTCTCAACAATTATAATTTTAGAATTATTATAATTTTCAAAATAAATTGCTGTCATTGCAATTGGTAGTTTGGATAAAACAATATCAAGACAATTTTGGTTTTCTAAATCAAGAGCAGTTTTGACATTGTCATCAGCATGCTTCCATATAATGTAGTTAGCAAGAGTTCTTTTCGTTTCAGTTGAATTGAATGATTCGTTTATTTTTTTCATGTAATTTACATTTTTAATAATAATATTTGTTGATAAATCAACTGGAGAACCACCAAGATAACTGATATATTCTTGCCAATTGAAAAAAGAATAATTATTCATTAATTCACCGAGTGTCATTTGAACTTCATCAAAAGTCAAATTTAAATTTTGTACTGGTAAAAGTCTTGCACGAGCTAGTTCAATTTCAAAATCAAGAATTTTTTTTAAATCATCTGTGTAATTAGTATTATGTACCGAAGCATTTATTAATTCTGCAAAATTAAACATGCTATTGTAGTATTCATTTACTTTAGTATTATTGAGACCTTGAACTAAATCTTCTGGACTCAATTCAGTTGAATATGGCTCCACAGCGATCGAACCATCATAAGTGTAATAGAACCGAAATAAATAATTTTTCCATTGTGTTGTATTACCAACTTTGAACATGCTTTCACGAAAATCAAATGTACTTTCATTCCATTTAGATCCTTTGAGGACAGGCCAGTGTTCAATAGCCTTCATAAATTTCCATATAGTATCTTTTTTATTTTTACATGTATTGTATAAAGTCCTGGCAAGCTTTAAATATTTAAAATCATTTATTGAACTATTTTTTTCAAGTGTCATTTTAATATTTTCAAGAACACTCGTTCCTAATTCAGTAAATTTACTTGTGTAAAACAGATTGTCAATTGATGAAGTAGAATTTAAATAACCTCCACAGGTAAATTTATAAAAGTCATCGCAAGGATTAACACTTGGATCCATGTCATGCAAGAGTCGTGAAGCTATATAAAAATAAAAAATAAAAATATTATTTTTATCAGTTTCGTAGAAATATTCAGTCAGTTTAGTTTTTTTAAAAAAAACTAATAAAATAGTTTTATCATTGACTGTGGAGTTTGAAAATAGATAATGACATATTATATAAAAATTTTTTATTCTTACCAACGTTATGACAAGTAGGTGTTTGACAAATATCAGAAACATCATTACCAGAAGAAAATGTTTGAGTGCCTGTTGAATAAAGAAAAAAAAAAAAAGAAATTTAATTACTCATCTTTAAAAATTCAACATTATCTTCACCAATTATGAAAAAACTAATAACGTTCAATAACTATTATATAATTAATAATATTTTTTATTTAGTTGAAAATTTTGTATGAACAATTTTAAATTTAAAAACAAAAAAAGAATCTATTTTATATTATAAAAAAAAATATTACAGATGGTTTTTTTGTTAATTACTTACCAAAAACACGGCGACTCAATAAAAACACAAGTAAAAAAATTACGGACACTGGCTTTTGCATTTTTCAGCAGTAAATTTATTCAACAATATATACGATTCACTCGCTGACAGTTTTAGTTTTCTAATAAAGTTTAGGAAATTTTACACCTCAATTTATACCAAAAATCTTATCAGTTAACGACTCACTAATACACTAATGATATTTGATGTATCGGAGCGAGCATGACTCATGAGTCGACATCCAAAATATATTTTTTTATTTTTATTTTATTGTTTTGTCATATTTGATAAAAATAAATTTATCAAAAATACAAAGGACAGGAAAAAAAAAAAATTCCTATTTTGAGTGTCCAAAGTCTAATAATATTGAAACTAAATTATGATTATTATTATTATTATTATTATTGGGTAAAATAAATTTAAAATTTTAAAATAATAAAATTATGAAATATAAATGCCTGCACAAGTTCACATTTTTTTATTTTTATTTCAACTAAACTATGAACAATATAGATTGTTTTTTTTTTTTCAAACAATATTGAGCTTAATTTTTTCAAATTAAAAAAAAAAATCAGATCTTATATTGCTCCTCTATCGAGTTTTAAAAACCCGCCAATTGAAATAGTTCAAGCACCTCTTTGTAAATTCTGTTTCCCTATTATTTTCCGTGGTTTTTTAAACCCTATGAGCAGACTGAACACAAATAATAATAATAATAATAATAATAATACTACGACAACAATAAGTTATCATGCAGCAACAGTCAATGTACCTACATATTTATATTAGTATCTAAATTATGTATATGAAACATAATCATAGGAAAGTATAAATCATCAAGTGGTATTTTCTAATTTTTCTAATAAAAAAAATGCAAAGGAATAGTAATATTAATGTTCAAGAAATAATTACAAATTTAATATAAATAAAGAAGTTTTGATAAAAAAAAATCCATCTTTTTAACATTAGTCAAATGGTAATATATTTTTTATATTAATTATAAAAAAATATGTAATTCAAATTTTGAAATACTAAATAATTATTATAATTAATTGAATAAAACTTGCCTCTACCATTTTATTTCTCCCTTTCATTCAAAACTGTGTTCATTCAAAGCGACATTTAACGCCCGCCAGTATATCGAATAAAAATGTCGGATTCTCCGATATATCGTACATGCACTCTCCCTCTCTCTCGGCTTTGACCACGTTGTTTATCTGAATTAAAAAAAGAAAGGTTATAAACACCTGAAAATTTGTGCTTGTGCAAGTACATCATCAAGTTAAATTAAAATAATTAATTGTTAATAAAAACAAATTTTAAAAAATGTATCTCATGTATTATTTGAACGAAAAAAATGAGAGAGTTTACACACTCAAGGTAAAGTTTAACTAATACATAATTATTTATCACAATTATTCATATTTGACATGAAGAGCAACAAAACACATTGTTATTAATTTATTTTCAATTTAAAAAAATCATATTTATTTAAACAATTTATTTTTATTTATTATCATTGCAGAAAGTTGATCCCCAGGGTAATCCAACATTCTCTGCTCATCCTGGTAAGTTATCCAAAATAAACAATTCATCATATTGTATTAATTATTAAATATTGTTGTCATATTTTTTTATTTATTTATTTTTTTAATTTTATTTAGCTCGTTTTTCACCAGAGGACAAATACTCCAGAGAAAGAATCACATTAAAAAGAAGATTCAACCTTCTTCTTACTCAAAAACCTCAACCAACATATTAATTTTTTTTTTTTATTTATAATTTATTTGGCAAATATAATGTTTTTTTAAATTTACTTTTATTTGTTAATTAATATGTATTTAAAATCCTAAATATCTCATTCATCAAGAAAACATAAAACAATTTACTTATAAGCTAAATTTTTCAAATGATTTATTTTTACAATAATTTTTATTTTTTATTAAAATAATATTCTTTTTTTTTTCTTTTTTTGATAGGTTAATTTTTCATTGTGATTATCATAAAATATTAAAAATAATATTAAATAGTTTCTTGGAATACTTTGAGTGACTGTAACCATTACGTATATTGAATTGACAAAAAAATTATTAGGTATAATTTAAATGATCAAAATAAAATGAGCTAATAATTATTTACATTTCATACAAGTAAATAAGAAAGTATAATTATCAATATCGAGTATTATTATAATAGCCGACAATAATTAGGTACATGTTTATCATAAAAAAACGTTGTGGAAGCTCTGTCATGAGATAAACCGAACAGTAAGTTCGCTTTGGGACGTTTGATTGTTATTTTTCATTGTTAACATTAACAGAAATTCTTTAGCCATTCATTTTTTTTTATACAATTTTCTAAATTTTAATTATTCACTTCATCACTGATGGCACTTTTAATCATCAAAATATGAAAAAGTATAGAATATTTATTAAATGATAATGTATTTTTCTTTCACACAACAATAATTATTGCTGTCGTATTATTTCTATGATGATACATAATGAAAAAAAAATTTAATTGTTCGATTCAGATGATACAGCAGGTAGAACATGAACTTGTTGAGATTTACTGGCATTATAAACTTGTCCTGGACTAAATGGTTCTAGTCTGGGTCCACTGCCAGCTTCACTTTTTCGAGAAAAGTCTATAAAATAAATAGAGTTTCAATTAAATATACGTACAGGATAAATATTTCTTTGCATTAAATTAATTAAAACAAAACAAGAAGAAATAAATAAAAAACAAGTAACATATCTACATACCATTTTTATATTCAATTGCTGGAATATACCTAGATAATCTAACAACTGGAAGTGGCAAGTATCCACTTGTTAAAGGCATAACATCAAGTACAACACTTTGTTTATCTTGTGTATCTAATGATACAACAGCAGCACTTTTACCAGAAACAGCCCACATTGATTGATCAGCCAATACTTCATACATTAATTGAGGTGGTGGATTATAATTAGTATTTGATAAAACTTTAATAACAGTTAAATATAAATGGCACATGCTTCCAGCACGACAAAATTCACCTCCAACTCCAATTGCTTCAATTTTAGATGACACCATAAACATTGTCTAAATTAAATTAAATTAAAATAAACAAAACAAAACAAAAACCAAATCTAATTAATATAAAAATTAATAAAATAATAATATACTTACAACATAATCAACAATATCAAAATTACAACGATATGTATAACTTGATTTTTCAATTTTTTTTAATTTACTAATATGCAATGGATCATCATCAATAATAAATTCATCAATATCTTCAGTATTATCAATTGGAAAATATTTAATTTTATAATCAACTTTTAATGGTATTGTTGATTTTTCATCTTTTCCTAATTCCATTTCCCACATAAATGATACTTTAATATTATTACCAATAACTAATTTTTGTCCAGCAATTGGATTTAAATTTTTAAAACTAACATCAACTGAACTTGTTGTTTTTAATTGTGGTTCTGTTAATTGTAATAATTGTATTGTTAAACCAGTAACAATAATTTGTATAAATTTTCTTTCTTTAACTGTATGGAGTTTCATTGATGACATTAATGGTGTACAAAAATGTAATGATAAATTAATTTCTTCATTTGACCATGGTGTATGAATTATTAATTTATGTTCCATTGATGTTGAATCTTTTTTTGGTGGTAATTCAGCAAATATTTTAATATTTTTTTTTACAATATTAAATGGTTCACATGATGATAATACAACATCAATTTCATTTGTAAAACTTTTATTATTATCATCATCTAATTTGATAGTTAAACCTCTTGATGTTGTTATTTTTAATATTGTTTTATCATCAATATAAATACTACCAGTTGATATTATTAATTCAGCATCTTGTGGTAAACCAGCAACTAAATCTCTACTATTTATTGTTAGCGTTGGTTGAGTTTTTGCTATTTCATAGCATAATTTTGGACAAATAATAGCTGATCTAAATTCTAATTTTTCATTAACAATCAATGACAATTGGTTTATTTTATAATAACCAGGTTTATCATTATTTTTAGTAACAGTAAAATTATTAATACCAGGTTTTATTAAAAAACTATCTGATACTAATGCTTGACTAAAATCAATACTATCATCAACTGATTGTTTTCTATGCTTGGAACTATCTGTTCTTGTTACAATTTTTTTTTGATTTTTATCAATAACACCAGCTGAACATAATTTTTTATCTTCTTTATAATCAAAATATGAAAAAAATGGTATTTGTATTATTGATGAATCAATCATTTGTTTATTATTAATATTATTATTCCATTTTGATGCAATTTTAATTTTTTGTTCACTATTATTACTATTATTTTTCATACCAGTTTTACGTTTATTTTGTTGTGTTTTATTTTGCATTAATTCAGTTGCAATTGATGCTTTATTACAATGTACATTTTGAGGTAATAATGATATTATTGTAACATTTATACTGACAATACAATTTGTTATAATTTTATCAGATATATTAACTTCTAAATTTTGTATGATAAATGAATTTTCAAGTTCAGTTAATAATGGACGTTGAATATATTTTGTTGATAACATTTCAATGTAAGCTTTCATTTCATCAAAATATGTACTACGTATTGTAATATGTAATACATGTGAACTTGCAATTGCACTACATATTTTAGTATAACGTTCAATGTCATCCATTCTTTTATAACATTCAGCCAATTCAAGTCTTGTTTGTGCTGCTAAATCTTTCCAATTTTCATCATTATATGTATTAAGTGCATCTAATAAAAATGCAATTGCTTTTTGATTTTCACCAAGATCACTATAAAATTTAGCTAACTCACGTCCAATAAATCTTGCTGATCTTATTCTACCAACATGTTTATATGTGCCCATAGCAAGTTCAGCATGTTCAAGATATTGTTTTCTAAATACATCTTTTGATGATAATGCACTTTTTAATTTATCTGTTGGTGTTGTTATTTTATTATTATCATTGCTATTATTATTATCATCATCATCATTATCACCCATACCAGATATAAGATAAACAACAGTATGTAATTGTTGACTTGTTGGTTCCATACCAGGCATTAAACCACATAATTTACCAAGTTGTCCAAGTTTATCACTAGCAAGTGCCCATAAACCAGCAGTATGCTGTGAACATAAATCAACTTGTTGTCCATTATCATTATTTGATAATCTTGATTGACATACTTGTAATACTTCAAGTGCACATATAAATGACCAACATTCAATTGAACCTGGTGGTTTTTTAATATCTAATATACGTAATTCACTAAATGTATTATATACAAATGATAAACAACGTTTTGCAACTTCCCATGGTTTATTTAATAATAATAACATTAAACATTGTCTACTAAATAAATAACTACGAAAATCTAATAATGATGCTTTATATTCTGGTATTAATTTACGTAAATTATTTTTTTTATTATCACCATTATTTAATTTAACACCAGTCCAATTATTTAATTGTTTTTTAAATGTATTTAACCATTCTGGACAATCACCAACATCTGAATTTAATATAAATTGTGTAAATAATGCATCAAGTTCATCATATTGTACTAATGCTTCATCATATACACCTAACATTTCAAGTACAAATGCAAGTTCTTCTTGTAATATAAAATAATTACAAAAATTCCAATTTTTTTGATTACGACGTTCACGTTGTTCTCTTATTATTTCTTCAAATTTCGATAATGTTTTATCATATGATAATAATATTAATGATCTAATACGATTTATTAGTATACGCCATGATTCAGCTGATTTTGATTCTGATTTTATTGGATTTATAACTGACAAACAACGATCATTTTGTTTTGATGAAAAATCACTTCGTATTTTATCAATAACTGTTGTTCTTGGTATTAATTTATTTGTTTTTTTAATATCAAATGTTTCAACAATGACAATCATCCAATCATTTATATTATATTGTCCAAGTGTTTTTAACCAACTGTCAATGTCATCTTTTAATGACAACTTGTAAACATCTAAATCCTAAAATTTTAATTTTAATTTCAATATATTAATTATTGTTGAGTTTATAGATTATATTATTTTTAATAATTTATAAAACTTACTGAGCATTCACTAAAATAAATATGAAATATTGGTTGTTTTATTAAATTCCAATCTTTATCTGTTGGTAATTGATTTTGTGAAAATGGCACAAATGTTGGATTTAATTTAACTAATTTAATTGGACGTCCAAATGATCTTCGCCATTCAGCACTACCAAGTGGTATTCCTTGACAAATATTATTTTTAATTGTTAAAAATAAAGCTTCATCACCAGCATCTGTCAAATGGTAACATATGGTATCAATAATTTGCTACTTAAATAATTATATTATTATTTTATATTCAAGTTATTCAAGTTATTCAAGTTACAAGATCAATCATTTAATTATATCAATTTTTTTATTACAACAAATTGAATATATATGTAGGCATATTTCTAGGGGGCGTAAACAAACAATGTTTTTATTTTTAAGGTCAAGTGTCAAATTGTCATTGTTATTTTTTTTATTTATTTTTAATTTAATTTAAAAGGATCAAAGTACTTACAAGTTATTATTGATTTATTATCCATTTGTGGTTCTAATTTACGGTCATTACCGTATCCAGTTTTTCCATTGCAATTCATATCCAAATGTCAACAAAATATCATCAGTTAATATTGCCTCAATCATCACAACATTATCTGATTATTATTTTTATTCTCTCATGACTAAAAAATTATCAAGTAAAATTTATAATAATTAAATGACGATCATTTGCATGATCAAGGGTCAAAAGTTACAATTAAATGTTTATTTAAATTTAATTTATAAACAAACCTTTTGTTTTTTTTTTTTTTTTTTATGTGTTATAATTTATTGTAAAAATAATTTATTAACAGAATTTTCAATCGAAGCACATTATTTAGGGTTTTGTTTGGTATAAATTAATAGATAGTTTTTATTTATTATATTTTTTTTGTTAATAATTTAATCAATTTTATTCCGTAAATAGAGTTTGACGTCGTATCGACAAGCAAATATTATATTTCCACACACATTGTACCAAACTACCAACTTTACTATTGTATACATACACAAGTTGTCACACTAGTTTGACAGCTGCCATTTTTTTTTTCTATTCCAATTTGAAAGATTAGAAATCAGCTGACACGATTGATGATAATTTTTAAATAATAATCAGTCAGTTTCTTTGACATTTAGAAAATTAAAAAAAAAAATAATTTACATTTTTTAATTAATATAGGTATCTATTGATTAACTTTATACCTATTAATATAATTTAATTTTTTATAATAAAATTTCAAATGGTTTTTAAAAATGTCGTTCATTGAAAATGACTCAAACAGTCAACTGTCAAGGCTGAATTGTATTAAAATTTTAGTAGCGCAAAAAAAAAACTGATCGAAACGAGAGCCCCTGGATAATAAATAAATTTTACAATCACATAAACAATAAATAATATTTAAAAAATAAAACAAAAATTAAATTTTGAATTTCCAGAAAATTATCTAATAATCATGCTCACGGTAAAATAATTAATAATTATAAATTTTGTATGTGACACAATTACAATCACGTCACAATTATCGCATGTCAATTATATTATTACATGATTGTTTTTTATTTTTTTAATGTCATTGTTGTTTTTTAAAATTCCAGTCAGCAGTTAGAAATATTGCTCGCAGATCATTTTCAACATCAAAATGTGTATCTGCCCAGCAAGTAAGTTTATTTATTTTCATAAAATATAAGCCACTTTATTCTAACCTCAATTTATGAATTAAATATAAATTTTTATTTATAAAAATGTCATTATTAAAATCAGCTATAATGACAAACAATGTTTTCAAAAACTCGATAAATTTAACTATTGACATCTTGCTCATCTTATTGACAGCTTTCATATATCAAATTAATTTTTTTGTTGATATTTAAAATTGATTAGCTAATATTTGAAGGACAGAGAAGGTCAAAAATTTATCAATGTTTATGTTTTTCATCATGAAAATTGTATTTTGATATTTTTTTCATTGATGACTTAATTATATTGACAATTTCTTTTAACAGATGACTGTCAGAGATGCTCTCAATTCAGCAATGGACGAAGAGATGGAACGAGATGAAAGAGTATTCATAATTGGTGAGGAAGTTGCCCAGTATGATGGAGCATACAAGGTATCCAGGGGACTCTGGAAAAAATATGGTGATAAACGAGTTATTGATACACCAATAACTGAGGCCGGATTTGGTGGTATGGCTGTTGGTGCAGCAATGGTAAATTTTACAATTTCAACGACTCAATTTATCTGTCATTGATCAATGAATAATAATTAATAATTTGTTGTATTTTTGTTGTTTAATTTAATAGGCTGGTCTTCGACCAATTTGTGAATTTATGACATTTAATTTTGCTATGCAATCGATTGATCAAATAATAAATTCAGCAGCTAAAACATTTTACATGTCAGCTGGACGTGTTAATGTACCAATTGTATTTCGTGGACCAAATGGTGCAGCATCTGGTGTTGCTGCACAACATTCACAATGTTTTGGTGCTTGGTACAGTCATTGTCCTGGTTTAAAAGTTGTATCACCATACAACAGTGAAGATTGTAAAGGTCTTTTAAAAGCAGCAATTCGTGATCCAGATCCAGTTGTATTTTTGGAAAATGAACTTTTATATGGTGTACAATATCCAATGTCTGATGAAGCATTATCAAAAGATTTTGTATTACCAATTGGTAAAGCTAAAATTGAACGTGCTGGTAATCATGTTACACTTGTTGCACATTCCAAAGCTGTTGAAATTGCTCTTGAAGCAGCAAATGAACTTGCTGGAAAAGGTATTGAAGCTGAAGTTATTAATTTACGTTCATTGAGACCACTTGATACTGCAACAATTGTTAAATCTGTTATGAAAACACATCATTGTGTTTCGGTTGAGGGAGGATGGCCATCATCTGGTATTGGTTCAGAAATTTCAGCAAGAATTATGGAGAGTACGTTTAATATACATATTATTTTATTTATTATTTGATAAATTATGTTTCTACTATTTTATTTTAATTAATTGAATTTTTTTTTATCTGCTAGGTGAAGCATTTTATCATCTAGATGCTCCAGTAATTCGAGTAACTGGTGCTGATGTTCCTATGCCATATACAAAATCATTGGAACCTCTTGCTCTTCCACAAACTCATGATGTTATCACAACTGTCAATAAAATTTTGGGTGTATCAAAGTAGCAAATTAAAGAAAAATATTAGGTTCAATAATTATATTTCATAAATAAAATGATAAATAAAAATAACAATAAAAAAAAACACAACAGTAACAAAATAAAAAAAAATATATTTAAATTAATTATTTAATTTAAATGAGCCATATTGAAATATAAATAGTTATCTAATTTTTTTTTTTTTTTTTAGAGATGATTGTCTAGAGAAGAATTAAAAAATATCAAAAACATGTTTAATGGAATTTATAAATAAAAAAAAAAAATAAATGACAAGATCATTCAACAATTTGCTTGACACGAAAAACGAAAAAAAAAGAAAATATATTTCAATAAAAACCGTTTAGAAAAACTTTTAATTTTTGAATGATTACAAGTTTTTAATTGCTATTTTTTTCTAACAGTTTAACAATTATTTCATGAATTATTGGAACATTTGAGGATTTCCCTGGTAGAAATATTTATCTGCCACTACATTTCTCCACTTTTTTCTTTCAAAAATGATCCATGGTTTCACGGAGAAATATTTTCGCTAGGATCTATCTAAAAATTTACTCCATGAACAAATAAATAATTAAATGAATATTGATAATAGCTATATAAAAATTTTAATTTTCATAAAACAATACTTGCAAGTTACTTAATTTACAAGTAAACTACTGTGACTTGTTAGAAACTGAAAAATCGTTGATATTCGCAGTTCGCACAATCCTGTTTACATAATACATTCCAATACATTCCAATTTCCATGGATACATCAATGTACATCTGTATTGTTACGTCATGATTAATAGTGTTGTTGTAAATATTGTGCTTGATCTCGTGAAATTAATAAAAGAAAGACATAAATAAATAAATTAAAATAACAAGATATTTAAAGAAAAAAAAAAGTATTCATTAACTTGTTCATGCGCATGCTTTAAAATGCGTAATATGATCTTGATATCAGCTGATATAAGTCAGACAATAATTATAGCCTCCTAAAATTTTATTACTATTTAACATTAAATAATCATCAACTTTAAATAACAATTATCATTTTAAAAATATTCAATTGACTTGTTGTAACTTGTATTTTAATTCAAACCAACATGAATCATTTAATTAACCAGTGAATTAACTTACTATTGATTACTATTGATGATGATTTTATTTTGATAAAGCTAATTTAAAAAAAAAAAAACAAATAAAATGTCTGGGTTGACTTGATAAATCAATAATAATTTGTGACAAAAATTAAAGTTGAAATAATATATAGTTATTATTTGAGCAAGATGTTGTCAGAGGTAGATGTATTTATCAGTAATTATACACTAGTTGATCCAGAAGTATATCAACTATGGGTTGATGGCCACTCATGTAATTTAATTTTGCTAAATCCTAAAAACTTGATTAATCATAGAAAATTGTTGGCTAATTTATGTATTGTTTTTTTTAGCTAGTGAAGCAGTTAGTATACTTCATCAACGAGGAATATGTCAACAAACAAATGCACCAATTGAGCTTGTTGCATCTGATGTACTTGATCATTATCGTACTTATTCACTTCTTGAAAGATTATTGGCAATACCAAAAAAATTAACCAGTGAACAATTGTCATTTCAAATTGAACCACAAACTAGTCAAATGTTGATAGACATGTAAGTTAAAAATTAACTAGTATAAATAAGATTGATAATTAAATCATAAATCATTTATATTACAGGTATTATGAACTTGATGATGGTGTTGTTAGAGAATTACTTGGTAAAAAATTAACATCAAAAGGTCGTAAAGATATGGATGAAATTGCTGAAAAAACAGGTGTTACATCAAAAAGTTGTAGAAGACAATATGATAATATTAAAAAAATATTTAAAACTGTTGAAGATTTACCTGGTTCTCTAGTCACAAATATTAAACAACATTTTTTACTTCCTGATGATTTAGCCAAGTTAGTTTTTATTTAAAAAAAAATCTATTATTATTTATATTTATATTTTAAATTAATAATTTTATAATTTATTACAGACGTTATGCAGCAATAGTATTTATTGCATGTTTACGATTTGAAATGAATAAAAGAAAATTACAATTTTTAACATTTCCTGATATTTATCATTGTGCAAATGTCATGATGACATCCTGGACTTATCGTTATACTGGATCTGAATATTTTGATACTGATTTAGATCGTGAATTTCTTCTTGAACTTGCTGATTGTCGTGTATTGATGGACAATGAAAAACATCATAAACAGTAAATTTATTATTGTAATATAACTTGACAAACAACTTATGATGTTTTGATTATGCTTTTGTTTTTTTTTCAGCTTGGTATGTATTAAATTAAAGCCAATGCTTTTGGAACGTTCATATCAAGATTTAGAATCAAATTTTCGTACTTATTCTCGAGCTTTATTGGGTGTTGGATTAAATTTAAATCGTTCAAGAGAGCTGAGATTTTTTTTTCTTGAACTTGTTGAAAGACTCATTGAACCATGGCGACAAATCACTTGGTCACATACTGATTTAAGAAATTTTTTGGGAGCTTATTTACAGTGTGCTTTGGACATGGATGTATTGAGGTAAAAATTAATTTATCAATCAATTAATATTACTATTAAATTGATCATAAAATTATATAAATTAATTATTTATTTTTTTTACCAGGGAAGGATCTTTAAGAGATGCTTTTGAAAGATATCTAAAAGTTGTTACAAGTTGTCTACTACGAATGTACCATACATGATGAAAAAAAAATTATCGAAATAATTTTATCATAAATATTGTTAATCATCAAAAATTTTAATATTGGAAAAAAAATTATATTTAATATCAAGTCATTATAATTATATAATAATCAAAGTTAATATATAAATTAAAAACTATAATGAATTATTTTTTTGTTCTTTTAAATGTTTGTATTTTTAATTTTAACAATTAAATTAATTAATTTCATTTTTTGTTAATTATATCAAGCAATTTTTTCTAGATGTCTAGCAGCATCACGTAATTTATTTAATAATTCTTGTAGTTGAAATATCGAACAGCTAAATATAACATGTTTTATTTCTTCGTAATTTTTAACAACAAGACAAATATTATAAATGTCATCAGTTTTATCATCTGTATTTAACTGAAAATAAAATATATAATAATTAGATTGATTGATATTGATAAAGGTGTATAAATTATTAGATTATTACCATAATACGACAGTCAATTCTAAAATGTGCATCAACAATGGATGGTGGAACACTTCCAATTGAATTTAGTAAATCAGTGACATTGTCTTCAGTGTTTCTATAAAGATCAATTAGTGACATTGCTTTTGAACTTGTCATATTGATGAAAATTAATTGTATAAACAAATTGCAGCTAATGTCTTGATGTTGTTGTTATTGTTGTTGTTTTTGTTGTCAAAAGAAAAAAATGGCTGCTTGCTGAAATTTCTATCTTACCAGCCTTATTATTATTATCAAAAAGAAAAATTGATTGTCTTGACAGTCACATAAAAAATGACAACAATTTAATAATTAAATAATAAAAGAAAAAATCCCAAATTATTAATAATGAATTATTTAAATGAAACAGGAACTGGTGAACCAGAACAAGATGCAAATTCAGCATTAATTGAACTTGACAAAGGTATTTTAAAATTGAAAAAAAAAAAAATAACAAACAATAATATTAACCTAAAATTGAAATAAATAAATAAATATTTATTTACAGGTTTACGTTCTAAAAATACTGGTGAAAGATGTGAAGCAATTGTACGTTTTCCTCGTTTATTTGAAAAATATCCATTTCCAATATTAATAAATTCAGCATTATTAAAATTAGCTGATGTATTTCGTCTTGGTAGTAATTTTTTACGTGTATGGGTATTACGTGTATGTCAACAAAGTGAAAAACATCTTGATAAAATATTAAATGTTGAAGAATTTGTACGTAGAATATACAGTGTTATACATTCAAATGATCCAGTTGCACGTGCATTAACACTACGTACACTTGGTAGTGCTGCTGGTATTATACCAGAAAGACAACAGGTACATCATAGTATACGTAAATCACTTGATTCACATGATTCAGTTGAAGTTGAAGCAGCAATATATGCTGCACGTATGTTTGCATCACAATCAAAGCTATTTGCTGTATCAATGTGTAGTAAAATATCTGATATGATTAGAGGACAAGCAACACCAGCATCAATGAAGCTTAAATTAATACCAATATTACAATACATGCATCATGATACATCAACAGCATCAATGGTCAATGAATTATGCATGGAATTATTAGCAAGTTATCCAGCTGTTGAATTTGTTAGAGTAACATTATGTGCAATGAGTACACTTGCATCATCAACTCTCATTGATTTACCAGATCAAGTATTATTATTATTAAAATATTTTCATGATGATCCACGTTTATCAATAAAACGTTATTCCCTAAAATTATTATTTGATTTAGCTAAACGTGGTGCACATTTATGGCCAACTGGTGCACTTGATAATTTAATTGATTGCACAACAAAACTAAAAAATGATGAATCAAATAATAAAACTGATTTATTATCAAGAACACTTGATGTTATTGAAGTATTAAGTCGTAATGCTGTAACTTGTGATGCAAATATGGATGAAAATAGTAAATTAATAACGTTATGTATTGATGCATGCTATTCACATGATCCAATTGTATCAGTTAAATCAGTTAAAATATTAACAAGAATAGCATGTTATTGTTATGAAGAAAATTTACCAATTAATAATATACAAATAATAATATCATGTTTAGAATCATTGATTGTATTATTAGCTGTTGATGATAAATATTTGTATCATCTTAAAATGTGTTTATCATCAATTGTTAAGCTATGCAAAGTACATAATCATTCAGCAATATTTGTTGATGTTATTGGTACAACATTAATGAATTGTAATACATTACATACAGATAATAATGATAAAGAAAAAAATATATCAAGAGTATTGTGTGAGGCACTTGGTGCTATTGGTAGTATTGGTGATAATGTACTACTTCCATTGCTACCAGATATATTAGATAAATTAAAACAAAATGTTTCAAATGATACTAAAGTTATGCTTTGTATATTATTATTTCAAATGATTGCTGGTGGTTATGAATGGAATGATGATTGTCGTAGAGCAATTGATAATGTATGTTTTAAAATTGATGGTTGGTCAAAATATCGTATTGGACGTGGTGCTGCTAGATATGGACATCATTTTATTGCAACAAAAATATTTAAAGAACTCAAAGAAACAGTTGCATCTGAACAATTACATTTTTGGCTATCTGGTCTTGAATTACTAACAAATGCTGAATGCTATCTAACTGATGATATTAATAAAACAAAATATATTGATAATAAAATTAATATTATTGAAAAATTAAATTATTCAATATCAAATTATTCAAGTGCATTGGCATCATTTAAAGCAGCAAGTACACCATTAAAAAATTTACAATTTACATGTGATTATGTTAATTTACGTTGTGAATTTTTACAATCACTATTACAATTAATAAATTCATGTAAATCATTATGTACATCACCACCACCAGCAATTGCAATGTCAATTGTATTATCAACAAAAGATGATTATCAAAAGTATGGTAGAGTTACATATCAATTACGTAAATCAATACAAGATTTTAATACATGTGCTATGAATTATCAAAAATTATATCAATCATCATTTGATGCTGATCAAGGTACACTTGATAATATACGTGCATTACAAGAAATATGTTTATTAATAAATAATAGTATTGAACGTGTATGTATTGATATTAATAATTCAACATCAATATATAAAAATAATGATAATATTAATTTTTATTTTGGTGATACAATTGAAATGCGACAATTGGCTAAATGTTGTGTTGAAGTTAAAAAATTATCACCAAAATGGCAGTTAAATGACAATGAAGAAACAATAAGTCATTCGAGAATTGAATCATTAATATCACAAGTTGTATTAATTGCTGGTGGTAAAGTTAGATTTCCAATACCAAGATATTTCTTTCAATCATTACAAACGACTATTGTTAAGTTGTCAGTATCACCACAACCACGTGTACCTGGTGAACCTGTATTTGTACCACAAGGATCACAATTGGCATTGAAAATTGAAGGTGTACTAAGACATGGTGATAAAGGATCATTGTTTCGTTCTGTTGCTGCTGTATCAATATCAATAACAACATCACCATCATCTTCAAAAAATAATTCTCATAATAATATAAATAATAATGAAATTATTGGTAATGAAATACAACAAACTGTTGTACCACATCGTGATTTTTTTGCATGTGAATTTTTATTGAGTCTTGGAAGTTCTGGTGGTAATAGATGTCTTGGTTCTATTACTAATACAACTATTAGTGGAGGTGGTACTTATCAAGTTACAGCTAATGCTAATATTGTTGATAAAGATGGAAATGTATGGAAATGTGGACCAAAATCAACACTTCAAGTTAAAGTACATGAAGAACCAACAAAAAGAAAAATAACATAATTTTTTTTTAATACTAGTGTATATATATTTATAATATAAGAAGCAAAATAAAAATCATTCATAATATTTTTAATTTAAGTTGTTTTTATTGTTAATTAATTTGTTTCAGATTTTAATTATTCATTAGTTTAAATTATTACAATCATTTATTTGTATTGATTGAAATTAATATGTTGGTTGAGGTTTTTGAGTAAGAAGAAGGTTGAATCTTCTTTTTAATGTGATTCTTTCTCTGGAGTATTTGTCCTCTGGTGAAAAACGAGCTGAATAAAATTAAAAAAACAAAAAAAAATAAATATAAAAAATTATCACAACAATATTTAATACAATATGATGAATTGTTTATTTTGGATAACTTACCAGGATGAGCAGAGAATGTTGGATTACCCTGGGGATCAACTTTCTGCAATGATAATAAATAAAAATAAATTGTTTAAATAAATATGATTTTTTTAAATTGAAAATAAATTAATAACAATGTGTTTTGCTCGCCGTGTCAAACATGAATAATTGTGATAAATAATTATGTATTAGTTAAACTTTACCTTGAGTGTGTAAACTCTCTCATTTTTTTCGTTCAAATAATACATGAGATACATTTTTTAAAATTTGTTTTTATTAACAATTAATTATTTTAATTTAACTTGATGATGTACTTGCACAAGCAAATTGTTGAAAGCAATAAACAAATTTTCAGATGTTTATAACCTTTCTTTTTTTAATTCAGATAAACAACGTGGTCAAAGCCGAGAGGGGGAGAGAGAGCGCATGTACGATATATATCGGAGAAGCCGACATTTTTATTCGATATATTGGCGGGCGTTAAATGTCGCTTTGAATGAACAGTTTTGAACGAAAGAGAGAAAAAAAATGGTAGGGGCAAGTTTTATTCAATTAATTGAATAATTATTTAGTATTTCAAAATTTGAATTACATACTTTTTTATAATTAATATAAAAAATATATTATCATTTGACTAATGCTAAAATGATGGATTTTTTTTTATCAAAACTTCTTTATTTATATTCAATTTGTAATTATTTCTTGAACATTAATATTACTATTCCTTTGCATTTTTTTTATTGGAAAAATTAGAAAATACCACTTGATGATTTATACTTTCCTATGATTATGTTTCATATACATAATTTAGATACTAATATAAATATGTAGGTACATTGACTGTTGCTGCATGATAACTTATTGTTGTCGTAGTATTATTATTATTATTATTATTTGTGTTCAGTCTGCTCATAGGGTTTAAAAATCACGGAAAATAATAGGGAAACAGAATTTGCAAAGAGGTTCTTCATATATTTTAATTGGCGGGTTTTTAAAACCCGATAGAGGAGCAATATAAGATCTGATTTTTTTTCTTTTAATTTGAAAAAATTAAGCTCAATATTGTTTGAAAAAAAAAAAACAATCTATATTGTTCATAGTTTAGTTGAAATAAAAATAAAAAAATGTGAACTCGTGGCATTTATATTTCATAATTTTATTATTTTAAATTTATTTTACCAAATAATAATAATAATAAATAATTTAGCTTTAATATTATTAGTCTTTGGACACTCAAATTAGGAATTTTTTCCTGTCCTTCATATTTTTGATAAATTTATTTTTATCAAATATGACAAAACAATAAAATAAAAATAAAAAAATATATTCTGGATGTCGACTTATGCTCGCTCCGATACATCAAATGTCATTAGTGTATTAGTGAGTCGTTCGCTGATAAGATTTTTGGTATAAATTGAGGTGTAAAATTTCCTAAACTTTATTAGAAAACTAAAACTGTCAGCGAGTGAATCGTATATATTGTCGAATACATTTACTGCTGAAAAATGAAAAAGCCAATATCCGTAATTTTTTTACTTGTGTTTTTATTGAGTAGCTGTGTTTTTGGTAAGTGATTAACAAAAAAACCATCTGTAATATTTTGTTTTAAATATAAAATAGATTCTTTTTTTGTTTTTTAATTTAAAATTGTTAGTACAAAATTTTCCACATATTATTAATTATATATAATAATTATTTAAAGTTATTAATTTGTTCATAATTGATGAAAATAATGTTCAATTTTTAAAGATGAGTAATTATATTTCGTTTTTTTTTTTTTTCATTCGACAGGCAATCAAACATTTTCTACTGGTAATAACGTTTCTGATACTTGTCAAACACCTGTTTGTCATAATGTTGGTAAGAAAAAAAAAATTTTTATGGTCATTATCTATTTTTAAATTCCACAGTCAATAATAAAACTATTTTATTAGTTTTTATTTTTTAAACTAAACTGACATTAGATAATATTTGATATTTTTACAAAACTGATAAAAATAATATGTTTTTTTTTTATTTGTATGTTTATAGCTTCACGACTCTTGCATGACATGGATCCAAGTGTTAATCCTTGCGATGACTTTTATAAATTTACCTGTGGAGGTTATTTAAATTCTACTTTATTAATTAACAATCTGCATCACACAAGTAAATCTACTGAATTAAAAACAAGTGTTCTTGAAAATATCAAAATAACACTAGAAAAAAATAGTTCAATAAATGATTTTAAATATTTGAAGCTTGCCAGAACTTTATACAATACATGTAAAAATAAAAAAGGTACTATATGGAAATTTATGAAGGCTATTGAACACTGGCCTGTCCTCAAAGGATCTAAATGGAATGAAAGTACATTTGATTTTCGTAAAAGCATGTTTAAAGTTGGTAATACAACACAATGGAAAAATTATTTATTTCGGCTTTATTACACTTATGGTCGTTCGATCGCTGTGGAGCCATATCCAACTGGATTAAGTCCAGAAGATTTAGTTCAAGGTCTCAATAATACTAAAGTAAATGAATACTACAATAGCATGATAAATTTAGCAAAAAAAAATAATGTTTCGATACATAATACTAATTACGAAGATGATTTAAAAAAAATTCTTGATTTTGAAATTGAACTAGCTCGTGCCAGACTTTTGCCATTACAAAATTTAAACTCAACTTCTAATGAAGTTCGAATGACACTTGGTGAATTAATGAATAATTATTCTTTTTTCAATTGGCAAGAATATATCAGTTATCTTAGTGGTTCTCCAGTTGATTTATCAAAAATTATAATTATTAAAAATGCAAATTACATGAAAAAAGTAAACGAATCATTCAATTCAACTGAAATGAAAAGAACTCTTGCTAACTACATTATATGGAAGCATGCTGATGACAATGTCAAAACTGCTCGTGATTTAGAAAGCGAAAATTGTGTTGATATTGTTTCATCCAAATTACCAATTGCAGTGGGAGCTATTTATTTTCAAAATTATAATAATTCTAAAATCATAAATGTTGAGAATGAAATTAAAAAAATGATTCTCAATATCAAAAGTCAGATTTTAGAGATGATTAGAGATGCTACTTGGATTGATAATTCTACAAAGACCAATATTTTTGAAAAACTTATGTCATTTAAACATGAAATTGGAGGTATCCGTATATTCACTAATAATTCAAGAACTAATGAATTCTATAAAAATTTAGAATTACTTGACGATGAAAATTTTAATGATGCAATACAAGGGATAAAGCTATTTGAAGAGAAAGTTCGATCGACAAGTGGTTTTGGTTTTTTCATGAATAGTATTGCCTCGCACTTTTATCAAAGTGATGCATCTTTCTCGCAGGGCTATAATTTAATGAGTAAATATTTTTCTTTTTTTCTGATACTAGCTTGATTGCTTAAATTTATTTTTTTCAAATTTTGTATCGTTAGTGACGACATTCAATGAGCTTCAAATTATAATATACATTTATTTGATTTCAGTAATTTCATATATAGTGCTTCAGAGTGATTTTTTTGATATTGAACAACCAAATTACATGAACTATGGTGCTTTGGGAACTACAATAGGCCACGAAATGACACATGGTCTTGATATTAAGGGAATAAATTATGATGCAAACGGTCGTTGGAATGATTCACAGTGGACATCATTTTCAAAAAATAATTTTCATAACAAATCCAAATGCATCATTGAACAATATAACAACTTTACAGTACCAGAAGTTGGATTAAATGTAATTATTTATTATTATACAAGACAATTTCATTTCTTTTTTTTTCGAGTATAATTATTATTTATGAATTTTTAATTATTTTCAAGGTAAATGGAACTATTACTCAAGGTGAAACCGTTGCAGATAACAGTGGAATAAAAGCTGCTTATCGAGCTTATAAAGAGTTATTAAATAATGATAAAAAACTTCCTGGTTTGGAGTACACTCCAGAACAACTATTTTGGATAAGTTTTGCAAATTCTCGGTGTGAAATAAATTCAAATGAATTGTTAAGAAATAAATACCTTTCTGATGTACATCCACCAATTAAATTTCGAGTAATTGGTGCATTATCAAATATGCCAGAGTTTGCAAAAGATTTCAACTGTCCATCTGGATCCAACATGAATCCAACTAAAAAATGTTCTGTTTGGTAAAAATTATGTATAAATATTATATTTATCACAAACTTAAAACATACTTATATATTATATTTTACTAAAAATAATTTTGTTTTTAAAAATTAAATATTCCAATAAAAAATATTGGTGATTCTGCGATTCACCTCCGTTAAAAAAAAAAAAGAAATAATAATTATTATTATTTGTCTAAAAGAAAAAGATAAATAAATAAAATATAAATAATGCTAAAACCATGGATTTATTTATCAAAAATAATAATACTCATTATTAATTTTTTTTTTTTTTTATGTAATGTCTAATGAGTCATTAGTCATTACATAAAAAAAAAAAAAAATTCCGTGTCTATACATTTAATATTTAAAAAACTATAAAAGTTTATCAATGTTTATATTCACAGTTAACAACAACTTTTGCCAACAAAATAAGTTTTCTATTTTTATTATAAAATACAAAAATACCTAATTAATAGTTTGATTATTATTTTGATCATCTTGAAATAATATCAGAAGATAAATGAGAATCATCATCATCTTGACAACGGTCCAGAGTAAAACTTTAATTCTTTAAGCATAAAAAAAAAAAACTATTTATCAAGTTGATCATACAACTAGTATAGAATTTTATCTATTTGTCAATATTCAAAGTCGTATAGTATTTCTCAAAGTCGTGGGTGCAAAAAAAAAAAAAACAATGTATTTAGTATTTATCACATCAGGAAGTGATGGCAAAGTGTAGGCGTTAAACTGATGATAGCCAGCAACTTGGGAAAAATAAAAAAACAACATAACACATACAGCTTTTTAATAAAAAAAAAATTTTTTTTAATGCAAAAATGATAAAGAAACAATGACCCTTGTATTTCCTTTTGTTGAAAATTTATTCTCAGTTTAAGTTTGATGCTTCAATAAATCAGGACATTCCATATTTCAATTGTCAAATAAGTATATTCAATTTATTTTGTTTATCTTGAATTTGTGGTTTTTTATTGATTTATTTATTTTTATTTTTATTTTTCATTCATATATATTTATCGATTAAGTTAAATTATATTTTTTATCTCATTGACTTTTAGAGATTAACAGTTTATCTATATTTTATTAAGTATATGTTACACAAGATATATATTTTAGTTCAAGCTTTGACGAGCATGTGAAATAATTACACTGCTTGCTAATTTAAAAAAATTAAATAAAACAACAAAAATTACATTAAAGTATTTAATTAATTAAATTAAAAAAAAAATGCAAAAACGTGTTAAATGGATTGTTTATGTGCCTGATGATCCACCAAATAATCAAACATACGATCAACAAATATCAGAAATTAAAGGTAAAAATAAATTAATTAAAATAATTCTTATCAATATAATAAAATTTATAAAACATATATCTAATTTATATATTTATTTTCAACTATTATTCATAATTTAAATGGCAAATATTTTTTTTTCTTCAATTTTATCGACAATAAATTAATTAAAAAAATTATTTGAGTTCAACGCCTTTTTAAAAATTTAGAATCAATTAGACTGTTGCACAATAAATTCATATGATGATATCATTTAGTGTCATCAATTAATATTCTGGTCATTTAAACTACTCTGAATTTTTTTTAAAAACTCATAACTGTTCTGTATATAAAAAAAAAACATCAATTTGGGTTATATTTGATTGTTTATTGTTTATAAAATAATATAAATAATCAAAATAAAAATAAAATGATGAATTAAAAATCAAATCAAGTGACTAGAAATATACCTACATTAATTAATTCAAATAACTTATATTGATTAAAAATGGGTCTGTGGGCCTGTTTACCTTTGTGACCATTATGGAGAAAAAACTACCTACTGTAAATTCATGTTCTCCTGTTTACCTTCTCGTCGGTGGGCCTCATTTATTTTCTTTCACCTGACACTCATTCCGGGGGCCCCATTTACCACTCGCAGGGGGGCAAAATACATTTCTAATATTTATTTTTTTATTTTTATCATAATATCTTGTTTCAATTAAAACAACATCGTAATTATATATCTAATAAATAATAAATAACAATACATATATACAATAATAAAATTATTATTATTATTATTATTATCTCATAAATTTTAATTAAATTAATTGATTTTTTGATAAAGTTAATTAAAAAACAGTTCAATAAATTCCCAAGTTTTTACATTTTTTTAAAAATTAAATAAACAATTATTGATTATAAATATATTTTATTTAATTAAAAAATAATATTATTATTTAAACAAAAAAATGATCCAGAGACGCATGATAGAGATAAAAAATATTACATGAGTGAGTAAGAAAGTATAAAAAAATTATAAAAAAAAAAAAAGGCCCGACCTCGAGAGAGTCTTGGCAATAAACACATACGTCTCGACGACGGGGCCCCAAGTAAAAAAGCGTGACTCTCTTAATATTTTTCCCAGTGTTGCCAGTTCTCCGTGGTTCTCCGTTGATCACACCGGCAAAATAGCACCAACCACACTGGCATGCCACAGTCTTCCGACATTCATTGTGGCGTCACGTTCACATATTTTTTTTATTTATTTTTTTAAAAATATAATTTCCACATACATAAATATATTTACCATACACAAAAACAATAAACAACAATAATAATTATTAATTTAATTATTTATTTAATCATGAATTAGTGAAAATTGTAAAAATTAGTTAAAAAAAAAACAAAAAACATTCTATGTTGTTGCCTCATATGACAGTGTGAATCAACAAGTGCTACACACAACAATTTTGTGTTATATATATTAATTTTCGTTAAAACGTGTTAGTGTTTAATCAACTTTCATCAACAAAATTGTATTACATTATTATTGTTTAATTATCTGTTGTTTTTTATGGTGAATTGTCATAATTTTTACAAGTGGTGGGGCTCCTCACAGGGGTCCAAGGTGTCCTCGCCCATGGCAAGATCATAGTGACACAGTGTCTATGTGTGCCTGTGTGTGTCTGTGTGTTTATTTTATTTTGTTTTGTGCTAAATAATAATAAATAAATAAAAAATTAGGTGTAGTTTTTTTTTTTTGTTAAATAATATAAAAGTTGTCACGTGCCCTTGGCCACGGATACATTACGTCTTTCTGCGTATTGACACGCCAAGATGGAAGTCGTTTATATTGGTATGTAAAAAAATTAAAAAAAAAAAAAAACAAAATAATAATGATAATAATATTAACATCATCATCATATAACTTGGTGGTTACTCCATTTTTATGTGCCATATTTTTGCGATAAAAAAATCATTAGCAAACTAGTATTTTTTTTTAATTTTTTTGTTTATCTTTTTTTTTTAAATTTTAAATATTATGATCAATGGAAAATAACGTATTTTTTTTAGCTATAATTTAATGTTGTTGTTGTTGATAAATAAAATTGACAATTGATAGTTTATCTATAAATTTATATAACGAAATTCATTTGAGAAAAAAATAAAATTCGATTGTTATGCAGGTCTTGAAACAACCGGCACTTTTTTTGTTTAGTTAATTTTCTCTTTGTTAGTTTTTTGTTTATTTTTTTTATTATAATTTATTTATAATTTGAAACACGTGTAGGGTTTAATAGTGTACCAGCTGCTCTTGTTGATGCTGTATAAAATAAAAATAAAAAAAAGGTTTACATAAAAAGTAAACGTGCCTATGTAAAATGTGGTTTTTTTTGTTTGACTGTGCTATTATTAACTGACTGCCAGTGGATTATGAGCATGCTGTTAATTTACACCAAAGAAATACGAGGTTATCTATTATCATTTAAGTCGTTAATGGTTTTTAATCTTATCAAATTGTCAGTGTGTGTGTGTCTATTCTCTTGGCGCGCGGGAATAATTATTATTGTCTCTTGTCTGCTTTTATTTACAAATTTTTTCTCTTTTTTTTTCCCTCAAGAATAGCTATTAACTTGAGTGATAAAAAAAAAAAAAAAGTATTACATTACCAAAAGAATTTGATGAGCAAAATGAAAAATATTATTATGATTTTTTTGAAATATTTAATTGAAGATTTTTTATTCTGTTTAAATAAATTCCTAAAAAATTAAATTATGTGTGTAATTTTGTCTGTTTATTTTAGTTTTTTGTTTGAAGTGGAAAGAAAAATTAAACACACAAGATATAAAAAAATAAAATAAAATAAAAAATTGATTGTGTCATTGTCTGATTACAGAGAAATAGAAAAAAAAAAAATTTCCAAATTTATTTAGAAAAGTTTAGAGATAAAAAAGAAAATACTTTATTTTATCGAAATATTTTTTCGAAATTATTTTATTCAAAGTATTCAGTCTATTATTTATTGTATTTTATATATTTTTTTTTTTTTTGATTATTATTAATGAGATATTTAATTGAGGAAACAAAAAAAAAATAAATAAAACTAAATTCGATGAAGCATGTTACGGAAGTTGAACGACTCTATTCAATGATTTTTTGTTTAAAATAATTTTAATAGTATTTACAAAGTAATTTATTCTATCTCGCTAATAAAGTAGAAAAAAAAAAAATAGAATGATTATTTTTAGATATGAGTAAAAATTTAATCAAATATCCAATAAGTTGGAGTAATGATTAACCAGCAGGTCTTGCATACATTAACATCATGATTGGACTCATCAATAAGATGGCTTATTCTATCGCTTAATAATTATGCAAATATTTAATAATAATGTATATTTAAATTACCCGTTTTGCTAATGTAAAAATCTTTTTTTTTTAATTTTAAAATTAAACGCTAAATTTATTATCAAATAATCAACTTATTAATTTATTTATCATTATTTTATTTAATTATAAAATAATAAATTTATCTTAGATACAAGATTAAAATATAAATTCTTCTTTTCGAAATAATATTTTTTAATTATAGTAGCTATTATTAATAAATAACAATAATAAAAATTTATTCATAAATAAAATTGAAACACAAAAATGATACACTGAATTTATAATAATAATTTGATAATTTAAATCAATTAATTAATAAATTAATTTGAATAGTAAAAAAAATTTTTTTTTCTATTATTACATTTGCTTATTATTATAAAATAATTTTCTTGTTTTTTAATAAATAAAATAAATAGCTTTTGTCGAAAAAAAACAGTACAATATTCGTTAAAAATTTCCATGACATTTGTTGGAATTTCAATGTATAAACTAACGCTTATTCGTTTGACCAATGACAAGGTCCATTTAGTTGTTGCACAGGGCAATGACACATTAACGTTCTCACATAATTATAATAAAAAAAAAAAATAAAACAAAAAACAAACTTGAGAAAATTATTCAACTCTATTTATCGAAATAAATTGATAAATGAATTTTAAATTTATTCAAATATGTTTAAATTAAAAAATGATTAATAATTCATGTCATAAATTTGTTGGAAAAAATAAAAAACAAATATGATATTTATCAATTGACAATAATGTACTATATTAAAAAAATTTATCAATGAATTATTTTATCATAAATAATGTTGTTGTTTATCAATCAAATTGTAAACGGTAGTCTTTCATTCACAATAAAAATAACTGTGATGATGAAAAATAAAATAATTTTTTTGTATTGAGAGTAAAAAAGGATCCGGATGTCATTCAAAGAAATATATGTGATGATGTTGATGTTGTTGATGATGATGATGATGATGGGTGGTCGTGTAAAAAGTGGGTCGACGAGTGTAATACTTGATGAATCCATACACGGACAGGACAAGTTGTTGTCTCTTTGAAATGAAAAATAAAAAAGAGAGCACAGGATCTTTATTTTATTTTATAACGATGAACTAAAAATGACAAAATTTAATGGGCCTTGTATCACCTTGATGGTGCGTATCAGTTGTTGTTGCAATGTACTGGAAGAGGTGTGTTCATTCATGCTTCAATGATTATTATTTCAGTGCACTCATCATCCAATCTACATCATCTCTCTTTTTCTCTCTTCTCTGAACCACTTATCACCATGACAATCCTACTATTTTTTTTTTTTATTAAATGGAAATATTATTCTGTCTGTCTGTTGTTGTTGTTATTTCTATATCAATTTTATTTTAATTGGCGAAATGAAACTGTTCAGTGTGATGATACTTTAAACCCCTGTTTGTCTCTTTTTTTTTTTAGTTGAATTTATTATTTTGCACTTTTTAAATTAATTTGAACTTTTTATTTTATTTTATTTATGAATTTTATTGATGAAATAATTTATTTTTATTTCTTACAGATGAACGAGAAGACGTGCAAAAAAAAACATTTGCTAAATGGATTAATTCACAACTTTTAAAGGTAAATTAATTTTATATAAAAAAAAAAATATTATAAACTTGTAATTTGATATTGTAAAATTATCAAATCACTGTCTATCAAAAAGAAAACCTCAACGTAATTCAAGATATAAAAAAATGATTTTTTTTGCAGAATCAACACGAGCCAGTTTCAGATTTGTTTGTGGATTTGCGAGATGGTAACCGGCTGTTATCTTTGCTTGAAGTTTTGACATCAAAAACATACGTAAGTGCATATTATTATCATATTAATATTAATTAACAACAACTCGTACCAATAATTATAAATATTTTTATATATTATACATAAAAAAAAATACGAGAAATGAATTTTCATCGAATAATTTTATTCAACTGCCTAAAAGAGAAGCGAAAAAAAAACTACAGCGTCATGTTTTATCTATTAATCAAAAAGTTGATGTTACAAACGTATAAAATTATTGCACAATGACGCAATTTTATCTAGTTAATTTGTTGATGATTTTGCTTGACTTTTAAATGTTTTTTTTTTCTTTTAAATAAGTAGTAATTTGGCCTGACTTTCAATTGCAGACGTTGTCCTCAATAATAATATATTAAAATAATAAAAAATATATTTTGTAATTTATCAAAGAGAGACAACATTCCAAATTTTATTTTTAACATAAAATATACATGCAATTTTATCATTGTGAGTTTTTAAAACAGGTGCATTACCTAATTTGCATGACAGGCGAGAATAAAATAATGTCACCATAATCGTAGGTGTCACTGGAATGCCATATGACCAACCAACAATCATTAAAATATTTAATATGAAAAATAAAATAAAATAAACAAGCTATTTTTATTATTATTTAAATTTTTTTTAATGTAGAAAAGAGAACGTGGGCGAATGCGAGTTCATCATTTGAATAATGTCAATAAAGCACTGCAGATTTTGGAACAAAATAATGTAAATATATATTTAGTTTTTATTTATTTTTAAATATAATTTGTTATTATTAATAATTAATATTGATTTATTTATTTAAAAAAAAAGGTGAAACTTGTAAATATCAGTAGTAATGATATTGTCGATGGAAATATTAAGCTAACATTGGGTCTTGTTTGGAGCATCATTCTTCATTGGCAGGTTCATTATCATTTGAAAGATTTAATGACTGAACTTCAACAAACAAATTCGGAAAAAACACTTCTTGCATGGTGTCGTTTAAATACTCAGGTTAATAATTGAAAATTAAATTAAATTCGATATATTGATGATGATAATAATAAATTTTTTTTTGTATATTTAATTATAGAATTATTCAGGTGTTGATGTTAAAAATTTTACATCATCTTGGTCAGATGGACTGGCATTTAATGCACTTTTACATAAATGGAAACCACAGCTATTTGATTTTAATAATATTGCTCGTAAACATCCAAATGCAAGACTTGAACATGCATTTCGTCTTGCACATGAACATTTAAATATTGAACGTCTTTTAGATCCTGAAGGTAATAAATTTTGTTAATTTTTTTTTCAATTTATTTTATTGCTAATGAAAAGAAATATAATTGTTTTAATTTATTTTTAATTATTTAGATGTAAATACATCAGTACCAGATAAAAAATCAATACTTATGTATGTTATGTGTTTATTTGGTTCATTGCCACATTCTGGTGATGATGTTGTTGATATTGATATATCAGTTGCAAGTGATTCAAGTCCAGCAACAACACCAATTATTGAAAAAAATAATTTTACTATTGAAAATAATAATTTTACAATTGAAAATATTGATATGCCAGTATCAAGACCAATAAGTATTGCAACAAATGTATCAGTTGAACTTGGTGGTTATCAAGTTGCACTTGAAGATGTATTAACATGGCTATTAGAAGCTGAAGATAAATTAAATAATTCACAAGATATTGAACAAACACTTGATAAAATTAAAGAACAATTTCATGAACATGAAACATTTATGATTGAATTATCTGGTCATCAAAATGGTGTTGGTGTTGTATTAAGTGAAGGTGAAAGATTATTAGCTGATGGTGGTCTTCAAAAAGATGAAGAAGATGAAGTACGTGTACAAATGTCATTGCTAAATACAAGATGGGATGGTTTACGTACAAAAGCCATGGAAAGACAATCGAAAATTCAACAAATATTAATGGACATGCAACAAGAACAATTAAATTCATTGAAAAATTGGTTAACACAAACTGAAACACGTATTGCACATATTGGAGCTAGTGAAACAAGTAATACAACAATAAATCAACAAATTGAACAATTAAATGATTTAGATAATTCTGTTCAAATGCAAAAATCAATGTTTGATGTATTGAAAAATATTATTGTCGTTGTTGATGAAGAAAATTCAGCAATAATATATTCACAAATGCAAGATCAATTATCATCATTGGATGATAGATGGACACATATATGTAAATGGATTGATGAAAAACGTGATAAATTAAATAATCTTGATACACAATGGTCTTGTATTGTTGTTGAATATAAAAGACTTGTAACATGGTTAAATGAAACTAAAATAACACTTAAACAAATGGAAGCTGTACCTGCATCTGAAATTGGTGAAGTATTAGAAAGAATAAAAAATTTAAAAACATTAAATTTTGAAATGGATAGTAATAAAAATAATTTAGCTGAAATACAATCAGTTGTACAAAAATTTGCTGATGAAGGTAAATTAGCTGAATGTTGGGATTTATTAGATAAAATTGAAAGTTTACAAGATGATTGGGATGCTGTTGGACAAATAATGGAAGTACAAAGTCAACGTATATCAAATTCTGGTTTTGATTTTGATTTAAATGAAGCAACTGAAACGACAATATCACAAAAAAATAATTGGATGTCTGAGACAGTAACAAGTATTGCATATAAACAAGATAATATATTAAAAAATCAACAAAATGATTTAAAAAAACGTAAAATTAGTATTGAAAAAGAATTTGAAACAATATTAATTCAATTTTATAAATGGCTTGATTATGTTGATCTTGAAATTGGTAGATCAGTTGGTGTATTTGATGAATTAAGTGTTGAAGAAAAAAATATTGTTTATGAAGAAAAATTAGCTGATGTTGAAGCACATAAAATTGAATATGAAAATGTTATTAATATTGGTGAAAAATATATTGATGAATTAAAAAATACAAATGAATCATTTGATAATATTATTAGTAAAATTAATTCAGTTAAAAATTGTTGGAAAACAATAAATGATAGATTAATTGAAATTAAAAATAAAATTGATTATTTAATTGATATCAAACAAATACGATCAGAATTATCAAGTTTACATATGATTGTTGAGTGTTGTTCAAAGTGGTTTGATGATAATAAAGAAAATAATCTCATCGAGCCATTTAGGGTAAGAATAAAATTATATATTAATACTTAAATATAATACTTGATCTAATAAAATATTTGATGAGTTGGTTATTTGCTTTTTTTTTCATTATTTTTTAGGTCAAGATGAAATCGATAAAGTCACTCGAGGATAGAGTAAACAAAGTTACTTCAAAACTTGAAGTTTTAAAAGAAAAAAAAAGTCAATTTATTGAGGATAACACTGAGTCAATTGAGACGGAAACAAAAGACTTGGTAAATTATTGGAATGATATGAATAAAAAATTGACTGATCGTCTTGCTGAATTAAGTAGTGTTGTAGAAAAAATTCCACCTAAAAAATATACTGATACAATAGTGTATTTATTGTCATTTATAAATAATGCTGAAAATGTATTATCAACAGAACAAACTGTCCTATCAAATGAAACAAAAATGGAAGAACAATTGAAAAAATTTCAACAATTACAGCAGTCAATTAATGAAAATCAGGATAAATTTAATTATGTCAATACAACTGGACAAGAATTATTAATGAAATTTGATGGTGATGAACAATTTGATAAATTAAAAAATGAACTTGAAGATTTAAATACAAAATGGAATGATATACCAATAATATTAGATGAAAGACAACAAAAATTAAAGTCTGATATACAGCTATTAAAAGAATTTAATGATGAACTTAATAATCTTGATGAATGGCTAAATAAAACATCAAATTATTTAATTGAAATATCAAATGATAAATTAATAAAAGATGTTGAAACAACAGAATTTAAACTTGAACAAATAAATTCAATGACAAATGATATATCAAAAACAAAACCAAGAATTGAAAGTCTTCAAATATTGACAAATCAATTACTTGAAAATTCCGAGCCAGAATTTTCAATAATATTAAATAATAAATTAGAAAATATATCACTTAAATGGCATGAAATAAATGATTGTGTTAAAAATTCAAAAGACAATTATGAAGCTGCATTAAAAAAAAATGATGAAATTGTAAATGGCATTGAAGATTTTACAAAATGGTTGTCAACACTTGAAAATGAAATTCCAACAAATAGATCAACAACATTACCTGTTGATTTATTTGAAATACGTCGTGATTATCAATATTTAAAAGAAAAAATTGATAAACGTGTTGAAGAATTTCGTAATTTAAATGAAATTGGTAATGATAAATTATTAAGTTCAGAAGGTTCATCAGTACAAGAACTTGGAAGAAGATTTACATATTTAAATGCGCGATGGACAGATGTTACTGATCGTATTTATGAACAATATAAAAAATTACAAAATGCAAGTCATGAATATGGTGAATTTCATGCACTTGTTGTACAAGAAAGAGGTTGGCTTGATCAACTTGATAAACGTTTAAAAAAATCAAGTAAAAAAGCAGCAGATGCTGAAGAAATATCTGAAGAACTTGATGATTTAGAAAACTATATGAGAAATCATCCAGGTAATCGTCGTGAAAAAATTCAATCTATTGGAAAACAACTTGCTGATAGTGGTATTATGACAGCAACAATTCAAGCTGATGTTGAAGAACTTGATAAACGTTGGACTGAATTAAATACAAAGGTAAAAATTATATAACTTTTATTTTTTATTTTTTAAATAACTAAGCTATTCTATTATCATTTAATTTAAATTATTATTTCATTTGCTTGTTGTATTGTGTGTGTATGTGCATGATGCATTTGAAACAAAAAAAACAATGAAAATTACAATTTTCTTGTTGAGTAGGCTACAGAACGTGCCCAAATTTTGGAGGCATCAGTGAGACAGGCCCAACAATCTGAAGGCAGAATTTTAGCCCTTCAACATTCTTTAACTCAAGTAGATTCTGTACTAACAGCACGGCTTAACAGCGATTTGACTGCTGATGATTTACCTCATGATTATCAGGTCTGTCTTTTCATGACAATTTAAATAAATAAATAAATTATCATTTAACATTTTCAAAAAAAAAATAAAAATAAAATCTAATTAATCTAATTTACAAATAAATAATAATAAAATAATTCTTTATAATAATAATAATTTATAGAAATTAATGGAAGAAATGGAAAGTCAAGAAACAACTCTTCAAGAAATGAAAAAACAAATTGATATTTATGAAAATTCAGGACAACATGAAGCAGCAAGTCGTCTTAATGAACAAATGACATTAATTGAACAAAAGTTTTTAGAAATTCAAAAGAAATTTCAACGTTTTCGTTCACCATCAAATCTTGAACCAAGACTTTCAAGGGCACTTCGTGAATTGCGAGGTATTGAGGAAGCCACTTGTTTGCTAGAATTAGCATCTGAGGATCCAGAAGCAATTGATGGCCAATTAAAGCATTGTTTGGTTTGTAAAAAATTTACTTTATTATTCCTACTACTATTATTGACTAACAATGATTATTAAAATAATTAATTTTTTTCGAAATAGCGTTTTTATCAAACACTCAGTGAAATCAAGGGTGAAATTGAAAATATAATAATTGCTGGAAGAAAATTAGTTGAAGAAAATAATGTAACTGAGCCAGAAAAATTTACAAAAAGAATTGATACACTAAAAGAGCTTTATAATAAACTTGGATTGAGAATAACTGAGTCAAAATCAATACTTGAAAACGCACGAGATTTATCAAGAGATATGTATGAACATATGAAATATTTAAATACATCAATTGACAGTATCAACAAAGAACTTGATACACAAAAAAATATGTCAGAATTATCAGTTAATCCAATATATGTTACTGTAAGTATTAATTTAATTTTTTTAATACAAAAAATACATTAAATATTAATAATAAATAATAATTATTATTAGGAAACTTTGACAGAAGTTGTTCCAAGATTAAATCTTGTTAAAGACAAGCTTTTTCAAACTCAAAATGAATTTATGAAACTTTGTGATCCAAGTTATTTGGAACAGCTTAAAGAAAAATTATCTGATATTATTACAAGGTTAATAAATACAGAAAATAGATTACGTCAATCTTCAGTAACTGAGGTAAATAAATTTGTTTTTTTTTTATTGATAAAGCTTTGTTAAAATGTAATTAAATGAGTTTCTTTTTTTCTTGCTATTTAAGGTTGAGCCAAATGTCGATGAGATTAATGCATGGCTGGTTCAAGTTGATGAAAAATTAAAAATACTCGAGCAAGTATCACCTGAGACAATAAGCGAGCATGAAATTTCTACTTGTCGGGTATGTGTAATTTTATTGGCTACATTTTATGATTCTTTTTATTTATTTTTCAAGTAAATTATTTTTTTTATTTTCAAGTCTGTACAATCTGAGATTACCGAGGCAAGGTCAAAAGTTTTACAACTACAACGATACAGTTACTATCCAAAAGTAGCTGCAGTTTGTGACAAATGGGAAAAAATATCACGACGAGTACAGGTAATTTATTAATTTTTAAATATTCAAAACGAGAACCTGTTTTGTCTACATTGCTTTTATTTATTTTTATATTTATTTTTTCACTTTTTTTGCTATTAACATTGCTTATTTAAAATTAACGTTTATAAATTTATACGCTGGGATTTTGTAAAGAAAAAAAAAGACATCAATTTTGATATTTACAAAAAAAAAAGAGAGAGTAATAGTGTAAATTGACTCACGGTAATACAAAAAAAAAAAAAAAAATACATCAAGTTGATGGTTAAAGAATGAATGAAGTAAATGTTCCTTGTATCAAAGTCTCTCCCTCCCTCCTTTCATCCCCCTGCTCTCCCTTGAATCATCGTTTGTCCAGTGAATCCTGTTTGGTTTGTGCTTTGAAAACAATGCTAATTTATTTTTTATTATTTATTTTAAAATTTAAATACAACAACAGGGTGATTATTATTATTTATTTATTTTTAAATTGGTGTTGGATGATTATTATTGTGGAAAAGTTTTGAGCTTAATTTGTACACAGCAAGACCCATGGTTGATGGTCTAAACATATATGCCTTCATGAAACATCATCGTCGTTGTCTCAATCACACTAAATTAACAAATCACTGATTTTTTAATCAATCTAATGCTGAAAAAATATAAAAAAAAAAAAAACAGAATTAAAACACAAAAAAAAATTGAATTCATATGAAAAAAAATTATGAAAAAAAGTCATATTTTCACAGGACTGGATGTTCAAGATGACTAACAGCATGTCAATCAAACATGAAGTTGATAGGGAGAGAGAAAAACATGGAAATAATAATGATAATAAAAATAATTGGAAAAATCAAGAAATTTATGAAAATTTAACATATCTCAATAGTATTGTCAAGGAAAAATATCATTCAAATACCATTCCCGATGTTATTAAAACATCTGATAATGAAGAATTTTTTTTAACTAAAAATAGTAAATTATTTTCTCAAGTATCAACAAATACAATAATACCAAAAAAAAATTACAATGAATTATATAATGATAACAATAATAATCCATTGAGAGTTGTTGAAATAAAAGAAATGGAAATTGTTAAATCAATAGCATCATCAGAAGATAGTTTTGTATTACCAAAAGCAAATGTATGTTTTGGACAAAAACCACTTGTTGTTGAGAGAGTTGAAATACTTGAAGATACTGAAACCGAGCCTGAATCATTGGACACTGATACTGATGATCGTGATAGTCGTACAAAATCAAGTACATCATTAATATCTGTTGATAAAAATATTGCAACAATTGGCAATAAAAAAAATTATGATATTGATCCAGATATTCTTGTTAAACCTAAAAAATTATCATTACCAATTAATTTAAATAATGATATTGAAAAAAATAATAATGCAACATCTAGCAATTGGAATAATATCAATAATAAAACTGAATTATCAATTATTAATAATAATAATGATAAAAAAATAATAAATTTACAAAAAAATAATAGGAAAGTAATTATTGATGAAATTAAAAAATCACCAATAACGAGAATGTTAAAAGCAACAATGTCAAATGATACTGTTGAAGATTGTGATAGTTTTTATGGAAGTGACAAAGAGACTGATGATGTTCTTATATTTTCTGATGATACGGAAATTGATGCTAATAGTGCAAGTAGTTCTGATGATGAATTTAATTCAACAAATAAATTTGATAAGCCCAATGTGACGGAGGTAATTTTGTTTGTTTGTTTTTTTTCCTTTTTATCTTAGCAATGAATAGCAAAATATTATGGGTTCTCTTTTTTTTTTATTATTTATTTTAAAAATAAATAATAATATTAAAAGATGAATTGTTTTTTTTTTTTTTTCTTTTCTTCTTTTTTTATAGGTATTTTTAGAAAAAACAGCACAAAAGCCAGATGTTAAATTGTATAGTGACAGTAGACGACCATTGAGAACTCCAAGTTTTTCAAAAATTGGATTGGAAAAAGAAATAATTGAATTTGAACAAGCAGCTGATCTTATATCACGAAGAATTGATGTTATGCTGATGACAATCAGTGCAGTTTCAAATGAAAAAGATCCATCAAAACGTCTTGAGGTAATTTAAAATATAAAAAAGTAAAATTTATAATTGTTAATATAAATAAAATAAATATTATTTAGGTACTTAAAAGTGAAATGAGTAGTCTTGCACCAGATGCAGCATCATTAATAAGTAAAGGTGATGGTCTTGTGATGAAAGTTGACATGATAAATCCAGTTCGTGCTAAAAAAATAAAACATGAACATCAAGATCGTCTTCGTAGTAAATGGCGTCAAGTTATGGCTGAAGTTGATTCACGTCGTTTACAATCACAAACAGGTGAACGTTTATTAAAACAATATAATGATTTAATAAATGAATTTGAAAAATGGTTTCAAGATGCACCATCTAAAATTGAACAAGCAAATAATTATGAAGGTCAACTTGAATCATTTGCTGATGAATTTGATATTAAACAAATGGAAATTGAAAAATTAAATAGCATTGCTGTTGAATTAAAAAAGTTAAATATTGGTTATCATGATACAATTAGATACAGTATTAATACAAAATGGCAAGAAATAAATTTACAATTTAAACGTTATAGTGGTAGTAAAGATAAAGATAAAAATGTAGCTGATAAAAAAATGGAATTATCAAGTGTTAGAAAAACAAATGACATTGATTTAACAATCGAAATTAAAAAAATACGTGATGATATAATAAGTGTATTAAAAACATTAAAATCATCACCACTTGGTGGTAAAGATTATGAATTATTTTTAAATCAAGAAAAATCACTTGGTAAAATAAGCAATGCAATGATATTTATTGAAGTTAGAGTCAATGAAATGCTTGAAAAACTAGAAAAACAATCATCAATAAATAATAATAAAAATTCAAATATATCAATAAAATATATTTCATCAGAATTAAGAGATGAATGGCTTAATGTACAGCGTTGTTATTCTGAACGTCAAAATCGTTGGTCAAAATGCCATAAAAAATGGAATGAAATAAAAGATTTATGTCGTTTATTTATAAATAATTGTGATAAATTACAGGATAATATTAATAAAATAATATCTGGTGCATCTTGTAATATTAAAACAACTGATATTGAACAAGAATATATAAAAATACAAAAATTATATAATAATATTAATACATTTTATGGTGATGTGCTTGCTCGATCGTCTTCTGAAGATATAACTGAGTTACAAACTACTGTTGATCATGCTAAACGACGATGGCAACATCTATCAAATGAGTTCAATGACTTTAAAGAAAAGTGAGTTATTTATTTTATTTATTTCTTATATCTAAAATATAAATCAATAATACATAATTATTAATTTTATATTTTATTTAAATTTGTCAGTTTGTTTTTTTTTTTTTTTAATTTAAAAATCATTTTTTTTTGTGTATTAGATTGACTAGAAAAATTAGTTGGTTTATCTTGAACATAACATTATACGTCATTACATAGTATTCCAAAAATATTTTAAGGTAACATGCTAGACATTTCGTTGCCTGCTGTTGCTACTGAGTTATTTCAGTTGCGTTTAACCGCTTGCGTTGTCGACGCTTAATAAACTCATTTACTCGACAATGCGTTAATGTAATTTTTATTTTAAAATTATTTATATATATATTTTGTTTTTTAAAGGTATTTAACTATGGAAAAAAAAGTTAATAATAGTGATGTTGTTTTACAATCTGCACATAATATTTTGGAGAATGTTAATGCATTGTTATTGTCAAATGCAAATCCATCAGATGACACATCATTATCAATAAGACTTTCAATGATAAAAGTGAGTAAACAATTAAATATAATTTATATTCAACTGTTAATTTAATACATACCTTATTTCATTTGTTTTAAAAGGCACGTGAAGAAGAACTTGCAACACAAAAAAATGATTTAGAAAGTTTAAAATGTCATTTAAAAAATACAAATGAAAAACAAGAATTAGATAAACTTGTTAATGAAGTGGAAACAACACAAATAAATTTATCAACACATCGTGATTATGTTGAAAAAAAATTGGCATCACTCAAAAAATATATGAATAGCCTAGATGTTATAATGGTTTGGGTTATGGAAACACGTACACGACTTAATATATCACGTGAATTAACGACAAATGAAAGGGACCAAGTTGTCGATAATATCATGGTACGTTCAACGAGAGTATAATTATTTTTTTCCTTTTTTAATATGTCTCAAGAACTACTTGACGTTTAAATTAATTTTCCTTTTTTTATTTTTTTTCAACAACCTCTAATTTGTCGTATTTATTATTGAAAAATTGTTTATTTATTTTCTTGAAATTATTAATTTTTAACATTATATTTTCTGTAATTAAGTAAATTAATTAAATGTATTTTTATTTTTATAAAGACTAAGGTCAAGGATCGAGAAATGGAAGTAAAAGATGTCCTCGAAAATTATACAAATCTTGAAAAAGAGTGTGAATCAGCAAAACAACCAGTCTCTGTTGAACTTCAGGTAAAAAAAAAAAATATTTTAAGCTTTTTTATAGAAAAAAAAAAATATAGGTATTCAATTTAATTAATTTTATTTTGAACTGTGTAACAGGAAAAATTGAAGAAACTACGTGATGACTGGATGTATGTTAAAGTTCGCGGTGAACCACTGGACAATGATAATGAAGCTTCAGTTGCAGTGGCTGGACCCAAGGGTAAGTCTTTCAATCAATATATATATTTTTTACTTGAAAAGCATAGCATAATATCTCGTCCACCAAAAAAAGGCATTTATTTTTATATTCTTTTAAAAATTTAAATATCGATTTAAATGCTCTATATTTTTCATCACTTGAATATTCATGTTGATTTTAATTATTATTAATTAATTACCCATGTGTATTAATTTACAAATACTCAAAAAAATTTATGGTTATTTAATTTTTAATTAGTACTAGTAGCTCATTACCCGATGAATATTAAAATTAACATTATTAGAAAAAATAAAAATTATAAAAAATAAATGAAAAAGATGAATTTTTTACAAAAAAAAAATGTGAAAGGTAAATTCAAGTTGGCACAATTAAGGGCTTGTGAAGTACTGTCTCAACAACTCCATAAAAATCATAAAGTAAAAAATGAAAAAGAAAAAAAAAACATAGGAGAGATGAAAAAATTAAAAAAAGAAAATTCGAAACGGAATATCGAAAAAAAAAAAATATCCAGTGTTTTCATGAAATTCAATGTGACTATTAGAGTGCTTTGAATTCAAGCATATATTTTATATTTTGTGATAACGGTTTTTTGCACTCAATGATACTAACATCGATGTCACAAATGATATTGCCAATAAACTTGAAAAGATAGAAAAAAAATTTTAAATTAAAAACTGAAAAAAAGAAGAGCGTTGCCATTAAATTTGATTGATTATTTTTTTATTTTTAAAATTTATAATTATACTTTTGGTAATTAATTCAACGACTGTTAATTTTTATTTTCAAGTCAACTGAATTTAATTGTACGCAATTGAAATTCTCAAACTTGATGCTGCTTTTTATTTTTTTTTTTTTTGGCAAGTTCGTTTATTAGTAGTGGAAATTAGTTTCAGATTAAATTTCAAACTTTAATCCACAATGTTAAATTTCAGTTTCATTAAATTCAAGCAATTGTTCTTTTATCGTTGCTTAATATTTAACATCGATTTTAATTTTTTTATTATAAATTCGAGATAGTTACTTTATTTAAAAAAAAAAAGATTTTTTTTTCCTTCATCTCTTTCATTAGTTATGGATATCTAGATTTTTTAATTAAAATGTCTATATAATTACACAACTCGCATCAGCAAATTTAAACTTATCAAATAATTTTACATAAAAATTTTTTAAATATTTTATTATCAATGATAAAATCGATGAGCCAGATTAATAGAAAATAAAATTCGAAAAAAAATTGTATTTTCTATTTTTTTTTCTAAATTTTTTAGTGACTAAAATATTTGATTTATTGTTAATTTCATTTTTGAAATATCTGCCGAGTAGATAATTTTTTTTTTACTATTTTTTTTAGCTGTAAAGTAAAATTGAAATTGCAATGAGGGAGAGAGAATTTTTATGTTGTATTTGGTGATGACAAGCCGCCCGATGCAGCTGACCCCTCACACTATTTTTCAAACTTCCATTAACTTTTCATCATCGAACGTACATTTACAATAAATCTCAATCATATTATCTCTCTCATCTATTTAATAATTTATTTTAAAAACTATTATTATTAATTATTATTTCATTATTTGGCAAAAATATTTATTGATTTTATTAAAATTATGAAAGTAATTTTAAATTTATTACTTTTTATTATCAAAATACGATGCAAAAAAAATTGATCTTTATAATAATTAATTATTTAAATAATTAATCTTCAAAATGAAAATAGAATTTTTCTTTTTTTTTCGAAACATCTACTTAATTTAAATGAATCTCAATTGAATTATTTTTTATCTATTGAATAATTTATTTTAAAAATCATAAATTAATTATCAAACAATTTTTAAAATAATTTGTATTAATTAATCTACTTTTTAAAATGAAAATAATTTTTTATTTTTTATTTCTCAACTTGATTTATATATAAAAAAATATATATTACGTTAATAAAATGGGCAGATCGAATTCTAATACTCGACGTGAGTGCATTGAGGTGTAGTACCAAGTAACACTAGACATCAACCTAGGGATAATAATAGTACGTTTGCAATAAGGACCATAAGGGGGAAAAAAAAATAAGGGAGCTTGTGAAAGAAAGAAATAATCATAATAAAAATGAAAAAAATAAAAAAAAAAAAGTAATAAAACGATAGGGGGATGACAGACATTGGGCTGTAGCAACGATCAGACTAGGTGATGGAAACTCGCGAGGGTACTCTTTATTTCACCCTCGCTCTCTTATAAGAGTAGAATGACAGTAAAGCTTGAAAAAGAGGGTGGAAACTACCCTGTTTTCTTCAGTTACTTACCAAAGCTCAACTCTTTTTTTTTTTTTTCATTTTTCAAGTTTATTTTTTTTTCCATTTACAAATTCATTATTTATTTATTTATTTATTATTTTTTTAATCGATAAATATATTTATTTTATGTGTTTTTAAGTACTTTTTATTTCAATGTATTTTTATGGAAATAATTGTTGGATTTATATGGTTTTTGAATGAAGTAGTGCATGAACATTTTGAGTCTTTGAAATACTTTGTCTCGACTCGACTGCTTCCTCCGCAGTTTCATTGTGAATTCTCATTAATTTTAATTTTTTTTTTTATTTTCTTTATTTTTATGAATACTTTTTTTTTCTTTTCAACTATTTTTTTTTTTTTTCTTTCTGCTGTTGTACGCACACACCTGAGATTCAATCAGACACCTTCTCATGTCCAACTTTTAACGATGCAAGTCTCTTTTTTTTTTTGAAAGGGCTTTTTTTTTTCTGAATTATGGTGATACTGTTTTATTGTTCAATACTCATTCATCCATAAAAATATAGTTGAATAATAAAAAAAAAAAAAAATAATACTTTATTCTCATCTTTTATAAACTTTTTTTTTTTTCATTTATATTTCTTTTGTCATTTGAATTTTTCTTTTTTTTTTTTTCTAGTTTAATATTTAATTTTTGGGAAAAGTTTACTTAAAGTTTATGTATATTTTCATTTTTTAAAATTACTTATCTTGCAAAAAACAAATAGAGATAAGAGAAAACATAAATAAATAAAATATGAATGATGTGAATTAAAACTTGTAAAATCATAAAAAAAATATACGATCTCTCATTATAGTGTTATTTTAGTTTTAAAAAAATAAATAAAAGTAGATATAAAAAAGGCATAAAATAAAAAAAAAAAAATAAATAATTGAAAGTAGACTTGTTCAAATAAATAATTTTTTTTTTGGGAAATATTTTGAATTTAATTTTTATTTTAAAACACAATATTGCTATTTAATTAGTTTAGATATGTTTTTTTCATTTATAATTGAAAAAGATTTATAATTAGACAAAACAATAGTCATATTTTGATAAAAATTGAAATTTTATTTATTTTTATTTTGAATTTAGTATTTTTGATCATCTAGATAGTAATGATGATGAAAATAAATAGTTATTTTTCAAGATATTCAGATTGATGTCTCAATCAAAAATTAGTATGTATAAAAATGAAAAATAAATTTTTGAATATAAAGCTTTGATAAAAAGCACGTGGAATATTCAAGATGATTTTTTTATTATTTTTTTTTCTCATAAAGTCCACTATTCGCTCTGGTTCTTTCGATTTTAACTTATCCACTAGTCATACTATTGCATTTTTTTTTCTTTTCATACTTTGGAATTTATTTCATTTCAAGTTGAACTTTTTTTTTTTTTTTTGTCCATTAAAGTTTTTAACTTTATTCTATTTTTTTTTTTTTTTTTAATAATTCATTTCTCATGATTTTATTTTGAGCTAGTTAAAAAATATAATAATAATATATTTTTTTTATTTATGACAAGTATATTTGCTTGACTATTTTAAACAGCTTTCATGACTTAAATTTACATTGCCAATGTCTACATATGAAATTGTTGCTCAACAATTTTTGGTTGAATTAAATTTATTCAGTTTAATTTACAGAAAAATATTAGTTTTAATAAAAACAAAAAACGAAATTGTTTAATTATTTTTTACAATTTTATAAAGTCAATTTAGTGGTGCTATAATTTATCGATAAATTTCATTTATTACTTTTTTTTTTTCATTGCTTTTTTTTTGACCACAACGTTTAAAATGGTTTCAATGCATTTACCAATTTTCAGAACTATTGTTCACAAATGTTTCATTCACAGGCAATTTCTCATAAGCTATTCTGTGGTTGATTTTTTTTTTTATTTTTAAAACTGTCAATATGATTTTTAACCGCGTATTTAATAATCTTTTAAAATTCTCCACTTTCAAAGAAATAAATTTATCAATTAACTATTATTACTCTTTGAAATTATTTAAAATTGTTTATTAAAAAAATATATTTTAGTAGTTTTTTTAATTTTTAAAATTATAAAATATATATTAAATTTATTTAATTTTAATTTTAATTTTAATTAACAATAGTTTTTAAAGAGTATAATAAAATCACAAAACAACTTTTTAAACTCGTAAAAAAGCTCTTTTAATTTTTCAATTTGAAAATTAATCGACATTTTTATTATCTTAGATGTCCAAAAAAAAAGTCCAAATTCAATTCAACAAAATATCTAAAAATTGATATGTTTTTTTTTTACTTATACTTTTTGGTTCACTGCAATCTCACACGATGAGGATATTCCTCCTCGTAAAGTTTTCATATCCTCCCGAAAAATAAAATATATAAAAGATAATAATAATAACTAGAGAAATTGAAAAAAAAGTATAAAATTCTTTCAATCATTTTATTTTTTTTTTTGCCAACTTTATACTTCACTCACAAGCAAATCCCTGCTTACCAAATTGCAATATACATTTATATTGAACCTTTTTCATTCACTTGGTATAAAAATATATTTTTCAAGTCCAGCTTAAAATTCAAAGTGAAAAAACTAGAAAAAAAAAATGAAAATAATTAGTTAGTTTTTCAAAATAAACGAGTAATAATAATAATATAAAAAAAAAAAAAAATAAAACAAAGATAAATTGAAATCTGTGTGCTCCATCTGGACATGGTCTGTAAATCAAAGTAAACTTGGCAAGTATCCATAAATAAATACATATAAAGTCCCAAGTTATTTATGAAAGAGATTTGGAAAAAAGAAAAAAAACTTTAATGTTCTATGTTGAGTTTTTAAAATTTTTTTAAAACATAATCGAGTATTATGAAAATAAATAAATAAACAAATAAGGCTAGTAAGAGATCTTTAATTTGCACCTAATGCCAGCTATCTATCTCAATTAATATGTAAACCGTGAGTCATCTTCGCAAATTAATTTCGATTGAGATTACAATACTACTGCAGTAGGGTCACATAGCACGTCAATCCCACCAACTTAAAATTATAAATAAATAAAAATAAACTTGATATATTATTGTGTTATCAATCATTCAAGTTCAATAAAACAAATCTGTCCAATCATTTTAAAATATAATACAGTTTATACGACTGAAATATCGAAAAAATAAAAAAAATGAAACAAATAAGAGAAATAGGGAGAGCAAATTGGCCAAGATCAATGAAAGGGATGTATGAAAAGTTGTTGATGTAATAGCTTGCAAACTGACTTAGAATGTATGCATATACCTATATACTATACAATCTGTTATTGTTGTTACTAAACTGTACAAAATAGATGTATAATTGACTTTGACGGTGAATTAATAACTTCAAATTAGATTTACTGGTGTATAATCAAGTGTCCTTGTGACCGGATATGAATGATATCCTATTAACCCTTAGGGAATAAATATTCCGAAATTCCATTTGTCTTCTATTTTACCCTTGTGTAAATATTTTACACAAATTACCATAATCAATATTAAAAAAATTTAATTGACAAAATATTTTATAATAATTTATCAAACCAGTCTTTTGAAAATTAACAAAAAAATTTCAAATAAATATCAATTATACTAAAAATTATTTAACTTTAATTTTATTTTTATTCAAAAAATAATTTTATATAGATTTTTAAAAATTAATTAACAAGTTTTTCATTTAATAATTTAATATCAAACAAACTATGATAAAAATAATAATAAAAAAATTTTTTTTCAACTTAAAAGTTAAATTGTAGTTACTCGTAAATTGTTGTATGAAAATAAGTTTTAGAATTTTGATAATAGTGCTAAATGTGGGTTGTTTGGTTGACATTGACCGCTGACTTTGAAATTATAAGTGTAAAAATTTTTTCATAGAGTAAATGATACAGTGTTAGTTAGGGTAAAATTTAGTGAGAGAAGAAGAAAAAGAAAGAAAAGAGATGAGATTAGGATAAAAGAAGGGGTAGATCAGGGTGAAAAAAAATTGTTGGATGAATATGGGTGATAAGTGTATAATATACAATATATATATAGCTATGGCCCCGCGCTACTGCTGCCGCGTGGTTAATAGAACGCCTGCGCCAGTTGAATTTATCAGTGTCTCTCTTGTGTGGCCGGGTTACCCGCGAGGGATCACTGCGAGGGGACGTAACGCAGTCTACCCCAGACAAGCACGGGGTGCATTTGACATATCTTCTAAACAAAAAAACACCTCTATTCGCTGGACCACTATAACATGTTTATTTTTTTTAAATATATTTTAATAATAAAATAAATATTATTATAATTTTTTTTTTTTTTTTTAGCTAAATTGAATTTTTTGTTTATTTTTTTTTTGAGGGGCCGTTTTAGTTGAATAATTTATTTATTTATTTTTTTTTATAAAATAGTGAAATATGATGTGATACAGTGGTTGTTACTCATAATCTCAGGATATATGAACACGCCATGAAATATTTTATGTAAGTCATGATAATGAAAAAATATATTTCAATGTTGTTATTATTTTTTTTTAAAATAATTTTTAAACATTGTTTTTTAATTTTTTAATTGAAAATTAATTAATTTTATTTACATAAAATTACATGGGTTTTTAAATCATAATTATAGGTATTTAAATTTATAATTTTTTCTTTTTTAAATTTGAAATTAAATAATAAAAGAAATTTTTTTCTTGAATTATTATTTTTATAATAATTTGTATTACTTGAATTTTATTTTTAAACATGGTTTTAGTTTTTCAATTAAATATAGTATTTATACACAATTTTTTATTTTTTTTTTTCGAAGCTTAAAGCAATGTTTATTCACGTGTATGATATTTTTTTTTTTCTGTTAAATTAATCAACTTTATTCTCTGTTTTCTTTGATGAAATTTCCATGAAAAAAAAAGCTCTATTACAAAGGTTAATTTATTTTTGATTTATGATTTTTCATAGTTAAAATCGATGATTTTATTTAATTAAAAAATTACATAATAGAAATATTTTTGTTTTGTTATTTCGTATAATTTTTGATTAATTGATTTTTGAGTGATAATTATAGTTATTGATAAATCACAATAGCCAAAATAATTATCATATTTAAAATCATATATATTAATTTAAAATTTGTATCAATGTTAATAGCATTTCACGTGTTTCCTTCCACATCGTTGGTACGTTTGTTCATTATGCATAGCCACGTTCAATATCAGTTATTTTTAACACACTTGACACTCTCGAGAATTAATTATATCTCAACATAAATATAGATATTTTTTTTTTCGAATTTATCAAGGGTGGCAGTTTATTCGTTTACAAATTTCAAACTCTATTTTTTTTTTTCTCCTGTCGTAATATGCCAATGAAAATCCGTTTATCCATAACTCGATGCTTTGCATAAACCATCCGCAAAAGCAGCCAAGGTATTATCCACAAAATGAAACTTTTCTCTAGAAATTTTTTCGTTCAAAGAACCTCGAAATAAAGCTTCATTTTCATAACTATATTTTCAGACTTTATAACAAATATAATTTCATATTTTTTCTATTGTACTTCAATAGACTATATCATTTTTTTTTATTATTAAAAAATTTCGTATTCTTTATTTTCTAATTACTCTATATTTTATGCAAATGAAGAAAAAAATTTGCTCTATATTTAATGAATCATATTTTTTTACTTTTTATATGTATAAAAAAAAATTGATGAAACGTAGAAAATTTTATGGAATTATTAACCCAAGTTAATGAAACTAAAATGTAAATTAAAAATATTTTCTTTTTTATTCGTTTAGTATGATAAAAAAGAAGAATAAATTTTTTATTTTTTATCTAAAGTTGAATGTACGAGGTGAATATTTTTTTGAGCTGTCATTCTTGGTGTTTATATCAACCCTATTATCTTTCATTTCTACGACAGCATAAAATGATCATATGCTGATAATACGATGTTGTCGAATCCACTGACTTTTATCTCACATCTTACCAAACGAATTTTCATTTTTCCTGAATCTTGTTTTTTTTTAAGATAGCTTTTCCCTTTTTATTTTTTGTGAAAATAAAATGAAAATCGATTGGTATTATTATGTATTGAAAAAGTAAACAAAAACGACATGAAAAATATTTTTTTTTTAAACCTATTTAAATACTAAAATAATTCATGTTTCAAAGCTTTTTTTATATTTTATTTTTAAAAATATTATTAAAACACTTTTAACAATAAAATTATTCATTAAATTTTATTTTATTTATATTAAACACTTTTTATATTTGATTAAATATAAGGCTTCCAACTAAACCTATTGATGAAGTTACGTTGAGTTTAAAACTCAATCAATGGCAAAAAAAAAAACTTTTTTTTCTATATTTTTTTTCTTTCGTTATCTCCCAATGAAACCGGTAGTATGGTATTACGATTTTATGAGACATATATATAAAAATTGTTTGTCTCAATCCAGTGAAATGTGTATTACAAATACAAACAAATAATTTTTTTATCTTTTCAATATAGAAAAAAAAATTTTTACAAATGAAACTGACGTTTGTATGTTTGTATATTTACACATGCATGCGAGCTCTCAGTAAATAAAATCGACAATTTTACCTTCATCATGAGCATGAACTTTACGGTATGGCATGGTTTTTTTTTTTTTTCCACTGCAGTGATAAAACGAATGGAAAATTTCGAATCAATATTTTCTATCCCTATGGGTGTCTGCAACATAAGGGAGGAATACTATGCCAGGCTCATAAATTTGTGGCTTGGTCCATATAAATTCGTCCTGGGATAACATCTATGTGTGTTGGGATCACATCACATGTGGATAGAATATATAAAAAATACATATTATAATCTAAGATTCAATTCTTTGTTACGTTTTTTATTTATATTTTTTTTTTTAAATTAAATTTATCTTATTAAATTATTTTATTCACTTTTTAAAATTAATTTTCTACAAATTAAAACTTGTAAACTTGATTCAATTCTATTTAAACTATTTTTGTTTATTTAAATAAAAAAAAAATTAGTTTATATTTTTTAATTATTGCAAATAACTAGATGAAAATTTTTTTAATTATACAATAACACTTTTAAAAAGTTTCTTTACATCAATTGCGGGATTCATTAATAATCCTGTTTAATTATTCCAAATCGTGTTTGATAATAAAGAAAGAGTAAATATTTTGAAAATATAAATTTACATAAATTAAAAATACATGAATATTTAGAAATTTCGTTAATCAACTTTGAAATAATTTTATTTAAATTAGAATGTTTAATATTAATTAAAATGCTCAAGGGATAATTTGATTATATGCCGATTGAATTTTGTAAATTTTTGGACATTATTTAAAGTCAACAAATCGATCGCCTGATCAAGACCTATTTACAATTTGTCAGTGAACAGATCGATTAGGTTTTTTTTTTTTACTGGGTGTGAATGAGCTAAAAAATAAAAATAAATAGTAAAAGAAAAAAAAAAACAACATTTGTCGATTGCTCGGCTTGCGTGGTAAACCAAAGCGAAAAGAATAGCATAAAAAAATTTAAAAAAAAATATAAAAAAACGTTTAAATGAAAATAAAAATATTGAGGTAAATTATAGATTTGAATTTTTAAAATAAAATTAATCATTTTAAATATCTTAAAAAAAATTTAAAAACCATATAATTGTAATTAGGAAAAATCGGTTCAACTTTTTAAGCAAATTGAAAAAGAAAATACAAAAAAAAATTCAAATAAATTCAGTAAATTTAATTCAACTATATCAATTCAATTTTAAATTTATTATTTTTTCTATTATTTATTGTTAAAAAAATACATAAATAATTTAAAAAATCTAATTAAATATAATATACTATAGTTTTTTATAAATTATTTTTTCTCTTGTTTTTTGTTTTGTTAATAAGTTTTACGAAAAAACAAAGAATTTTGTGTTAATAAATTTAATGATTATAAGCACAGGATGTATATGATTAAATGCTCATGGGACTATGACTATGTCTATAAGCTTGAGGCAATAGTTCGAAAACACGAACAAGGTGGCTGATTCGGCATGCTAATATCGGATTTTCCAAGATGCTTCCGATGTACTATATGAGATTCGTGGGTAATATTGCTCGGGAATTCGTGTCGAATAATGGGGCAGAATAGAATGTGATAAAAAATAAAAAAAAAAACTTAAATTATTCCTACCCAAAAACACGTTTCTTTTGTCCCCAAACAAATAACCAAAAAATAAAAATACAAAAAAAAAAAAAATACCAGAATAATTAATTTCACATGAGCCAATTTATTTTCTCGCATCAAAAAAATTCACCCTCGAAAATGAGTTCATAAAAAAAGAAAATGACCCACCAATAGGGAATATATTTAATTTTTTTTTTTTCTTTATTATTATCATCAGCTTTTCCCTCAAATATATCCTTTTTTTTTTCAATTTAAATTATTTCTTATGGTTTGAATTTTTTAATTTTTCTTGTTGAAAAAATAAGTGTCTTCATGGGTGGTTTCTTTGACATGTGTGCATGTTTGTTTAAAAAAAAATATTCAAAAAATAACATAGACAAGGGTGGTTCTTCCCCGAGGGACGTTGGAAAATTCATCGTCGACCAAACATGCTCTATAATAGCGTCGTTGTTTATTCAACAAACACTGTACAAAAAAAAAAAAAATCGTTTTGAAAAGTACCTGTGATTTTTGATTTTTAAAACTTTTATTTTCATTTTTTTTTTGTATTATTTTGTGGTTGTTGTGTGTGTCAGTTGATGACAAGGATTTAAATAAAACTTGGAAAAATAAAAAGAACGGAAATGGCTCAAAGGACATTTATTTTTCATTTTTTTTTTCGCTGAGTTTATGAATGTAGCAATATTCAGTGTGAAAACACTTGGCACTACTTTATAAATTTATGTGTTATTTTTATTATTATTTTTTTTGTGCTTTGGATATGGGTCAGAAGGTACAGTTGCTTTCAACTTGATGAGAATTGTTGTCATATATTTTAGTTGTGCATCTTTTGTCGACATGCATCATGCTTGAAAAATTATTTTCTGTGTATAACCTTTCATTATTTACTTTGAAAAATTTTGTACAATATTTGATACTACATATTGCACATGCTTGGCTCAATAACATTCCAACAATTTCTGTTATCACAAGAAGAAAAAATAAAATATTTTCATTTTATATCTAGTCTGATGATAATAATCAATGCTACATTTTTTTCCATCTTTTTGTCAACAAATAAAAGTTTATTCTTTGTATTTTAAATTGCAAAAAAAAAAATATATATCTGTATTATTATTATAAATTTTATTTTAATATTGTTGATGATATTTTTAGCTTTCTCGAGGTCTCTCCCTTCTTTTTTTTTTAGAATAATCAAAGAATTATTTTTTCAATTAACAGTTTTTGACAGCTGTCATAATTTATTATCTAAAAAATTTAATAAATTTTTAGTATTTCAATAGAATATTAAAAATGATAGCTCGACAAATTATTTAATTATTATTTACAACATTGGTCTTGTTGATTTATTGGTCGTTAAAGTCAGCAAAAATAACAAGTAATTTAAAAACTTGCTCGAAAATCCCAAATAAATAAGTAAATTATAAATTTATATTTATGACAGTATCAAAATTCAGTGTAAAGTTTTGTTTTAAATTAATTAATCAAGTCCTTATTTGAATTTGTCTTGTGCTTTAATTTTCGAGTGTGTGTCAAACGTTTATTTCTATGTGAGAAATTTCATAAAATTTAAGCTCGTTAACGATGTTTATTGGTTAAATAAATATACTGCAGATTTATACATCAACTTTTTTACAATAATTTAATTAACGATGAAAATTTTCAGCGGTACTAAATTTTCGTTTTAATTTTAAAACAGTATTTTAATCAGCCAACAAGTATATATATTTAACTAAAAAAAACGACATTTTATTACTTAGTTTTACTTCTTGAATTTTATACCAAAATGAACGACATTAATCTTTTCCTCCAACATACAACTCTTTCAACACTGTACATCTTACTTTTCATCCCCCTTTTTTTTTTTTTTAGATAATTTTTTCTTCAGCTTTTCATCTTTTTTTCGTCGTTTCTTATTCAACTTTAATCATGCAGATATAGGTATCATTTTCATATAGAAATAAATAGAAAAAAAAAAACAAAATTAACATACCAAAGCTCAAAAAGTTCTACAATCTGTTTTTGAGTATAGGATGAGTGAAAACGAGTCACGTGGGGATTATTTTATACGACCACTCGTTTACTTTTAGAGTACTTTTTCTGTTCGTGTATACGACCCAGAGGGTAAAGTTTGTAGCAAAATGTCCGTATCCAAAGCAATAATGCCAAAAAAAAAAAAAACCAACCAACCAACTACTCCAAAAAAAAAAAGGAAAAAATAACAATAAAAAACAACAAACTTAAATAGAATAAAGTAAACAAAATAATGAGGATAAATAATAAAATAAAAAAAACAACTGATCATTGAATAAATAATTTACGTTTTTCAATGAATATACTTATACAAAAATAAAAGGAAAAAAAATAAATAAAATAAACAATGTTCGGGTCATTGAATCGTGACTCTCGAAATTGTGTCTACATATTTCCATATACTGTTAAAAAATGAATAAAAAGGAAAGAAATGATGTCCATTAGTGAAAGAAAAAAAAAAAAATATAAATAAATAAATGAAAAAAAAAAATATGGATGGAGTAAGAGGGTTGTATTTGAGTGGTGTGAGTGTAAAGAGTCCGGGTTTATCCGTAAGAAGGGAATGAGTTTGTAAAAAATGCGTGAAAAGAAAAAATGACCCTTGAGTAGACCAAGCAAACAGGTATGTCTTCAAAATCAATATTTACTCAATACACAAAACGACTACAGTAGTACTACTCTATAAATTTTCATGTTTGACTATCGACACGCGTTCTTTGTATCATTTTCATCTTTCACATTTTATTTCTAGCCAAATAATATATTGGTTTTTATTCTCATGTATCTTTTTTTATTTTTTTGTAAAGATACTTTAATATATTACCCGATTTTCTTCAAAGATGAATCAAATTGTAGGAAATCAAAGTCTCTAAGTAATTTGAAAAATCATAAAAAATATTACATCTTTTTATCTCTGGGAAATTTAAAAGCTACTATACAAAAAAAATAGCAAATTGAATTTTTTGTTGCCAATTTCTCTGATAGAAATTTTCTAAAATTTTGACAGTGTAATCTAGTTATCTATTTCTCCAATTTAATTTTTAAATATTTATTGAAAATGTTTCATCATTTTCTTTTTTTATTTTTGTATTAAGTTTTTTTTTTTTTTTTAGTTTTTTTAACATCTAAAGTTTTATATATTCTTGTCGTCTGTGAATATATGATCACAGAATTTTGTATCCTAGTGGATATATAAAACACACTTTTTGTGTCTGCTTCTAGAAAGGTCACAGGACACAGTAATGAAAAAAGGGAAAAAAAAGAGAAAAAAAAAAAAAGCAGAATATATTATCAAGGGACCATGTCTCGACTGAGCCTCTTGATTATTCGGAAATGATTTTTTTTCTCTTTTTTAACTTTTTTGTATGATTTTTGTTTCATTTATAAATGGATAGACATGTGCTTTTTTTTTTATCACGTTTATGATTACTGAATTAAACAGACACTTTGTAATATAACGATAGAAATTTAACGACTGAAATGTCACGTGTTTACTATAAACGGAAACAACAGAGATAAAATTTTTAAATGAAAATAAAACTAACCTTAGTTCATATAAAAATATGTGTTATGTTTATTTTTTTTTCTCACACAAATTTGATATTTTATTTAAATATATCCCAAGGGCAGCAAGTCAAATAAATCCACCAAAATAAATTCGACAATATTGCGTGATTTTAAAGCTCAAAAAATTTTCTAATATCAATTTTTTTTTCCATTAAAATCAATGTGTCACAGTGAGTTGAAATATTAAAAATTTATATCACACAAAAACATAGTAGAGTATATTTTTTTTTGTCACTCCAATTTATATATCCAAAAGATTTTATCATTATTACAAGTTTCTTTATCCTGTTCTTATACAAAAGACACTCTCGAGTATTTCTAGAGTTTTTAAGTACCAAAAGGGTTAAAGCTCTCAGAGAAATATACCAGAAAACTGATAAGGGGTAGTAGTTTAAGAGATATCTCAATTTTAAATCCTACATTGTTTTTCGTTATATATATCATTGAAATTAATTAACTACTAAATCGAGATAATTGTTCCATGAAATAGAAACTAAGATATTTTAGTAGACAATTATTTTTAATCTCCAGGTGTAATTAAATTTTTTTAATTATATTAACTTACATGGATATAATTCGAGTCATAAAATGCTAAGATAATTTAAATGAGGAAGTGTAAAAAAAATTACTGATGTGTGTGTACTTTTTTTTTATGTGTTATATCAGTTTTTTGCCTCAGCTGTCTCATTGCCTTCAAACATCATTTAATATTTTATTTTTCGTACAGAAAATTTAGGGTCGATTGAGGTCAACCATCACAAATCTACTCACAAAATCGCGTGTTGTGGTTTTGACATATCATTTTTCTTTTTTAGATAAAAAATTTATTAAATTTTTTATTTTTTCAAAATTCAATCTGTATAAATAGACAAAAAAAAATTTAACAAATTTAGAGTATAAATAATATTAGAAATAATACCTCAACGAATTATTTAATTATTATCAACAATTTAAATCGCGTTAAATTATTTACCACAATTGTTTTTGTATAGTTTATAATCTAATGTTTACCCAAACATAGTCTTGTTATATATATTTCAATTAGTTTTAAATTTCAACGATGTGAATTGAAACGTAAATGGGTCTATATGTTGAAAGGACCGAAATAGGCATTGAAAGTGGTGGCAGTATAACCCTCAACCCTTAAATGTATAACTATAACTCGTTTTGAAATATATATATAGCTGTTGAATAATGCATGTAATGTCATACGAGAATGTATTTCTAAAGAAATTTCCATTTTCATATTTACACTGTCCTCCAGAAATTCCATAAACTTGCTAGATTTTCACACATTTGTCAGGAAATTATTTATTTAATTTATTTTATAAATATTTTAATAAATTTTAATATTTTACAGTTATTTATAATTAAACAAACTACAATTAATTAATGAATAAAATTGAGTTATACGGGTATGTGCGTGTTGAATTTAGTATTGCGTGTGTAAATGAGAAATTCGATTTTCAGCATGATGCTGATTCAAGCCTGGATTAGGTCCAAATCGATTATACGAAATTTAACGCTGATGAATACTGACTGTGTTTGTCTCATGTATATATATTGTGGTGAACCTCTCATGAAACCTCATAGGATTTGCAATATTTCTGATAATTAATTTGATGTAAGATAATTACTGAATTCTCAGCATCACTGAATTATTGTCTATTTAAATGTGACAGCAAACAATATAGCTTCATGTTATTTATCTATGTTTCTAATGAGTTTCACTGGGCATTAATTGAAAATTTTATTTTTGATTAATTTCAAAATAGTCTAAACTTTTTATCAACTTGGAAATAAAAGTTTTATTCATTATTTTATACTTAAACTTTTGTACAGTTTTATGTTTATTTATTTTCTTTTTTACTGTCTTTGATATGTTCTTTTACATACTTGTTTAAAGCTTGAGGCAAGTTGCATCCCCCCCAGTGTTTCGAGACAAGATATGCGCTTTGACAAATCACCCACGCGAAGGGAGTGTCTCACAGCTGATAAACAGGAAGAGTCAGATTGTAATAATATACAATCCTATTACTATTAATATAATAGAGACTGACTAGGTTTCTTCTTTGATAATATAATTTATACAAAATAAAAAAAAAAAAACAAATATAAAGCTAGAACATTTTTTTTCAAGTGTCTTTTTTATATTCGAGTAAATATTTTTAATAAAAAAAATTAGGACAAAGCTTTATTTATAAAATTTATCAAGTTTATTTATGGATATTACATTTAAAAATAATTTAATAGAATTGGGGACTTTTTATTGGGTTTTTAACAGGCACTGTGCTTAACGCACCACTAACTTCCTTTAAATTACTTGGACTCTTATTAAACCGCTTTTTGAACCGCTCGTAAATTTTCTAAACTGCTGTTGTTATAGTCACATTCGAGCTTTTATCTTAGAGAGTACAAAAGATATGTCAACTTGTTTAAATCATTATATATATTTACTCAAAATTATAGCCTAAATTTTAAACTCATTTCGAGGTTGGAAATTATTATCTTTAATGTTTTTCATTTTCATTTAATTTTTACACATGATTATTGGATAAAATTTACCGATATGATATGTAAATTAAACTGAATTTTTTTTATATTGATCTATTTTCCACTGGTTAAATTATTCAGTCATTTCTTCATTTTCCAGTTCGGATAAATCGAAATTGAGTTTGTTTGCATGAATGAACTTGTTCGATTTAAAAACCAATACTTGTTCATATTTTTGGAACTTTTTTTCATATTTAATTTAATAAAATAATTATTATATTAAAATGACAATTTATTTTCGCATCGTTGTAGGATATTTTTAACTAGAATAACCTCATTCTCAAAATTATACTCTTGATGTTTTTGAAGGTGAAAAAAAAAAAAATGCCAATGCTTGGTGAGACACAATCCATCATTCTCATTGGAGGCACTTTCATCGGACTTAGTTCTTCCATCCTTCTGATGACAGACTTTTTTTTTTCTTTCATTTTTATCTGCCACATGAATTATCCTCAGCAGTCGAAGGAACAAACGAACATTTATAATTCTCAGTTTGTTCCATTTTTCACTGGGCCAAGTGCACCATTTAGTATTTTTTTTTTTTCTCTTTTCCTTTTGTTCTATCGACATTTTCTTTGTCTAAGAATTTTCATTTTTTTTCAAGCAGAAAAAGGGCTTTTTATTTTTATTTTTTTTATATAAAACATTGAATATTTTAATAAAATAAAGTACATTAATTTTTTTTTTTCATTTAAAAAGTTTGATGGAATTTGTCAGTTTCAGCTAAAATGTCATTTCTTCACGAATGATTTTTGCAAGTGTTGATACTTAACGTCAAATTGTTTGAGACTGTTGTGTTTCATCAAGCGTAAACCATAGAGTTTAATTTAAGTCTGCTAGTTCGTATACTAAAACAACTAGAAATTAAAGTTAAATTCGTTCAAAACTTTGTAATACGAACATCAATGTACATTGAGAATGAATCAATAGTCCAGTTTAGTATCTAGTTTGGTTATAGCTGAGCTCTATGTATGTACAGCAATCCAACTATTATCTTTCCAAATAAAACCCACTCATTTAAACATGTAAAATAAACTTCCTCTGTATCAAATGCAGTATGTATAATAAGTACGGATCATTTATTCATGTTATGATGAGCTTTAAGGATGTTGTTATTTGCTTCGATGCTTTTAAACTACATTTCATAATTTTCATTTGATGTAATGATAATAAAATATTTGATTTTATAACTGTAAATATATATCCAGTTGGTAAATTTATACAAAAACTAACAAGCGTTAGTTTTTATGTCTTGGAGCTTGTTTTTGTTGGTCTGAATGAATTCACCGAGGCGGCAATGAAAATGAGACCAAGCCCAGGGTAGTGCAAATAAAAATGAAAAGAAAAAAGTAAAAAAAAAAAAAAAAAACTGAACAAGAGAAATATAAGGGTCTAGAATAAAAACGTTGTACATTCAAAAATTTGTACAGGTTGGTTATATATTTTTTTTTGTTCAAGTAAGTACTTTGCTAACTGACGTAGGACACAGCTCAACATTTTTACAATTGATGTGGACTGCAGATGTTCCAAGAGAGCTAGGGTAGAGAAAAGTACTGAATTTTTTAAAGAAAACAATTTTTTTTTTTATTTGCCAGTTTGATACATTTTTTAAGAATTTATTTTTTGAATCATTCAAGACTATTAGACCACTTTGGTTGTTGTTATTTTAACGTTTTCAAATGTTGTAATATAAAATGGTATATAATAAAATTTGTAGATGTATAAAATGATAATTTTAATTTTTTATTTTTATTGCAGAAACAGAAAAAAATGTTGGACTGAATCCAGCAGATTCACGAGGACAAATAGTTACTTCCGTCCTTTCAACAGTCTCGATCCCAGTTGTACTTACTAGCTCAGCTGTCACATCTACCGCCCCATCATCTGGTGCACCCTCTTCGTCTTCAGCAGTTGTTGCTGGACTCGATAAATCTGTTCTTCAGGTTTGTTTGACTTTAATTAAATTTTTTATTTCTTCATTTTTTTATGAAAAATATTATATTTTATTTACACACAGTGCATCAAATTGAATTCGTGTTCAAGTTTGATTTACACAGTTGGAAAATTACAGTTTTTTTTTTTTATCTTTATTTAATCAAATTATATATTTTTTTTACATTTTATTTTATTTATTTTCTTACTTGTCAATGTTGTCAGTGTCTGAAATGTTATTTAATTCATCTCTCGTTTAAATCTTATTGGGTAAAAATTAAATGACACCAAAGTAGCTGTTCATGTTCCTTCAAACTTTATTTATCAGCTTGGTTTTTTTTTTTTAAATGAGAATTCGGTTCGAGAATTTTTTAGTGTAGAAATAAAAAATAAACTGACGTTGATTCATATTTTGCTGTGTAGAATTCTTTAGCCAAGAGTCAATGTCCGGAAAAGTGAATCGAAGCATTTCATGGAAAAATTCTTTTGAAAAGGGTTTTCTATACAAAATAGAAATACTTCATTTTCAAGATGACGGAAAAAGAAGTAAAAAATATATACACATATATATTTATGTCATGTTTAAAATATTGTCGAATATAAATAAATAAATAAATAGAAATAAATATATTGCTGTGGAACCTCTTCAAGGCCCATTTTTACCCTTCAAAAAAATCATTCCTTTTTTTGTTTCAAGTTGAGGAAATAATACACACACAATGATTGAAAAAAAAATCAACTTGGAATTAATAATTTTAGTCATTTAACAAATTTTATAATTTTTTTTTTTTTTCTTTTAATGATTTTATTGTTGATAAATACCGGCGTTGATATTTTAATTGATTCATTGAAATATAAAAATTCGGAAAAATAAATATAATAATATTCTAATGAAGCTAATAAGGATATAAATTTTCATCATTTTCGGCGTGAGCTGTGGTCGAGTAGCAAAGCTACTGGCCTGCGGTACGAGATGTTCCCAGTTCAAAACTGGCCATAGCGTATCCGTATGACGAGCGTTTGATCGACATATAAAGGCTGTACTCAATGAAGCAAAAAAGTCTACTCGATGTAGCAAAAAAGTCTACTCAAAGTAGCAAAAAAGTCTACTCAAAGTAGCAAAAGTCTGCGCAGGACGCATTCTTTTTGCTTAGAAAAACTAAAAAAAAACATTTTTTATCTTTAATAAATTTTATAATTTTTTTTTTTATTTTCTTTCAATGATTTTATTGTTGATAAATACCACCGTTGATATTTTAACCGATTTATTGAAATAAATAAATTCGGAAAAATAAGTATAATAATATTCTAATGAAGCTAATAAGGATATAAATTTTCATCATTTGCGGCGTGAGCTTGCGGTCGAGTAGCAAAGCTACTGGCCTGCGGTACGAGATGTTCCGAGTTCAGAACTGGCCATAGCGTATCCGTAAGACGAGCGTTCGATCGCCATATAAAGTCTGCTCAAAGCAGCAAAATCTGCTCCATGGAGCAAAAGTCTACTCGAAGTAGCAAGAAAGTCTACTCAAAGTAGCAAAAGTCTGCGCGGGACGCATTCTTTTTGCTAAAAAAAATAAAACATTTTTTATCTTTAAGGTTGATTCTGAATAATTGAATTTCTGATGGATTTTTTTTTTGTTTTTTTTTTTTAAATGATATAATTATCTAAGATATATCTTGTAAATTTTTTTCAATTTTTTCTGACGCGGTTTTTTTGCGATAATGGGTGTCAAAGTTGACAACTTTTACACACGAGAATAGGCCATACTTTACATTTTTATTTTTGGCTAATTCACTGTCTGACAGAAATCTTTCAAATTACGATTAAATTGAAGTGTTTAAAAAGACGAATCTGCTCAAAAAATTTAAATTTTTTCTGACGTGGATTTTAAAAAATGAATAACTTTAAAATATTAAAACTTTGCTATATGCGCGGCACACTGACATGAACACAAGTATGGTTTTGGCGTACGGCGTAAATTTTGTTTGGTTGAGGAAATAATACACACACACATGATTGAAAAAATCAACTGGAATTAATAATTTTAGTCATTTAACAAATTTTATAATTTTTTTTTTCTTTTAATGATTTTATTGTTGATAAATACCGGCGTTGATATTTTAATTGATTCATTGAAATATAAAAATTCGGAAAAATAAATATAATAATATTCTAATGAAGCTAATAAGGATATAAATTTTCATCATTTTCGGCGTGGGCTTGCCTTCGAGTAGCCAAGCTGCTGGCCTGCGGTACGAGATGTTCCGAGTTTAAAACTGGCCATAGCGTATCCGTATGACGAGCGTTTGATCGACATATAAAGGCTGTACTCAATGAAGCAAAAAAGTCTACTTGATGTAGCAAAAAAGTCTACTCAAAGTAGCAAAAGTTTACTCAAAGTAGCAAAAAACTGCGCAGGACACATTCTTTTTGCTAAAAAAAATAGAACATTTTTTATCTTTAATAAATTTTATAATTTTTTTTTTTTTCTTTTAATGATTTTATTGTTGATAAACACTACCGTTGATATTTTAATTGATTCATTAATATATATCAAGTTAGAATATTAAATATAATAATATTCTAATGAAGCTAATAAGGATATAAATTTTCATCATTTTCGGCGTGGGCTTGCGGTCGAGTAGCCAAGCTGCTGGCCTGCGGTACGAGATGTTCCGAGTTTAAAACTGGCCATAGCGTTATTCGTATGTCAAGCGTTCGATCGCCATATAAAGTCTACTCAAAGCAGCAAAATCTGCTCCATGGAGCAAAAGTTTACTCAAAGTAGCAAAAAACTGCGCAGGACACATTCTTTTTGCTAAAAAAAATAGAACATTTTTTATCTTTAAGGTTGATTCTGAATAATTGAATTTCTGATGGATTTTTTTTTTTTTTGTTTTTTTTTTAAAATGATGTAATTATCTATCTTGTAAATTTTTTTCAATTTTTTCTGACGCGGTTTTTTTGCGATAATGGGTGTCAAAGTTGACAACTTTTACACACGAGAATAAGCCATACTTTACATTTTTATTTTTAGCTAGTTCACTGTCTGACAGAAATCTTTCAAATTACGATCAAATTGAAGTGTTTGAAAAGACTAATCTGCTCAAAAAATTTAAATTTTTTCTGACGTGGATTTTAAAAAATGAATAACTTTAAAATATTAAAACTTTGCTATATGCGCGGCACACTGACATGAACACAAGTATGGTTTTGGCGTACGGCGTAAATTTTGTTTGCTAGTGTGTTGCCGCGCACACACATACTACTAAAAAACTTGGTTTCTTTATCAGTGGCGCAACAAAAATTTCAGGAAAATTTATAATTTTTTTTTTTTTTTCTTTTAATGATTTTATTGTTGATAAACACCACCGTTGATATTTTAATTGATTCATTAATATACCTATATCAAGTTGGAAAAATAAATAAAATAATATTTTCATGAAGCTAATAATCATATAATTTTTTATCATTTTCGGCGTGAGCTCGTGGTCGAGTAGCAAAGCTACTGGCCTGCGGTACGAGATGTTCCCAGTTCAAAACTTGGCCATATCGTATCCGTATGCCGAGCGTATGATCGCCATATAAAGTCTGTACTCAATGAAGCAAAAGTCTGTACTCAATGGAGCAAGAAAGTCTACTCAAAGTAGCAAAAAAGTCTACTCAAAGTAGCAAAAGTCTGCGCGGGACGCATTCTTTTTGCTTAGAAAAACTAAAACATTTTTTATCTTTAATAAAATTTATAATTTTTTTTTTTTTTTCTTTCAATGATTTTATTGTTGATAAATACACCGTTGATATTTTAATTGATTCATTAATATATATCAAGTTAGAATATTAAATATAATAATATTCTAATGAAGCTAATAAGGATATAATTTTTCATCATTTTCGGCGTGAGCTCGTGGTCAAGTAGCAAAGCTACTGGCCTGCGGTACGAGATGTTCCCAGTTCAAAACTTGGCCATAGCGTATCCGTATGACGAGCGTATGATCGCCATATAAAGTCTGTGCAAAGCAGCAAAAGTCTGTACTCAATGGATCGAGAAAGTCTACTCAATGGAGCAAGAAAGTCTACTCAAAGTAGCAAAAAAGTCTACTCAAAGTAGCAAAAGTCTGCGCAGGACGCATTCTTTTTGCTAAAAAAAATAAAACATTTTTTATCTTTAAAGGGATATTTGTAATACGAATTACCTAATTTTCGATTTTTAATTCAACAAGTATTTTAAACTAGTATCTCAAAATTTTTCCTTAATTTTTATATCACTAAAAACTCAGTTTTTCTAAAATTTCATTTAGTATCTTTTGATTGTTCCAAGGCGTTGCATAATGCTATACTCTAATCAAGATCATGAGTAACCAAAATATATAAGCTATAAGTAGTAGAGGTTCTAGGTTGTATACATATAAGAAGGAAAGCCTTAAAAACGAGAGAACTAAAGATCCTTGAGACCAACTATGAGTTCCACAGTACCTCAAGTAAATCTTGTTCAATTGGAAACTTAATTTCCTGCAGTATATTACACTTATCTGCCAAAGTTTGATCGGCTTTAACTAGAAATGTTAGGATTGCATTAGATATAATCCTCTTATGTACAAATGTATAATAAATTTTGACGTTCAATAATTTCCTCAACTTGGAGCTATTTATTTGTTTATAACAAAACAGCTAATGACATTTTTTAAATTGGTATCTATTTTTGTATTTCAGATTCGTGACTGGCTAACACTTGAGGAAGAGATGTTGCGAAAACAATCAGTCTCCGTTGGGGACATTGATATGATACTGGCACTTATTGACAAACAAAAGGTAAGACAATATACACTAAATAAAAAATAGATTAAAATACCTTGTCTTTTTTATTCATATATAATAAAATGACTTGAGTATTCTTCAGCTGATTCTCATAAACATTCACAACACTTCGATAAAGTTATAAAGTTGGTTTAACAACTTAAAACTTATTCAAGTCTTGAATTTTTTTATGAAAAAGTTCATACACTGATTGAATTTTGAGTAAATTTTATTATTCTTATTTTTTATTGCTAAAGTTTATCAGCATTAAAAGATTATCACAGATTTAACAAAGATGAAAATAAAAGTAGTTTTTTTTTTCGGAAAATATGTCGATACTGTTTGTTGATTTTTGATAGAAATTTTCAATCGACAAGGTAGATACCTCGCAAATCCAAAGGGATGATGGTTTAGCATTTGGCTAGGAATCGATAAACAACCCTGACAAGTATCAACAGCTAGTTTTAGTATGTATTTGAACAGAAGGTAAATTTCGAAGCCTGTTTTACCATACGAAATCACAAAAGAAATCTCAGGTTTATTGCACATATAGACAAAGAATTACTAAATTGACATTGACATTGGTATCAAACGGTCAACGACCACGCCTTCAGTACACCCTTTTTTTTTTCTTTTTGTTTACTTTGTGTCTTTATATCTTATTTTCGTCAACAAATTTTCCACCAATTGTCGAAAACAAAATAATTATTACTAACAACAAAATTATTTCGATAATAGGTTTTTTTCTATTCTTTTTTAAACATATAATAATAAAAATCAATAACAGATGTAAATAACAATTTACTCCTCAAATGGATAATTGAAAATATATATTTAAAAAAAACAAAAATGAAACGACAGATGATATTGCTGTACTTTGTATCGATTTCCTATTGAAAAAATACAGAAAAATAACTAAAAGTTGTGGTAACTAGGAATGCATTTGTGCATGGTGCAATGCGAGATTCAACTTGTAAATAGAGAATTTCATCGTTGAATCATTGAACCTATCAAATATCTGTACTACCTTGTATTCATCATTCAGCATCTGTCCAATTTTGATGGAATGTAAATTCAAATGACATGCAGTCAGTCGTCAAGGATCAATATTGAAATAATGTGATATATATCATATCAAATATATTTTATAAATTAAAAAAAAATATATATATTTATGAAATTCTATCATTTGGAAAAAGGATTGCTTTATGATTATATATTTGTATTCTGTACAAGGCTTCAACGACATTTGTAGAAAACACGTACAATACATTTGGTTATGGATTCACCACTAAAATTTTTCATAAAAAAATTAATTATTTCTATAAATACGATTAAATAATTGATGAAAGTTTAAATATAAAATAATATTAAATTTGATAAAATAATTCTAGATGTTTGATGAACTGCATTGCCATGCAAATATTATTGCCGCATCAAATTTCACATTGCAGTTGAAAATTTTTGTTTGTGGGTGGTGGTTTTATCATATATTCAAATTATTACCACGGCTACCATACTACAAACTTCACTGTATAATAATCGAAAATGTTTTTTGTTGCACGCGAATAAATCATGGTTTATATAATGCAAAGTATCTTTCATTGGTGGTAGATGTTAATTGTTATATATATTTTAGACTCTTGTATATTTAACTTTATATACGTGTTTAATATTATTCATCAAAGCACATGACAACCACAAGTTTCTAACACGTCAACTACGCATCTAATATCATAAGCCCAATTAACTACATGAACATTAATTAATATTAAAAAAAACTTTCATAATAAATTTAATGAAAATGAAGATTTTCTTTTGAGAATTTGATTCTTCAAGTATGGTTGATTTAAAAGCAACAGTTTTTTTTTTTTTTTTGGCGTGAATGTCATGGTCATGATCAATAGACAACATTTGAAAATCCCAACCTATCGCAAATTATTGAATGCTTTTTTTTATTACAACTTGGACAGATGGCTTGTCTTGAATTAATTTCGTCAATGAAAACGATCGTCTCCCTAAGTCTCTACTGAGTTTGCGCATCACAAATATTTTCCCCTATCATCGAATTGGATTTCAGTAGTATGTAGTAAAGATTCAGAACAAACCCTGAAACTCAAGAGAATAAAAATTATGGTTCTTAAAAATATACGTCCTTAAATTTAAGAAAATAATCTTTAATATTTTTTATTTAAATTTTATAAAACTTTGATGATAAAAAGCTTATATTATTTTTTTAGACGGGGTATATTTAAGATTGCTAATTTTTAAATTAATTAATTTTTTTTAAATTAAAGTAAATTAATTAATTGAAATATATTGAGGTTTATTTTTTATTTGAATCAATAATATTGATTAATTCAGTATTTAAAATGAGACAAATATATTTTACTACTGCAACAAACCAGAGCCACCCTTTTCTGCCATGCGAATTTTGCGCCACATTGGATTATTCTCCCTAAACAGAAACAGCGCAAAGAGATGTATTCGCAATACCATCAAAAATTTCTCTTTCTATCCATGGTTACACAAAAGCCTTGAAAATTTTGGGTGAATCACCAGCAGCCAGTCAGTATCTTCAAGCTATTCTCTCGGAATACACGCACTTAAAAAAACGCTCTTTAAAACCACTGTGTTTGCATTTGACACTGTGCCAATTGTCATTGAATTTGTTAAATTTTGAATGACCCACTCGACAGATGTTTAACATCACTTTGTATAAATTTACAATTAAATAGTATAAATTTTTATACTCTCATTTGAATTAAACACTTTTGTTAAATATTCAAAAATATATAATCTATTTTTAAAATTCATTTAAAATGTGAAAATTATTTTTAATATTTGAATTTATATTTGTGGTGTAATATTTATAAAAATATTTTGAATAATGAATCCTAATAATATTCAACCTGGTGGTTCAACGACACCAGTTTATACAGGAACATTACAACTTCGTTTTAAAGTGAGTCAAAATTCAAAAATATTAAAATATAAAAACATTTGAAATTTATTTATTTATTTATTTGTGTTTTTATTGCATAAAAAATAGTACATCAGATTGAATTGTCAATGAAACAATGTCGTTTTATTTATTTAAATGAAGTTCAAATATAGAAGTTTTAAAAATAAAATAAGGATGAGAATGAAAGATGGCAAAAAGCGTATGTGTTTTGTAAGCGCAATACGCTACAGAGGGTATATCTATTGAATAATACATGAACCGATCGAGTCTTGGGTGGTCACCCTCTACTTTACTACTACTACTTTTGCAATTTTCTAGCCTATGAAAATTCTTTTGCAACTTCAAGATAATATTATAAAAGATGTTTCAAATGTTAAGATGCATTACAACGCTTATGAGATAATATTTCATTGTTGGAAAAATTATTTCCAGCTTAAAACTTTTCAAGCAATTTATCATTTTACATATATATATTTATTTTAAGTATGTTTTTTTTTCATACATTTTTATTTTTATTGCAAAATAATCTTGATTGTTTTATTTGTCATGATAATATTGCTTAAAAAAAAATTTTTCCTTTTACTTTTCAGTGAAATAAATTTAAATATTTATTTTTCTGAAATTCAATTAGTTTTTTTGTAATTTTAATTACAAATTATTAAATTATTCATTGAGATTATAAGATGCCTGTTGATCCTAAATTTGTTAAATACATTCACTAAATTTTTATCGATTAATTAATATTGAATTTTTTTTTTTTACTGGCTCGTTCATAATTAAAGTGCAGCGATTAGTGTCAAATGTAATTATTGATTTTTTTCATTACTCGTTTATTTATAAAATAAATCTTTAATTACAAATTATTTATTAATATTTTAGTGATGATTTTTACTTTGATAAATCAAATTTTTAATAATTAAATTAACGAAAATATTATCTGCAAAATATTAAATAAATTTAGAATTATAATTCGTCTTGGTATTTTGAATAATTTATACTCATTTTTTATCATCACAACTTGACATTTATAAATTATAAAAGTATAAATAAAACAGCGAGAAAATAGTAGTTTTTTTTTTTTTCTTTATACAAACATACAGATAAAAGAAAAATAATTTTTTAAACATCAAAAAATGTTTGAGCTTTTTTTTGTGGACCATTTGTTGGTTATTGTAATTTGTCTTGTAAAACTTTTGTTTGAAAACTAATTAAATTTATAATGTAAACGCATACAAATTCTAATTTTCTTGAATACACAGAAAACTTTTTCGTATATTTCATTCGAAATTATTCCAAATTAAGAACTATCATGCCAAAAAATGTTTTAAAACTTGCAAAATTCCATCTAGTTATTTAGTTTTAATAAATTAATGTTAATTATTTTGTCAAATTCAAAATACCATAATTATTATAAATAAAATATTCAGAAAAAATAATACTTAATATTCTCAAATTAATAAATAAATTATCATTATTTTTCAGAATGTTTTACGAGAGCTTGAGCAAAAGAAACCTCAGCTGGATGAACTCGTGCATACAGCGGAAAATCTTCGAGCTGATACAAATCGACAACAACTCCATGGCAAAGGTAAGCAATAAATTTAAAATAAAAAATTTAATCTTTTTTTTATATTTAACTAAAACCAATGAAGAGGAAGTATCTCTTGGTACAATTGCATCGTTTGTTGTTTAAATTTTAATATTTTAAATTTCATAAACCCCTTGGTAAATATTTTCCTTTTATCAAGAGATTTTTATATTTTACATAATATACTAAGAATTTCTTTTATCACAATTTTTCATTTATACAAAATAACAATGTTCAGTCATTCTGTTACACTTTATAGTTTTGTTTTTATACTTTAAATGAGTATCCAATTATCTCTTTTGTTTTTGATGGTACTCACAGACGAATAAACATTTTTACCCATTTTTTTTCTTCTCCTTTATTATATTTAAAGAGCAAAAAATTTTTGTCAGTTTACTGATTTAAATTTTTCGTTTACTTTGTGTAGAATTCTTACAAATAAATAATTTTTTATAAACTTTTTAAATCATTTTTATTTTGAAATGATAAACTTTGTATTTTAAATACTTAAAAATATTATAAAAAGTTTTAAATTATTATTTTAAAAATGATTTATAAATTATTATAAATATATTAAAGACCCTTGGTATTATTAACTTGATAAAGGATTCAATGTAGCGACACACAGAAGGCTTAGAAAATGAGAACATTAAGGTATTAACGTTGGATTATATAAGCAAAGTGTTTAATGTGTGTGATGTTACTGCTTGGCATCAACCAACCAACATTTAATCCACTTTTGTAAACTCTTCCATAACAATGTGCTTGTTCTATTAGCCAATTAAATTTAAAAGACATCGACCAGTATTACGATCAAATCCATAAAATGAAAATAACAACATTTTACTTCAAACTCTATAAAAATCCAATAAAATTTAAAAGAAAAAATATATTTACGACACTCGTCCTGCTCTATTTATATTATAGAAAATTTGAAGCACTTTTACTTGCTGTAAATATCTGACAAACTTTTAATTTTCAAAGATATTTTTTATGTCAAGCTTTTAGTATATCATTTTCGAAATAATTACAACATTAATAGTAAATTTTTGAAATATTTCTTTTACATTTATGGCAACGTTATGTACTTGAAAAAGAAAATATTTTAAATTACTGAAATAATTTTATCTTCATGCAATTTTATCTGCATCATTCACAAAAATATTTTTTTATAAAAATTATGAAATTTTTCCTATTCGATTTGATGATGTGCTCTTGAAGCACATATACTCACTTCAAATTGAATTACGCTTTGAATTTGCAGATACTACATTTGAAATTGTAATATAACAAAAAAATTTGTGTGTAAACAAGAATTTTTATTTTTTTTTCGTAACTGTATCAATTCATTTTTTTGTATTGAAAAATATTTTTTTTTATTATTCATTTTCAAATATAAATATAAATTCAGTTGTAAATTCAAATTACAATATTCACACTAATACCCTCTCTATTTGGTATGCTTCATGATTTATTCAAACTGATAAAAAAAAAAATTTTTTCTTTTGTTTTTTTTTTTTATAAAAAATGCATTCTCTAGTTTCATTTCGAAAAGATTAAATTTTATATGGTATAAAATTTAACTTCAATAGATATCATAATACTTTGTCGTTTAAAATATTCCAAGATATGCTAAAAAAAAGTAGCATTAATAATTTTTATACTGTTTCTTTTTCTTTAGAATTTTTTCTTCACTAAAATGTTGACTTGAAGTAAATGTTTCGTCTACTTCATTTGTGCTTGTATTTATGTAGACAAAATGCAGACAAAATTTTAATGAAATACAACGTCAGTAAATTTTCACATTAAAAAATAAAAAATAAAAAGTAAAATAATTGTAGGATACAATTCATTTGAGCATAGTTAAAATAAAACAAAAGAACATTTTCAAAATATATATTTTAATGAAAATTGAAGACTTACTAAAAGTTCTGCTGTAAAATAATAATTGTCAGTGATATACATGGTCTTGAATGTATTTATTGTCTAACCAAATTTACAAGGTTTTTTGCTTTGGTTCATTATAACTATATGCCAACTTATCTGGCTGATTATAGTAAGTTGTAAAGTTATATATATATAAAGGGATTACTCACAGGAATTACGACTCAAGTATTTGCAAAAACTTTTCAAATTGAATTTATGAAAGTTTCATTTAGTTTTTGGTTTAGCTTATCAAAATCCTCATTATTATGTGGTTACATTTATTTATTTGGATAATTTATAATTATTATAATTATTTATTTTCATAATTTATAATTATTACAGTTAATTGTTTTTACAATTAATTTAATAATAATTTAATTCATTTTGCTAATAATTATGTGGTTATATTTATTTATACAAATAATTTCTAAATTAATTAACGCAATAAATTAACCAATAATTATTAAATTAATTCAACAATTAGTGAGTGGTTACATTTATTCATTCAAATATTTTTAACAATTTTTTTACAATTGTTTGTTTGAATAATAAATATTTATTTAAATAATTTTTTAATATTAATTAATTTTTCTATATAAAAAATCAATTAATTTTCTTGGATAAATTTATTTTTAGTAAATTTTTTCATTATCTCGTTTTTTTTTTTTTCTTGTTTCTATTTCAACGATATATTTATTATACTATATATTTATACAGGGCTAATGAACTTCCCTTGAGATTTATCTCGTTTTCTACATCGCCAGTTGAAAGCTCAAGTCGAATGATTTTTTTTTCTTTGTCTTTTTTTGCCATGTTAGTGTGAATATATACTATTGTACAAAGTATTGTACTTTTTATAAAATTAATTGTACATTTTAAAACTGAAAATTTTCCATTCATTTAAATATTTACTAAAGAGATGAATAAAAAAAAAAAAAGCTCATTAATTTACATCTTAAAAAAAGCTTTTATTTATTTTTAATTATTTGTTAAAATAAGTATTTAAAATTTACTTTGTCATGGATATGGAATTTTCAAATAGACAATAATTGTTGAATCGTTCGAAAGATGAAATTATATTATTATTTTAATATTAAGTATGTACGCAATTCGTAACTGCAATGATGCAGAGATGGAAGCTATCGAACCAACACATTCTCTCTACACATAATCGAATTAACTACTCGAATGGTCAATACCAATGCATAGTGCAGTCATGCTCAAGGCATTACCCGGATTAGTTAAGGGTCCATTAGCACTTCTCAATTGATCAAGTTTCTTTGTTTAACGTCACCAACTGACAACAACCATGGCTAACCAACTTACTCCATTCTGTCTTTCATAAAAACTTTTCTATAAATTTTCATTGTCTCATTGAATTATCAATTTTAAAATAAAATAATTCAATCAATACAAATAACAAAAATAAGCCTTTCTCATGAGCTCCAATTTTTTAAACTAATATTACATATATATACAATTTTTTCATCATATCAAAAAAAAAAAAAATACAAACACAAATAAAACAGGTAAAATAAAAAATCGATAAAATCTTTGGTTGCACGACTTTTTCTTGTTAAATAAAAAGAAAAAAAAAAAAAAATTGGTTTGTAAAAATGTGTGATAGAAAGAGAAGAAGATTTAAGAAAAATAAAAAAATTATATATTATTATTATTTGGGTTTAGTTGAGGGGGTAGTAAAGCGTTAAGCGTGTGCGCGCATAAAAAAAAAAAATGAAAATAAATATATGTATGCGTGTAAATTGTATATAAATATATGTGTATGTGTGAATTTATGCGGTACAAATAGAAGAACAACAACAATCTACCTGGTTACACACATTAATGTTGGTTGTGTTGGTGATGGTAATGGTGGTGGTTGAACCAGGAGGTGATAGACAATCTATGAAAATAGTAGTGGTAAAGGGTGTGCAGAGGTAAAAAATAGAAAAAGATGAACGTATAGGATTTTTACCTAGTGGTAGTTGTTGTAGTAGAGTAGTAGTTGTAGTAGTAGAGGGTTGAAATTCATTGTAGGGTGGCTTTGGGGGTATTGGAGGGTGCGGCGATAGTGTTGAAGGTGCTGCCGGCGTGGTTTTCAGCGTTTTCAGTATACGCGCGGCCGCTCCCTGTCGCACATCGTTTTTCCATTGGTATTCATACAGTGAAAAATTATAATTTAGTATTTAAATTTCATACGAAAAATAAAAAAAAAACAATTACAATTATATCAGGAAAATGATGAATTAATTAATTGATAAATTATTGATTTAAAATTTATTGATTTTGCTGTTATTTTGTTGATTTAAATTTTATAATTTATATAGAATATTTATTTTTTATATTATAATATTTACAATAGGTTGTGTTTATTATTAGCAGTATTTTATTTTTTTTACTCTGGTGTTGCTTGGCTGCTGTTGCTCAAAGACCTTCAGTGTATATTGTGATAATATTTTTTTTTTATTATTTAGTTTTTCTTTTTTTTTTAACAACAAATCATTATAGAAGATAAATTTTTTAAAAAACAAAAATTTCTAGTTGTTGTGTCAGTTATGAAATTATTTATTGAGTTTGTAACCAGCCGGCAAAATAATAACACGTGTATGTGTTTTGTGATGTCTGTTTGAATATAAAAATGACACGACATGTTGAAATTAATGAAATAATAATTTTCATTAATGTATAATTCAAAAAAAAAAAAGAAAAATTACTATTTACAAGCAGATTATTTAAAGTTTAAAACTATGAACGAATGAAAAAGCTAAAAGCAACATTTGACAAGTAAAATAGTGCTTAAAAAATTGAAAAGAAAAAAAAAAAAAAAATAGAAGCTTGAATTGAAGCTTTGAAGATTGTCTTGGGAATTGATAACGGTTAAAATCATGTCACAACAGAGAAGAGGATCTGGACACATTACTGGTACAGTACCAGTAACACAATCACATGTATTGCCAAATGCATTTAATTCTCTCGAGACAACACAAACACGAGGTGGTATACCATTACCTGGAATGGTCGCTTCATCTCGTCCATTACATTCCAGTCCACTTCACAATAATCTCATTCATGGTTTTATAAATCCTCTTGGTCCAGCTGGTATTGGCCATCAAAATATTCAATCATTACCATCAACATCACCACCAATAGTGGGTGGTTTATCACCTCATAGACCACAACCACCATCATCAGCATCATCAAACGGTCCTCAACAAGGTATGACTGTTCCAATTAATTTACGTTAAATTTACAACGATTAATCAGTCAACCAACAAATCAATAAAATAAAAATAAAATAAAACAATTTATTCATAGCTTGAATTGCATCTGCATTTGGAAATTGTATCAGAATTGAAATTGGCTTCTTGAAATATTGTACCTTTTTTATTTTAAAACCAATATGACCAAAGCTTTTATCTTTTTTTTTTTTCGATGGAATGAGGACAATGTAGTAAAAAAAGAATCAGCCTATTTCCATCTTTGTGCCAAAAAAGTTTTGTTAAATTTAGGTTATTTAACATACGGTTTATGTTTATTCAAAAAAAAAAAAATATTATCAACAAATTTTTGTGCGTATGATGTTTATAATTTATTGAGTTTTTAAAAAAAATATTTAGCTGTATAGTAAAATTAATTTTTCATAATTATTTGTTTCTTTTTTACTTTTAAAATAAAAAAAATATACAAATATATTTTTAAAATTAAATTAGGGTTGTATATTTACTTAAAAATATTTTTGAAATTATTTTAAAAATATTTAGAATTGATGGTTCAAAGTATGGCATACAATACGCGAATATCGCCAACTCGTTCATCAATTAGTTCTGGTGGAATAATAATACATGATTCATCAAACAACGTTCGTCATAGACGAGAAATAAAAGATGATATTATTGATGGAAATTCAAGACGTTACATGAATTATCAAGCATCATATTCAATTGAAGCAATGGATACTCGTGGAAGAAGAAAATCTGATTATACAACTGATTATTCTCCTCATCCTGGTATGTCAGCATGTGACACCAAAAAAATAAAAAAAAAAAAGCACCAGCACCAAAAACAATTAACTGCACCCTTAATTTTATTTGAAATAATTTTTTTAATTTAATTATTTTTCTTCATTGTAGAATTAAAAAAAAAAAGTTTTAAAAATAATAAAAAGGTATTACCGCAAATTCATGAATTTACAACGTAAATTTTGCCTATCGAATATTCAACCACCAAACTTTGTACCCAACAAACCAGAGTGTGAAGTTCTGATTAATGTTGCGTGCAAAACTCAATACCAAATTATTCTCTGTGGACTCAACTTGTTGTAAAACTAATGCTCATCTATCTTAAATATATTCACAATAAAAACTGCATTAAATTAAAAGCCAGTCAACTAAAAATTAAGAAGATTTTTTATAATTTAATTTTAACAATTTTACAAATGTTAAATAACCAATAAACAAAAATAAAAATTATCTCAAGTAGCGTTGAAATTTGAATTATTAATTTTAAATTAAGCTCGTCTAAGAAAAGCTCTTAATCGGATAATTAACCTATCAATTATGTAGTTGAAAAAAAGTTGAATTTTAAAAATGAAAAGGATTAATAAAGTATCAATTTTTTGCACAAATATTATTAACACGCAAGACTTATCATGTCAGTTGTTATTGCGTGCAATGTTTAATGCATGTTATCAATGTTGACAATAAAATAAAAATATAAATATTAAATGATGTACAATCGGTGGTTTACCATAAAAATTGTACATCAAAGTTGATTAAAATAATAAAACTTTTCTTTTACTTTTTCAAGTAACGAATTTTTTATTTCGTCACGAAAAACCTTGGAAATTTATTCATATGAAACTATTTTTTTTTGTACTTGGAATATTTTTTTTTTGGAAGGTTATTTCGATGATATTATTTCAATTTGATATATTATATTTTAAATAATACTTTATCAAATTTACCGGTTGTATTTTTTATTCAAAAATAATAATATTAGATTCATGTCATAGATTTTTTTTGACATAATAGTTTTTCATATGCGACTTTGTTATTTTCTTCATGGGACAATGATATATCAGCCACTTAATTCTTGCTTGAGGGACCAAAGTATAAAGAAATATTACACAAGTTGCATAGCTCACTTTCACAGCATTTATGATGATATTTACTTTGTTCATAAGTTTTGAACACGTGAGGTATTTTTAAGACATGCATTAGGCTATCAAACGTCATATTATTTATGATGACATACAAATTCTCTTCTTAGATTTAATCAAAGTTTGAAAATTTATATTAATTATAATATATATTTAATAATTTTTATCTTAAACTGAATATAAAACTTATTTTTTTTAATGTTTAATGACACCACTGTAAATTTTTTTCCTTTTTAAAAAACAGATTTACATTTTTAAAAAGAAGCTATTGTTTTTCAGTCGTTTTTTTTAAAAAAAGATTTTTTATTACTATCTTTGGATTAATTTTTTTAAATACATGTAAGCTGAATTGAAGGATCCCAGAAATTATTTAAATTATTTAATTTTATCTTGTAGGATCAATCCTCTTTGATGGAATATGTTCAAGCAATTTAATTTACATCAGATTTTTCCTGAAAGGTAGACAAAAATATCCGTGTGTTGTCATGTGTGATGTGAAATCGATAAAATTAAAAAAAAAAAAAAAATATACACAATTGTTTTATTTTTAAAACTCCAATTACTCTATTCAATAGAAAAAATTAAAAAAAAAATCTAATATTTTTTATTTTGTAGTTATGTGTGATGAGTTGTGATTTAAAAAAAAAAAAAACTAATTATTATTTCAGTGATATTATTTTTTGACACGTTTATAATTTGAAAATAATATTGTTTTTTTTTTATCTTGCAATGTGCAATGATAGAGAATAGATAAATGTATATTTTTTTCAATAAATAATATTATTTTTTATATTGCAGTTACTAAGTTGCGAGAGCATTGGGATGAAACAAATTCAAAAGTCATGCAGCGTAAGAGTCAGCTTGATGCAATGCTAGATGACAGTCAACGCTATGAGGACAAACGAATTGATGTGGAAGCATGGCTTGGTAGAATGGAACTTCGTCTGTCGAGAATGCGTTCTGTTGGACATACTGCTGATGTGCTTGAAGCCCAACTCCGAGAGCAAAAGGTAAATTAAATACTTGAGATAAAAAAAAAACTTGATAGTCATTTAGCGTGAATAAATTTATTGATAGTTTCAACAGTTTTATTTAAATTTAAATGAATACAAATCATGTATATTGTATGAGTGGTAGTATGATCGGTAAGGGGGAGTTAGGGGCTTAAAAATTCGATTTTAGATAAGTTTTAGATGAATCATATTTTTAAATTTAGATAAAGGACCGATTATATAAAAATATCAACGGAAAAAGGTTGAGGGATAAATAAAGATAATGTGTGATTTTTTTTTATAATTTTCTACGCGATCGGTAAAAGGTAGATTGGGGTAGGTTCAGACTGAAACTCGTTTTTCCGGAGAATATTTAGAGAAATCATTTTTTTTAAGTTAGATAGAAGACCGATTATATAAAATATCAACGGGAGAAGATTGAGGGATAGATAAAGATAATGTGGGATTTTTTTCATAATTTTCTACGCGATCGGTAAGGGGTAGATTGGGGTAGGTTTGAACTGAAACTCATTTTTCCCTAATCTACCCCTTACCGATCGCGTAGAAAATTATAAAAAAAATCACACATTATCTTTATTTATCCCTTAACCTTTTCCCGTTGATATTTTTATATAATCGGTCCTGTATCTAACTTAAAAAAAATAATTTCTCTAAAACTCTATTAAAATTCAATTTCAAGCTTCTAACTACTCCTTACCGATCGCGTAAAAAATTATAAAAAAAATCACACATTATCTTTATTTATCCCTTGACCTTTTCCCGTTGATATTTTTATATAATCGGCTCTTTATCCTAGTTAGAAAAAATATTATTCTGTAAAACTTCAGCTCCATTGATTTAATAAACACTTGGCAAATTAAATCAATAATATTTCATTACTTTAATTTAATATTTAAAATTACAAATTAAATCATCTTCAAATTGTTTGGATCAATTTTTATATTTATCGATTAAAATATAATTATTTTCAGTCATTCCATGCTGATCTCCATCAGTATAAACATCAAATTGAGGTGTTTAATCAACTAACCCAAAAATTAATAGCAGTATATCAACAAGATGATACAACGAGGGTGAAAAAAATGACTGAAACAATTAATCAACGTTACAACAATCTAAATACAAGGTTAAAAAAAAAACAAAAATAAATATAAAAAATTAAAATTTATTTTTTTGAAAAAAAAAAATTAATTAATTAATTATAAATTAATTTTTTTTCAGTATAATAAATCGTGGTAAATTATTGCACTCAGCAATGAATTCATTGCATAATTTTGATCGTTCATTGGACAAGTTTTTAGCTTGGCTAAGCGAAGCAGAGTCATCAATGGAGGGACTTGAAGGTGAAGCTGATCGGTTAGGTGGTAGACGAGATCAAGGAGCACTCAGACGACCACAACACCAGCTAAAGGTAAGCTTAAATTATAAAATTAATAAAAAAAAAAAAATCAACATATTAATTAAAATAAATCAATAATAAAAATTGAATTTATTAATTTACATATAATTAAACAAATTATCAATTTTTTTCGTTTATTAATTTGTTAAAATATATTTGTATATTTTTAATATTTATAATGATAGAATTTAATTGGAAGTTACGATTCAATTTGTGTTATGATATTCATATGTTATACTGTAATATACATTTACATTGTTTGTGTCCTCTCATTGAACCGATGTGAACAGGATTATTATTTCAATATCAATCATCCTCATCGTAACAGTAACCATCTATTTCACCCCATTGTCAACAGACTCTCCATCATAATAATAAGGTTTTTATTTTTTTTCTGTTGGCAATTAAATTTAATATTATTTGACTCTCAATCTGATCATTTAAATAACTATTTCATTGTTTTAGAAATTATTTATGTTATATTTTTTCCTCGTGAAATCTTTTTATTATTTATTGAATTATAATTTGCTTGATAGTTTCTTTATAAATAGACGAGAAAAAAAGTATGTCGGTTAATGGATGCACCATTTGTAATTTAAAACGGCTATAGACAATTCTTTTTTTTTTTTTTACTTTATCGCAGTCTGAGAATGACAAAGGATCGATAGAAAAGTCGGCTTGAGGGTTACCCATTACTTTGCCAGCTTATTTCGTTGCAATCACCAATGCTATACTGATCTTTCCTGTGTTTTATATATTGTCTTTTTTTTTTTTTCTTTCGGCTAATTTATGTATCGTGGAATTAACAAATTTACGTTAATTATCAGCCGGATATTTAGATACATCAAGTACTTTGATTATCATTTTATCAGCTCATTAATTATCAGGTTTTCTAATGTTTTTATCATGCAAATAAATTGTTAATTAGCATGGACTTAATTTTATTAATGATGATATGATATTCAATTTAAATTAACAATATTATTAATTTATTATTTTTACATATTTATTTAAAAATAGATTTAGGGACAATTAAAAATTTAGCAAAATTTTAAAAATAAATAAATTAATATTTTAGTTGAAGAGTTAAATTAAAAATAATAAATATTATGATTTAAAATATGTTATTTTTCAAGCTTTTTAATATTTTGAAATTTATATATTTGAGTCAAGTGGTTAGCATTTAATCGTAAACTTTGGGTTCGATGCTCTTCTAACTTTTTCGATCGAAATAATACGCGCCTGCGTTTTGCACAAAGCTTTTTTTTTTGTGTGAGCTTTGCGTATCGCAAAAAAAAAAGCTGTAAACAGTCGGTAATACAGGAGGGATGAAATTTAAGGGATGATTTTTGTTGACCAACTATTATCTGCAATATCAACTGATAAAATTTAACTGAAAATTTATTTTACCCTCTAAGGGATGATTTTCTTACTGTCGATAAAATTTCTACATTGCTAGAAAATTATTTTTTATCAATGGTTTTTATGTTTATCAACTGCAAATAGTTTATAATATATTTACAGTTGTTTAAATGACTTTTAAAAATTTCTACTTTGACTAGAGATTATCAAAAGATATTTTTATTTATCACACAAGTTGTTGTAAATATATTATAGAAAAAAAATGAAGTGAAAATAAGCAGTTAATTATTATTTTCTACTCAAAGTATTTAATGTAATTTTTAATTATTTTTCTTGCCAGTTTTTTTGATATTTTAATACTTGAAATTACAAATAAATATAAATAAATATTTAATTTAAAAAGTATACATATTAAATTGAATTTTCAAACCAAAATAAAGTGATAACGTCGTCAGCAGATGACAAATATTATATATGCATACGAGAAAGTTTTGAATTGAACTATTTGTCTGATTGTACGTGCATGGCCTTTTGGTCTCTTTTTTTTTCATGCATTTATGCACATGCCATATCCACAATTTCTATCTTAAATACGTGATCATAATTTATTTAATTTAATATATATTTAAAATTATTATTGTAGCTAATAATTTTTTTTTTTTGGTAATTTATTTTATTAAATAATCACGAGCGTGTGACAGAATTTACAAAAAGAAAAAAGAAAAGTCAAACGCAATGAATAATTCAATTTATAATTTTTTGACTTTTTTGGTATCTTCAATCATGAAATGAATGAAAATTTTAAGTCTAAAACTATTTTCATGTTTCGTTATTTTCTACCATTTGCTAGTGGAATACTATTTTCATGGAAGATTGATCACTCGTGCGATTTTTAGATGCGACAGAATTGCCTGGAAGCGTTGAAATAGGAGGCATTACGAATTCTCAGGGCGAATTTTGTGCTTGGCACTTGACACCGTAAAAAATAACTGAGTCTCTGACGAAAAATATAAAAATAAAAAAATATAAAGTAAGTCTCAACGTCACTTGAGTTGCTATTATTCCAGGATTTTATGGCTTATCACAGCAAAAGTTTCATTTTACAGAAGCTTTAGTGAATCTTTTTCCTTTTTTTCTATTTATTTTTCATGATAAAGATTATGAAATTTTCTTTTTTTCCATACATAATGAAAAAAAAATAAAATTCTTGTTGTTCAAAAATAGAAATAAAATTTCAATGAAATGAATGGAATCTTGTAATTGGTCTAATGTTGCTCAATTAACGTTGAAGAACTAAATTCCATTATAGACTTAACAACTTGCTAATTGCTCTGAAATTAAAAAAAAATTGTTTAATAAACAATTTGTAATTTATAAAAATTTACTAGAAATAATTATTTCTATCTTATTGATTGTTTGTTGTTTCGATAAATTTTTTATCTCTATTGACAAAAAAATGTCTGAGAAATTAATTGTTACTTTTGTACAAAAATTGTTTGTCTTTTTAAGAGTTTCTTTTTTTTAATTTTGATAAAATTGTCTAATATGTCAAGAACACGTTGCTGTTGTTGACTGTAGACAGGTAACAAGTCCTGTAATATCGTAACGAGCTGTCGTTGACGCATTTATTTTTTATATCATCATTTACTCAAAAAATATATCACAAAAATGTTATTAAATTTAACAATGAAATTTATCATATTGATATTAATAAATAGCAAAATAATTGTTTGTTAGTAAACTTTAAAATCACAGTGAAAAATATTAGTTAACGTGGAAAATAAATTGCATGAAAATGCAAGAGAAATTAATTTAAATTTCAGACAAAAAATATTATCTTTAGAAAAACAAGAAGAAAAAACAAAAAAAAAAGAAAAATGTTTTACTTGTCGGTTAAATTGTGAGAAGGAAAAAAAAATTAAATCGATTGTTTTGATGCAGTGCCTTTCTCATGCTTGTTTTATCTGACAAAATAAACTTTCCGATAATCTATGTTGCAAAAGGTTGTGCTTCAATTTATTGGCAAATTGTGAGGTACAACTTTGAAGACCCATAAATGATCATCTCAATTCATTCAATCTCAATCGTCGATCATGAAACAAATCTACATTTGAATATTTTTTTTCCAACAAATTTAAAAAACATTTCCAAAGAAAAGAACCAATCAATCAATACCAAAAAAATTCACGATTAACTTTGACTTCTTTTTAAATTTTCACAAGATTTTGTAGACTGGACATTTTACATAGAAACATTTGAAATTTTTACAAATATTGAACATGAAAAAAAAAATAAACAGCCAGATTTATTTTCACTTCCAATTTCTGTGTGCCAAGTTTTTAAAAAAATTGTGAGAAAATAAACTCGATTATTCAGCTTGAAAGCATCCATTTCTAAGATCATTATTTACTATTGTGTTGCATTTACACTTTTTTTTTTTTTTGTTTCAGTTTCATGCAACTTTTCTATGCCTTTTATTTTACGCTTCTTATTTTCAACAATTTTTTTTTTTCTTTTTCATTTTTATTATTTTCCATTTCTTGAAATTTAATGAACACCTGCACTTTATTTTCACTTACTTTTCATTTTATTCATTTGCCAGTCGTATATTAATTTAATACTTTCATTTTATAACTCAGAATCAATTTTATATTCTAGCTTTAAAATTTTATATTTACTTTATTTCATAAGAAAAAAAAATTGCTTCAATATTTAATTAAAATTATTTGTATTGTTTATATTTTTTTTAATTATTTTTTTTTGTTACGATCTAATAAATTTCCTGTAAAATTTATATACACCAGATGTTGCACAGTATTTTCAAACCGTGTGTGTAAAATCTCAAGATATCTGACAGAATTTGTACCACCACCTCCAGACGATTTATTTTCTTGTCCAGCAGCTTTTCGAGCTCATCCAGGTGGACAATAAACCCCAGTCATCTATCCTGCAATTTCTTCTCGATAAAAATGTACATATATTTTTTTTTTCGATATTTCTATATCCTACTCAATTCGTTGACAATATAAAATACCATTCTCACGTTTTTTCTTATTATATTTTTGGCTGGACGTGCATCTCGATTGACTTGCTGTAATATCAACCAACAAAATATATATAATAATAGTAAAAAAAAAAACTCTACTATACTATTTCTTTTTATTTTTTCTTCAACATAAAAAAATAGTAAAAATAAAAAAATAAATAAATCTCATAGCATATGGGTGTTTGGTATTGAACGTATATGAAAAAATATTCTCCATTTTATACAAAGCATATCATTTCTCTCTCCCTTTATGTATGTATGAAAAAAAAAAAATTCCAACTGTGATTTGCGTTTTCGTATATATGCGGTGAGTCGCTTATCAAAAGCGCATATATTCGCATATCGTTTGAAAATTTATGCTCAACGAAATCTAGTAACTGGTGCTATGATATAAAGAGAAAAAAACATTTTTTCATTATTTTTTTTTTTTTTGATCCTACATACAACTGGCTACATATAATATTATCTACTGTGTACACTGGACCTAGTTATCGCATTAAATATAAAAATACACTATTGACGTGAAAAAAAAATAATAAATATAAATAAATAAATAAACCTAGGAAGTATACGATAACTTTTTTAAGCTCAAATAAGTGTTTTCCAATTGTTGCACGAGGGACACACAACTTTAAACACGATAAAGCTCTATTTTTTTTTTTTTTTTAACAGTATTCTATTGGGTGTTGTAAATATCACCGAGCTAGAAAAACAACAATTGTATTTACTTTTTACACTTTCAAGAAGCCGATTGTTTTCATTATTTCAATAGCAATCTTTTTTTAACATCTGTATTTTTTATCGTGTGGTTTTTAAAGTTGGCTGTCGTATACAGAAAATGTCCCAATAAAATTCGTAATTGTTTTTTTATTCAAGTCTTGTTATTATAAAAAATAATCTTTATATATTTTTTACCAAAATGTCTAGGCTCTTATTTATCTACCTGCATTATTAAAATATTTATTTAAAAATTCACAAGTAGTTTTAATCTTTTTTAGACATTACACAAATATACAATTAAAAAAAAAAAAATATCCATTGAACTTTTAAATCAAATAAGGTTAAAAGGTTAAAATAATTATTACATCATTATGTTGATAATAATAATAATAAATACTGAATAATCCATTTTTAAATTTTACATATGTAAAAAAAATATATAAAATTTGATATAAAAGAGTAATACTTGATGCCATTACCTCTTCAACTTGGTAACCTATATTCATATATAAAAAAGTACTTAAACAACGGACTATTCTTTTCTCACAAAGCCACTTGTATATAATTCTGTAAAAAATAGTCATAGGTTGTATAGTAGAGAGTCACAAAACTCCACCCATATCGTCTAGTTGAATACAAGTTGTATTAGCAAGTGCCATACTCTTCATATACACACTGCATATATATAAAACTTGGTTTTGAGCTTTCAGTTTTATATATTCTCATTTTGTTACATCCGTTTTACATAGAGCCATATTCAAGCAAGTATCTTTTGATGTTCTTTTTAAATATTATATATTTATTCAAAATGAGATACTTATTTTTTTTATAATTTAATATTTAATAATAATAAATTATTATTATTATTATTTGTTCAAAGAGAATTTTTAAATATATATTTTTATGTGTTACCACATTTTGAGAGAGAGTCATATATAATTGTTGAGACTAATATGTGAATAATTATTAATGAAAGTTGTTTGTGTAATGGAATGCAGAAATAAGAGAATATTTTAATGTATATATGTATATTGTTCATTTCTCGTTTAGCATTTTACTTCTGATGTGGTTAGATAGTACTCGTTAACGAACCTATTGTGGTTGCTCGACCAACATTTGCTCCACTAATTCTACGTGTTACATCCAGCTTCAATTTGTTGGCATTTCATCTTCAAAATTCTCCTCAATTTTGTCCTTTATTTTTATCATATATTTACCCTTTTTTGTGTCTAAATAATAGTTTCGAAATATATTAAATATTCAAAATTTATGTCACAAATTCACAAATTATTTTCATGTCAAATTTACTGTCTAGACTCTTTAACTTTATCAACAATTATTTTGTGAAAATTAAATATTTATATATGAAATTAATGATTTAAAAAAAAAAATTAATTTTCAAAGTTTTAATTCAAGCTTACAATGTCTGGTTTTCTCTCTGAATCTGATGTGGTCTCTGAGTTTGTCACCGCAGATTATTCACTTATTTTGCCAAGTGTATATGTATATATAAATAGAGCTTTTGTGTTCATCCTCTGTCAGCCAATTTTGTGTGTTAACCTTTTAGAAAATTTTATTTAATGTACCTTTATACTACCCGCATGCACTTTATAATAATTCATATGGTATGTGTCAGAGTGCAAAATCTTTAATGATTTAATTTCTTCATTTGTCATGAAAAAAAAATAGAACCGTCAATCTTTATTATTTCTAGATGGTGCTTTTTTTACCTGAAAAAATTTCAGTGTGACAAATAATTAATGAAGTTTGACTGTGGCGCTTGCGCTATTTCAAGTTTATTGAACTTTCAAGTTAAATTCTATTTACCAATTTTTATCCTTATTCAATAACATTCTTCAACCTGAGAGGATTTAATATGAATGCTGGGCTAAACTTTAGTTTGGGCTGTGTATTATTTTTATTTTTATATATTTGTCGTTGAAAAAATGAGAAAGCCGATTGGTATATCATATAAAAAATATAAAAAAAATACACATGAAATTGTCACAAGCACTTGGTGTGAAAACCGATCAGTGTATCAAATGTCATAGTGAGGGCATATTGATGCTGTGGTGAGATATTAAGTTGCCCCACCGAACGCAATTCATGACAGTTTTGTGGATCCATCAATTTTCATATTTTTAAATTATTTTTTAATTTTTTTTTCCATTGACATTTACAACTAGAAAATTATATGATTTTTCTTCAACTTTAAAATGCAAATAATCTTGACGAAATTTTTTCATCGAGTTCGACAATATTATACAAATTATTTCGAAATTTCGAAATAAAATTATCCTCGTTAATCACTGTGTATAATAATGGAATTTTTTTAAAATCTTGATAATTAATTTTTCAAGAATTTTAATGATGAAATAAAATATTCACTTTATAAATAATTATTGTTAGAAATAATTATTCTCTATTAAAATTATAAACAAAAAAAAATATAAAACGTCAAGACTCTTGTACATTAATTGCGATAAACAAAATGTTTTCTGAGCTTTAAAAATTTTATTGAGCTTTTCCTAAATTGATAGTTTAAAGACTGACAATTTTCTCTAATCATCATGATAAATAAATTGACAAAATATATTTTATCAAGTATACTATAACGGTATAATAAAAAATGAAGTAAAAAATAAAAAAAAAACTTCAGGGTCAACACAGAAAAAAAAATGAGAAAGCTATCCTAGACGTACAGTGGTGAAAAAAAAAAAAAAAAAAGGATAGTTGTTGGGTAAAGCTACGTGCTTTTTCTTCTGCAGAATTTATATGTGCGCTTGTGTGTTATTGCAGAGTAAAATAAGACGAAAAAAAAAACAGACTCGAGTGTTGTACTCTCGATAGTTTTTTTGAATTTTTTTTTGTATATCTATATTAAAGGTGAGAAGTGTATAGACATGTATGTGAAAAGATGTGAGAATGCGCCGGTCAGAGTTGCTGGTAATATTTATGTGTACTGGTATCTGTTTTGGGCGCAGGCGTCTATTCACAACTCGAATCCCGCGGCCAAGAAATAGAATAACGCGGCACTCCGCCCCCGACACAGCAGCCACGCGACTGCTTGTCTTACAGGGTGGTCTGTCAATATTATAACGCGTATATTATTATTCCGGTTAACATATTTTTTTAAATTTCATCTTATTATTTTTAAATGATGCAAGTACCGATACGGCCTAATTCATGAAACGAAAAAGAAAAATAAAACATAATTATTAAGTGTAACTAAACTAGTTTAAAATTATTATCTAAATTTTAAATAATTAAATTAACATAGCAAAATACAATAATTTAAATTAAAAAAAAAAAATAATTTAAATATCGGTGTGGTAGTAATTGATGACAGTATATTGAAGAAAAAAAAAGAAAAAAAAATTTCATAATAATCGAGGTGTAAAAAACAGTGGTACACATACGTGTTGAATTTATAAAACGTGTGTGCATTTATGTGTCATGATAATTAGTTGTATGCATATAGACACTGTTTAAATAGATATATAATTTTTAAGTCGAAAAATAAAAGAATAAAAAATTGGTGCTGAATAATGTTGAGTACATAAACGTATGTTAAAAAAAATTGAAATGATATATTATTCATGTCTATTGTTTAAATAATTCACAAAAAAAATTTATATAGTTTAATGAATTAAAGTTGATTAGATAAATAATAATTTAATTTTAAAAATATATATTATTATTTGAAATAAAAAAAAAAAAAGTATATAATAAATACAGAAAATAATAAAAAGTTTATTTTAAAGTTACAAAGTACAATAATGAAAATTTAATATCAAGAGGAAATTGATGCTTAAAAAATAAAAAAATAAAAAAGCTTACAAAGTGATTTCGTACATTAAAAGCAATATTATTTTATGATTATTTTATTTCGGGTTTGAATTGTGAGTGATAAATAAAAAATGTAAATATAAAAATATATAATAATCTGCAACAGACAAGTTCTATAATAGGAAGACGATTGGTGGCACTCAAGTCCAAGAAACGTTGAACACAACATCTGGTCCTGCTCAAGCAGAAAATCAAGACTAACACAAGGCTTGAATATTTTTTCTTATATTCATTATCTTGTGCGTTGTGAGCAGTGGGCCAAGATTAAATTTCAAGGGCACGTAACTAATTTTATTAGCTACTGGTTAACTTGAACTTAACCAAGTTAATCAAAGGATTAATCATCAAGCTATTTCTATATTTAATATAGAAACTCAGTGAAGCCAATTAAGAAACAATTTATATTAATGCACTTGTGATTTTAAAATTATCTAAATGTATTAATACAAAAAAAGATATATAAATCTATTAGCTATTTTGTAAATTTAATACAAAAAAAGATGATTGATGATCCAGGAATTTAGATCCAATCGTGTGGATCTTACAAATATATTGCAAATGGGAGAACCGATACCTGCCCCAAGCCCGCAATCAAATGGCGGTGTCAAGCAGAAACCAACCAGTTTGAATCTTGCCTTGGGCTCTGGTTACTATCGTAATACAAATGGACGTGTAAGCTTGAATGATCTTCATCAACAACACGTACCTCCAATTATCGGTGGTGGAAAACGTAGTAATAATAGTATTAATAATGGTGGTGGTGGTGGTACAAAATCAATTCTTTCAAATTCTATTGATAACGAATCCTCAAAGTTATCTCAATTATCATCATTATCATCATCAATACAAAATTGGAATTTATCTGATAATAGAGAAGAATTTTTGGAAGCTCAATCACCACCATCACCAACACCAACACCAACAGGAAATTCAGCATTAAATAATGAACATCAATATTATTCATCAAAACAAAATTTCATTCAATCACAACAAGAACAACAGTCATCACCAATACGTCAATTATCATCAAAAAGTCCAAATCACAATGGTTTTACATTATATACACCACCAGCTCCAATACCATCATCTGGAACAAATAAAGTTAAACCAACACTTAATGGAATATCACAAACAGCAATTCGTCGTTCACATAGTATTGCTGCACCACCTTATAATATTAAATCACAAAATTTGTATGGTCAAACAAATGAAAGAACAACACAACAATCATCATCAACAAATGGTACAATACTTACATCAAGTGCAACATGGTCAAATGGACTTAGTGATGCTACAAAATTTAATAATACACAAACAACAAATACATCATATGGAATTCCACGACGTTCACAATCAGTTATAAGTACACCAGTTACAACAACCCAAAATATATCACAAGAATCATCAATTATTCAATCAAATAATTCACGTAATAATATACCACCTTCAACACTATGGAATGGTCAATTACCAAGACGTCCACATAGTATTGCATCAACACCAGTAACCGCATCAGGTAATTGTAATAATTTAACAACAACAAATAATAATATTACAATGCAATGGGGTGCTTCAAATATGCCACTACATCAACCAGTACCAAAAAGATTATATTCATCAACTTTACCACATCCACAACCACCAACACCAACAACACAAAATAATAATTTAAATATATTAAATAGCGTTGGTAATTGTAATACATGGACACCTGGTGCAGCATTACGTAATCGTCCACATTCAATTGCTTCAACTCCAATTGGTGCATTAACACCAGCATCACCATCTGATTCTGGTTATCGTTCAATACCATCATCATCAAGTGATTATCAATTATTAAAATCACCATCACAATTATTAAATAATAATAATTATCAAAATAATGATTGTCAAAGTGCTGTTAGAAGATTATCATTACCAACATCAGCACAATCAATATTACGTGCTACTGGACCAAAAACAAGTCAAACATTTCATAGTTTACCATTTAGACCATTTACATGTGGTGTATCACCAAATGGTAATCCAATTTTTATTGGATGTACACATCTTCATAATAATACTGGTAATTTAAATTCTAATAATAATAATAATGGAAATACAAGAGTATCAACACCAGCAGTTAGTCCTGCACATGCATTAACAACATCTCAAGCAATACAACAGTTATTAGCACAACCACGAAATGGATTCAAAATTGTTGATGATAAAGTTTCACTATTTATTGATATTCTTGATACGCAAGAACGTTTTGCTCAGGTCAGTTTATTTTTTTTTTTTATTCATTAGAAAAAAAAACACAAAAGACCCAAAATTAAAAAATGCACACAAAGTAAATTGCTTTATTTTTTGAAATTTTTTTTTCTTCGTAATGAGATGTAAACAATTTAAGAAAAAGTAGAACTTTATAAATGAGATATTTTTTTTTTTCTTTGCTAAATTGCTTGCTATCAATTTAAAAAAAAAAAATAGAAAAAAAAAATTAGTTTGATTTTTTATTTCTAATGTTATTAGTTTTATGTTCTTTTGTAATTTTAAGAACCACAATTTTTTTATTTTTTTATTTTCTATCTACATTTATGTATGTAAAGTTTCCATACAAAAGTATACGGACATATAAATTTTTATGACACAATATTAAGCATGGTCTCATCAACCAAGTAATAAAATGTGAATTTTATTTTTTTTGTCTACCATTGAAAAGCAAAATTAAATTTAACTATGTATGATAAAATGACGTACTCATGTAAAAGGCATTTTTATCTTTTTTTTTTTTTCATAAAGAATTTATTCAAGAATATTTTGTTTATATTTTGAATTTATTATTAATATTATCATAAAGTTTGGGATTATTAATTTTTATAAAAATTATATTTATCATAAAATCTATTGTGGAAAGAAATTGTAGTATCAAAGACATTTGAGTCATTATCATCAATATTTTATTGAAAGCTATTAACCAACGTTCGTTCATTACAAAGATGAATTTTTTTTTTTTAGTTTTGTTAATTTCTTATTTTATTTTTTACTCAAGGTTAATGAAGCTTCAGTCTTCTATAATTCCTGTAGACATTGACGTCAATGTTTCCTGTAAAAGTGAAAAAAAAATAAGAAAAACAAAAAACTAGTCAAGTAAAAAATAAAAAATAGTAAAAAAAATTTTCTAAATCCTTTTTCTCTGTATAAAACGTAAACAATTTTTTTTTTTTTTTTATATAATTTTAATTCCTAGTAAACTAAAAAAAAAAAAATTTATTATTATATTTTTTTCCATCTATAAATTTCATTAATTTATTTATTAAAAAAAGAAATAAATAAAAATTAGATAATAATTATTTTTCTTGAGATAAACTTTAAGCATAATTTATTTTTACGTTGGACATTAGTTTGTGCAAAGTTGTTGTACATCTGGAACAAACTGGATAATTATAAAATTATATAGTGTAGATAGTTGGGCCCTTCTTGAGTTAACTAGTTTCAACATCCGACACCCAGTTAATTACAATTGTCCAATGAGTTGACAATATCTTCGTTTGCTTGTACATCTAGACTACTGATTAGACAAAATGGTCTTATCTATAGATACACAATAAATACAGTCAAAAATATTTACAATAATTATCAACAAATTATCATATTAGCTTGATGATTTTTAACAATTAAATTAAAATAAAATATAATTATTAAATACGATGCCAATTGCCAAGTTCAAGGTCAAGATTTATTTATTTATTTTATTTTATTTTTTCTTATCTCACCGGAGAAATAATTATTTATTAAAAATCAAATAATCAATAATATTTTTAATTATTCAGCTTCATTTTAATTTAAAAAAAAAATCAATTTATTTATATTTTTATTTATTTATTTATATAATTTACTAGTGTTAATTTAAAAAAAAAAAAAAATTAAATATTGACATTGATTTTCAAAGTTTATTTATTTAAATAATTACAGGCTTTAAAAATAATATATAGTTAAAGTATAATAATAATAATAATAGCAAAATGAAAAAAAGAATTATTTTATGTTTTTTTTTTTTGGATTTAAATGCTTAAAAGAATAATGATTGTGATAACAATAAATGAGATGTAAGTGTCCGTCTAATTCCATCTTCATTGTTATCACAAAATGGTACAGACAAATTTAAGAGCTTATCATGATCCCAACAAGTTTCTCTCTTGCTTCATTTATTATTATATATACAGATATAACAAACTCCTGTGTATATAACATCTTGTTATACGAGTTGAATTACAATTAACGACATCTTGTTTTACAATTTATCCAGATTGTATTCAACACAAATTAGCTTTTTAATTTTTCTTCTTTACTTTTTTTTTCCATTGATAAAATCAATTAATTTTCCAACGTTTTACGATAAACCCACTGTACAATATCACTCATCTATTTAATTTAACCCTAAGTATTAAAAAAACCAGACAAAATTTTCTTAACAATTATTTTTTTTTCTAATAAAATAATTTAAAAAATTGTTAAACATATTTAAGTATCAAAAAAAAAAGCTTCAAAAGTTGTTGATTTTTTTAGTATTTTGTATTGAATTTTAATTAACATGATAGCCAATCATAAAAATTGATATCACAATATTTAAAATTTTTTTTTTTTTCATTTACTTTTGAAATGGAAAATACCTCTTGATATATTTCCATGAATATTTTTTTTTTCAAGCTTTTTTTTTAAGCCATTTTTCCTTGTAGAGCTTGTGTATCTTTTTTTTTTTTTTTTCAATTAACATTATGTAGTAACTAGGTTGTAAATTGACTTGATAATTTCACAGAAATATTTTCCATATTTTATATCAACTATAAGTATACAAAAAAAAAAAAATCTTTCCATCATGCCGAAGTTGATATTTCCAATTAATAAATTTATTATCAATTTTAAAGTATTTCTACTCAACTAGAAGCATATGATAAAGAAAGAAAAATAAATCCAAACACAAACATTGTCATCGATTAGTTATTGTACTTTGATAAACAAAATAAAAACTAAATAAATTGTTAATATCAATGGCTCTTTATCAAGCATGAATATATTGTGAAATGAAAATCATTTGATCGTTTAACACTCGATTGATTATATAATTTTATCATTATTAATTCATTGATTCAAAGCATGTTGAACTGTGATTGTCTATATCCATTCTTCAATCAAAAATAATAATCAATAGTTCAACAAACAAAACAACAACATCCACAATTTAGTTATCACATGTACATCCTAATCTCGTACACATAATTCAACTATTTCCTCGATGGATCCATATTATTCCAACTGGCATTCATCCTCTTTCGTGTTTCTCTGTCTCCATCAAATTTATATACAAAAAAATATTATCAGCACGACATCTTGCCTTGCAAAAATAAATAATTTATTGCGTTAAAGTTTTGTTATATTTATTTGATATAGTACTTTTTCCATTACTATTTCATTTTTTTTTTTAAACCTAAATATATATTGCTTATTAATAACAAACAAACTGTACGCGTCATATTACCACAGCGTTATGATTATTATTATTTATCAAGGTGATTAATTTTGGTCATTGTTGTGGTATATTTTACGGTACATGTGTGTAAGTTACATATTATATCTACCACACCAGTGCCACGACAACATACCCCAGTAAATTTGTATGAACACTTTTTTTTTTTTTTTTATTTTTTTACTTTTTTACCAAGCCAATCATCCTTGATGCTCTCTTGCTCTCTCGCTCTCTCTCCATATATCTACCTGGAGTATCCATTCACTTTTTTTTTTTTTCCCTTTCGACAAAATGAAATATTTATTTTTCATAAAATGAAATACCATGGATTTATTAATGTGGGAATTGAGACATACATGATTCAAACAATGGTGTATTTTGTTGATGAGATTTAGTATGATAAAGTTTAATTTAAAACTTGAAATTAACTTTGTTTATGATGAGTTAACTATTAATGAATTTTTAAAAATTTAAATAAATTTTAATGACAAATATATGTCACTTGGGAAATCAGTTGTTACATGAAATTTTAAAATAATTTTTTATATTCATAAAATTTTTATACAATAAACATGCAAAAAAAAATATCAAACAAAATTTAACATAAATCAAATCTTGGTTTTCTTAGAATAATAATAAAAATAAATTTATATATTTGTAAAAACCTTATATAAAAGTTTAAAATCAGTTTTTTTTATAAATTCAAGAAATATGTGAAGTTGAAGATATTTTTTTTATTTTTTTCTGACGCTAAAGAATGGTGCTGTCCATTGTCGCGTGCATCGTTGCACTTTTATGAGAATACAAGAATACAAAGCGACAATGATGTACAATGAAACTAAAAATATTTTAGACATGTGAATTTCAAGATTGTTTGTCATTTATCAAGCTTGATCTTGGTGGTTTTTTTTTCATCCGACATTTCATGTTATAAAATAATTAATTTGTCTTGAAAGGGATTATTCATTTGAAACCAGACAATGCAACATTTTTATTTATTTTTTTATCAAAAGGATTAAGTTTGCAAGAAGAATAAAATTTCTTGTGATGATTCTCAATAATCTACCATGAGAAATTTATTTTTTCATAACCCTCATAATTATTTTTCTCCACTAAAAACAAGTTTGTAAGATAAAAAATTATTTATCAAACTCCAAGTGTTTTAATACTTTTTAAAATTTTTTTAAATACTCAAAAATTTATTTTGAACAAATTAAATAACTAATCTTTGTTGTAAATATTATAAAAATTAAATAGTTTTAAATTTCAATAAGATTTTATACGATGTATGATAACAAGAGAATTATATTAATATAATATTTAATGTAACAGGATGTTTCAGTACCACACTACCATTTGTACTGAACCACAAAAGTCTAAGTACCTTAGATAGAATAATAATACCTTTTTGTAAATATATATCTATGCTAGCGTGTCTAGCACATGATAGAAATCCAGCTGTTGTTTCTATCTAGCAAGGGTATGTCTTGTCTCTTCCAACGAAATAGTCCCTTTTCTCAGCGTTGGTCTTGAGGGCCAAAAGCCTCGTATATCACTAATCAGAATTCTCTTGAGAAATGAAATTCGAGCGGCCAGTATTATCATGGGAATTTTCCAAGGAATTGGTATATGTGTATTTGTGATAGTAACACACTGAAACTCTGCCAAAACCAATTGATTATCATCTAAAACTTTAATATATGATATATCAATTCTAGCATAATTTTGGACTGTCCTATAACCTTTTTGGACATCGTATTACATGTGCATTTGAATAATGAACATTACGTGTTACATATTATAAGACATACATATATCATTGTGAAAATTTACATGCCAATTTGATTTTTATGTCACTGGTGCTATTATATATTTTTGTCTTTCAAACAACTAACGAAATTTAACCAAGTCACATTCATTACTATTTTCCAAAGAACATACATTTTTATTTTTATTTTTTCAAGTGTACTAATTAATGTTTTCTGGTAGATAATAGACTGACTTTTTCAAGTGTTCAACTTGAATTCACTGGGTCTTTTCTATTCTGTCTTTGGCCTTGTGTCTTTATAGTTCGTATATGCCAAGTACTTTTGCTCGGATTTTATACCGACAATTTCATTTCTCATTCGTGTAAGGAAAGAAACTTATGCAATAGCATTCATTGTATATACTACACATATTTATAACAGTCAAGTTTTACCTCTTTGTCGTTTCAAGTTTTATTTCTCATGTATTTCATTCGAGTATTCTCTACCAAACTATTGAAAATTGCTCAATATTCATTCTGCTAGTGTATTATCATGTGTATCATCATCGATCCGACTTGTTTGTGGCGGAGATTCACTCGAGTTTATTCAAATTTATTACCAAAATGAAATAAAAAAAAAATTCATTTTATTTGAGGAATTAAATATACTTTGATTGATGGAGAAAATTTTTTAATCAAGAAACTTGATATTGACCAGTGTCATGTGATTCGTTTAACTTGTCCAAGTGAATTGGTGTCGTTTTCTTTTTTTTTCTTTCTCGTTTGTTTATAGGATAAGTTGTCGGAGATTTAGTTCAGGAAATTGGATGTCACATGGACAACCACTGTGTGCCCAAGATACCAATTTCATCAAATACATCCGAACACGTTTTCTAGTTTCCGCATGTCCATCCACGTAAATATTAGAAATGTTTTTTTTTTTGTTTAAAAATAAACAGCTTTTATCAAAAGAAAATTTACAAATTTAATTTTTTATTTTTTAATTATTTATAGTTGATACAAATTTTAGAAAATATCCATATGAAATTTTCAAGTCGATTCACAATCTAGTTATCACGTAATGTTAATTAACAGAAGAGAAAAAAAAAAATTCACGAGTTTTGGAGATGAAAAGAAAATGGTTAAAAAAAAAAATACATGAAAAAGTTAAAAAATATAATACGAAATTGTAAAAAAAAAATTAGAGACTAGACCTTTGAAGGCATTTATTTTTGTTCATTATTGTATAAACTGTTTATTCTTAAATATTTTTAAATGAATTTTAATTTTGAAAATAATCATAGCACCACAGTGCCACATGCGACATTCAAAAAGTACGAGTCTGACTATATATTGACTCATTCTACTTGGAGTCTGTCGACTCACCTCATTGGCTCCCTCACACTGACTGACGGTATTACAAATTTTTAAAATACAATATTAATAGAAAAAAAAAAACAAATTAATAATATAATAAATCATTAATTTAATAATTTTTTTATTCAATTAAAAATATAATATTTTAAAAACAAATTTTACAAGTCAAATTAAATTTTTTATATTTATTTTATTTTTCCGAAAGTAAATATTAATCTTCAATGTCAAATAGTGCAATCGGACATCCATGGATATTTATTCTTTGCTAATATAACAGGAGCCATTTATGAAAAAAAAAATAAAACAAGCATTTCGTCACCCATGAAAATCAATTTATCAAAATAATATAAAAATAATAAAAATTGTGTTGATTTTTAACTTGAAATATACAATAGTTCATAGCCTGGCACTTGTCCAAAATTCACTCTCTCTTTTTCCCTAGGGCTTTCTGAAAGTAACTAATTTTCTAAAACACGAGAGACCACTTGAACAGAGCTGTTGCCTACCGACAATTTCATAACGTCCTTTACTTTTTGTGTGGCGAGTTTTTCTGACACATTCAAATAATTTAATAACATAGTTTTATTTAAAAAAAAAAAACATTTATACATATTTATTTATTTTATTTACTTTCCATAAATATTTGAACAAGTTTAAATAACATATTCTACAGTTAATTAACTACTAAACAAAGAAAAAAAAATAATAGAAATTTATATAAATTGAATTGTTATCAAAAGTTTAAATACACATGAAACAACTATAAAATTTTATCAACTAATTTTTATATATTATTCTTTGTACAACTTGTATCATCTATATACATTTTCAAATTTATTTTTTTTAAATCCATACGTCAAGTTTAAAACGAATTAATGTGGCTTCGTCTCGACGAGTTTCCGATTCCCATCCGCATTAACCACCACAGTGGTCCAAGCTTAATTAACGGGAGATTAGCTTGGCCGCATTTCCGTTGCACTCCAACTTGGTCATCGCTGTTAAATCTACATTTTCGCGTTCGTCCAACTTTAGCACTGTGTTTTCTATACATACATATACTCAACTTTACTAAGAACTAATGCCAGTCCCTTATTCACATCTCTTTCCACGCTCAAAAACACACACCAATAAATTAACACACACACACAATTCACAAATAAATAATTTACCAAGCAACTTATAACCACACTGCATATATCGATTTATTATTTTAACAAAATAATTAAGACCTATTGTCATTCAAATAACACAAAAGTTTTGATTAAATTTATCATATTATTTTGATGATATATATAGTTATTTAAATATTTTATAATTAAATACATAATTTGTAAATTCGTCGATAAATTTTAAGTATATAATAAAGTTTTTAAGTATTAGACATTGACTATACTTTAATATAATCTTTTCATTATTAATTAAATTAATCATCCAAGCGTTCTTTTGAAAAATAATAAAATTATTTTATAAAAATTTTCATTTAAAATACCAAAGGTTAAACTTATTTATATAATTAAAAAGTTTTTTATTTTGTTTTTTTTTTTTCGATAGTTATATACACAACTGATTGCATAATTTGTGTAGATAAATGTAATTATTTTGATAATCAAAAAGTCACTTTTATATTATACTAAAAGTTATTATAATTCACCAAGAAAGCTCAGATAAATTACAACAACGTTGGATGATTAAAAGCACTGTAAAATAATGCAGCATGTCGGTCGATAGGTAAATATAATAAATTTTATATGAAAACACAATGAATTTTAGAATAATATGAAATTACCCTTGGGCAATTTTACTCGTCCAGTGATGCTACATTTTCCCTTGACGATGATATGATTATATTAATGTCTACAGTGTCACTAAAATTGTATTTTTAAACACTAACATTTTATTACAATGAGCATATACAATAAACATAAAATATACACGAGTATTATTTTATATTCAGCTTGGTTATTATTATTATTGTTGTTGCTATTATTATTTAAATAAATTTTTCAATGGGATCAGTTACATTCAGTTTTATAAAACTGAGATTAAAAAAAATTAAAAAAAAAAACATTTATTTGATAAGAACAGAATATTGTGTATAATAGAAATTAAATTTTTTTTTTTGTTTCGTGTGATTGATTGTTGAGTTGTTTTACGATTGAACAATTGACTTTTTTTTTTTTTATTTTTTGGTAATTTACTCGAGCGAAATGAAGAAAAATTAGATGACAATTAAATAATCAATATAAAAATCGAAAAAATAATATAAATAAGTAATATACAAAAAATATAATAATAGTAATAATATTCTGGCAAAAACATTTTTGGTGTTGGTTCTTTTTGCTAAAAAAAAAATACATTTTTTATCTTTAAAGGGGTGTTTGTAATACGAATTATAATTTTTCTGTTTTTTAAGGGATTACCCCTGCATATCTAGAGACCTCTTGCGTATGAAATTTAGAAACATAATATTTCTATGAGTGCGAACGAGATAAAAAAGAAAGAGAAAATCTTGTTTCTCACTTCAACTTGAGTATTTAGACAAAGACAAAAATTTATTTTTATTTATTGTAAAATAAAAAGGTCTCAAAGCCCTATTAATTTTTATATCAAAACTTTCCTTATTGTTTCCTCTATCTATCTGTAGTTTTTGAAAAAGCTATCTGCGTTTTCCATAAAATGGCTAACCAGGTTTCTAAAAACTAAACCGGACTCTCCATAAGAACCTATGTATAACCTTCAAAAAAGTAGCCTACTTTAGTAATTAATTATTAAGTAATTAGCTACAAGAAAATTATCAAAAAATTTGAGCGTATGTATTATTATTTCATTAATCTGCTTAAAAAATTTCAAGGCTCTATCTGCGTTTTTGATTGGTGGTGGTAATCCTTTAATTTGAAAAATTCAAGAAATATTTGAAATTAGCGTCTTCCATAAATTTTTATAACATAAATTTGAGAAAAAAATTTAGTTTATTTTATTTTTCATGTGATCAGTTCACATTTATTGGATTTTTCAGTTTTAAACAATAGCCATTTGATTTTATTTATTATATTTTACGTATATATATTGGTAATTCATTCGAGCAAGTTTCAATCAACACCACACCCGCATCTGTGCAGCGTATTTTTAACAATCGATCAATTTTAAACATTGCACTTTGCTCTTTTTTTCACACATATGATGATTTAACATACACATCATTCAAAAAAATTTCTATCACTTCATTAATCATAAAATAAATTTTTTTTTATACCACTGAAATGTTTGGGATACAAAAAATATAAGTAAATAAAAATATAATAATGAATTTAAAAATAAATAAAATAACATAAATAAATAATTGTTTTAATGTCGTATTTTATTTATTTTTTTGTATTTTTTTTTTTGTGATAACGTGGCTATCAATATCAATCATTGTATCACGAATCTATCACAAACAAGGTAAATGAAAAATCAACGCTATTTGAATTGAGTTATCTCGACATGAAACACATTCCATAGCGGATTGAATCGATTTACAACGAAATCGAATTGTTACTCTCCCTGACGTTTACACTAGAAATACAATTTAAATGTATTTTTGTTTTTTTTTATTTATTTATATTTTTATTTTTAACATTCTTTTTTATTCGCTGCAATAAGAAACTTGTTTTTTCTATTTATCTGTGATGATTGAATATTTTATCTATTTACTTGAAAAAAAAAAAAAAAATGAAATATATATAAATAAATTTGTAATTGTCAAGTGAAATATATATTTTAATGAATTTATATTTTTTTTTGAACGCTTTACTTTAAAAATAAATGCTTCAAGTAAATTTTCAATTGTCAGGGATAAAAATTAAAGGAAAATAAAAGAAAAAAAATAAGTCTATTTCAAGCAAAACGGTATATCGATCGTCACTAAATTATTTCGAGTGACCCATCTATAGGTAAAAGCGTCCGCCTGAGAAAACTGACCTACATCCTCTTCCGTAAGACATTTTTTATTTTTCATATGCCATGTTGGAAGACGTGACTGATAACTACACCGAGTTAAGAAAAAAAAAAAAAACCAGCCAGTAGAAATAAAAAGAAAAAGAAAATTATATTTCTACTCTACTGCGACAGAAGTTTTATAAATCATAAATTATAAAAAAATAATAAAAAATTGATGCATCTGAATAAAGTAGACAGTGTGTTGATAATGAAATATTATATATGATAAAAAAAAATATAATAAAATTATTTCTCCAAGACAAGATAAAAATTTTATTAATCAAAAAAATATGTAAATTAAAAGTAAATATATAATAAAATTAATTTTTATTTTTTTAAAGCTATTAATGTATTTTTAACAGCTGAAAAATTAAATGACAATATAGTAATCAACATAAAAATTAACTAATAATTATTTAAAATTTATTATTATAATATTTTAACAACAACCACATTTAAATTTATAAAAACAATAAATTATTAACAATATTAACAACAATTTATTTATACACTTTGATGATTTATTTGTTGTTAAGGATATTTTTCATTTATCAATATTCAATATATTTTTTATCTCTTATGTTTATTTTAATATCATAAAATCAAAATTAATATCATCAATTTATTTATCCTATATTGTTGTTATTATATCGTAAGTATGTATGATGGTTTTGTTAAAATAGATATACAATGTAAACATTGAGAAAATTGTTGTGTACGGATCACATCAAAGTTGCTGACGATGCATTCTCTCGGGAAAATGTGTGTTGTCTGGTTGCCTCGAAGCGATAACATTTTCGTATTATTTTGAATTTTCAGTGTATATCCTGTCTTGTTTTACAAGCATCCACTGGAGTTTGGACAATGCCAATATCCTTCTTCACATGATTCTCTCAGGCAACCATCAGCCTATCCATTTCCTTCAACCCTTTTGTTGAAAATGTTGTGTTGTTGTAATTTTTGTTGTGTTTTTGTTAACGTCATTTTATTTATCTTCATCATAAATGTCAGGCATACTTTTATCTTTATCATCTCTACATCAATAATGGTTTTCACTAAAGGTTTCATATTATACTTATATGCCTTACTCGCAAAATACAAAGCAGTTTATTGTTTCTTTGACAAACATTAATTACTTTTCTATATTGTAATATTGATATTATATTAATGAAAATTTACTTCAACAATGTACAAACTTACTAATATACTGATAAATTATTTTATCGATTATCAATATAACTTTTGAAATAAAATTTTAATTTTCATACAAATTTATTCATACTATTATCATCATCATCGTTTTGAAGTTGTTTTTATTTTTTTATTTTTTTTTGTTTAAAAATATTTTTATAAAGTTTTTCAGATGGGTTAAGAATATTCCAGCTGTAACTTTTGAATGACTATCTCATGCCTTTTTTATATCTGATATTAAGAAACTTTTTAATGATAAATTTTACGTTTCTAGTATCAAAAATAAGAGTCATTTGATGCAAATGATAAATTCAAAATAGAAAACATATTACAAGTATTTCATCAACTGTAATGTATATTTTTTATTAAAAAAAAATAATAATTTTTTTCTTTTATTTAAAATATATAGAGAGTTGGGAATAAAAATATACAACTCATATCTTATAACTTGAAACTCATAAAATATTTTTTTATTTTATTCTAAAAAAAAAAAAAAACTGATAATATGCATGTTATGTTATGTGGGTACTTTTAGACGAAACTACTTTTTCAAGTTATGATATATGTGCTTGTATTTTTCACTCGATAAATTTTACAGTAGCACAGTAGGAAAAAAAAAAAATTGTCATAAAAAATATGAATCGGATTTATACGAACTTGATGTGTTGTATTTTAAATCGAACATTTATTTTTTTATTTAAAAAAAATTTAAATAGATTAATTTTTACAATGCTAAGTAGTTTTGAAAGTAATTGGAATGGAAAAAAAATAATATATAAGAATTGAAAAATAAAAAAAATATATATAAAGTTTATAGTGATATTTTAATCCTAGAATTAAAATTCAAAAAAAGTTTGTATTGTCACAAATAAGCGTGGGAAAAAATTTCAAAAATCACAGCAATAGAAAATCAGTGTGGGATAAAAGTTAAAAGTTGCTTTTCTTATAGTTTGCATGTGTTGATAAAGGTCGTGGTTATATTGAGAAAAGAAAAAGCGGCAAACATTGAAAAAAGTTTTTCTTTTATGAAAAAAAAAAAAAAAGTTCTGCAGGAAGGTTATACATCCTCGGAAAAGATCAAGCTGCTCTACTCATAGTTGCTTTTTCGTTTATTTTTTTTATACTAGTTGTTCTCATTTTATTTTCACTTCATCTTACTTCCTCATTGCAAAACCAGTATGCCATTTGAAAACACGCTCAGTGTCTACATCTTGTATAGATATACCTCCGTATGTTTGTGCTTTATATTGGCTCTTTTTTTTTTTTTTTTATTTTTTTTTTTTCAACTGTTTATTTTTTATTATTTTTATTTAGAAAATGAATGGCTCTCATCTCAGGCAATATATTAATTTCTCTTTTTTTTATTTTTTTACTTTCCTTTTTACTTATTACAAAGAATATCTATAAAATTTTCAAGTCGATTCACAATCTAGTTATCACGTAATGTTAATTAACAGAAGAGAAAAAAAAAATTCACGAGTTTTAGAGATGAAAAGAAAATAGTTATAAAAAAAATACATGAAAAAGGTAAAAAATATAATACGAAATTGTAAAAAAAAAATTAGAGACTAGACCTTTGAAGGCATTATTTTTGTTCATTATTGTGTAAACTGTTTATTCTTAAATATTTTTAAATGAATTTTAATTTTGAAAATAATCATAGCACCACAGTGCCACATGCGACATCCAAAAAGTACGAGTCTGACTATATATTGACTCATTCTACTTGAAGTCTGTCGACTCACCTCATTGGCTCCCTCACACTGACTGACGGTATTACAAATTTTTAAAATACAATATTAATAGAAAAAAAAAAACAAATTAATAATATAATAAATCATTAATTTAATGATTTTTTTAATCAATTAAAAATATAATATTTAAAATACAAATTTTACAAGTCAAATAACTATTGATTGGCTTTTTTGGGCTCCGTGAAGTTGGCGCACAACTTCAACGTAGAAACTTCATATAGGGCTTAAAAGAAAGCTCTGAATTTGTAGTATTTTGTAGTAAAAAAATTAGAATTTGTAGTTCAAAAATAAAGGGTTAAAAGCAATTTTCTTCAAAAAATCGACTACGGACGTTACATATAGGTCAAAAATCTTTGTCAGAATTTGTAGTAATTTGTAGTGAAAAAATTAGAATTTGTAGTTCAATAGATTTCCCGGAAAAATAATTTATTTATTAAGGTATTTATAAAACAAGTTTAGTTTTTGTAAAAATTATCAAACTACAAATTATAATTTTTTCACTACAAATTGCAGTAAGTCTTTCTGCATTAAAAAAATATTACAATTTTTATTTTTGGCAATAAAGAAAAAAGTTATGCATTTGTTTACTAATATATCAGATAATAATTATTAATTAACCTTTCATTTATTGTTTAAAATAAAAAAAAAAAGTCTATTCAATGCAAAGAGACCTGCTGCAATTTGTAGTAGAATAATTAGAATTTGTAGTTTGATAGTTTTCAAGAAAAATAAACTTGCTTATAAATACCTTAATATAAACAAATTAATTTTCCGGGAAAACTATTGAACTACAAATTCCAATTTTTTTACTACAATTTTCTAAAACCATGTCTTTTTGGACGGTAGTGGTTCTGCAAAAAAAGAGAAAAGGAAAAAACGATTTTTAGTTGCCGAATTGATGGACGGTAGAGGTTCTGCAAAAAAGGAGAAAAGGAAAAAACGATTTTTCCTTTTTTCCTTTTTGGACGGTAGAGGTTCTGCAAAAAAGGAGAAAAGGAAAAAACGATTTTTCCTTTTTTCCTTTTTGGACGGTAGAGGTTCTGCAAAAAAGGAGAAAAGGAAAAAACGATTTTTAGTTGCCGAATTGATAGACGCTGGAGGTTCTGCAAAAAAGGAGAAAAGGAAAAAACGATTTTTAGTTGCCGAATTGATGGACGGTAGAGGTTCTGCAAAAAAGGAGAAAAGGAAAAAACGATTTTTCCTTTTCTCCTTTTTGGACGGTAGAGGTTCTGCAAAAAAGGAGAAAAGGAAAAAACGATTTTTAGTTGCCGAATTGATGGACGGTAGAGGTTCTGCAAAAAAGGAGAAAAGGAAAAAACGATTTTTAGTTGCCAAATTGATGGGCGGTAGAGGTTCTGCAAAAAAGGAAAAGCAAGTGTTATGATTTTAGTTGCCAAATTTATAGGTAGAAACATTCACATGAGCATCACTTCATGAACAATACATTTAAAGCTACATTGTACTTTTTTTCATTACCAAACAGATCTGTTCAGTAAATATTTATTCTTGACTTGAAAAAAAAATCCATGTTCAAATTTAGATACACAGTTTAATGTAAAATAATGTTAAAATTTTGAATAAGAATATTGACAATCAAAAATAATTGTATACAGCTTTTTTGATAAATAAAAAAAAAGTTTGAGAGAAAAAAAATTATTGGATATGTCTTAGTTTCCTATTGGGGTACACGATTCTTTGAAAGAACATGGAGCAACGTCATCATGGTCTAAATCGAAAAAAGTGATTCCATTTGTTCATTCTTCCGCAGAGAAAAGTGTAAAATGCTTGAGTGTGCAAGACGCATCAGACTATTCCAATATTTTCTATTATTTTTTAAACTGATGCTTTTCAAATTTCAACTATAACATTTCACTTTTTCATAGAATAAAGTTCTTGTTGGTATACACATATAAATATACAAAAAAAATTGTTGAATGTAGTAGATTTTGATATAAATAAAAGTGGTAAATCGATTTTATGGGATCGTGTTTAAATTGTATTTTTCTGTCACTCGCATTTTAAAATGACAAAAGAGTATTGCTAAATAGTTGGGAATATATATAGATTGAAAATTTTAGATTAATAAAAATATCAAAAAATAAAAAGTATGCGAGGGTGTGGTAGGGACATAGAAATAACAGGATATTGGGATTTTGCTAGGGCGTCAAAGTGAAATGCTAGATGCAATGTTGAATTGAGGCAGTGCGCATCACAACCACCACAATCCCAGCTGCACAGGAAATATCTATGTATATATATAAAGTTAGTTTTGACTCTTCATGTGGACGTTTAATACGCGCGAATACATGTACCCTCGGGGATGATGCACGCTTCATGAATACGCAATGAAATACCAACCACGTAAAACACTATTTCTGATGGTTGTTTAAAATTGACATTTAACCTTTTTTCTTTCATTGGTTTTTGTACTTTATTAAATTAGAAACTACAAATTTTATGCCAATTTAATTTTAGCATGTAACTTTGAATTAATTTTACAGCGAATTCTTTGTGATCTCAATCAAGCGTTATTCAATCAGAATGAAAAAATAAAAATAAATAAAATATACATTTTTTAAATTTTAGTATTCACAGAGAGATTTTAAAAATAGCCGGAATTGATAGAATTATTATGAATAAAATAGAATAATACAATTGTAAAATTTTATTTAATGAAAAACTAATAATTCTGGGTAAATTGATTATTGCTATTTTGAGGATGAATGGCTTTCATTCGGAGTTAATGTACAAATTCCATTTATTATTTTCCATATTTATAGTTGATACATATTACAAAAAAAATCCCTATGAAATTTTCAAACCGATTCACAATCTAGTTATCACGTAATGTTAATTAACAGTAGAGGAAAAAAAAAAATTCACGAGTTTTGGAGATGAAAAGAAAATGGTTAAAAAAAAAAATACATGAAAAAGTTAAAAAATATAATACGAAATTGTAAAAAAAAAATTAGAGACTAGAACTTTGAAGGCATTTATTTTTGTTCATTATTGTATAAACTGTTTATTCTTAAATATTTTTAAATGAATTTTAATGCAGACTATATAATCATTCTTTGCTGTCGATTCTCATTCTCCCTGTGACTCGGTATTACAAATTTTAAAATACAATATAATAAATCATTAATTTAATAATTTTTTTATTCAATTAAAAATATAATATTTAAAATACAAATTTTACAAGTTAAATAAAACAAAAATTAAAGTCCAGGCCTTTGAAGAATTTGAAGTTTTTAAAGTTTATCGATAATGCCATTTTATTGATCTATTTTATTTCAATCTTTACCCAGCCTGTAATCAGAAACCGTAAAAAATTTTCCGCTCTGATTTTACAATTTTCACGTATAGCAAAATTGCAAAATCATGAGAAAATACTTTCATTTTATTTTATATTTTTACTGCTTTTATTTTATTTTTTTAACTTTTATTCTTGCGATTTTTTACGATCTAACCACGTGGCACTTTAGGGTTTTTTTTCTCTTGTAAATTTCATTGTTCAAAATAACACCTTTCAAGCGATTCTCGTATTTTATCGTCTTCACATATGAAGAAATGTACTTTGCTATGACATTCCACCTGCCATTGAAACCGTTTCTTATACCTTTCAAAACGACCAATAAATACTTTATTTTCTTCTATCATCAGTTTTCAAATTTTTCATGGTAAAACATTAAATCCATCGTGGCTGTAAGTTTTCCAAAGTATTATTTTGGTTTCTAGTGTTATTTTTATCCCAATGTAAATTAAAAAAATAAAATAAATGTCGTATTAAATCGTGGCAAAATTGATGGCTATATTTTAGTTTATATTCTATGGGAAACCCAAGTGGTTTTAATAATAAAAATAATGATATTAAAAAAAAATATGTTGTTTTTTAAATATCGTCGAGAAACATGTGCAAGTCCATTACGATGAAAAATAATAACAAAAAAAATTTGAACAAAACATTTTTAGAATTTTATTTAAAAACTCATGTGACTGTGGAAAGAGACTTAAATACCATAAATTTATATCCCATTCCACTTGAAAAACAAACAAGCAAACATAAATGGAAATTTTATTTTGTCGGGCAGTATTTATACCATGGTATCTCGAAAGAGAATTATTTTATCATTTTTCAATATCTCTAAAATAACTTTCAGTAAAATAAAAATATTATATAAAGTAACCATAAATCATAAATATTTATCTCTAATTTTTTGTTTTTATTTTGTGTAATAATTGAATTTAATTTATTTTTAATTTTTTGTGTTTCAGGTGAGTTTACTTGAATCAATATTTATAATGAAGACCTTTTCATATTTACCCTTTACAAATGGTAAGTTTATTTTACGATAAAAATAATATTTTATTAAATTTTTGATGAAAAAAAAAAAAATACAAAATGCACAAATATTTTTATGCAAATTATTAAAATGAAACTTATCAAGATAAAGAAATAAAATATATAAGATATCGAAAAGCTGTACAAAGTTTAAAAGTACAAAGTTTAAAAAGCGACTTTGTAACAAAAAAGTTAAGTATAAAAAATGACCATCAAAAGTAGACAAATATCTTTATAAAATGAGTCTTGAAAAATTGTCAAAAGCAAATGGAAATATGTTTTTTAAAAAAAAATTATTCAAATACAATTTCAGCTTTTTCATATCGATTTGTTTTTTGACTATCACATAAAAATTGCTTTATAAATTTATATTTACAAAAGAAAATGATCTAAGGTTTTTTTTTCCTTTTTGTTTTTGTTTTGTAACGAGTACCTGAATGTTATTCGATAAAAATAAAATCGATCTTTTATATCTTCATGATTTTTTTTATCCTCTGAAGTTTTTTTAAAAAATAATTACAACAATTTATATTGAAGAAGTTTTTTTCAATTTTATCTGGTCATTAATTATTTCGAATCAACTAAAATAGAGCTGAATTTTTTTATGAATTATTTAATCAAGTGATCAGTAATTTATATTTACTTTATCTTCATTTGGGTTACCAAGTGTCATCATGAACAAAAACCGTCAAATAATTCTAAATCGATACTGAAAAAAAAAACAACTATAAATTGGTAATAAAAAATGTATAGCTATCTTTAGATTTAGAAAAAAAAAAAGCCAGTAAATTGAATTAATTTAGTATCTTAGTTTATTGAATTTTATATTGGATTAATCAACTATTATTTCGTGAAATAAGATCAAATAAAAAAACGGTAAATAAATTATCTTGATATTTATAATTGCTAAAATTATCATTCACCAAATTTAATATAAAAAAATAAAAATTACATTAAAGTATTTTAACTAAAAAAAAGAAGGTTTTTAATATAGAAAATTTTTATTTAAAAATATAAAAATATTTTCTATACTAAATCAGTTATTACATAAAAAAATATATATATTTTGATAAAATTATTTAATACTTTTTTACGATTTTCATTTAAAATTTATATTATATACATGAAAAAAAAAATAATAACTTTTTGAAACTCAAATGAGAATTAATATGTACAATTTAATAGGCAAAACTCTTGTGCAAAAAACAGTCAAAAAATATTAAATTTCTTTAATTTTTATTCATCAAAAAAAAATGCCATATTGTGTTAACTAAGTACACTGAATTTCCCAAGTTTCATTATTATTACAAGCACAAATTTATAATTGAAAAATAAAAATCTTTATTATTTTCCGATTTGAAAAACTTATAAATAACTGTCCATTTGGGAGCCAAAAATCTATTTTACCCCAAGTTTTCTACAATCTATTTAACTATAAAAATGTTGGCTACAAAATTTACGATAAAGATTGGTAATTTGAGTATGTCCTAAGCTTGAAAGTTGGTTGTTCGATGATACTAAATTTTATAGGCGATTTTGTATGTACCCTTAAAATCATCCTAGTGGAATTGCCGCGAGCATATCTACCACAGCCCTAGAGAGACTCATTTGTGGTTTACCTTTTATCCCTCCTCTCATCAAACATTCAGCTGGTCTCATTGGCATCAATATACCATACATGTACATTATATATACAAGCTTACACATGAGCTTGCGCAGATTTCGTAGCCACTTGTCGAAAGTACTCATCTTGATGATACCTCAATGCACCCTCTTGCAATAATTTCATCAGAGAGAAAAAAAAAAAAATTCAGATGAATAAAAAGTAAATGTTTTGGGGATAAATATATTTATTTTATTAACATTGGATTATCAAAGTCACCATCATGATCATGACGATAAATGGGCGTTATCAATTGCACGATTGGTAAGGGGAATCAAATAATTTATTTGCAGTGGTTGGTTGGTTGTTTTATATACATTTTTTTTTCCTGACAAATTAGACAGATATAGAAAATAATAAAATACAAAGAAAGGGAGTATAAAAATAAATGAGGTATAGAAAATGAGAGAGAATATTGTTGAAGAATAAAACACAATGTGGGGTTATACTGGTTAAAGTGTCTTATAAATTGATGATATATATAAGAGTATTTGAAAAAAGGAATGTTGGACCATTATCGGTTTGAATCAGAGCGGAATGTGTGCTGTACAACTTGGCTGATCATTCGGGATATAGATCGATTAGTTTTATAAGTGTGCGAATTCGTATATTACAAGGAAAAAAAAATTTTAAATGAGACTAAAAAAAATTGACTGAAAGAAATAAGAAGAAAAAAAAAAAACTTGAACATTTAATAGACGTTGATATGAATTACACTTTTTAAAAAAAATATTTTTTTTTTTGTTTTTTTTATAAAATTAGTTGTTATTTCCAAGTTCAATTATAGCTTCGTATTGTATTTCAAGATTAAATTAAAAATGAAAAAATAAAAATTGAATAATGAGTTTTTATAATACTTTTATAAAAGTCAAAAGTTTGAAGATTCATAAAAAAAAAAAAAACTTTTTATTTTTTAAATTTAAATATACCGTTTTTTTTTTTTTTAGCTGTATATTGAATTAATTTACAAAATGAGAAATGAAATAATTTACATTAAAATAGAAAATTTTTTGTTGATAAACAAAATAGAAAAAATATTTTCCTATAAAAAAAAAAAAAATCCCAAGAGTCTAAAAAATTTAGTGACAGAAAAAAATATATGGCTCATATGGGTCTTGATTTATTTTCATTTATAAAAATATAAATTTTAATATTTTTTACTGAAAGTTAATAGAAAAAAAAAAATTATAATTCATGTTGTTTGTTTTTTTTTCAAGTATACATATTTAATCGTAAAATACAATTTGTTATTCTCGATATTGCAATTGATATGCTAAAAAAAAATTTTTGATGTGTAACAACAACACTAGGACATAAACAATTTTGTCGAGGTGTGTATATTTTTTTTAATTCTCCACAGTGGTTCAGTTTAATCTCGTTTCTTTCTCCAACCACAATGTGTACCGGATTACCAAAAATTTCTACCATAGTACCATCGTCTCGTTCGTTTGTTAATTTTTAATTTTTTTATTTCGTTTCTATATATTTTTTTTTTTTGCTTCTTTTCTTTGTTCGAATTAATTTACCGGCTTTTTATAATACAATCGGTAGTCCGCTCTTGATTTACGATTGCTATATTTTAAAGCTACCGGTGCAGAACGGACATTTTTTTTTTTTTTTAATATATACGCTTGATGTGTTAAAATAGTCTAGAATGAAATTACTCTGTATGCCCAGTTAGCCATTTTAATATGCAAATTTTTACCTGTATTTGATTGCAATAAAAACTATATTGCTATAAAAAAATATAAATTGTTTTTATTTAAATATTCATATATAATTTTGAAAAAAATAATAACATCATATGAATTATTAAATTGTTAATTATTTTTGTGTTGTTCATTTGATTATTTTGCATCGTTGACATGAGTACTGGTATAAACTTTAAAACATCCACTAGAATACACATACATTTATTTTTTTTTTTCTTTTTATATATTTATTTTAGTTAAATTTTGGTGGTTAAACATGCTCAGCACGTTGTCATCCAGCCAAAGCAAATTTACCATATTAATATTTTTTTTTTTATAAATAAATTTTCGTTTATATTAAATTATTTATGTTGCTTTATTTTTATTTTTATTTGTATTTTTTTTTATTTGTATCAAAGTGAATCTATTTGTCGTCATAATAATTTGATGATTAGTTTTGTGTATTAATTGGGATTAATGGGAGGATAATAATCACGGTTTTATAGATTTTTTTTTAAGTGATAGTAAATGAAAAATTTTATGAGTAATTTAATTTGATAGATCTATTTTTATTTAAGTACATTTTTATTATAAAATGACCATTATTGATACTAGCTACGAGCAAACACTAGAATTGAAAAAAAATAATTACATTGTTGATTTAATATTGCAAAGATAATATTTTTTTATTCAAAGTAAATTACATAAATTTGAGGATATTTGATCACTGTGAAAAAGTACATACGGATGAAATTAAAATGTAAAATTTTATTAAAAAGAAATTCACGTTTTAAACAAATATTGTCTATTTTTGTTTTTATATATTTTCAAAAACAAAAAATTTACAATTCTGTGTTTAAAATGAAAAATAAAATACACTTATTTACATTTTAAAAATTTTAGATCTATATTTTTTTAACCAAAGCTTTTGTTTATTTTTCATTTTGTAAAGTTACAATAAAAAATTGAAATTTTGAGATGAATATAAATATTTTGTGAGTAAAATTAATCAAGACAATTTTTGATTTACTTCGTAAATTTAAAAAACAAAAATTTATTGATTTTTGTTTTTATAAAAATAATTTTATTTATTTGTTTATGACACTTGAAAGTTTTCGTAAAGACAAACTTGAAACTCAAATAAAATTAACATTCTCATATTAACAATTTACATAGAAACACTTAGTTTGCAAATGCACAGTACTTAACACTTGAAAGATTTCAATTACAATTTCGTAAAATTGTTAAGATTGTGATGAAAATTTTCATCTAAAACTTGATCAATTTTATTTTATAGTACTTGTTTATTTTTTATATGGTTTCTCAATACAATTACTTTGTGATAAGGCACTTGAAGTCAAACATCAATTGATTAAATTTGTTCCAACCGTATAAATATCTGGTATTTTCATTAGATAACAATTTAATCTATTTTTAAAAAATTCCAAAAAATTTAATCTACAAGAAAACTTGAAAGTTCATCTTTTTTACTATTTATAATTATTATCAAATAAATAAATAAATAAAATATATATTTTTAATTAATAATAAGTATAACATTAATTGTTTTAATTTGAAAAAAAAAAAAAAATTATATCAACAAAGATTTTATTCTTTGTAATGAATTTAATTAAGCAGATTTTGTGTTCAAGTTTTCTATCCTTGCTCGTGTTCACGAGTATACAGGCGGCCATAGAATATATACCACAAAAAAAAAAAAAAAAAATGATAAGATAAAAACAGAGTAAAGAAAAAATAAAAAAATATAAAAACTAGTAGAGAAAATGAGGTGGAGTTTGCGCCACTGAATATTCATATATTGTAATGAAGACCTCGGACTTTTCGCGAGACGCAACACACACCTTGGCAGGTTCTTCGTAAATTCTCTCCCCATTATATCCATAATATATTTTATAAATTTTTTTTTTTTTCTCTATAGTTATTCATACGTGTGCACTAATTTTACAACATCATGTTACATTTTAAATCTCACATTTATATTATTTTAAACACATAGAAAAATCACCAACATTTCAAATTCAATGAAGTTTTATCATAAAAAAAAATGTCCCATATAATATAGGAATTAATTTTATGTAAAAAAAAAAAGATAGTTTAATAATTCTATTCAAAATCTTAAATGCAAATCTGTCTTACTGAAACTTTTCATTTTATTAATTACAGTTTTATAAAAAATTGTATTAAAAAAAATATAATTTGAAAAAGTTTTGAGTTAAATATACTATTTTTTTCGAGGAAGTTCTTGGTTCTTTATATAAAAAAAAAATAGATGTATAAAAAATTTAAATATATACAATAATTTTTAGTTAAAAGAATTATCTAATTAGCATTAAGTTTATACAATTTTGATTTTTTATTGTTTATATAAAGAGGACACAATTTTATTTTTCATGGTTATTTTTTACTGGGTAGCAAGCCTTCCTGAGGTAAAAAAAAAAAATAATAATAAATAAAAAAAAGGTATATACTTAACAATACGTCAATTCATAAATAAACAAAAGCATTTGGAGTCCAGTGTTGCCTTGGGCATCTTCAAGAGTCTCAAATTATTTTCTACTGTTGGAAGGTTAAGTGCTGACATATAACGAAGCCTCCACTCGCACGGTTTTTGATCCACTTGACTTATAGAGCTCTTATTATTTTAAGCGCAAACCAACCTATATTCTACGAACCATGATACGAAGACTATAAAAAATTTATAAAAAAAAAAATAATATTTTCCTTTAAAAATACAATTTTCCCTTTTTTTTTAATAAGTTTTTTGTATTATTATTTATTTTATTCATTTATTTTACTCTCAATGTTTTTTTTTATCTTTCTAAATCTTTTATTTGCCCAATTAAAAAATTGCTTTGTTAATTTGATAATTAAAAAAAAAATAATTATAAAATTTAAATGGTTTTTTAAGACAATTTTAAAATTAAGAAAAAAATTGAGTTTCCTGTTGAAAATTTCGAAAATAAAATATAAAATAATTTATGGAATGACCGATATATATATTTTAGAGTAAAAACTTTTGAAAAAGTTGAAATTAAAGATAATTTTTTTAAGAAAAATATAATTTACTGAGAAAAATATCGTGTGCACACAAAATGCATGAATTTAATTGAACAAAAGAATTGAAGTTTAAAAGTCTACTTTCCATTATCGTTGATTGTCTAAATTTTCTTCAAAAAAAAAATGTAAATTTCTATTTTTTTTTTTTCTCTATCAAGTGAGATGCCAAGAGAAAAAGATAGAGTTGTTAAATAAAGAAGAAAAAAAAATGTCAGTTAAAACAAAAAAAAAGAGCTTGGGTGAAAGAGATAAGTGATCCTGCAAAGGTTTCCGTGTAACCTCAATTAGCCAGTTCTCGTCCAAAGTCCTGACTATAGTTGCAGTAGTACACTGAGCCTCGTTACCAGCCATATCGATCCTTGTCTTTTTTTAACTTGTTTTATTTTTATTTTTTTTTTTTTTTCATCTTGTTATTATTTTTGGCCTCCAAGGTACACCAAAAAATAACAAAATAAAAGTAAAAATAACAAGTTGAAAAATAAAATAAATCGGTCCAAAAGAAAAAGCTGAGATATTACTTTAAAAAAAAAAATTCAAAACCAGGCAGGTAAGAAGCAAGTGGTTTGAAAATATTACACTCTATAAATTTATTTTAAAAAATTTTTTTTATCTTTTATAATACCCACAAAATCTTATCAATTCATTTAATCCAACACTGACTATTTTTTATTTTTTTAAAACCTTTTTTTCTTATTATATTTAATTTAAATTTTTAAAATATAAATGAGCTTTTTCATTTTTTTATTTTTGTAAATCAAAAAGTTGATAAAAAAACTTTTATATATATTCCAACACACAGATTTTCATTACTATTATTATTTTTTGTTATCAATTTATTTGAACTCGTTGTGATAATATGTATTTGAATTATTTTTTCTTTTTTTTATGTATGTCTTCTGAAGCTGTGCGCTGTATTTTTTATTTTTTTTGATTGATTTTTATTTATGTAACCTTGTTGATGATGAAAAGAGTGATTCAATGGTAATCAATTATAATAGTAGAATTGGATATTCAGTGGGTGGCCAGAGAATTAATTTGGTAGAGTAATCATCTACACTGGGTGAGCTACCTAATAGTTATGCAACCAACTGCGAATACGATGACGTTGCTTAGTACGCCCTGGAGTTTGTCAATAGATACACATATCATAATCAATTTATATATATGTATACAATATGTATATTTTGCAAAATGTTGTATTGTACATAGAATAACTAATCCAGTATTACATATATACGCACTTACATTCGACAACTTGATGTTTCAAAGTTTAACTAATTTTCCATGTGAATTCATTAGTTATAACCAGTCAATTATTATATGAATCAAAACTTGTATTCCCACGTAATACTAGTCGATTGTTAATTTCAAAAAATTATAATTTCATTCTTTTGTTAATTAAAAACATTTTAAAAAATATTTAATATCTTTCTAGATAGATTTTGGCATTTAAATTGTCCTGAAAATATCAGTGATTATTTATTTTGTCTTGAAGATTTTACTCGAATCTATTTTTCAATTAAATAATTAACAATAATAATTAAATTTTTTTTTCATATATTTTTGGCTCTAGAGTTTTTTAAGACCTTTAATTTGGTTTTAATTTTAGTTTTCCATTGTCATTATTTTAGAAGCTATGATTATTTAAAAAAAAACATAAATAAATAAGTAAAATAAATACTAGAAAATTATCATTATAATTACATCCATGGCTTCTGTAAAATTTATATATTTTTATTCTTAATTTATCAGTCAAAAAAGTCCTCGATCGACTTTCAAGTCAATCGGATTATATCCTCAGTAATTATGCAACACTTTGCCGATGGCACTTTGTCTGTGTCACGTTATAAACTAACAACACGAAAAGTCGATTATCTAAATGTCTAAAATGTGTTAATAAAAAAAAAAAAAATGTATATAAAACTAAAATGATGAATAATTTCATTGACAGTTTTATTGTCAAGCTTGTGTTAAAAAGTTTCACAGATATATTTTATTACCTCCCTCAATATAATTTATTTTTTATTTTCTGTTTACTGGAGGGTGTCAACTTTTCTACCCTTATTTTTTTATTCTTTGTACATTTCTCCCTCCATGAAAGCCACGTGTCGAGTTTTTTCTCCCTCTTCTCACTATGACATTTTAAAATATGTTTTACTTTTTTTTTTTTATTTTTTTCTCAACACTCATCTCGTATACCAACCTTCAATCGACACACACATTTATTGTGTGTTGTTATATTTCAATTTATATTTTTTTTATCGCTCAAGGATGAATTGCAAGTGTGACAATGCTGTTGTATTAACATACAGCAAATAATCGGTATAACATTCGTGACAACGTGACAAAACATGAGTTAAATATTATTTTTTTTTTCTTTATATATTTTTTCTTTGATTTAGTTTTGTATGTATATTTTTTTTTCCATTCATAATAATAATACTGAAAAATCTTGTGGTAGTTTAATTAAATTGATGATATACGCTTAGTTGAACAGTGGATTTAAAAACTTTTAAATAAGAAAAATAAATAAACTTTTAAAAGTTTATTTTTGTGGGTGTCTTTTTTTTAATTTAAGTTGTGTATTGGAGATGTTCTCACGTGCCAAGTTGACCACAAATACTGGACGATCAAAACTATACTTACATGCTACAGTGTTCTGTGTGGTTTACATTGTGGCTTGCATATTGTATCAGTGCGTTTTGTGGCTAAGCATTAACCACATTGTATCTCACAAATATTTTCTCAAACTCTCTAGTATTCAATTTACAATTTTTCAAAATTATTTCCACTTCAAGAAATACCAATAAATCCCCATGTGATATTCAAACAAAGTGATAATTTAATTTACAATTTTTAACTATCATTCAAAACTTAATTTGTCATTTTTATTTAGTGAATTTATCAAGTTTAATTTGTGATAAACATAAGTGCATTAAAAAATATATTTTCACATGAAAATAAATATTTTAAAAAAAATTAAATCACCAATAAAAATACCTTCTATTTTATCGTAATGAAATTAAATTTATAAACCGGATAAAGTAACCACAATAATTTGCATTTAATTATTAAAATAAATTAATTTGTATGCAATATATTTATCCATCAATTTATTAATTTTATAATTAAAAAAAAAATATATAAAACACTTTATTTTCCTTGATACATTAAAACATAATGAGTATTTTAAATTTAAAAAAAAAAAAAACAATTTAAAAATGTTTTATTAAAATAATTATGATTTTTATTAAAAAAATTTTAGTAAAAATTTTCATATTATAAAATTCATTTTGTTCGTTATACTCAATTATATATATATAGGGAGATGAATCGGTATTTATTGAGTAATTTAAACCACTCCTGTTCACATTGTGAAAAAAAAAAATCCGTTGGAACTTTAATACCGTAATTAGCGGTTCCTAAAATTCTATAGTTAAAATTTCAAATTACTCGAATACTTAACACCACTAATTGTGCTTGACTGCTCATACAAGAAATTTATTCATTGAAAATGTTGAAATTAAAATATTTCATGATAATAGTTGAAAATAGTTTTAGAGTATAAAAAAAAATAAATAAAAAAAATATTTGAGAGATGATCGATATGATGTTTACGAGGACAGTAATCAAACGTTGACTATTTTGCAATCAACCTACGATGTCCAATGTTAAATTGTAACATTTTCAGATATATTTTATATATTTGGTTGTGTGTTAGTGGAATGTATGTGTGTGTGTGTGTGTGGTTTTGTTGATTTTAAACTGGCAAATGGCGAGCTGACTGGCTTTAGTTTTCATATGCAACTGATGTTAAAACACAGTGGTGCACGATGAATTACGTGCGTCCCATCCTCTTTCAACAAAACTTGGCTACATTTATTTCACTTCAATACCTCAATGCCCCTATTGCCCAACGATGTTTCAGTCCATCACAGAGCAAAAGGATCGATTTACCAATTGGCTTGAAACATTCATAAAATCAGTTTCAGCAATTTACTGATTAAAAAAAAAAAACAATCTATCAATTTTAAAATATATATTTATTTTTGCACATATACTGTATTTTACATTGATTAAAAAAAATATATATAATTTTTCATATCATCATAATGACAATTTTTTATAGCTCATAACGAGTTGAGCAAAAATAAATATTTAAATAATTTTTTTTTAAAAGTATATTAACAGATTATCAAATGTAAAATTTTTTTTTTAATTAAATTTATTGTTCCATTAATGATGCATTAATTTAAAAATTTTAAATTACAAACATCTGTGAATTTTTTTAATTTAAAAATTTAATTTTTGTTAAATTTTTGATTAATCGATTTTAACAAAAAAAAAAAAAATGTCTTCACGTAGTTGGAATTTTTTTTTTCTTTACAATATCTTGAAATAATTTGATAAATTTTTTTTTTCATACAAATAATGTGAATTACTTTCACCAATAAAATACAAAGTTTTATATTCGTGCACGAATAAACGAATTTAACGCTCGATCACGTTTACAGAGTCGTTTAACGTTGAAATTTTTAAGGTAACTTTATAGTTGATTCACAAAGATGCACAAACTTGTAACTCAATTCATTTTTCAATTATTTATTTGTCGAAAAAAAAAAAAACATTTATTTCTAACTGATAAAAAAATACATATAAAAATAAATAAAAATATTTTTTTTGATTACAAAAAATATCTGCAATGATTTATAAATAAAAGCTATTATTGTTATTACATTGACCCCATTTATTGTTAATTTAATTTATACCAATTTCACGCGGTGTTATTTATTAATTTACTTTTATTTATTTTTACATATTAATGCATCCCTAAGGATTGTTATATTTTCAATGGATCAATAAAATTCACATATACGTGATACGAGCTAATGATGCAGCACAGTGACGATGAGCCCTTAATATTATTACGATATAATCATCAAATTTTCGTTGTGACATACATGCTGTATCACGTTATTTCACGCTAGTTTAATTTTAATCGATTAATACAATCTTATTTTTTTATTATCAATTAGCCTATATTTTTATTTTTTATCGTAAATAATTATCAATATTATATTTTTTTTTATTCAAACAAATTAAATTTTTACATTTTCACCACTTTAAACTCGATTTACAAAGTTTACAGAATTAAAATTCTTGGTTTATTTTTTTCTTTCGTTTTAAAAACTCGTTCTCAGTTGAACCCTAATTTCTCCATTTTTTTTTGCAGTAGTAGTATCAAGTAGGGTTGAAAAACGTCTCTATTGTTACAGCGATAATTATGCATCGTTAACAAATAGCTTCCTTTGATGTGAGAACACGTGCCCCGTTTTAACCAGACGGTTTTTTTGTTTGATAAAATTCAGTAAATATGTTTGTCAATTGAAGAAAATATATCGCAAATTAATTTTATTTATAAATAAATAATTTTTTTTTATAAATAAAAGTAAAGTTTACTGATAAAAAATCATATTAAAAATATGCTTACGTTTGACGATAATTTCGCTAAAGAATTTCTCATTAATAACTGGTTTTTTTTTGTATTTTTTTTCTAGTGTTGTTATACAGTTGACAAGAATTTATTTTAAAAATACATAAAGGATTATATAAATTGACAACGTTGTTATCCAGCTCGACAGGATTTGGATAATCCGTTTTGCAATATAAAAAATATTTAAAAAACTCACTCACTTTAGATAAATGTATTTTTTTTTTTTTTTTGAAATCAATATACAAATGATTAATGCTATTTATTATATTTTTATTTTTATGATTTTACAATTTACTTGAAAATAAAAACTATGGATTCACTTAAAGTAATGCATTTCTGAGATTTGTAATATATTGATATAAATTTTTTTCAATATACATCTATACGGTTATAAAATTTTACACCACACAAAATATGATTTTTTTATTATTATATTTCTTTTACCTTATAGTTTTTTATTTATTCATTTTTCTTACTTTTACAAATGCGATGCTGTGCTTACGATAAAAAATTCAATATAAAATTTACTTTATAAATTTCCGGTTGTCTACTGTAATATACAATTCAATATTTTTATATTTTAAAATTTTACATTTGCTATATTATACATTTTTGAAAAATTAATTTCGCGAGAAATTTAACATTGATTTGTTAATGTTCAGTAAAGAGTAATTAAAAAAAAAATAATAATTTCAAATTAAAATTAATTCGTTTAGTTGTAATGATTATTTTTAATTTACATTTACATTTATTAATTTTAAAATCATTTTTTCGCCTTTTAAAAAAATTTAATTGCATAAAAAATTATTGTTATTTATTTTTAAATATTTAATTGAAAAAAAAAGTACGTAAATTGATTTTTTATATGTTAAAAGTCAAGTGTCAAATTTAATTTAAAATCATCAAGGTCTCGTCAATATTAAAATAAATAAAGTTTTTATTATCGACAGATGAGACAGTTAATATATAGGCTAAAAAAATATAAATAACAAAAATAAAAATAACAACTAGTTAACTTTGAAGAACAGGCATAACCAGGCCACAAAACAATAGCAAAATTTATTTTGTATAGAAAACCAGGTGATACATAATATAAATTTTCTCGTCTCTAGTTGAACACATCCCAGTATTTGCTCGACTTTCACAAGACATTCATCAAAAAAATCAAAAAATACTACAACATTTTTTTAGTAAATATAACTATAGTTTCAAAAATATTTAAATTCATTTTTAAATTTTATTTAAAAAAATTCTTTCAACATATTTTTGTGCTGCATTGATTATATTTGCTCTTTGTACTTTTTATCTGTGTCAAAGTGAATATGTAAAATTACAAAGAAAAATAATATTTTAAAAAAAAAAATCATCAAGTGATACAATTCTTTTTAAAGCTAATTAAATATTTATATTTTTCTTTTCCAACTTTTATCTGATTTTTTTCTCATTATTTTTTCTCTTTTTTCTTTAAAAAAATTCTTTATAATATATTTTTTATTTATTGCAAATGCTTTTCTATTTATGAAAAAGTTATGTGAGTGTGTTAAGGTTCGCGTAAAATGCATCAGACCATGTAAAACTACTTGATTTTTTTTTTTTATATATTTTTGTTCAAGCGAACCTTCTGTTATTTGATAGATACAGTCGATAGGCCACGTTCGATGGGTCAAGTATTTTCCGCCTCTCAACAATCATTGAATACCCCGATTTTTTTTTTTTTTTCATATTTTATTATCTTTTTAAATCCACTGTGTATTGATTTTTTAAAACAACAAAATATATAATATAACAAATTAAATTGAAAAACAATATTAAAGCCTTTTAAATTTTCATAAAAAAAAATTCATATAAATTTAAGTGTTTAGTTTTTATGTCGGACTAAAATAATGGTATTTCATTACTAAATTAAAATTACAAAATAAAAAAAGATCATAAAAAGGGTATTAATTCCAGGAGAAAAAGCATGAGTATGTTGAAAAAATGTATACGAATTCAATCAGTCAATGAGAATACATTGGCTTTTATCTTTAAAAATAACCAAAGACTAGAAGTTAGACTACAATTCAAATATAGACAAAGACTTGGACAAACAGAATACAGGATAGAATTTATCCATGTGGTCAATCGGTTTACCCACACACACACACACACACAGACAAAGTAATAAAATAAAAAATATAAATAAACCATAAAAAAGATATAAAAAATAAATTTAATCAAGTTCATTGAATTTAGATCGTGTTTTTTTGTAATTTATTTATCATTTTTTTATTATTCAGCATATCCATGAGCTTTTTTTATTATTTCGAGCTTTTTTTTCCATGTTTAAATTGTTCTTTAAAAATGAAAATGGTTTTGTTAATCCATAGTACAAAAATTTAAGTGGAATATAAATAATGAAATAAATAATTTTACCTTAAAATTATTTTCAAACTAATAATAAAACACGTGGTTTTTTTTTTTACAATTTTTAAATAATTTATTTTTTATATTTTATGAATAATTTTTGAAGTTAATTTTTTTTATGACAAAAATCTCGAAACACAACTCGTTGATTTTCAGTAGATTGAATGAATTTTATTTTATTCATCTCAGTGGAATAGAAAAAAAAATAGTATTTTTATTTTTAATGTAAAAAATAAATTATTCTACACGAGTGTCTCGTGTTTCACAGTGAATTGCATACAATGAATTTTATTCTTTTCAACGAAATATATATATTGAATGATGAAGATGTCATTTCAGTTAATACAGTATCGTAAAATCAACTCTAAACTATAACATTCAAGAGAAAGCAATATGAACGAACAAGAATTGAATATCAAGTGCCAAAATATTCAACAATGTTCAAATGATATCATTTTTTTTTTATATAAAATTAATGTACTTTTATTAACGTGTCTCTTTATTTTTAATTACAATAAATTATTTTTATTGTTTATTCAATTATTTATTTTGTTTTTGATTATTTTTGGAATGGCAATTTTGTCAGGTTGATGGTCTATAAAATCTTTTCTCAAAAATTCTTCAGTTAAAATTAAAAATCTCAGTGGAATTTCAATTTTCTTTAAATTCTAAAATTCCTTAATGTTATTAAAAAATTTTACGTAAAATATTTTTATAATTAGTTTTTGTTGTATTTTTTTATTATTATTTTATTTTGTATAGTTCTACATTTGACAAAGTTATCAGTCTCATTGAATTTTCATTATTCTAAGTTAAATTGTTATTTACACAATTGTTTATTTACATACAGGTTTATTTTTATTCTTTTAAATTTATGAATTGAATCTAAGAAAAAGTCAAACATTCATGTTTATTGATTTTCTATTTTCATAAACACCTTTAAAGTTTAAATTAATTTTACCTATAAAACTAATGAAAATTGCTTGTTTTATTTTGCCAATTTCTTTCAATTATTAAAATGACTAACACGTTCAACAAATATAATTTTAATAAATAATTATTTACTAAAAAAAATATCTATTCAATTTAAATGAATTGTTTTTATTTTTTTATTTATACATAGACTGAAAAATTAAATAATCTTGGTCATAATGATTATTTGAAAATAAAATTAAATAGTTAAATTTACTTGATGATTAATTGGTCAGAATGTCAATGGACAAATTATTACCCTGATAATGTCAATCCACAGGAAGTATATATATTCGATAGATCATTGAATCTTGTTTTGGCATATTGTTTTGCTTTAATGTGATAAAGATAATTCAATTTGATGATGACTCAATGGAAAAGCTTTGTCAATTGTATGTATTAAATACTGATCGAGTGATAAATCATGATACCACTGATGATATTCTGGGACAAATTTATTTTTAGAATAATTATATATACATATACATAGAGTTTGATTGATACTGTGTATTTCAATTGAACTATACGTGTGTATTTGTATTTGTATATATGAAATCGTATACTTAGTTAGACTCCCGTGACATTGTATGTCTTGGCCACAAGCCAATATTACCTTGTAACACGTCTTATAACCACCTGGGACATCTCAAATCTCAATTGTAATTCCCTTATGATTAACAATGACTATTTTAATTCACAAGAGAAAACTAATACATTGCTTCACTATATTGAAATTATTTTCTTAAACAATACAATGCATTTTTTCTTCTTTCAAAAATCACAGAAAAAAATTCAATTTAACATTTTTTAAATATCGAAATAGTGGCTAATTTCATCTTCCCAAAAATTAAAATCCAATGTTTTTTAATTTTTCGATATCTAAAAATTTATAATTACTACAAGTAAATTTTTTTCAAGTAATTTAATGTATTATTAATTGATTTTTATTTGCATTTAAATAATAATTTACAAATCACCTAGCCAACTGTGTTTATCAATGAAAAATTTTAAATAAAATTACCTGAAAAAAAATTATCAATATTTGAAAAAAATTTCATCAATTAAATTATAATTATTGAGTATTTATTAAATTATTAACTAAATATTTCAAATTTTTTTTTTTTCAATTAAATTCTTTAATTGGAAAATGTATAATTAAGTCGAAACAATTAATACTCACTTGTGTTTAATTAAACTGATCCAAATGACGAATGTATGTTTTTTTTTTGATAGAAAAAAAGCATACGATTATAATGATGTAATTTTCTTTAACATGAAAATTCAAGTACGTATAAATTTAATTAAAAGAAATGATAATTAATATTTGTGTTGATATAATAATATTGAATAGATTTCTTCAATCAATATTGTGTGTAATATCATCACCTGTGGCTAGACGAGATTGTGACCAATTCAGTGAAATACCACAGTATAATCATCGGTGGTCAAAGTTGTGGTTTAACTAGACACCATGCTTTCAGTGATTCACACTATTTCCTCTCACTTGCTCGTTAGTTAATAGCCTGGCTTTTGCCTCATGTCAATCTCATTTGACTTGATTCAAAGTGTCAATTCTCTATCCTTCAATATCCACTAAATTAATCTCCAAAAAAAATAAAATATAAATGGAGAAAATAAAAATGGTATTTTTTTTTTTGTTGAATAAAATATTGATTTTCCAGCAAAAGCCAACCAATGATACAAATTTAATTTATACATGAATGATTTTATATGTCAAAATCAGAAATACTTCAATATATGCAAATTAACGTATTTATTTTATTTAATTGGTAGACTGAGAGTTAAATTAAATAAACTTATACATACCTTTGGCAAAATGCCATTATATCTATTCCACACTTTCACAATTTGTTTTTATTTTTTATTTTTTTTTTACATGAAAAACAACTTGTGTAGATGAGTTTGAAACAAGTAGTATAAACAAATATATAATCAGACATATAAAAATTAAAATAATACAAAAAACATTTCCGACAATTTTTTTTTATTAATAATTAATAAAAATTAAAGAAAAACAAAATGAATTTTATATTTTTATTAGATTATTTAACTTGCAAATCATTTAATTTAATTATAAATTTTTTAGATAAATAATTTATCTATTTTTTATTTAAAATATTATTTTTGTTTTTTAATATTAAATTTACAGATTACAATATTGCATATAATAAAAACAATATTATAATACGCAAGCCTGAGATAAAAAAAAATTGAAATAAAAAAATTTTCTTTTTGTAGCATACTTGCATAGTCACCAAGGGCAAAATGTGAATCGTAATATTACTGCTGACTTTGCAAATGTAAATTTTTAACGTACACGTTGTATGTAGTACAACATATACGTGCCATGATAATATAAATGAATGTGAAAAAATATCGAGCATTCTTTTTCATATATTTACATAATTTTTTTTATTTCAACATTGTTTTTGTTTATTGAAAAAACATATAGACATGTTTTTTTCTTGAGACATTTTTCTCTCATAAACGACATTATAACTGTTATATATATTTCTTTCTTATAAACAATAAGCAAAACATAGATGCAAAATTGTTTTTGGTAAATGAACATTTGAACAATAAAAAAAAATTTCATTTTAAAACAATTGGATATACAACAGTATCATTACTACTAATTTTATTTTAAGTTCAAAGGTTCAAAGTGAAAAAAAAATAGGAAAAATGAATGAAAATAAAAGGTGATGATGATGACGATAATGATGATAATAACAACAACAAAGAAATAAAAAAAATTTTAAATTAAATAAAAAATAAAAATAAATAAAAGCTTGGGTCACAAGTTATGCAGAGAATTTTAGAAAAGTTAGAGTGACTTGCATGGTCTGCTTCTTGTGTTGTTAGTGGTAGTGGATGTAAATGTGCAAGCCATCATGCGAACAGTTCTTAGTTACTTCGTTAATGAGGAGTATGAATGCATACGTGCCTTGAACAATTTGTGTACATATATACACACTTGGTACATATATATTATATTACGATAATTTTAGGACTGTATAAACCAAGTCACCCAACATCCATACCAAAGTTTCACTAACGTTTTGTGTTATTGTATATGAAAAGCAATGTGGCTAGACAAAATTAAAATACCAATGTGATAGACAAAGACAACATTACTAGTAATAAATATTCATATTCTTAGTTGGTTAGTGATGCAGATACTTCTTCTTCTTCTTCTTCTTCATCTTCATCTTTATTACTATCCAACTGATGATAATGATGATGATGTGAATCTTCAACTGAATGCTCTTTCTCTTGTCAGAATATTTTAACACTCGCATATATATCATCATCATCAACAATAATATATATACAAAAGTTGAGACGTTCAATAACGTGCTTGTTAAAATGAACAATAAACTTTCAAGATGATACCTTTTGACTTTGGGCATTTATTGCTTGAGTGCATTTTAAAATTCTTTCAGTTGGAGAATATCTTCTGTTACAATTCAATCTTCAATATCCAAAAAAAATAAAAAATATATTTTTATTTATACATATCACACTGTAATCTTTTCAAACGACAAAATTTTAATTGTTAAAAATTGTTTTTGTTTTCTTTATTCACCTGGTTTTTAATACGTAAAAGAAATGCATTTTATTTTAATTTATTTTTAACACTTTCTTGTAGTCGTTCATTAATTTTTTTTATTATTTTTTTTTTAAACAGTAGTTGGGGTGTTTTGTGAGTACTGTGTAGAGTTGTTGAAATGAAAAGTCAATGGGACAGTGAAAAAAATACGAGTCAAGCGACTTGTGAACAATTAACCAGTATAATCTATTTTTTTATTTGATGATTTAATTATTATTTTAATCATCATGTATTTAATTATTATTATTAAAAATAATTTATTTAAATAAAGCTTTAAATGATAATTATTTATTTGATTTAAATTTTTTAATATTTTTATTGATGCTGTGGTGTTCTATTGCATAATGAGTTGTTTCTTTGTGCGGACATTGTTCTAGAATTTCAAAATTATCACATGTTTGATTATTGTATATTATCATTAGCTATTTCAACAAATAATCAATACTGTTTTTATAATTACCAAATGATAATTTAAAAAAAGAAAAATTTAAATAGTATTTTATTGAAAAACTTTTGCTTAACTTTCATTATACTTTTGTTGAACTTTTGTTGAACTTTAAAAAGTTGAATATTTTTTAAATTTATTGTTTGTGGTTTTTTTTTTTATTTGGTAAAAATCAACATTCACTGTTTGACCACTTGCCAGTTTGTGGGTTTGAAAATTTTCCTCAATATCAGCAGATAGCTAAAATCAATATTGTTCAAATCATCAAATATATTATGTCGTATTATCTCTTGACTGATTCAATGTGGTAATACAATATCTATTGTTCTAATATCAAAACTTGTCTATGTTTACGAAAATGAAATTTGACAGATTTTCAATACGTTTAAAATATCATTAACATCAAATTAAACGTATTAAATAATTGTTAAATTAATTTCAAATAATCTTTAAAGTATCATATTAATTTTTTCGATTTACATATAGAAAATAGTCATCGAAATAATAATGATACCTTATCAGGATAAATTTTTAAAATATAAATTGATTTTTTTTTATTGAAATTTTATAATAAAAAATATATCTAAACAAACAATATGACAGTGTGATGGATATTGAATATATGTATTAAAATGTTTTTGCTGATGATAAGATAGTTAAGGTGGATTATCGCGGTGGGTGGTCGAAGGGGGGTACGTGGCCCCGTGGTCGTGCTACCCCTCGACGATATCGACCACGTAACATTGAAGATGCTCGTATTATCTACATTTCTTATGCTCTTCTTGCTGATCTTCATTATTTTGAACAGGTAAAAATAACAAAATTAAAAAACAAATCAAATTAATCAACAAAATTTATATCACTAAATCATCAAACCATTTCATTTAAAAGCTTTTTTTTCTTTTCCTCATTTTTTGATTAATCAAAACTTTTTTTTTTTTATATCTATAAAAGTATAAAAACTATTTATATTATTCTGACTATGCATTAGCTTCTGACACGAATGAATAATTCATGATTTTATCTTGAATCAAGTTTTAACATTTTCAGCATCGATACTCGGAATATAAAAGAAATTTAAAATACAAAAATCATCAAGAGAGGTTGACGTTGTCGCGACACAAGAATATCGATTACAATTTTTATTTTTTTTATTTTTTCAATATCCTAACAATAATCTGAATTTCTGTTACTCCATGTCAAAAAATTTTTGTTGTATTTTTAAAATTCACAGTCAACTGTGATGTGATATTTATAAAATTAATTGACATAAATATTGAAAAATATGACAAGTTAAATCAAAAGTGACAAACTATAATATAAAAATTATTAACAGTATATTTTTCCTCGGCTTGAAATAATTAATTTCAATGTTATTTTTAGGATCTTCAGTCAGAAATTGAAACTCATCGTGATGTATATGCATCGTTAAATGGAACTGGACGTAAATTATTGGGTTCATTGGCCAGTCAGGATGATGCTGTTATGCTGCAACGTCGTCTTGATGAGATGAATCAAAGATGGCATCATTTAAAAGCCAAAAGTATGGCAATAAGGTAATAAATAAAAAATAAATATATCTAATTTAATTTATTACAAATAAATAAATAAATAATTTCTTTATTTTTTAATAAAAATGTCAAAAGTTTTGACAAGACAATATATAAATTTATTGTTACTAAACTATTTGAACTTTGGTCCTGTGGTATTTTAGAATTTCGAAATACATGCACCCGATTAACTATGAGCTACGGAATTTCCTGCATAACATTCTGTTGGACCTTTGTACAATACTTCATTTACATTCTACAAGAAACAAACACATATTTACCATACATGTTTATTCATATCTTACCTCTTGTTTCAAAACTATCACATATACTTTTTTTCGTTTTTTTTTTAACATAACTCTTTATTTATCAAAAAAATAAAATTTTATACTTGAAAAGTCAATTGATCAAATTTTAGATCAAGTCTTGGCATTTAAATTTTTAAAAAATTTCTTGAATAAAAAATAAATAAACACGGTCAAGTTTATCTACAAAAAAAAAAAAGGTCTTTTTAAAAATTAAACAGTTTTTTTTTTTTATTTACAAGCCAAAAGAAGTTAATAATAAGCCTGTAGCAAAAAATAAAAAAAAAACAAAAACGTTTTTAAATTAATTATATAAAAGAAACAATTTGCAAATGATATTTATTTACTTATTGAATTAATTAGTTTAAATAAGAGTGTTAATGTTGATTGTATAGTTGAAGATGTGTTGATAAATACATATGCTAAAACACACAATGTATACAAGAAGGATAATATGCTGGTGGCATTGGTTATGATAAGGCATATAGCTTAGTGTTAATCCAAAATATCTGATGGCGATGGTGGTGTTGGTGGTGTAGTTTACATCTTTGGTATACATAATATGCGCAAGCGTATATTGTATATAAACTGATGTTACTGTACCAATAACCCACGGGGCTATATAGTCCTCACCAAAATTTGAATTCACACGTATTTGATAGTCTTGTATGTGTAATATATCTGTATAACCAAGTATTACAGTTGCTTTTGAGCCAGATGTGTCCCAATGATAACTTGGATATTTCTAATCTCTCAAACTTATTGGTCCATTATTTAAACAGTCTTATCTTGATTTTTTTAATCATCAAGATAGCTTAAAATATCATTTTATATATCCTTATCTGACATTAAATTTTATTAAATTAATTTATTTAAATAATAAATTGATTAAAAAATTTATTTTACTCGATAAAATATTAATCAATTTTTTAGATATACTTTAATTTATCTGAGAGCTTTTTTTTTCCTTTTTTTTTTTCCCTCGATTATATTTACTTGACGTAAATGAATGTGTGAAAAAGATAGATACTAAAATATACTTATATACTTTTTATCTATTTTTAAAAAATAAAGTATATAAAAAAAAAAAAAAAATTGGATGAGTTTTAGTAGACGTATATGAAACGTGTAGATATCAAAATACAGCTTTTCTTGTTGAGTTTTGTATGACTTTCATCAGCCTTACAATAAGTAAAATATTATATCTTGGTAAAGCTGTTTCTTCGTGATAGTATATACAACTAAATTCACAACTTAAAACTTACAATACAATAATACTTGACAATAGAAAAATATTAATTTAAATTGCAAACATTTGAGCGAGATAATTTAATTGACTCTACATAATGTTTTTATACCAAGATCATTCTTAAATTAAATTTAAAAATTATCTATGTTTTTATTTTAGTGTGTAAATTTTAATTTGCCATTTTAAAATAACATTGTATTTATATTGTTGTATAAACTTAATTATGATGAGTTGATAAACAGTTACAACAAAATTAATTGATCATGAATCAACTTGTAAATATATACACATTGGATCCCTGATGTCAATAAAATAAATGATTAATTGAACATATTTAATGTAAAACCAGCAGACTAATTTTGATTTTTTAAATGTTTTATAGAAATCGTCTAGAGAGTAATACTGAACACTGGAATGCTCTACTGTTGTCTCTACGTGAACTCATTGAATGGATTATAAGAAAAGATACTGAGCTCAAAGGTCTTGGTCCAGTTTGTGGTGATATTCCAACACTACAAAAACAACAGGTAATTTTAAAAAATATTTTACATATTTACAATGTAAGTATCTTGAAATAATTACGAAACAAATTTATCATAATCAAAATTAATTCTAGAACATTATATATACTTGAAAAATATTTTCTTTTTATATTTTTAATAACCCTAGAAGTAGGTAAATCTCATCAAGGATGTTGTTGTCTAGTTGTCATTTAAATCTTTTTTTTTTAAACATTTTAATTTTAAGGATGAAGATTATATCATGATAATAATAATAAATGTTAAAGGCCAAGTACACTCAAGTGAATGTATTTTTTTTGCAAACTTGTGTGATAAATATTGTCAAAAGAACCATTGACCTTTGATAGGGGAAGAATCAATCTCTCTCTCTAGTTTACTTGAAGAAAAAAAATTTATAAAAAAATATGTGTCAGGGTATGGCTCTGTGGTATGATCTCGTCATGTTGGATACATTGGTGTTGTGGCCTCAAAAAAAAAAAAAAAAATAGGGGCTGATATACCCTTGCAAGCACAACTTCAAAGACCAGATAAAATTGATAAATATAATGCTGAAAATTTTTCTTATATCCGTTTTATAAAAAATATATTGCCACAAAAATAATACTAATTTTTTTTACAATATAATAATATTTTTTTTCCAATATTTTTAGTCTTTTATTTATTATTAAAAATAAATAAATAAAGATAATTTTATTTTTAAATTTAATTACATTTTATCATTGCTATTTTTAATATCAATTTTTTAAATTATATATTTTTTTTTTAATACAAATTCAGAATTTTTCTTCAATAAAAAAATTAGTTATTTTTAAATAGATTATTATTATTTTTTTGCAATATAAATTTATATAATATTTTTATTTTTAGAATTGAAAAAATTGGCATTTAAATTTTTCTTTTTATACTGATTATGTAGGTTAAAAATTTGGGAAGTAAATTCTATTTTTATTCCAAGAAAAAATACTAGGTTAATTCCTTTGTGTAAACAAAAAAAAAAAAACTAGGCGCCAGAAAAACTGGTTTTAAATAACGCATTAAAAAAAATAAATAAAAGAAATGAAATATAAAAAAAAAATACCCAAGTCTATAGAAATAAAATATTTACTCGAAATTTATTGAATGAAATTTTTTTTTATTTTCTTTTCTAAATAATATTATTTAATTTATTATTGTAAATTAAATTGACTATTCTTTGATATATTATTTTCCATGATTATTGATTATAATAAAACGAATATTTATATACTGATAAAATTAAAATTCACATTTCAGGATGATTACCGAGGTTTCCGTAGACAGCTTGAAGATAAACGACCTGTCATTGAGAACAACTTACTCAGTGGACGACAATACATTGCCAATGAACCGCCTCTTTCAGACACCTCCGATTCAGAAGGTAAATTAAAACATTAAAAAATAAACACACTCTTATTAATTTAGTGATAATCAAATTATATAGTATAAATAAAAAACAAAGTGAGCATTAAAAAAAGCTCTTTGTTCGATAAAATAACTATTTATATTATTAAATTATTTGAATAATTAATCAAATAATATGACTAACTCAAATTGAATCAATCGAATTAAAACAATATAAACTTTGTATGTGTATCCGGATGAAACATCCTAAAAAGACTCATTTAAAACTCAGTTTTGTTGGTACTTGTTGTTTCCTTTGGGAAAAGCTTTTGTCTTTCAATAACTTTGAACAATTCTATTGAAAATTATATTAGTTTTGTTTAATATATTGCAACATCAAAATTACAATTTAAATATTCATTTAATATTATTTATTATTAAATTATTATTTCATTTAATTTATCATCATAAACATTGATATTATTTTTATATTTTTAAATTATTATTTGGTCTAAAAAATCATAGTTTATGTGTCTGGTTTTATTCATGTTTTTTATACAAAAATGATTTATTATCATGAGACTAGTAAAAAGTAAAAAATAAAAAAAACGACAATGTGATTTTTGTCATAGTTTTCTGTATGGTTCTATTCATACAAAGGATAAGATTGTTGGAAAATTCTTGTCACAAGAAAAGCTAAAAAGAACGTGACTTGAAATGACGAAAAAAAAATAAATATATCAACTAGAATGGATTACCAATGATCTCACAAATGGAGAGCACGCTTTCCTAATTCGATTTAAAATATTTTACTTTCTTTCAACTAAATCGTAAAACTATTTATACAGTTTATTGATTTTTATTTTTTTTTTTTTAAATTTGATCTATACATAATTGATATTTTAAATTAAATTACTTATTTTTTTTACATTGATATTTGATTTTAAATTTAATTATTCGTAAAATTAAATTAAATCTTCGACTTTTATGATAATTAAAAAATTAACATAACCATATTTGAATTGATAATAAATTAAAATATGAATTTATTCTATTATTCCAAGTTGAAAATTTCTAGTCTAGCTTTAAGTAAAAATTCATTTTGATAATACGTTTTTTATTTAGATAATTATCTTAGTATATGAATCAGGTTAAAACGACTTTATATCTATTAAATCTTCATAACATAAAATTGAAATAAAAAATAAAAATAAATAATGCAATGTTGATATGATCATAATATTTTCATTTATAAATGACTAATATTACTTAGTTACTCACACAAATTCAGTTGCATTTGTAAATTTAATTTACCAATGAATCACATATCGTATCATCCAACCAGGTTTTACGTGCATGTTTAGCACTGATAACGTGCACGATTCAACCGGTCACACCATATCTATATATGTTGATTTATACTTATTGCTGCATACTATTTTAACTAAAATAACACCATTCACAAGGCACTTCTTGCTTTTTTTTTTTTATATGTATTATTATTTTTTATCATGTCTATGAATAACCCGATTTTATGATTTTACATATCTGCTTATTCTCAGATTTTATAAAATAAATATTTTTAGTGTTTAATAAAAAAAATTATTCTCAATAAGGAATAAATATTTTAATAATACAAAAATATCATCATGACGTTGTAATTTTTATCTATAAAAATAGAATAATAATATTTATAAAATTATTATTTACACTATTGGCTTTTATTTTGAAAAAAAAAGAAAAAAATTTATTTGATTTGTTGAAAAGAAAATAAATAGAGATCTATTAGTTTTGTGCTTTAAATAAATAAATAATTTAGTATTTATAATATTTTTAATATGATTATTCAGGTCGAGATCTAGATGGTGATTCAAGGGGCTATAGAAGTGCCGAAGAACAAGCCCATGAATTGACACGTAGCATTCGAAGAGAGGTTAATAAACTCTCAGAGCAATGGAATGCTCTCATTGAACGTAGTGATGCCTGGAAACGAAAACTAGATGATACAACTGCGGTAAGTTTTCACGATTATATCATTTTTATTTTATTACATTCATTTTTTTTTTGTTTTTTTATCATTTTATTTTCCAAGTACCCAAGATATCTTTACAATTTTCCTTGGATATCATTTACTTTTTTATTTTATTTCAACAATCTACTATTTCATTTCAACATTATTTCGAGTAATTTAAAAAAATGTAAACATTGCCAGAATTCATTTCAAGATTCATCACTTCAATCTGTTGTATAAAATGTAAAAAAAAAAAAACTATATACATAATCCCATCTTGTTTCTTTTATCATATAAAGATCAAAAGATTTTTACGACTGTTGACAAAATATATTTTCGAAAAACCAAGTAACAACATTCGAAATATTACACTTTACCTTGAGGCAATTGCTAGACAATTTGTCATATCAATGCCATCATAATTTGACTATAAAATTTCACCAGAACATGAAAAAAAAAAATATACATAAAATAAATCATTTGATAAAAAATTGCTTTATCATTTTACCTCTTGAATAGTACATACACGATGACAAAATATATATATATTTTTTCGATATAGACCAGTAACCACCCCTTCAATAAAAATAAAAATAAATAGAATTCCCAAGAGCTCGATAAATCACAGAAAAAAAAAGTATAATCCTTGTTCTTGGATTAATACAAAAAATTGTTTTTTTCTTTTTAGCACTTATGTTTTATTTTTTCTTAGAGAGATTGAGTTTATGAGGAAAAAGCATATGTCCATTAAGTGATTCAACACCAAGTTGTAAAAAAAAAAAATAATCTATAAAATATTTTTAACACTTTATTTTCACTTCACGTTTCATCCCTTAATATGTTCATAGGGTTATCATAATGCAGTATGGGTTAATGTTGCAACGTGTTTAGAATTATAAATTGACATTTTTATACAGCATTATAATTTATAACTTGTTATACACTGTAAACGGATTTATGATTACATATTTTAACATTATACAACAGGACAAATAAGTCATCATATTATGAATGACAAGTATATTTTACAACACCTGACTTGCTTCAATCATCTGTATTAAAATACACACTTTGCAGATTACCTCATCTTCTACACTGTCATATACTTTTTATCCATTTTTTTTTTATTTTTTTTATTGTTAAATAAATATAAACACAATCATAAAAAATAAAACAAATATTAATACAAATTGGCACGCTTATTTATCGTGATTATTAAACTGAAAAATAGTAAAAAAAAAAATGAATAAATAAATAACATCAGAGCTTTAAAAAAACGATAGCAAAACTGCATCAATTCTATCGTAACTGGTGCAAAACTGCAATCAATGATATTTTGTATATGATAACCCTGAACACACATTTATTGCTTTTTTTTTTTTTTTTTTATTTTATTTATCCCAACACTTTGTTTTTCAATTTTTATTTTGTTGAAATTAAATAGATGAATTTAAGCGTATAGGATAAAATTTTGTTAAATTTTATATTTGTAAATTCATTGTTGGAAAAAAAAAAAAAATGAAGGAGGGTTGAGAATCGATTTTTTTTTTAATGGTTAGTACCTGGGTAAAAGTTGAGATCGGCTAAGTTTAATGACAATGTTCACGATCTTTCATTAATGATGTGCCAAATAGAGCTCCTGAGGGTGTAGTCATTAACAAGTTGTGAATTATTATAGATACACAAGTTGGTGGTGTAAATGAGTGATCAAGAAAGTCTGGGAAAATATATGCATAATGCATTGGCAATTTAACTTTTAAATATTTCTTATACCTGGTCACGTTTTTAATTATTTATTGATAATATTTTTTTTTATTTATATTTTATTTTTCATGTATAAAAAAATTGCAGTTTAATTGCAAATGCATACAGCTAATTACTAGGTTATCATTATACAATTTCCACTATAAATAATAATAAGAAATAAAAAATTTTTCATTTATTATTACTAAAATTTATGTCAACTATCAATTGAAATTTGTGATTAAATATTTTTATTAAAATATCTCTCGTATTTACATACTAACTGGAGTAATACTATTGATATTTTAAAAGTTGAATTTAATGTTTCAATTTACGTTTAACATCAATATATTCACGAGAGTATACGTATCAATTCCCATGTCACTGAAAACTTTTAGTATCAAATTTCTCAAGCGGATATGAGCACCAATGTCTCAAGGTATTTCATCTCGCATGTTGTATTGAACAACTTACAGAGAAAAATAAAATCATTGACAGTTTTTTTTAAATACTAAAAAACATTGGGATATATTTTTATCAATATTTACATATTTTTTACTTGTGTGTAAAGGCTCGTTAAATAAATTGATAATTTACTAGGTATACAGTTCAAGTTACATAAGCAATTTTCAATTAGAAGATCATGAAAATTTTTTTTTTTAAAGCTGCATTTAAATAAACATCTAGATAAATAACGGAATGACATAAAACTTGAGCATATTTATGTTTAAAAGCACATTTTAAATATTTTATGCTAAAAAATCTCAAATTAATTTATCAAATTTTTTTATTTCATTATTAATTTATCAAATTCATTAGAAATATTATGCAGATAAAGAATATATAATGTTCTAAAAATAATATATTAATACTAGTTAATAATTTATTTTAAAAAATAATTAAAATGTCAATACTCCGGTGCAAGTGAACAAAAATAAAATCCAGCATTTACCATCAGGTCAAATTTCTACACAAACTGATAGAAAATCAATAGTAAATTCATTACATATTAATTCCAACTTGAATTTATGTATAAGTGTTTCATTGATTTTCAAGTTAAGAAAATACGTTTATATATAAATTATAATCAATAATAAATTTATAATCTCAATCTGAAATATATCATTTAAATTTTCATAAAAATTGTAAATATGATCATCAAATGGTATTTTTTTAAATCTCTTTTATACCGACTTTATAAGCTCGTTTAATTTCCGAATAAATTCGAATCAAACCGATGTTCAGGGCACAGTATATTCGCATGTGCTTCTGTGGCAATTTTTCAATCACTTTAAAACCGGGCCTCATTCTCATAAGTTAAAAAAAAAAAAAATAAATAAACACATAAAAATGTCTAACATAAAAATTTTATTTAAATGTTTATATTAAATAATTTAGTAATAATAAACAAGTTTTAACGAGGGTATATAAAATTTAATTTTATGAAATTTATGACTGACCCACAGTGTTGAAATTTTTTTCCTCGAATATATTCAAACAATGTTTATCGTGCTAGGAATTTAAATATTCAATTAAGTTGGACAATGTGACTGTGAGTAAATCTGCATACGCCATGCTGATGGTCTCTTTGTGTTGACAGCCAATGGGCCAATGTAAAGTGTTTGTGAAATCACTCAATCGATAGATAATAATTAATGATATCAGTGATTACAGAGTGAAATAATTTAATTAAATAATATTATTATTTTTTGTTTTTTAATATTTAAAAAGTATATAAATTTATTGAATTATTTTTATAACGAAAGGGAAATATAAAAATAGTGCTGACACATGTTAAATATATATTTTTCTTTTATAAATAAACATCAAAGTTTATTTATTAATTTATAATTTAAAAATAATATTATAACTTTGTGTTAAATTTTTACTTTTTAGCACAACTGAATTTAATATTAACTGGTATTTCAAGATGAACTTTTTCACATGGGAATATAAACACTTTGCTGATTCAATTGGCTTCTTCATATAAATGTATTTTTTTTTTTTCATCATTATATATCTATTTTCATTTCACATTGCCAATACCGGTTAATAAAAAATAAAGTAAAAAAGAAAATTCACGTAGACTCCTACACGATGTCAGTGCACAATTTACTTTTTTCTTTTATTTTTTTTAAATCAACATGAATTAATGTTTTATTTTTTTTTTTTTACTATTTTTATATTTTTGCAATTGTGAAAAAAATAAATATTTTAAGTATGATTAATATTTACGAGGACAATAATATTATGTGTCGAAAAATATATATCAAAATTTACCTGGTTTCTATTTTTATTTTACCGGATGGTTCAATGACTGTATCGTATAACTCATTTATGAGTTTTATTTCGCAACGCTTGACAGAACACTCGGGCTCATCCAGACCATTACTCAATCGAAATTTTTTTTTTTTTTTTTTAATTCTTTCTACTCAAGCTGGGCATTAAATAATACTAAGTGATTGATGTTTCCCGTAATAATAAAAATAAATAATTTCTTTCTTCCTTTAAATAACAAACAATGTAAAAATAAAAAAAAAATTAACCATTAAATTTGTAACTTGTCAACAAAAGTCTCAACTTAATTTGTCTATAATTTAAAAAATCAACAAATATATAGTGATCTGAATAAACAACTTAATACTTTGTTTATTAAAAAATTTTCATTTCTATAAATAAAAATCTTAAATATGTTTTTTATATTTTTAAACTCAAAAAAACATACAATGAAAATTCCAAAAATATTAGTCATGCTGGTATGAAAAACTAGATGGAGGATGAAAATTATGAACCAAGAAAATATTTATATATATTGTATTTTTTTATTATTTTTTATACTCAAAGTTATTTTGGTCCAACACTTTGCATTTACAAGATTAAGATTCTCGCGGTCACCGTACTCACACAACACAGTCTGGCCGTCCATAAAATAAAACAAAGACAGTGTCTGTTATATACAAATAATGCACAAGTTAACATCAATGATTTGAATATAAAATACCATCAATTAAATTAATATTTCATTCACAAAAATATTATACTTATGTATTATTATTATTTTTATTGAAATCATAATTCATCTTTATCTGCATGTGATTATTTTTTTCATTCAAAGTTTTTTCTTGAATATTATTGTATTTCTTTATCAAGTTAAATATATACTGTGTGTTTAATTTATCTTTTCAACATGATATATATTTTTAAATTTACGGTCTACTAACACAAACATTAACAATAATTTAACTAGCACAAACATAGCTCTAGTAATTTTATAATTACAAGCTTTTTTTCTTCTTCATTCTTTATGATAATTTGCAAGTATTGATTGTCATATAGTGGAGCTGTTAAAATACATGACCCTCCATGAATCTAACAGGAAATGAAGCCTTATAAAAAAAAGCAACGTTGCCTATTTAAAAAAAAAATAAATAAGCTTAATAATCTTTTCTCCTTATTCAAAAAAAAAATTAAAATTTATATCTCAAGTAGAAATCATTCTGCACGTCTCTCATTCACACTTAACTCTTTTTTAACTCTTAAAAATTTTTAAGCCAATATTTTTTTAAAAAAACATGTTCATCCAAAAAAGAAATGGAAAAAAAAACTTAAAATTTATCTAAAATTATAAATTCTTAATTAAAATATACAAAGCCGTTATTTTAATATTAAAAATTACTTTGAATTATTGTATTTCCATACTATTTATAGTAAAATTTTTTTAGTATAGATGAAATTTATATTTTTTTCGATGACACGTGAAGAAACACTTTAACTTTGTTTCGATTCTTGATGCAGACTGTTGCAGGTTTTATCTTACGCACCGGTGTAGGTTGACACTAAAACACGTCTTAATATTACATATATATATGTTATTTTATATGTACACATATGTAAATTATCGAGAAGTTGGGTAGGGGTGTATGTTGGAATAACTTTTCGTTAAGACTGGAGTGCCTTTCAGTATACTTTTCGTTGTCAACGAGTCAGCATTACTGAAGGCACCCATCATCATTTACTTGAATTTTTTATTTTTTATATTTTACCTTTTTTTATTATACGCGCAAAAATAATCAACACGATATATGATACTTAAAAATATACATGATATATACCCGAGAAAAATACACTCCACAAGCCTACTGAATTATAAAATATATTTTCGAATGGAATGTTATTGTTTTTTTTACTACTAAATTAAATTTACTCATTTTTTTTTCTTCAGTTAATCTATGTTGAAATATTTAATAATCCAAAATATATATAAATAATATTTAAATGTGAAAATCTAGTCAAAAATATTTATTATTAATCAACTGTGATGTTATTTAAAAATTAAATAAATATTAATTGTTTGTTTTTTGCAAAGTGATAAATAAAAAAAGTGAGATGACAAGTGAAATTGAAAAAAATAATAATAATGAAAATTATAAAATGGAAATAGTGAATAATACAAAAATTAAAATGTTAAATAATAGTGTTAAAATAAATAACTATAATGGTGATGATGATGATAGTATACAATTTGATAATGGTGATCGTATGTCACTTAAAATTGATTTGTCAATGGCAGAACAATTTTATTATGAAGTTATATCTTCCTTCGAACAAGAAGAGGTATTTAAAAAAAATTATCATATAATATTAATTGAATTTTAGTAAACAATCGTTTGTAATTTGAAAAAAATATTTTCCCACGTTTTTTTTTGTTTAAATATAACATTGCGTGTATACATTTGAATAAATATCTTTGACTCACGTGGTGATGTATACCCCCCACCGAGAAATCAAACCAGGAAATGTTTGTCAAACCGGCATGTACTTTGATCTCAACATGACGACTAACTTATCTCAAAAAATAATATAACTTTTTTAGTGTGTCAATTCAACAACTGTTATTAAATTTTGACATAGCTCAAGTAAAAAAAAAAAATGAATATTTATCTACAATATGACAATAAATATTAACTTTAAAAATTTATAAAAATTTTACGAAAATATCTTAGATATAAAAATTAAATAAATACATATAATTTAAAAAATCAATAGAAAATAATATAAAGATTAAAAAACAAATAATAAAAATTGAATTTAAAATCAATGGGGAAAAAAGAAAAAAAAAAATGTTGTAAAGGGACAAATTGAAAGGTAGTTGTTGGCAATTGAAAGATGTTAACTGAAGATTTGGTAGGTGAAAGGATCCGGAAACATTTTGTTGAACCAGTTAGTTAAAATGTATATGAAAAAAAAAAATAAACGTTAAACTGTAGTGTTTGATTGTAACACTATGGTTGTAATGGTTAAGATGATTTTGGGTATGTTTTTGTATGCATGAGAGACGGTAGCACTAAAACCTATATATATAGTATTTCGACTACATGGCACACCCGTTAACAACAACGCCCAAGAACAGAGATTCCCTACTGGCATTCTATAACGGCGCCGCCCCGGAATGTAATTTAACGTCTGTACTTGTACAGACAATAATTGTTATTATCAAAATATTTCAACCACAAAAGTAAATGGTTTAACATGCCTGTAGACCATTTATTTATTTATATCAAAAGAGTCCTCAAGATGTCATCAAAATTTTCATATAAATTAATTTTAATATAATAATTTCATGTTATTTAACAAATGGCAAATAGTTTCTTTGTATCTTCGCATATAAAAATAAAAGGATAATAATAATTTTATATAGTTTTTTTTTTTTTAAGCTAATAATCTTAGCTTATTTTTTTTTAAACCTTTTTTTTTAATTCCATATTCATTTTATCTTCTCACAAGATATAAAATATTCAAAATTTATATTAAATTCTTTTTTTCATTATCAACTTGGTCCTGCTTAAATCCACAAAAAAAGATAATTTAAAAAATTAGCATTTCGTGACTAGATGTATATTCGAAAATAATTTAGCGCCAACTTTCACATACTGGCAATTTGTGGAGAAAAAAAAATAAGCATTTCAACGTATGAATGGAAAGAAAATGAATTTTTTTTTTTTTTTCTGTTTACTTTTTTACTTAAGCCCTGTAATTTATCTGGTAGACTGCCAAATAAAAAAAAAATATATAAGGAAAGTTTTACCAAAAATAAAAAAATTGAAAATAAAAAAATGAGTATTTGCTCGAATAGACACCCGGCGACGCGTACCAATTCGTCTTGCTCAAGAATAAAGCATAAGTCATGACAAAATTCCCGGAAATTTTATGAGAATGATTAATTATATGTGCAGTCTTCGGACACTGTCAAGAATAAATTTTTCCATAATGTTAAGATTGATTTTTATGAGTATTTTATCATTACTTGTTATTAATAAAATCATAAATTTTATAAATAATAATATTCATATATTAAAATTAATTTCAATTCAATATTTTTATTTATTAATTATTCATGTAATTAAATTACAATTTATTGATATCATTAATTTACATTTTTGAATTTTGTATATCATTGAATAATAAAAACAATTCAACGGTGTGATTATAATTATTTTTAATTGTCTCAAATTGTTTATCGATTTGATAATTAAATTTGTTAACTATTTTTAAATGTTATATATTTATATGAGTATCATAACTTGAATATATTTATCTTTATTTTGAGTATTTTAATGGTGTAAATAAATTAATAATTATTATTAAATATAGTTTAAATTTTATGAATTTAAAGATACTTTTTAATGGAAAAAAAAAATGTTATTTAATTTTAAATTAATATTTATATATGGAGTTAATTAATTAAAATACAAAGTACTTTAGATAATAATTTAAAAGAAATAAAATGATATTGAATTGACATTAATTTCATTATTAAAGAAGCGTTGGATTTTTAAATTTAGAATTTTTTTCCAAATGGCTGAGTAAATTAAGACTTGACCTTTAAATTACAATTTTTTTCTTTTTATATAAACTACTAGTCATCAAGTTTAATATCCTTTCAAGATACTCATTATTTATAAATTAAAACATCTAACGAAATTTAACGTCAAAAAGATATTTTTTGTTTTATCAAAAAATATATATTATTAAATTATTTGAATTGCATTTTTGAAAATTAAAAAAGTCGTTTACTGATGATATTGTGCGAATAAACGGAGTATAAAAAAAATTAAAAGTGACGTTTAAATATAATTATAAAATAAAAAAAAAATAATTATAGAGAGATAGAAAAAAGCGTACTAATTACAGTAACAGTCGGCAGTAAAAGTACAAAGATTATTCATCATCACAAAGCTTTGAAATTGATTTGACAAAAAAAAAAAAATAAAAAAAAAGTATATTATCTCTTGGTTTTTATCAACCTAAAATTTTATTCATTTAAAATTTTTACTGATTAATACTGCACACTATGAAACAATGAATTTTTCAACATTGAATAAAATCATCAATCTAAAAATTAACTTTTTTTATTTTCTAAAAATTTATTAACCTATATTTTATTTAATTTATTAACCTATATATCTTTTAAAAATTATAATTACTTTTGAAATGATATATTTAATTCTCTTATTACAAAATTTATTAAACGTGTGAAATATTGTCTTATATTTACAAATGACCTTTATAAATGTTTCAAGTTTCTACAAGTCGTCAAATTGCTCAACTAAGAAATATGTCATTGTAATATTTAATAATTTTAGAATATTTTTAACTCTTTTTTTAAAAAAATGATTATAATGTTTAGAAAAATTATTTAATAATTATATTTTACGATATTTTTCATTACAAAAAAAAGCTATTTATTAAAATTCATATATTATTTTATTCGTGAGATTTATCTTCACTAAATTTTCCTCAACAAGTTTAAGAGTATAAAATCATTCGACATATATTCCGGAAGACAATATAAAAGTGTAAAAAAAAAAAGTCAATAATCCTATATAGAGTAATAAAAAAGTACAAATGTCACATTTATTTATTAAGTATGTAGGACAATAAAAATTTATGTACATGCAATAAATGCAATTGCATGTTAATCTTGATTAAAAAACTCGCGAGATTTATTTCCTTTAAAAATGACCCAAATATTGACATTTACATTTAACACCCAATATATAATTTTATCTGAAAAAAAAAATCAACATAAAAATATATATTATTAAATAATAAAATATAATTTTCATTATTATAATTTTTAAAATAACTGTATTTTTTTTTTTTATTGAATACTATTAAGTATTTAATATATTTTAAATTTATTTATAAAAAAAAGGAATACATTTGGGTCAGTGGTACAGTACTTTCGTTATCACAATTTGCCAATTTTGTATAATATTTTGTCAGTCAATTTACAAATACATAAGTTGTGTGTTAGAGTTGAATCGATAATTATTGGTATAACTGCATTGCGCTTATCCTTGTATTTTCATTCTCAATTTTACCAAAGTTTTCATTTCATCAGAAACAATTGGCAACCATTGCATCTCGCCCACGGCAACATGACGACTACATATCTCTTTTATTTTTTTTTTCTACCTTATTCTTCTTTATTTATTTTTTATTATTATTATTTAAAAAAAAAAGAAATTTCTTTTTTTTTTTTTTGTACTTTACCAACTGTCTTTTCTGTATTCTCTTGGGTTTTTTCCTTTTTTTTCTGTCTTTTTTAAAAAAGCTCAGAGGATATACTTTCTGCCTCTGTATTTCGACTCTGATACAATCGTGAAAATTGTACTCGCTGTTTCAACTGTCGTCTAATCTAATTTCTTGACGACAACTAAAGAAGATAGGCAGAATTGTCGTATTCAGGTACTTTATTACCGTATAAAATGCCAACTACAATTCTACAATTTCATCACTTTATTCTAGTATACCAATTTATATATTTCTGTCTATACTATTGTACAGGATTTACCGTTAGCAATTATTTTATTATTTTTTTTTTAAAACCCAACGTACACTGTAGAGAGGATTTGTTGTTGAGCTTTTTTCTAATTGAACAATTCGATTTTTATATACAGATATACAATATAAATATAAAATATTTTTTAATTTATTTTATCAATACTTGTTAAATATTAAATTACATTTTTATACTTTACTTTATTTAAATTAAATTGTTGATATTTTAAATTAAAAAAATATTAATTATCATTTAATATTTCCCTTCACTGTAAAAAAAAAATAATTAGTTTTACTATGTTACTATAGTACTGAGGGACGTTTTCGGAAATATGGTTCAACATATTATTTTTTATAATTTTTTTTACGATGTGCATTTTAAATTTCACGATAGTAACATAGTAAAAAGTACTCTGCTGAGGTAAAACCGGTTTTTATTATGGTTTTAGTAGACTTCACTTGTTCAATAGATAGTCTTCACTATACCAATGATACGAACAACCATAAACTTGTTACTTTGTACTATGTTGTGTGTTTAAATTCAATTTGACCGTGAGTGGTACATTTGGAAAATGAACCGTACTATGGAAACCTTTAAATAAAGCATGCAACTCGTAGGTGTTACTATATACAAAATTAAAAATTATTAGGTCTGTATTTAGTTTCACTATGCTAGCATGAAAGAAGAAGGGAATAAAAGAGAATAAATATATATAGACATTTTCGATTCTTCTACTGTTTTATACCTGAATGGCAATTTTAAACGATCGGAGTTCAAATCCAGAAACCCGGGTTCGAATCCTCGAGTTAGGTCAAGAAATAGCCAAGTTGAAAACATGTATAAAACATAATAATAATTATTATATATATTTAAAGTTATTTTTTAAATAGGTATTAAATACCCTATGTTTTTACAAATACAAATAGAATATAATGAAATGTACTTTATTGAATATCGTAAATCTCACCATGCAAATATAGTAGATTCAACGAACGCTATTTTTACTATGCAACATAGTACTTAAGAAGATTGTTGTTGTATTTTCTCTAATTGAACATTGTAAACTATACTAGGATAAAAAATTTTACTATGTGCATAGTACATGTTATTATTTTTTCGAAAACGTCCCCGAGTACCAGAAAAAATAGTAAAAATAATTCTTTTTTTATAGTAAAACTAATTATTTTTTTTTTACAGTGTTGGAATTTTATATATTTTTTTGAATCTTGAATAACAAATCTATGAAGTAGTATTTTTTTTTCATTGAATGAATGAAAGTTAAAAAAATTTTGATGGTAAAATCATTCATCGTGTGTCACTTGTTCCTTTCCATCATTGGGTGTGCCAAAACATGAATAGAACGACATTCAAAACACGCTTGAGTCAACATTTTGTTGATCGACATACACAATCAAAATTTTTTTTATTCACTAAAATTGAATCGCCTTAATTGGAAAAAAAAAAAATAAAGTTTTTGTCGTATTTTTTTTATTATATATAATGCAATTTTTTTTTACGTTTATATATTCATTTTTATTATTTTCTGAATGAGACCAGGTCGTAGTTGAATCACTGACCAAATAATTGTTCCATCTGAAGTCTGAATAGAACTAGTAAAAAATTATTTGAATAGATAAATTTTTTTTTAAATTTCAAATGACAGTTGTTTTAAATTGTTTTTTTATTTTTAAAATTATATAGTGGCAATAATTTTGAATAACGTGGGTTTAATACAATCGTTAAATTGTAAACGAATGTTTTTTTTATATTTTTTTTTTTTATTAGGGGGTGGCTACTTCGGATGATGTCATTAATTTACAAATATTCTCCTCACGTAGGCAGTGACTGTACATTTATTTTTATTTCATTTATATTTTTTTTATTTAATAAACACTTGAAAAATATTATTCAATTGTGTTTACATGTATTAAATTGATAACAAAACTAACAAAAAATTAATGTCAATAAAATTTAATTTTTATTATTAATTATTAAAACTTGTTTTTATCATTGAAACTTGATATTCAAGAAACAAACAGTATTGTGATTAAAACAAGTTTTATGTTTAATATTTAAAACAAACTTTCTATAATGATAAAATCTAAAATTATTTATGAAAAATAAAAAAATATAATCACTATATTTAAATATAAAAATTACCAATTATTATTTAATTTAAAATTAATTTTTTTTCATTTAGATAAAGCTTGTTTATTGTTAAGAAAACAAAGCCAATTTTATAAAACAAATTCAGCAGAAACATATCTCACTTTTCACTTAATTTGCATGTGCAAAAAATATTTTTCTGATGCTAGTATTTTTTTCTTAAACTTAAACTAATTTAAGAACAAAAAAAAAATTAAAAAAAAATAGCAAATAAATAAATAATAAAGTGGAATAATTTTTTTAATATACAAAATGAAATTGTTCTCAATTAATTGATTAATTCGACGGAAATTGGAAATATTAATTCCCTATTCTTCGAATGAGAAAAGAATTAAAAAAAAAAAAGTTGTAAAGATAACAGTACCGATAGTCGAGCCGATAATAAGTATCGATAAATTGAACTGGGAAGTATCTAATTGCCGAAGAAACTATGTCGTTTGATGCACAATGCCATACGATAAATGATATCGAGTGGCGCCAGACAATTAACTTGGTTAATTTAACGAAGAAAATCGTGCCAGACTTTCGGACCAATGCCAAACTTGAATACACACAAACTTTAATTGTTTCTTCTTCAACTTGATTATAAATTACATTTCCGTCTCACAATACAACCATAGAAAAAGTATATAATTAACTAAAAATAAAAAAGAATAAATTTCGAAAAAAAGTTAAATAGTTTTACTGCTGATGAGCCAATTTAATCATCAGCTTAATATGATTTCCGGTTGCTGTCACATTGACGAATGATCAATAAAACAAAAAAAGAATTTTCAGCTATATATTTCAATTACCCAAAGTAAATAAATTTTCTAAATGTCGGTTTTTAGCCTAGACATCCTCAACAAGATCTTAAATATACTTGGTACTCGCAAAAACCTCAGCAAAATGAAAAAAAAAATAAATTCACTGAGTGCCTTAGTCGAGGCTTTTTTATTTCTATTAAAATTGCTTCTTTTTACATTCAAAAAATAAAATTAAAAATATATTTATATGTATATAAATTAATTTTTTCAATTTAAAAAAAATTAATTGGACAAATAATTATTTAACAACTTGACATCCAGCATTGAATGTTAATTAAAGATTTTTTATTTGTATAATTTCTTTTTGAATATTATTTTAATCAGCTTAAATACGTTGTGAATAATTTTTTTTTTTTGGCTTTTTTATTATTATTCAAATGGTAACGGACACAACACTCACTCAAACAACTTTTATTCACTCGTCGAGGCTAATTAAATCGAATTAACAGCCACGACTGAGCCCTCATTTATTTGTAATGCAAATTAAAGCATTTTGTGTGTACAGTTAAATTTACGTTTTGTAATATTTATTTTTATTTTAAAAAATTAAGAATTTATATTTTACAAAAATGATATAAGACTAAAATAAAAAAATAATAAGAAAAGAGTTATTATTTTTTTGTAATAATGTAAAATCATAATTTTTAAATAAATTTTTATAGTTTAGGTGAGGTCAAAAGTAAATAAAGTAAATAACCTCACCCTTTTAATTTAATCCATGTATTATTTCATCTGGATATAGGTTTATTTTTTTAAAATAAAAAAAATACTAATTTGGTATGTTTTTTTTCTTTTTTACAGAAAATGTGTGTATTTCAAAAAGCACTGGAGGATTTGTCATCTAGAATGTCGGCTGCTGAAGCTATACAAAGTGGTTGGCAAAGTCCAACTGATGCATCAGAAGCTGGAGAAATGTTGGAACAGTTACAAAAGTTTGGCGACAGATTGGGACCTATTCAAAGAAATATAGAGGAAGCTAATGACCAAGCAAGTTTATTTGCATCAAGCAGTGTTATAGTATCTCATGGATTGTTGGCTAAACTCGAGGATCTCAATACAAGGTACATATATAAATATATAAATTTTTTTTTAATTAAAAAACTAAATAATAATAATTATTTTAGATGGAAAGTATTGCAAGTTGCTGTTGATGAACGTTATAAATTACTTAATGGATATGGTAAAGATGGTAGTACACCAGGTAGTCAGGTATTTCTTGCTGGTAGTGTTGAGCCACCATGGGAAAGAGCTTTAACACCAGCAAAAGTGCCTTACTATATTAATCATCAATTGGAAACAACTCATTGGGATCATCCAAAAATGATTGATATAATGTCATCACTTGCTGATTTAAATGAAGTACGTTTTTCAGCATACAGAACAGCAATGAAATTACGAACAGTACAAAAAAAATTGTGTCTTGATGTATTAAGTTTATCATCAGCACTTGAACATTTTGATTCACATGGTTTACGTGCACAAAATGATAAATTAATTGACATACCAGATATGATAACAGTATTAACATCTTTATATGAAGTTATTGCAACAGATAATCCAACACAAGTTATTGTACCATTGTGTATTGATCTTGCAATAAATTGGTTATTAAATGTTTATGATAGTCAAAGAACTGGACAAATACGTGTGCTATCATTTAAAGTTGGTCTTGTATTATTATGTAAAGGACATCTTGAAGAAAAATATAGATATTTATTTCGTTTAATTGCTGATCCAAATCGTTTAGTTGATCAACGTAAACTTGGTTTATTATTACATGATTGTATACAAGTACCACGACAATTAGGTGAAGTTGCTGCATTTGGTGGTTCAAATATTGAACCAAGTGTACGTAGTTGTTTTGAAAAAGCTGGTAAAGATAAAAATGAAATTGAAGCTATTAATTTTTTAAGTTGGTTACAACAAGAACCACAAAGTATGGTATGGTTACCAGTATTACATCGTTTATCTGCTGCTGAAAATGCAAAACATCAAGCTAAATGTAATATTTGTAAAGAATATCCAATAATTGGTTTTAGATATCGTTGTTTAAAATGTTTTAATTTTGATATGTGTCAAACGTGTTTCTTTTCTGGTAAAAAAGCTAAAAATCATAAATTAACACATCCAATGCAAGAATATTGTACAGCAACAACATCTGGTGAAGATGTTAGAGATTTTACACGTGCATTAAGAAATAAATTTAAATCAAAAAGATATTTTAAAAAACATCCAAGAGTTGGTTATTTACCAGTACAAACTGTATTAGAAGGTGATGCACTTGAAAGTCCAGCACCATCACCACAACATAGTTCATTGAGTCAAGATATGCATTCAAGATTAGAAATGTATGCATCAAGACTTGCTGAAGTTGAATTATCAAGAACAAGAAGTAATTCAACACCAGATAGTGATGATGAACATCAACTTATTGCACAATATTGTCATAGTTTAAATGGTAATGATAATAATAATGCACCAAGAAGTCCAGTACAAGTTATGGCTGCAATTGATGCTGAACAAAGAGAAGAACTTGAAGCAATGATACGTGAATTAGAAGAAGAAAATGCAACATTACAAGCTGAATATGATAGATTAAAATTAAAACAAACACCTGGATCAACACCTGAAGATGGACACATAAGACAACCAGATTGTGATATGATTGCTGAAGCTAAACTTTTACGACAACATAAAGGACGTCTTGAAGCACGTATGCAAATATTAGAAGATCATAATCGTCAATTAGAAGCACAATTACAAAGACTCAGACAATTGCTTGATGAGGTAAATTATTATTATCAAAGAATAAATCTCATTTATTAATTTTTTAATTTGTTATTTTATTTATTTTTCAACAGCCAAATGCATCATCACCATCTAAAACTGGTACACTTCAAACGAGAAGTGTTACTGCATCACAACTTGCAACAGATTCACCAGCTAAAGTCAATGGACACTACCACGAAACATCAGGTAAAATTTTTATAAATTTAATCCATTTATCAATTGGATAATTCAATAAATTATAATGACAATTTAAATATTAAATTAATGCATGCTTATGGGAATATATTTAAGAATATAAACATATATTTGTTAAAATGCAATTTATAAATAATGCATGATTTAAAATTGGATAATGGGTACAGGTGGCGGTAACTCGGTGGAGGGCAGAGTTAGCAGTCTTGAAAGACCACCACCACCACCACATTCACACAACGTTGCACACAATGTTGGCAATCTAATGCATATGGCAGGTTCGTCATATAATTCTTATCATATTCATTTTTATTTTTAAACTGTGGTGCTATTGTTTTCTTATCTGAAAAAAAACTCAGCTTATTATTTATCCAATTTACTAATTATTTTTATCTCTGCTTGAAATATTTTTTAAATTAATTTTAAAACATAAATTTAACTAACTTTCTCATGATTCTTTTATTGTTGCTTTTACACTAACTTAGGATGGATGTAAAAGGTGATAAATATATGAAATTTCTATTATTATATTTTTATAATTTTAATTTGTTTGTTAATAATAATATTTATTTATTATTTACAGGTGATTTGGGAAAAGTTGTTGGCGAATTAGTTACAGTTATGACTGAAGAAACAACAAAAACAAATGGTCAACGATCTCCACCAGCTTTTAAATAATGAAAAAAAAAAAAAATATGATCAAATTGGCACTTGTTATTACAACCAAATAAAATTAATTTTAACAGTCAATAGTTATGTGAAAAATAAAAAAAAATTATAATTTTTATTGACCAAGAGAAAAAGAAAAATTATATCTCTCAAATGCATATCAAAAAGACCACATGATCAATTTTCAGTAGACAAAAACAAAAAATAAATAAATAAGTAAAAAAAAAAAAAGAAAAAAAATGATCTCAATAGATGCAGGGTCGAGGAATCTTTTACAATGATTTTTTGACTATTTTATAAGTTTTGATATTTGGCCGGTGTATGACTGAGTCTTTTAATCACAATCTGCGAATATTTGAATGAAAATAAAATTTTAAAAATTAATAATAATGTGAGAAAAAACAATTTTAAAAAAAATTTACTGACACGTATCGATACGTCATATCATAAAGCTAATTATTAATAATAACAATTGTTATGCTTGCTAGAAATATTTAACTATTTAAAAAAATGATATGGTGAAAATGAAATGATAAATAATATTAAACAACGCATGCTAAGAGCAATGTATATTATGTTGCTTATAAAATATAGTTGATAAGAATGAATCGCGTTTATTTAAATCCATTCTTTTCACTGCCACTGGCGCTTCTTCCTCGACGTGATAAAATTGGTCTATATATACTTACTAAGTGTAAAGAAGCAAAATTATAAAAAAAATAAAAAATATATAGGTATATATAATCTGAATTATTAATATTCAACTTTCAGGGATTGTCTAACTTCCTGTAAAAAATTGTGATTTTTTTACATCTCCAAATAGACATAAATAAATGTCTGAATTAATATTTAATTTAACAAAAAAAAAAATTAATTAAATTATTATTTAAAAAAAATTTAATATAAATAAAACACGTCGAGGATAAATAAAGGCTTTTTTTTTTTTATTCTACAAGCCAGTCGTTTACATATCACGACATTTTTTTCAATATAAATTTGATCAACAAAAATATAAAAGTTATTTATTATCACTATTATTATCATTAGCTCTATAAAAGAATAGATTTATATTATTTTATTTTATTCAATTTTTTTATTATTATAAAATCGAAAAAAAGCGAAAAAAAAAAGAAAAATTCAATTTAATTTTGATTATAAATGAAAATGAAAGTGTAGGATGATGATTATAAAATTTTTTTACCTTTTAATTCTACCAAATGTTATGTATATTTAAAGATATATCGATACCTTCATATTATTTACATAATGTAGACTGTATCCTCATATCATGTAATAAAGTTGTCTAGAAATTATGTCAAAATTAAAAAAAAAACAATCACGTTGTTTTATTTTTCCTTATATCAACAAAATCCTAGTTGTCAATTTTTGTTAATCCTTCACTCTATACATGAAAAAGCTTCCCACATAAACAAATCATAGCTACCTATAATTTCCCCGACCTTCATTACCCTTATATGAATTTATCCAAGAAAATATACGCTGATAGTAGATTTCGAACTTAGAACTCTTGGAAATTTGTATATGCTGAGCCAAAATTCACGGTGTCATTGTTAGGAATATATAATAGGCAAGGAGGTATTTGTCTATCCAGACAATAATAGATATTTGCTGCTGCTACTGCTATGTCAGGGATCAGCACTGCAGGGATACCTCTTTGTTATTTTATGTTCCTAATAGAAGATAGTTAAACTTGTTGAATGATATGACGCTAATATAAAGATGACGTGACTACTACTCTGGCAACTCGAAACATGCATGGGTTTGGTCAGGCGCGAAAACAAGAAGTTTTTTTTGATAAATAAATTCGTGATTTTATATTATTTATTTATTTTGTTTTTTATGTGTGGTGTTTTGGAGTGTAGTTCAAACTAGGGAGTCCTTCATCAGTATTCTATAATCTTTCATAAGCTCTTTTTTAATTAATTGATTGCTCCTCTATGAAATTTGAAATACCCGCCAATTGAAATATTTCGGATACCTCTTGGTAAATTATGTTTCCCGATTATTTTTCGTGATTTTTAAAACCCTATGAGGAAACATGGCGCTGAAATTAGCGTCTTAGGAGCCATCCTCGTAATTTTTACGTAGGCGAAGCCTATAGTATTTTTTTATTAAATTGTTTAGGATGTAAGCTAGTCTAGGAAAAAAAATTATAATTTTTGAAATGGTCAAAAGGGAGTAGAGGGTGGATTTTAATTATTTTTAATTTTTTTAACTATGATAGAGTTGAGATATCCTTGTAATTTTTTTTTTATTAAATTGTCTAAGATCTAAGCTAGTTTAGAAAAAAAAATTATAATTTTTGAAATGGTCAAAAGGGGGTAGGGGGTGGATTTTAATTGTGTTTATTTTTTTTAACTATGATAAGGTTGAGCCACCCTCGTAATTTTATTTCCTAAACTTTTTTCCACAATTAGCTTAGGTCATAGACAATTCAATCAAAAAAAAATTATGTGGATAGCTCAACTCTATCATAGTTAAAAAAATTATTTAGCCAACAACCCCTGAATTTGTTCTCTTTAAATAAGATGTAACTTATTTTAGAGGGTTGTTTTTTTATATCTGTGACTTCTTTGGGGTATATTAAAACTTAATTTATAATTTCTAATAAATTTTATTGAATTTCATATCATTTTTAATTATTTATTCTCGTTGGGGCTTCAGAACCCAAATCATCCCTGGATCAGGAGATTCGAGACGCTAACTTAGACGCTAATTTCAACGCCATGAATAATTATTTCTATTTTTTATTTACCTATGATAAATTTTTTTCTTTTTAAATCGTATATTATTGATATTTTTTTTTAATTCAAATAAATAAAAAAATTGAAGTATTATATTGATAATTAAATTGTGTTAATAATTATTTATAAGCTATTTTTTTTTTTTTTTTCATAATATATTATTTAAAATTTTTCTACATATAAAACCATAAAGAGTTATAAAGAAATTAGTCAGTTGCTAGTTTTACCACTAGTACTCGTATGTTTTTAAATTCATTTTATTTTATTCACGAAAAATAGTTTTATTTATTTTATTCTATTATACTTGTATTGTGTTTTTATCAGAATCATTATCATCATTCAAATCACCATACAATTCTTTTGATGATAATCAAGAATTATTTATTGCTAATTATTTATTTAAAAAAAAAACTGAAAAAAACGCTAGATATTGGTAAAATTTGTCGAGAAAAATGCTTTAATAATCGCAAAAAAAATTCTATAGTGGGCTAAGCATTAGTTATAGAAAAAAAAATAAATCATTTGCAAGTTTTTAAATTTTTTAAATTATTCCTACGAAAATGTATTAGTTATAAACAAAAAAATTAAATGAGTATTATTAAATCAGACTCAAACTTTAAAAAAATAAATAAATAATTAATTTCAATAATATACACGTGTCTTTTCCCAGCCACCCAAGAGGTAAGACATCTTTGGCTCGTTTTTTTTTCAGTGGTTTCTCCCGTAGACCTACTCCACTATAATCACGCTTACGATTTTCGCTTACTTTTCGCACGCTTACGCTTTTCACTCGCTTTTCACACGCTTACGCTTTTCGCTCGCTTTTCACACGCTTACGCTTTTCGCTCGCTTTTCACACGCTTACGCTTTTCGCACGCTTACGCCTTTCGCTCGCTTTCCGTACTGATCAGTCGACGCTTACGTAAAAAAAAAAAAAATATATATCTTATAAAAAATAAAAAAATCCTGAAAATATTAAAGTCTTGAAGTATCTTAAGGTATCTTGAGGTATCTTGAGATATCCTGAGTCTTGATAATCTTGAAATGCTGAAAACAAAAAATGCTGAAAATAAAAAATTCCTGAAAATATTAGGCTTGAAGTATCTTGAGGAATCTTGAGGAATCCTGAGTCTTGATAATCTTGAAGTGTTGAAAATTTTAAAATGCTGAAAACCAAAAAATCCTGAAAACATTGAAGTCTTGAGGTATCTTGAGTCTTGCAAATCCGAAAATATCTTGAAGTCTGGAAAAACTGCAAACGATGAAGGGTTGAAAATCTTGAAAAATCTTGGAGTAGATGAAAATCCAATAGCTCCAAATAGTTGATCCTCTTGTATCCAAAAATTGACCCTCAAAAAACAGCAAACGACAGAGAAGTTGTCCAGGTATTCTTCAGCCAGCATAGTGACGTAGATGTTCCCTCAAGTAGTTGTCCCTCTTCATTTTATAAATTTTTATTTATTATAGATATAAAACATCATGCGGATAGTTTTGCCAAAGTCAATATACGTAATTAAAAATATAAAAAGAAAAATTTTTTCCCTAATCGCCCCATGAAAAATGATTACCGTTAAAGCTACTACCGTGAAAAAACGCTATTTACTATGAAATATAACTATTAACATCGATTGTTTATTCATTATACGGTCCAAATGATAGTACTCGAACCAACAGTAAAATAAATCATTTCAATAGCGTGTAATTCAAAACTTTATCGGCAAACAATAACAAAGTAAAATTGAACAAGCAATACTGAAATAACCTCGTCAACTCTGCTCCGACTCCCCGCAAGCTAGACGAAGTGACGGCAATGCCTGAAATCGTAACTTCCACGGGTGACGAACTCTACGCGAAAACTCGGTCCTGTCCCCAACAGCCTTCAGTATTGATGAACCTAGTACTAAGTTACCGTCTCTCGACTCGGCGAATATAATTTAACGCGTAAAAAAAAACTACAGTTATAAATTAATGAAAAATGGCAAAAACTTGCTCTTATCCCCATGATATTGATGTTTTTCAAAACTAAACAGAGTTTTAGTAAATATAAGTAATAAAAAATATTATAAAAGAAGCAGCAATCCCATCAAGAAGTTGTTCAGCCAGTCTTCCATCAGCAAGTGTCGATCAAAATCCGGTAGTCTCCTTATTTAACGACAGGAAACAACAAAATCTTGAGAATCTTGAAATATCTTGAGGTCTTGAAAAACGGAAATCACGAAAAAAATTTTTCCAGTTCGTCTTCCATCAGCATAAGGACGTCAATGAAAACCCAATGATCCTCTTGTATAACGACAGCAAACAACAAAGTCTTGAGAATCTCGAAATATCTTGAGGTCTTGAAAAGCGGAAATCACGAGAAAAAGTTGTCCAGTTAGTCTTCCATCAGCAAGTGTCGATCAAAACCCGATGGTCCTCTTATTTAACGACAGGAAACAACAAAATCTTGAGAATCTTGAAATATCTTGAGGTCTTGAAAAGCGGAAATCACGAAAAAAAATTGTCCAGTTCGTCTTCCATCAGCATACGGACGTCAATGAAAACCCAATGATCCTCTTGTATAACGACAGCAAACAACAAAGTCTTGAGAATCTTGAAATATCTTAAGATCTTGAAGAGCGGAAATCACGAGAAGAACTGGTCCAGGCAATCTTCCATCAGCATACGGACGTCGACGAAAAAAATATGACCCAACGAAAACAACAAACGACCAAGTCTTGAAAATCATAGAATATCTTGAGATCTTAAACAGCAGCAATCGCATTAGGTATAGTCTTCTATCATTGATGTATTTTGGAAAAGTGCGTTCAATATCAAATAAAAAAATCTTACATACAAACATACATCGCAATGGGAAAAGGGTGATAATTTATCTATTATAAATTATCACGATAGATAATAATAAATCCTAATCACCCCCGTCTACTCTGTTTGAGCAAGACCGGGTCGATTAATTTTGACTGTTACACTACTGCCATTTAATTTGGCTCAAAAAATTAAAATATATTAATTGAAAAATCAGTCAAAATAAATCTAAACAATATAAATCAAATAATATTTTGGAACGACAAGAAGCTTCAAAAAAATATAGCATACATTTTTTTGAAACTTCAAGGATATTGAAGCACTTTTCCGGGATAGGTTAAAAATTACAACTAGTCAATTTTGATCTAGAGGAACTTACTTTATGACAGCAAACAGCAAAATCATCAAGAAAACAGCAAGATAGTCTCCAATAATCCTCTCAGCGTAGCCATGAAGAAGTCTCCAATACCCAATTCCAATCTGGTTAATGATCCACTCAGCAAATCCATGAAGAAGTTGTCAAGGTAGTCTCCAATAATCCTCTCAGCATAGCCATGAAGAAGTTGTCAAAGTAGTCTCCAATACCCAATTCCAATCTGGTTAATGATCCACTCAGCAATGCCATGAAGAAGTTGTCAAGGTAGTCTCCAATAATTCAATGCAGCCTGGTTGATGATCCTCTCAGCAAATAGCCATGTAGATGATGATCCATGCACCGACAATCCCAAAAAACAGCAGCAGACACTCTTCTCTTTACCTCTATCTTTACACTCATACACTTTTTCACTTATTCAATCACACTTTCATTATTTTCATCCAAACTCACTATATCCCGATGATCACCCGAGTGATTGAACGAATTTCTCAGTTTGACCCGGAATAAACGACGTTTAAAAAAAAATAAATTTGATTAAAAATATTTTAAAATACTACCTGTTATTTCATGATAAAAAAAAAAAAAAAAAGCTCCATTAATTGTAAAATTGAAACTCTATTTATGTGACAAATTTTAAAAATTCTAACCGATGTGTATTTGTAGGGGGTAATTTATTTTATAAAAAAACCTAAAACATACGGTTTACAATTTAAAAAGTACATATCAACTATGAAGGAGCTCCACACGGTGTATCCTGGGTAATGTCAAGAAGATTGTACACATTTTCGTTTCAGAAATTTGTATCACAATGAATGAGTTTAGAAGCGTTTTACATGGAGAGCAAAATCATGAATTAAATGACATAGGCGCCTTATGTCATCGAATTCATCATCTTGCTCTCCTTGTAAAACGTTTAAAAACTCATTCATTGTGATACCCATAACTGAAAAAAAAATGTGTACAATTTCCTATTACCAGAATATAATACTACATAATAGATGACCACTCTCCATATGTTTAAGTTTTTCGATAAAATGAATTACACCTTAAAAATACGAATCGGTTGATATTAAAAACCACGAGGCTAAAATGACTAAATTAGATATCTAAAATTGAATAAAATAAATTGAACTTTTTTTTTTTTTATCACAAAAATACAAGTAGTATTTTAAAATATTTTTAACGAAGTTTATTAAATTATTTTACCGGATGAAATACTTAGAAAATCAAGAAAAATTTTATGACGAAATACCGCGAGGCTGCACGTGCACGTTTCGAATACTATTTAAAAATTATTTTAATTCACCGAAAAAAAATTTATTAATAATTAAAAAACCACGAGGCTACACTTTTAAAATTAATTTAATTATTTTAATCTACCGAAGAAATCATTGAAAATTTAATAACCGCAATTTTTTTTTTTTTACCGATAAACCACGAGGCTGCACGTGCAGTAGTTAAGTGCCGAATAACCAAAATTTTAAAATCGATTTTACGTCCCGAGAAATTTAGGTGCTACTCACTCCGCAAAGGCTGACGACTGACTGACGAAATTTGTCTAGGACTGCCGACTTTATACGATGACTAGAGGTCGCTATTTTCTATGACTCATCTGCTGACGTGCAATAGTGAAAAAAAAAAAACCGCGTGGAAGATAGAAATAAATAAAATAAATTAACTAATCAAATTATATTTCGTAAATTTTTTCCGATCAACAAGTATTAATTTAACACGTTTACTTTTTTTTTTTTTTTATAATAGAAAACCGCGAGGAAGTTTCACATGGCAATTTTAAAAATTTTCAACTATTATTTTAACGAACTGAAAATTTTTAGAAGATATAACGTAAAAATACTTTGTATACACGAAATTTAAGATCAAATAAAATAATTTAACTAATTAAATTATATTTTATAAATTTTTTCCAACCAACAAATTTAATTAAATACTTGTACTTTTTTTTTTACAGTGAAAACCACGAGGTTGTCTGTACGCGATAATTTTTAATGATTCTAACCAAACCGTAAAATTCCGAGCGAATGAATGTTTACAACACGTTTACTCCGCAAAGACTCACGACGAACTGACTTGTCTAGGATTGCTAGAGGTGGCTATGAGTTTCTATGAGTCATAGGTTAACGCCAGGTAAAACTTGGAAAACATGCTTTGCGCAATATGCTGTCCATGTGAAAAATAAAAATTTTAAACAGCTTAACCTTCAGGTGAAAAAAAAACCACGTGCAAAGACAATTTGTTAAATTCTTTTTCTCTTTAAATTAATACGAGTATACTTTGTACATATTTTTTTTTAATTCAAATCACACGTAGATATTAGAATAAAAAGAAAACTAAAAAAAATCCTTGAAATTCATGAAAAATAGAAAATTTATATTCTTTCGTAAATTAAGATAGCTATTGATTTTTTAAAATAGCTTTTCAATAACAAATTAACCCTAAATTATGAATAACAATAAAATAAAATTTATAAATAATGAAATTTAATTTTAACAATGAAAATAATTTACCAACTGTTTAATTAATTATTCACGTTAAATCGAATGAACCTAGTAAAAACATTACCAATTAAATTTAATACTATTGTTAATAAAGAAAATTAATTTACTTAGATAAAATACATGACCCTTCTTTTTTCTCATTCAAATTTATACCACGTGATCATTTTTTTATTTTATTTTATTTTTTATTGTTGAGGACTTAAGTTAGTTGAGAAAAAAAAATAGGAATTTTTGAAGTGGTCAAAAAGAGGTGAAAAAATCAAAAACAATTTTCCTTTTGTAGCTTAGATCCTCAACAATGTATTAAAAAAAAATTATGTGGATAGCTCAATTTTTTCATAATCAAAAGAATTAAAAACAATTAAAATTTACCCCCTACTCCCCTTTGACCATTTCAAAAATTCCCATTTTTTTTCCTTATATAGCTTAGATCCTAGACAATTTAATAATTCAGGCACTGCAGTGATCACTGAATATACTTCCTCGGTTATTTTATGTTCCTGATAGAAGATAGTTGAACTTGTTGAATGATATGACGTTGAAGCTAAAACTGACGAGACTACTCTGGCAACTCGAAACATGCATGGGTTTTGTCAGGGGCAAGAGCAAGAAGTTAATTTTTGATAAATAAATTCATGATTTTTACATTATTTATTTATTTTGTTTTTTATTTTAATTGTAATAGTTAATTTTTAAATTTATTATAAATAACAAAATCATTACATATATATTTCAAGAAGAGTGATAAATATAATATTTTTACATAAATTTTTTACCAAACAGAACATTTTTTAGTTGGATTCATGTTGGATCCAGATGGACAGCTAAAATCTTTTGTAAACTCTGGCATATTAGATAATGTACCAATTACTCGAAATTTAGATGGTGGATGTACATTAGAAAGATAATTATTCTTTAAAAATTCATTTGTATATATTTCACACCGTGTATTTGCATAACTTATCCAAAATAACTGTTTTGGAGTGTACATCAAACCAGGAAGTTTTTTATCATTATTTAATGATCTTTCATAAGCTCGATAAGCAGCTTTTATTCCACTGTTATCTGCAATGGTTTCACTTTGAGTAATAGTTCCATTTACCTTGAAAATAATTGAAAATTAATAAATAATAATTATACTTGAGAAAAAAATAAACGAAATTGTCTTGTAATAATAAATAATTACATTTAATCCAACTTCTGGGACTGTGAAATTGTTATATTGTTCAATGATGCATTTGGACATGTTATAAAAATTGTTTTTTGAAAGTGATGTCCACAGTGAATCATCCCACTGACCGTATAAATCATAATTCATTCCATTAATATCAAAACCATGTGTCATTTCGTGCCCTATCATAGTGCCCAGAGCACCATAGTTCATGTAGTTTGGTTGTTCAACATCGAAAAAATCACTTTGAAGCACTACATATGAAATAACTGAAACAAATTAATTACATTTTTGATAATTTAAATAAATTTATTAAATGTCATTGCCATAGTCAAAAAAAAAAAAAAAGAAAGCGCTGTATTTTAAAAGTGGCAGTATATTTTTCGACCTATATTTAATTTATATATTAAAAAAAAAAATTATATATATCAAAAAAAAAAAAAATATTTACTTATTAAATTTAAATCATGCCGGAAAAATGTATCAGTTGCATAAAATTTCGATACAATACTACTCCAATCAATATCGATACTATTTAGAAATTGTTTTTTTTTTTTAAATAATTTTATCCGTTGCATTGCATCATTCAAATTCTCATTATCAAATAATTCCAAATTTTCATAAAATTCATTAATTTTCGAGTTATTAGTAAATTCATTTATATATCCAATTACATGCTGGGATGACCTATGTTTTCTTAACATATAAATCTTTGTGTCGTCATCAATCCAAGTAGCATTCATAATCATGCTAAAAATATTTAGTTTGATATTGATAGTCATATTGCCAATTTCAGTGGCGACATTTCTGATCTTAGTATGATTATAATTTTGAAAATAAATAGCTCCCACTGCAATTGGTAGTTTGGATAAAACAATATCAAGACAATTTTGATTTTCTAAATCACGAGCAGTTCGTAAATTGTCTTCAGCATGTTTCCATATGACGTAATTAGCTATAATTTTTTTAATGGTTTTTGTTGAATTTAACAAATACTGCAATTTTTTTATGTAACTAAAATTAGTGATAATAATAGTTGTTGATGAATTAACTGGAGAATCACGAAGATAACTGATATATTCTTGCCAATCGAAAAAAGAACAATTATTCATTAATTGACTGAGTGTCATTCGAACACTATCTGTTAGAATTCTTGCACGAGCTAGTTCAATTTCAAAACCATACTATCGTAGTATTTTTTTACATTAGTGTTGTTGAGACCTTGAACTAAATCTTCTTCACGTAATGTAGATTTATACGGCTCCAAAACGATTAAACTACCATCGCCAACAGAGTAAAATTCAAAGAAATAATTTTTCCATTGTGTTGTATTACCAACTTTGAATGTGGTTTTATTAAATCGAAGTGACCGTTTATTCCATTGAGATCTTCTAAGGACAGGCCAGTTTTTAATAGCTTTCTTAAATTTCCATATAGTATTTTTTTTATTTTTACATGTATTGTATAAAGTCCTGGCAAGCTTCAAATATTTAAACTCATTTATTGAACTATTTTGTTCAAGTAACATGGTAATATTTTCATAAACCTTTCTTCTTAATTCAGTAAATTTATCTGTGTAATTCAGATTGTCAATTAATACAGTAGAATTTAAATAACGTCCACAGGTAAATTTATAAAAGTCATCGCAAGGATTAACATTTGGATCCATGTCATGCAATAGTCGTGAAGCTATAAACATACAAATAAAAAAAAAACATTATTTTTATCAGTTTTGTAGAAATATATTAAATATCATTTAATGTCGATTTAGTTTTAAAAATAAAAACTAATAAAATAGTTTTATTATTGACTGTGGAATTTAAAAATAGATAATGACCATAAAAATTTTTTTTTTCTTACCAACATTATGACAAACAGGTGTTTGACAAGTATCAGAAACGTTATAACCAGTAGAAAATGGTGGATTGCCAGCTGTTAAATAAAAAAAAAGAGAAATATAATTACTCTTCTTTAAAAATTGAACATTATTTTTATCAATTATGAACAAATTAATAACTTTAAATAACTATTATATAATTAATGATATTTTTTATTCAGTTGAAAATTTTGTATTAACAATTTTAAATTTAAAAACAAAAAAAGAATCTATTTTATATTTAAAAAAAAATATTATAGATAATTATTTCGTTAATTACTTACCAAAAACACGGCCACTCAATAAAAACACAAGTAAAAAAATTACGGATACTGGCTTCTTCATATTTCCGCAGTCAATTTCTTCAACGCAACGCAATTCACTCGCTGACAGTTTTAGTTTTCTAATAAAGTTTAGGATATTTTACACCTCAATTTATACCAAAAATCTTATCAGTTGACAACTCACTAAAACATAAAAATATGTTTTTTTATTGAGTGTCAAAAACAAATCAATAAAAACTTTATATATATTTTTTTTTATTATTACATTATTTTTGTCATATTGTCATATTAAAAATAAATTTATCAGATATGTGACGCACGGAAAAATAAAAATTTTCCATTTTACAAGTTAATATTAAAGCTAAATTATTGATATTTTTGTTATTATTGTCAGTTTTTTATTTTTATAAAAATAATATTCATAATACAAAAAAAAAATACGTCAAATTAATTAATAAATTTTTGTAATATTTTATGTTTAAATAACAAAAATTGACAATGAAAATATAATTGTTTTTTTATAGATTATTAAAAATTATGTAATTCAAATTTTAAAATATTAAATAATTAATTAAATAAATAGCTGGTATTAACTCAGAAATAAAAATGACCAATTTAGACAATTTTCCTTTATCAGCCAAATTATTTCAACTATTTTTTTTCAATTAAGCTATTTGCAACAATAGATTTTTTTTTTTTTTATATAATCATTCGGCTTAGTAGAATAAATAAATTAATCAACTCTTATGTTCTTCTTTTATCAAGTTTGAAATACCCGCCAAATGAAACATTTCGAATACCTCTTTGTAAATTCTGTTCCCCGATTATTTTTTCGTGATTTTTAAACCCTATGAGGAAACTGAACACACAGCAGTAGCACCACAACAACAGCATAATCATAATAATCATAATACTACTAATCTACTATTGAATGATGATGGCTGAAAATAGCTCAGGTGGCTCAAAATTGGTCACTTATCTAGGGTTAGCTAGAAAAACTAATAATTGAAATCTTTAAAAAACGCAAAAATTGGTGCAACAAGTGGTTTTTATTATTCAAATTTGTCAAGGCTTTTTTTTTAACTGTGATAACTGTTAAAAAAAAATTATTGCATAGGCATTCAAGGCGTTTAGAAAAAAATATGGGAATTTTTAAAGAGACAGAAAAGGTTGTAAAGGGTTTTTAAATTCAGGGCTCTGAACTATGAGCGTTCGATAGCCATTTTCAACGTCATATTTGTTGTTGTTGACGACTATAAAAAAATACCATGTTTGGATTACAATTGTCAAGTAATTTGAAGACCAAAAATCACATAATTAATTCACGGATGTTAGATAAATAAAATAAAAATTTTTCGTTTTTTTTAATTTAATTTTTATTTAGTTTGCCTGCTCAATTTAATTTAATAACAAATTTAATATTTTTACTTAAATTTTTTTATGTTTTTAAAATACCCTTAACGCACACAGTTGTTTTTTAAAATTAAATTAAGGATCGACTAATGATTTCACTAAATTTTCAATTAACACACTCACAAATTATTATAAATTACAGGTAATATTTTAATTATTGAACAATTTCGTTTGTTTTTTTTTTTTTTCTTTTTTCGTTATTTAATCTATTTATTATAATATATATTGTTACTTATTGTTATTGAAGCTTTACAAAAATATGAGCTTGAATATTTTGTTTCATTTAATTTATATACCTTGACCACATGTTCTTAAAAAGCTAATATCACAATGGCTTAAGACAGTCAAGACTTAAACAACGCAGTGGACAGACACAGATTTTTTTTCACTTAATCATTATGATTAATTAGTCTATTTTTTTTTTTTCTTAATTATGTGCATTGACTCTTATTGAGACTAACGAGAAAATTGAAAATATTATTATCATAATTAAAACTAATCATTTCAATCGTCAGAAATGTTTTTTTTTTTTCCCTTTTAAAATTTTCTATTTCTACAATAATTATACAATTGTTTCGTTAATTTAATTATATTAATGAAAAACGAAAAAAAAAAAAAAAAACACTTTGTCTTTCAGTAATATTGTTGTTAAAGGCACTGCCTCGTTTTTCACGATTATCAAGCTGTCAATTATCATTGTTTATAATAAATAAATAAGTGCACAAATAATTATGATATCTATTTTAATTGTCTTGTAACTTAAAATGAGGTATTATTATTATATTTTATTTTTTTTTATTTAAAATTCTTTATTCATGTCCAAATGATTTGTTATAATTTTTTTTTAAATTTTATAAATGAAAAAAAAAACTAACTGTTAGGAAAAAAATTAATAATTTAATTTTTTTTTAAATATCATCGTATTATCAATTTTTTATAATAAAAAAGAAAAATTGATAAAATTGGGTAATGTAATATCATTGGCAGTGTTTAACCAGTAAATTAAAACTACAAGTAATTTATTTAGTGAAAAAAAATCATCACTAAATTAATATGAAAAAAAAATGAATAAATAAAATAATTATATTGAAACTATTAACCAATGATTATTTTAATGACAAAAAAAAAAGAAATAATAATAATAAATTAGTGTTTATTCTATGAATAATGAATGTGTTTTGCACTTGTGGCTGTAACGAAACAATTTTTACAATTGAATTATTCTTAATAAACCATAAAAATTACAATTAGATTATTAAATAACAATTCCTTCTTCTTCTTTGTTTAACAAATATTGTTTTTAAAACAAAAAAAAAAAACTATTTTAATTAATTTTGTTTACTAAAAGAAGAAAAAAAAAAAAACTTATGACAAAAAATTCCAATTATTTTTAAAAAATAAAATTACGATATTTTTGTAAAATGATATAATAATGATAAATATATTTACAGGTAACTTTTTTTTAATATTAAAATCAAAGGCTGTTAAGGTGGTGATTCAAGTAAAAAAGCACGTGCACGAGGTGTTAATTTACGAACTCTTCCACGACTACTTATACTTATGCCTGGTTCAGGTATACTTTCATCACTTTCTTCAGCATAATAACGTCTTTTAACTTGTCGACGATTTCTAACTGGTGCATTTTCACTGTCTTCACTTTCTTCATTGTATCTTGGTCTTTTACAATTACGTCTTGAATGTTGAATTTCTTCACTAGCATCAGAATCACCATAAACAACACGATTTTGATTTTGTGATCTTCTCATTCTATCATTAAGCATTGAATCATTACTATTTGAATCTTGTACATCTTGTAATGAATTTTTTATATTATTATTTTTAATATTATTATCATTGTCATCTTCATCATCGTCATCATCATCATCACTATCAGATGTTTCATCATCACTATTATCATTGTCTGATATTGAACGTGGTAAACGATCTTTTTTTACTGGAATTTTTTTACTTCTTGTTGGTGGTTTACGTTTTTTCATAATTTCTTCTTCACTATCATCATCATCCTCATCATCAGTATGCTCTGGATCAATTAAATGTTCTTCATCTTCTTCCTCTTCTTCTTCTTCTTCATCATCTTCTTCCTCATTAACGACAAATGATTTTTTAACTTTATTTATTTTACCTTTTTTACTATTTTTAGCACGATTTTTACGAGTTTGTTTACCACGACAACTTGGTTTATAACTATCACCAGAATCATCACTAGCATTATCATCACTTGTCATTGATGTTTTTCTTTTACGTTGTACTGGTTTACGTCTTGCTGGTGCACTATCACTACTTTCACTTTCAAGTGATGCTTCTGATTCACTCAAATCACTATTCATTTCTTGTAATTTTTTAGGTGTTGGATTTTTACTTGTCTGTGAACGTGTTGAACGTCCTGGTGTTTTAATAGGTGTTTTAATAGGTGTTTTAACATGACCATTTGTTATTCTCGATGGACCTAAAATTATTATTGATAATTATATATTAATATTTATTTTATTTTTTTTTTCAAATTATATTTATGTTGATAAATAAATTTTTATATAATTTACCTGGATCATTGATATTTGGTAGTATTTGTTCGGTTAATGCTGATTGGCCATCATTGTCATCATCATCTTCATCATCGAGTGCAGCTATAATAATTTCTTCTTCATCACTACTACTGTCAATGTCATTTGCTGTAGATGGGCCTATTTTTAATTGAAACAAAAAAAGAAATATAAATAAAATTTATAAAAATTTAATAAACATAATTTTAAGAAATAAAATAAAAAATTAATAAGTATTCACCTGCACCACCATTTGTTAATCGTTGATTTTTAGATTGACGTGTATTTCCATTTGCTTTCGTTTTACTTTTCGATTTGGCATTTTCACTACTTCTCTGTGCTGATTTCCATTCACTTATAATCATTTTCATATGTTCATCAAATAATCCTGACAATCTTATTGTCATTAAATATATCTAAAATAATAAAATAAATAAATAAATAAATAAATGATAATGTAATTAGTTAAATAATGAAAATTTACCTTTGAACGTTTATTTGTATTGTAACATTTACTATTGGTAAATATTAATTTCATATCTTTGGCAAATTCCAATGGTGTTTCATAATTATCACCCAACATGTCTTCTTTAACAGTACGTAAATCCATTGGTGTATCAATAACTTGATAATAATCAGGGTGTTCTAATCTATCAACTGGTTCTCTAAATGGAATTGAATCTTCACATTGCCATAATGTTTCTAATAATTTTCTACATGATACTTTCCAATTAAATGGTTCTTTTTGTGATCTAAGACAACGTCCAGATGAACTACGTTGTCTACTTGTTGATGGTTTTGAATGATCATCAACAACATCAAGTTCAGAATCAGATGATTGATATGTATCCATTAATTGATGATAAACAGCTGGTACATCAATTTCAGTTGTTTCTTTAATAATTCTTAAGCATAAATCAGTAACAATTCTAGCTGCTTTAACAATTTGACTATGTGATTCATTAAATTGTTCAGCATTTGTTGCTAAATATCTAACATCAAATTGTGCTGATGTTATTCTACGATAAAAATGATTTTCTAATCTAGCTTTTATTGTTGATAAATCAATTGGGTATTCAACAACAAATGCATAACCAGGATATATATTTAAATCAACTGGTGTTATAAATGGTTCAGCAATAGCAAGTGTCATAACTTGATCAATACCACGTGATATTCTACGACATGTTGCTTCTCTATCACCCATTGGCCATTCTTCAGATTGTGGTTGATATAATGTTGCTTGTATTTCTTCAGATGATACAGGTACAGCACCACCAATTTCATTTGGTAATCTATCTTGATCAATTGGTTCTAAATCCCATGGGCTCATTTTTTCATATTCACCATTATCCCATCTAACACGAAAACACATAAAATATGATTCTGTAAATTCATCATCAAGTGGTTCAACTGATTCAATAATACCCATCCACCAACCATCATCAATCATACAACGAAATCTATCACCCTCAGACCAACTTCTTTGTAATGCAGTTTCAAATGTTTGACGTAATACTAAAAAATCTAGCACATCAGCCATATCATGATATTTAATTGTAAAATTTGAACCAGTTAAACAACCATCATCATCCATTAATGCTAATTTTAAACAACATAATCTTGGTGGACGTATTTCATATTTAATACCAACAACTTTAACATATTCTTGTGGTTTTAATTTAATTTTATTCCATGGTTCAAAACGTTGTCCAAGTTCATATACTTTTTTATTTTTAACAGCATCAATATAAAATTTATGCCCTTGACGAAAATAAACAATTTCATCACCCATTTGTGGATAATATGGTGCTTTACGTGGTATAACTTCAGTTAACCATTCAGATGGTCTAAATTGTTCTGGTACTTCACCAATACCATTTGGTACTGTTATTATTTTTTTTTTAGGTCTTTGACTACGACGACACGGATGATTATTATTATCATTACTATTATCTGATTCTGGTGGTGTTGATGAACGTTTTTTAACTGGTTTTCTTTTACTTCTTTTTGGTGGTTCTAAATTTAATCCACGATCAGCAATCCAATCTGAATATTCACTACTTGATTCAGATGATGTACTATCAGAACTCATATCTTCTTCATTTGCTGTTGAATCATTACTATTATTACTCATTGAACTTTCACTTAATTGATTATCATTATCATTATCAGTATCATCATTATCACGTGTTGCTCGTGTTCTATAACCATGTCTAATACCATGATTTTTACGTTTACTATTTGATGAACGTTTATTATTAATATTATTATCATTATTATTTGTATATTTTAATTCTATTGATTTTTTCATTTCTTTTTTCCATATATCTAATTCATTTGTTGCCATTGAATGTAATAATTTTAATTGTGTTAATTGTATTGCTGGATTTATTGTTTTAACAAGTATTGGTTTATTCCATGGTGTTGTATTATCACGTTGCCAATTACCAACACTTTGTCTAACACCTTCAACATCACCATCACGTCTTAAACCAGGACGACTTGCTCTTGGTGATGATATTTGACGTATATTTAATTGTTCATTATCATCACGATTACTAGTATCATCACCATCATTTTCATGTCCTGGTATATTACGTCTTTGTGCTAGTGCTTCAATTAATCTATCAATATCTGAACGTGGTCCACGATCTGGTATACCTTCAATAACTTCTTGCATACCACTTGCACCAACAGCAATATTTGGTACTAATTGTTCACCACGACATCTTTCTCTACCAGGTACAATACGTTGTAATAATGGTGGATATGGATTACCATCAACATCAACTAAAAATGGTGGTGGCATTAAATGTGGTGCTGTTTGTGTTTGTTCATCTAATACATAATTATTTGAATCACGTATTAATGGACGATAATCAGTATGAAAAAATAATTCTTTTGGTATTAATTTTAATTTATCATTTATAATTGTACCTAAGCCATACATTAATAAATGGCCATGTGAATCAGTTGCTGATAATAGTGTACCATCTGGTGACCATTTTGCATCAAATATTGCACCACAACCTTGTCCTTCAATGAAATTTTGAAAACATGCTATTGGTTCTGATAATAATACATCCCATATCATTAATTGTCCATCATGACCAGCACTTAATATTATACGTGGATCAATTGGATGTGATTCTAATACAAATACTTCATCTTTATGTCCACGTAATACTTTAACTAATTCACCATTTTTAGCATTCCATACTTTTAATAAACTATCATTAACAGCTGTTATAACCCATTCATCACTTAAATCCCAACTGACCATTGTTACTTTTGGTTTTTGTTGTTTATTATCATCATCATTTGTTTGTTCATTTGGTAATTTTGTTGTCATTGATAAACGTTTATGTATCCATTGTTGATTTTTAAATTGCCATACATTTGCTGTACCATCTTTTGATCCAGATATAAATTTTAAACCATTATGTGCCCATTGTATACTATCAACAGTATCAGTATGTGCTTCAACTTCAAGTACTCTTCTTGGTCCTTCTTCACCAAGCATTGCATAAACACGTACATGATGATCAGCTGAACCAGCTGCCATAAATGCACCACCAGGACTAAATGATGCACATATCATTTGTGCTTGTCCTGGACGCATTTTTTCATGATATTGTATTGGTTTTGGTTGAAATACAGCACGTTCATTTTGTTTTTTAATATGTGACCAAAATGCAACTGAACCATCAGTACTTGTTGACACCAAATAATATACATTACCACTACATGATATTGGACAAAAATTAACAGATGTTATTTTACCAGAATGACCAGATAATACAGCTATTGGTGACATTGTTTGAAAACACCAAACACGTATTATTCTATCAAGACTACCAGCAGCTAATAATGAATTATCAAAATTAACAGCAATATCCATTATTTCAGCTGATGCACCACGAAATGTTGCTAATAAACGACCATCCAATGTACTCCATACTTTAACAAGTAAATCATCAGCACCAGTTATAACATATTTACCAGTTCTATCATAAAGAATACAATATACTGCTGATAAATGACCAAGTGTATGACGATATAATTGCATTCGTGAATAAAAACTTGTTGGTATTGCTTCACGACGACTAATTGGTCCAGAATTTTCACGACCTTGTATTGCCTGTACAATATTATGAGGTTTTATAATATCAGCTGGTTCTAAAATTGGCTGACCACCCAAACGATTTGAATATGAAACTATGCTTCTTCGGTATTTTGATAAATCTAAATAAATTATACAAAATATTATCAAGTTAAATATTAAATATATACTATATAAATTTATTTAAAATACTCTTATTATTAAACTACCTTCTTTTGTACGTAAAAGTGATTGTTTTCCAGCTCCAAGAAGTGATATTGCTCCAGGTACACATGGTGGAATTTCTTTTTCCAAAATTGGTCCAATTCTTGTGCATATTTGTAATAAATGATTTGCGCTTATATGTGGATATTTTCTTTCCTAAAAATTATAGATATTTATCAAAATTAAAAAACATTGTGTTTGTTTTTTTATTAAATATAAATTTTCCCGCGTATTTAGCGATACCAAATAAAGTAGTGCTCAACAAGAGCCAATGAAAATTCAAAATAAAATTATCGACCAATGCCATGATGTTTTGTGCAACACATGTGTCATCCAACAAATATACATACACAGTCCAACACATTGATTGGCTCACAAGATGGCGTTAGCATAAAAAAAAAAAAAGGGAAAATAAAAAACCTTGCAGTGTAACAAGAAGAGAGGGAGACAAAAGAGAGAACGATATAAAAGGCTTGGCAACAATTTCAGGGAGAAAGAGAGAGAGATATTTAATTTCAGTCAAGTCAGATGTAAACAAAAGAATAAATCGATTTCATCTCGGTGGGTCGCAAACAACCACCTATATCTCAAATTATTAATAAAAACTTTTTTCTCCTCGTAAATCATCAATAATCTCATTTAATATTATAAAAATATATAGTACAAAATGGTTGCTTACCAATTCCTCAAAACTTTGATTATGATAATTAGATTGCCAATCTAATCGTTGTGGAAGTATCTAAATAAAAATTATAAACATAATTAAAAATATTAATTAATTAAAAATTTAAGGGATGAATAAAAAATGAAAATATAAAATGAAAAAAAATTTTTTTTCTATGGAAAAAAAAATTTTTTTTTTACGTATTGTTGATGATAATAAACAACAATGTCATTGACATTGAAATTTTTTTTTTAATGTTTTGACAAGCACGTGTAAAACATGTGGAGCCCGGTAAAAACGTCAACCAGAAATTCTTACCTTAGCTTTTTCCAATTCCCGCTTAAGAACCTGAGAATTACACAATAAATATTGTTATTTTTTGTTTGTAAAAAAAAAAGTAAATAATAATTTAATTTTCGAATATTGATTTACTCACTTCAGCAGTTTGGCGAAGTGGTCCAGCATCAAGAAATTTAGCGATCAAAAAGTACAGCTCTAAAAAAAAAAACAACAAAAATATATGAAAAAGAACGCTGGGTTAGTACTCACACAAATTCACATGCTCAATGCTTCAACTGACTCCGTCAACCATTCACACATAATAATAAAAAAAAAAAAAGAAATTTTATATATTACCTGGCTCAATAATATTTTCATTTCTCGTTAAACTAAGCGCCATTTTAACAATTAATTAATATTTAAAAAAATAAACTATTTTTTTCACACACTAATAATATAATTTTTTACGAGTCATAGTGTTAATATTACACACTTGGAGTTTTCATTTTTATTTTTTTCTCTCTCTCGTTTTTTTTTTTTCTCTATTTAATTTCTTTTTCTCTCGTTAGACCGCACAACGCATACGCATGCTCTTTATTAACACAAAAAAATACGGTGAAAAAAATAGTTCTATTTAACCTCATAAAAATAAATATATATCCCCCACTATAAATAATTTTTAAACCACAAATTATTAACTGTATTATTATTAAAAATCATTATTTATTTATTAACAAAGTGACAGCACATACTTCATATTATTATGTACTAATTAATGTACATAAATAATATTTAGAAATTTTATAAATACATGTCGAATGAAAAATGTCCAAAGAATAATCGACGCTGGCTCGAGAATACACACACAAACACATCAACAGTATACACATATATATATTTTTTTTATATTTTTATTTGTATTAGTGAGCACTGGCAAGTTGGCGTTGGTGCGTTGGCTCAAACCCCACTCTCTTATAACCCATCGGAATATGGTATGTCAGGAGCGGATAAATTTTATAACACCCTGAAAAATTATATAGAAAATTTTTTTAAATATTTTATTTTTTATATTAATTAATTTATTTTAATTATATATTACTTGTTGTGAAAAAAAATATTAATCAGTTAATTATTTATTTAGTTTTTTTTTTTTTTCTAAATTATTTGTTTTTATTTATTTTTATTCAGTTAGGTGGAGCTGTCAGACAGATGATGATGTCATGTCATGCTGTCACTGTTTTATGCACTTGAAAATATCAAAAAAAAAAAATAAATGAATTTAATTTGATATTGTTGTAATAATGAGTGTTTAAAATAATTGTTAATAATTTTAGATTAAAATTTAATTTTAAAATTAGGTATTTGTTGTTATTTTGGTGATTTTTTTAAATTATATTTTTGGGTGTTGATATTTTGTGTGTGAGAACCACCTGTTTTTTTTTTTTTCTATTATTTGGTGTGAATTGCTGTGAATATATTTTATTGATAGCAACATGTCGTGGATAAGAGATTCAACATTGAATTTTTTTCAAATGTTAGCTGTTAAAATTGTTAAAACTGGAAAAGTACCAAAACATGTTGCATTTATTATGGATGGTAATAGAAGATATGCTGATAAAAAAAATGTTGCTGGTTTACAAGGACATACTGCTGGGTAAATAAAAAATTATTTAACAAAAAGATGAATTAATAAATTAATATTATAATTTATTTACAGTTTTGATAAACTTGCTGAAACTTTACAATGGTGTCTTGATTTGGGAATTAAAATTGTAACTGTTTATGCATTTAGTATTGAAAATTTTAAACGTACTAAAAAAGAAGTTGATGATCTTATTGAATTGGCTGTTGAAAAATTTCAAAGGCTATTGGATGAAAAGTAATATTTATTATTATTATCAATATATTTTTGGAGTATTTAATGTTAAATTTTATAATTCAACAGAGATAAATTAATGGAACATGGTGTACGTGTTAATATTGTTGGCAATATGTCATTAATACCAGATAGATTACGTAAACTTATGGCTGAAGCAATGACAATTACCAAAGATAACAATAAAGCAATGTTAAATGTTGCATTTGCTTATACATGTGAGTGGTGTTTTTATTTTGAATAATCAACAAAAGTACTTGTTGTTAATTTGATTTCGATTTTGTTTGATACAGCACGTGATGAAATGACTGAAACAATTAAAACACTTACTGATGGTGTTTGTAAACAAGAAATAAATCCAGCTGATATTGATGAAGATGTTTTTACAAAATGCATGTATACATATCAATCACCACCACCAGATCTTTTAATTCGTACATCTGGTGAAGTTAGATTCAGTGATTTTTTACTATGGCAGGTTGGTTATTTAATTTTAAGATTAATATTATGATAATAATTAATTATTGTTATGTTATTTATAGATATCACATTCGTATATTTATTTTGCAAATGTACTTTGGCCAGAATTTAATATTTGGAATTTATTAACAGCTGTATTTCATTATCAACGTTCTTATGATGATTTAAATAAATCTGAATCTAAAAAATACAGTTATAATCAAACTGTCTTTTCAACGTGTGCTAATAAATATGTTAATAATTTACACGATAAACGTCATATTATTTTAGAAAATTTAGCATCACAAAATGCTGTTAAATCCTGAAAATAATAAATATCAAATTTTATTTATTTGTACGAAAAAAAAATTAATAATAAATAATAAAATTATACAACAATTTTGTTTGTTCTTTAAAATTTTATTTTTTTATATGATTTTTTATTAACAGTAATTATTTATTTATTAAAAATACTATTTCAATTTAAGGAAAAAAAAAAATCTTGTATTTTTTTTTTTTCTATAGTCATCTTAGATATATAATATAAAGTTTTTTTTATTATTTAATATTGCCATATTTTGACTCGAAAAAATTTGTTCATTTGTGCTTGATATATATTTAAATATCGTCTTATCAATTGAATTGTATAATAAATTTTTTTTTTTTAATTATTTACATACATAACAAAGGCAAGATTTGTTTAATTTTTTTATAAATATATTATTTTATTTTTTGAAGGTAATATAATTTTTTACTTTGAATTATATGTTGGATGAATTGTTCGTCTTGCTGATGGTTGTCTTTGTCTTGATAAAAATGAATTACCCTGACCAGAACCAATAGCAGCAAGACGTTGATCAACAACATCACGATGACATGAAAATCCTAAATTATAAAATGCTGATATCATTAATTTTTCTTCCATTTCACGTAATATTTTTGTTTCTCTCATTGTTTTTTCAAGATCTTCATTAATTTTTCGATTTTCTGAAATTTGATTTTTCAATACAATAATTTCACATGGTGAATTAGTTTGTTTTGGATCTAAACTTTTAATAACACTTTTTGCTTTTTCAATATATCTTTTATAACGATCTTCAAGTGTTGCATATTCATATTCTTTTCTTGTTAAGCTATCTTGTAATACAGTTGTTTTTTGTTTGAGCATTAATAATGATGATTCTTTTTCATCAATTTGTATTGTAAAACGTTCTCTTTCACTGTCAAATAATTTAATTTCATTTTTTAATTGTAATATTTGATTTTGTAATGTTATATTATCAATTTTATTATCATCATAATTTTTTTGTTCTGTAATATCTTCTAATTTATTTTCAAGTTCAATAATACGTTGATTTGATTTACGATTTTGTGCTCTTAATGTATTTAAACGTTCTTCTGAATCATCAAGTAATGCTTGTACTGTTGGTAATTTTTCAGCATTACCAGATTGTTCTAGCTTTAATATTTTATTTTCATGCTCAAGACGTAATAATTTTTCTTTAATTTCTGGTGGTATTAATTCAGCATTTGATACAGCATGTATCATTGTTGGTGTTGATGAATTTTCAGCAATTTGTAATTGTGTACATTTTAATTCTTCATTTGTTTCTCTTAATGCATCTCTTTCAATAATTAATCTTTCTTTTTCACTTTGTACTGATGACATTTTAGCTTCAAGTTTTTTAGCTTCAAATTCAAGTTTATCACATTTATTTGTTTGTTCATCAAGTTTATATTGTGCTTCAGCAAGTTGTTGTTTACATAATTCAAGATGATTTTTAACAACAATTGATTTTTTAATTTCTTCTTCATATTCAATTTTTGATTGCATATATTCAAAATTTTTATCTTCAAGTAATTTAACTTGTCTTTTTAAATCACTTAAATCTTCCATTTTTTTTTTATATGATTCAATTGTTAGTTCATATTTTGTTGCTTTATCAGCTGTTTCACGTAATGCATCAATTTCATCTTTTAAATTATTTGTTTCATCAACAATTTTTTGTAGCTCATCTTGTTTTGATTGTAATTCAAATACTTCTTTTTCTAATAAATCAACTTTTAATCTATAATCATCTCTTGACATTTCAATTTTATATATATCATCTTTTAATGTATCAATTTGTTTACGTAAACCAGAATATTTTAAACTTGATACTGAATTATCTGGATTATCAAATTCTTCTAATTTATCTTGTAATTTTTTATTTTCAATAATAAGAGCAGCACGTTCTTCTTGTAATAATGATAGCTGTTGATCAAGCTCATGACATCTTTGTCCCAATTGATCCTTCAAATCAACAGCTACTTGTAATTCAGCAATTAATCTTTGTTGTGAGCTATCTGGTATATCAATTGATTCAAAATTTAAACTACCACATAGACTTAATTTTGGTCCATGCATACTACCTTCTAGCTCTTGTATACTTTGCATTATTGCTTGTTGTACTGTTTCTTCCATTCCCATTATTTTTGTAATATATTGTTGTTTATTTGTACAATTAACAGCACAACCAAGCACAAGTTGTACAAGACGTCTAAGCTCATTGTTATCACAATTTTCACCAATTTTTGTTGCATCTGGTTTTATATAACCAGATAATGGTTGATTTAAACATTCTGAATAATATTCAATAACAGCTTCAATTATTTTCTTTAAATTACTAACACGTAAACGCCAATTTGTACCAACATCTGTTTTTATTTTTGATTTCCAGACTGATGTAAACCATTCTGGTGCTATTTCACCAAGTACACATGCCAAAGCAACACCATCACTTATTTCTTTTGGTGTTGAATGTCCCACATCAAGATCAAATGTGTCTAGCCATTTTATTAAACATTCCAATTGTTGATTATTCATTATATTTATGAAATTTTTTTGCTATTATTTGTACTTGATAATTTTTTTATTTTTTATTATTAATATCAAAGGATTTTTATTATTTATTTTGATGCATTTTAATGTAAAACGTTTTTTATCAATTTGACCTGAAATAATTTGATTGATAATAATAGGAGTTTATTTTTTTTTTTTTTTGTTTGTTGATATGAAAAATAAATGAAAGTCGGAATTTACCTGTTGTGTTTTGTTACAAAAAATTATTTTCAGTGGAAGAAGTGATTAAATGCAGATTTAAATTGTAATTTTGATAGATTTTTTTTTATTTTCATAACAAAATAATTGGACTTATATAAATAAAATCAGTGTAAAAGTATTAATAAAATTTTCTAAGTGACATTTTATGAAAGTTTATGCAAGATGACATGGATAAATCATTTGGGAAAAATAAAAATTTCATGTTTACGACATCTATGGTTTTTCATATTGGTAATTTTAACTCTGTCGATAAACAAAATCAACGCCATTTTTTGTTACGCAATTCTTTTTCAAATCAAATTGAGATTCTTTCGCTGATTCAAATTTATATTGATAATTAATTAACTATCTATTTTGTAATATGTAAGAACTAGCTTTATTTTAGTATTACATATATGATGAGCAAGATATCACTCGATAGTAACACTAGTCAATTAAATGATACGAAAGAGTAATTGAACTCGATTTTTTTATAAGAAAATTTAAAAAAACCTTACCGCAATAGCTTTGTCTTGTTTCGAAATTTCGAAAAACAAAATAACATTAATAATAATATTAATATACTTTGTTTATTTATAAAAAATAAATTCCAGTCAATAAAAATGTTGATTGCTAAAATAAAAAAAAATTATTTTCAATACAATATGTCCATGAAACATTCCACAGTGAAAAATAAAAATATTAAAAATAATAAAATTTCATTATTGTATATGACAAGTATCATTAACCGCTTTAAAATAGCAAAAAAAAAAATCTTCATAAATATATTTTTATTTTAAATAGAAAAAAAAATTAATTTTTTTCAAGAATACTTGTCCATAAAACATCAAAGTAAAAAACAATAAAATACGATATAAAAAATAATCTTTCATTTATTTATTATTTTTCAAATAAAAAAGTTTTGTTGACGCATATTAAATTTCAATAACATGTATGTTTTTATGTTTTATGTTTTATTTTAGTTTGCCAAGTACAATTGAACACTTCAAAGTAGAAAAAAAATTTTTTTACCACCTTAAATAATTTAATAAATTAAATAATATAGATTAATAATTCGATAAATAAATTTTTTTAAAAATGCACTTACAAATTTTTGTTTCTATCATCAGTAAGTATATGAAATAATTAAATTTTTTATATTAATAATAATATTTTTTTCTATTTATTCCAGTCAACATCTTTGGTATTGTTTATTCATTGAAATTAAATTTGTATACACGTTTAAATCCAAAAAATAGATATACACTTACTCTCGATGAATCTGGTGAAAATTTAAAAAACTCAAATATAAATTTGGCTTTTCCAATAAAATTATTAATTCCTGGATGGCGAGATGAACATAATGAAAGTTGGTTAATGGATATGCGTGACAATTATTTGGAAGTTGATAATTACAATGTCATTATTGTTGATTGGGATTCAATTTCACAAAGTTACAATTATCCAGCAGTTGTTAATGGACTTCAAAGTGTAATAATAATAATAATTTTAAATAAACTTGATAATGATTAATATTTTTTAAATTTACAATAGGTTGCTGTTGATATTTCACTTTATTTAGAAATCATGAAACATGAATCATTTGATTTAAATAATCTTCATATTGTTGGCTTTGGTGTTGGTGCTCACCTTGCTGGTTTTATTGGACATCGTTTTGGAGGTAAAATTGGTAGAATAACAGCATTAGATGCCGCAGGACCAGGTTTTAACAAAGATGGGAATAGGCTTCACAAAGAAGATGCGAAATTTGTTGATGTTATTCATACTTGTACTGGTGTTTTGGGTGCAACAATGACACTTGGTCATACTGATTATTATGTCAATGAAGGAACATGTGGACAGCCTGGATGTTCTGCATTTAATGGTATATTTTTTTTACTATTGTTATACTATTGTTAATATATTTTTTCACTTCACTTTTCTTTTGAATTTTAGTATTCTGTGGTCATTCAAGAGCCTATTTGTATATGATTGAATCTATCAAAAATCCACATGCATTCCTTGCAGAGTATCATTATTGTATAAAAAAAGGAAAAGTCGATTTGTGTCGTCCAAGAGAAAATACATATATGGGTGAAGGTGCAACAAAAAAACATGGTCAATTTAAATTATCAACAAACTCTCAAGCTCCGTTTGGAAAAAATTATTAATAAATATTTATTTTTTATATATTGCACCTGCGTTTACCACCATATCTCTAGAAAATAAAAAAAAAATTATTATATAGTTTGTTTGATTATAAAAAATTAATTCAAAAGTCGTTGTACATATCAATGGCTAAAAATTAAAATTCTTTTGAGGAATATGAAAATAATTGCACCAAATTATAGCTACTGTTTTTTATTTAGTTTATCAATTTAATTAATTTTTATTCATTCGTTGTAAACATTTTGACAATGTGTGCTGGTGAAATAAATAATATTATTCAATAGGATAAATACAATGTTTATTAAACAACAATAAAATGTATAAAATAAAATAAAAAAAAATTAAATTAAGATATTTTATAAATATAATAAAAATATTATATAAAATATTTTTTTTTTTTAATTATACAACCTGGTTATGTATAAGTTTGCAATTAAAAAAACATTTCGTCTATTTTTTTTAGTTTGATCACATGATCACTAACGATCAAGCTTATTTTTATAAGCTTATATAAAAATATTAATAAATTTGGTAATGAGAAGAGTCAAGGCCTAATCAATTATCAAAATATATTTTTATTTAATATTAAATATCAAATAGAGGCATTGAGCTTATTCAAATGAACTCAAAAGAACAGTCAAATTAAATCATTATTGATAAAATTTTCATTACAGCAATTTGCAAATTGATCATAGTTTATTTTAAAATTTTGATAACAATTATGACAGTACAAGCTGTAAAATTTTTACCCTCTTCGTGGGCTGATGATGAACATTTTAAATAGAATTTAACATGGCGTGTAATTGATATAAATTTTTTCGCAGAAAGAATAAAAATACAGTCAGAGAAATTGAAATTTTTAATTTGATTGAAAAAAGTCCGGGAGAGTAAGGCGTCTTTATCCAAGTTGATAATATTAAAAAAACTTTAATTACATCTATTTTCGTTTGAGTTTAATCACATGACCACTAATGATAAGGCTTACTTTTCTTCGTATAAAAATATAAATAAATATAATTTAGAATTGAAAACACATCAAGGTCTAATCAATTATAAATTTGATAACCGCAGCTTTTTTTAAACACTTGTTTTATAACTGATATCTAAAAAAAATATATGTATATTTCTAATTAAAAACGATGGTTTGCATTTTTATTTTGGGATTTTTATTTATCAATTGTCCAAGTAAAAATAAACGTATTATCAAGTTGATAATTGATTAGACCTTGATGTGTATTTCTCTAAATGATGTGCTTACATAATTATTTTTGGAATTATCAAGAATAAATTCAAAGTCTATTTGGTTAATTTTTTTATAAAAATTTAAAAAATTTGTCAACTAAATACTTTTGCACATTTTCAATAATACCACAGCAATATCAAATTTTCAAATAAATAGAGTACTAAAAAAACGTCGAAATTTTGCTGTAATTCGTTTTTAAAAAAATATCCATTGTTGTTATCAAAAAAGTCGAAGGTGATTCTTTTTTCTAAAATTATAAAATTGGGAAAAAAATAAGGGATATAATTATTGGAGCAATTTTTTTTTGCTTTACTTAACCAGAAAGTCTTTGTGACCCAGCCACGAGATAAGAGGCAGAGCGAACGTTGCTTCTTCAAATAGATGTGGGGGTATTCCCACCACTTTACAACAGGTAGCACATATATATACCTGTCGTTAATCATATAAATTCACATCACACTTTACATTTGGGTAGAATAGTCTTCCAATAGTAAATAAGTATAATTACTAAATATAAGTTTTTAATCATCACCAACAAAAGTATAAATACAAGGTTATTAAACAAAAATTTAATTTCAAATAATTTATAACAAACACTATGAAAATAAGTGATTGTTATTTTTTATTATATTTATATTTTTGGTTTTAATTATTACTATTACATATTAAGCTCGTCGATATGTGGCTGAGGACCACATTAATGTAAGTATACATCAATAAACTTGAAGTATTAATATAAATTTTTAACTTATATTTAATTGTTAATTTAATTATGGAATGTTTCGATAAAGATGGCTGTACTTATACTGATTTTTTTTGTGCATAATTATTACGGGCACAACAGAGCAATCACTCTATCATTGTTAATTTTTTTTATTAAAAATTTAATAACTTAAAACTTTGGGAAATTTTTTAAAATAACAGAAAATATTTGCTATATGTTATGACATATGTTAATATCTTGATACTTTTACAAAACCTATCCGATCATAATTTTTACGTATTTTTATATAATTTTAAAGAGATAAAGCGTGGCTGATACTTATTATTATATATACATTATTTATTGCTTTGTTTTTTTTTTAAATACGAGACTAATGACCGCATTATCACTTGACAGTTTTTATGATACTAACGAACCTAAATATGAAATTAATCTTTGTAAAATAAATAAATAATAATGTTTTTAATAATTATTAACAGTATATTCATAAGTATTATATAAGTATATTTTATGTTTTTAAACGACTTAAATTTTTTTTTCAGATTATGCACCATTGCATTTGCACTGGCTGATGGCAAAAGAATATATGGTGTCAACATTGCTGAAAATAATATTGTACTGCAAAAAGAAGTGGACGATATTCGTTATAAAAGAAGTAATGATCATGTTACCGATAACAAGACTAATGTAGTAAAATCTATTTTAAATCGCCTCAACGAAGGTGAAAGACAAGTTAAATATGCTGAAGATGCAAATATAGTGTTAGTACTGGGCAACACAGGCGCTGGAAAAAGTACTTTTGTTCAATTTATGGCTGGCAATAATCTATCATCTGTAGCCGTATTAAATTCAAGAGGGATTAAGACTGGTAAATATATTATAATAGACGAACACGCCAAAATTGGTACATCCTCCGTTAATTCACATACTGAAGTACCCGATCTTGTTATCGATGTTAAAACAAACACATCGATCTACGATTGTCCCGGCTTTAGTGATACTCGAGATGCTGAACATGATATAGCTGGAACTTATTTCATTAAAAAAGTAACAGATATTGCCAAAAAAATTAAATTTGTTTTTATGGTTAATTATTCTTCTGTGCAAAGTGGTTATGACCGTACAGATTTCATGAGATTACTTAAACATGCCACTAATATGATTAAAAATATAACTAAATATCAAGACAGTATTGCAATTGTTGCAACAAAGGTTGATAATAATGAATCAAATAATGAAGTTATTACCACTATTACTGCTTTTTTAGAAGAAGTTAAACAAGAACTTATAAAAAAGCCAGATTTAAACAACAATATGATTCAATTTATAAATGCTTTATTAACAACAAATGAAACAGAAGATCAAATATATACAAAAATTGGTTTTTTTAAAAAACCAAACAAAGCTGGACTTTTAAGTACTATGAAAACCTTTCAAGATAATAAAAAATCTCTAGAAAAGTTGCTACACAACAACACAAAATTTATTGAAATTGATAATTCAGATGATTTTGGTTATACCATATCAGCAGACTCACAAATTTATGTACTCGATTTAGTGAAAGAAATAAAAAATAACATCTCGTCTAGTGTTGCTGACATAGCAAATTTAGTTCAAGAACATTACAGAATTTCAATACAAAAAATGCTTAATAAAATTAATTTATTTTCAAGTAGCATGGATACAATTGATGCCAATGTAATTGAAGCTCAATCATTTTCAACTCATATTAATAGTGGATATGATAAAATATTGAATCTCATAAAAGAAATAAAAAATGTAAAAAGTGCAGAAGAATTATCAACAATGATCGGTAGCAGCTTGAATTTTTTAAATCTGGATATAATTCGAAATAAAGTTTCAGTCATCTCAGATCAAGGACGATATTTGAAATTTTTGGCTAAGGTTAGTGTTAATGAATTCAATAGTTCTGATCTTTCTATATCGTCAGATCCGTTTCAAAGTATTGTAAAATATTTGAATGAATCAAAAAATCGTATTTATAAAAATATTATTGATGTAGAATATCAACTGAAAAATAAGATACAAAATAATATCAATGATATAGGAACAAAAATAAAAAATTATTTCTCCAAAAAAGAGGAAGAATTTTACGCTATCAAAAATTTAAATCATGACATAGAATCAACATACTACAAATTATCAGAGATCCAAAAAACAGAAAATGACAACACCGAAATAGATAAATGTATACAAAAAATTTCAGATAATATTTACGAATTAAATATCACTGATAAAGATATAATTTCTGCGAATAATATTTTATCAAATTCTGTAAAAAATGGAATTTATTTACAATTTCTCTATGCTTTAAAGGGAGAATCAAAGACTCATTCATTTAGATGTGCAGATAGTCTTAATAATGTCATTCGATATCTTGATAATTCAAAACAATTTTATCACTTTATAATTAGTCTACATGAAAGATTGTCTAGCTATGACATACAGCTTGACCCTAAAGTATGTTATAATTTTTTGACTGGTGTAACTTGGAGTAACGAGAGCACTAAAGCAGGAGACATCATATCACAACAATTTATAAACCGATGTTACCCTGAGTATAAAAATGATCTGAAATATATCACGCTTGATGAGTCTCAGTGGCTAATTCTCGATAAAATATTAAAGTTAACATTAACATCTGACATAAATGTATTTTGTGATTCTGATTTACGCAATAAATTAGTCATAAAAGGACAATATGTAAAACTAAGTGACATAAAAAAACATAACTGTAAAACACCACTAGAGTCAATACATATTTTTGCTTTAGAAAAAATATTTATTGACATTGATTTCAATGATCCAACAATAAAAGAAATGATTATTTTATCACCAACTTGGGACGTTCAAGGAACTCATAAAATAATATTGGATGGCAGTCCAGGTAAACCTCATGACACACAAAAAGCTCAAGATGGCATTGGTAATGCAACAAATGGAGAACACGGTAAACCAGGATTACCTGGAAGTCCAGGTAAAAATTTTTTGGGAATTTCAAGAAAAGTTAATAATGCTTATGGTCTTACTATATCCGCCAATGGAGGAAGAGGCGGACCAGGGCAATCTGGTGGTGATGGTGGAAAAGGATATGATGGAGTAACTCCTGGTCATAATAATTTAGGCCCTTATACAGATATGGATAAAGATCTCTGTCAAACTTTCCAGTGCGAATTAACGAAGATTCGTCCACAAAATTGGTTTGAATCTTTGACGAGTGTTGATAAAAAAGATATTTACACTGTTTATGGTTCAAATGGTCGCTTAGGAGGTGATGGAGGTCATGGAGGAAGAGGAGGTTATGGTGGTCATCCAGGAAATGTTATATTCCTTACACTTCTTTCTAATGATGCATGGCCAATAAATATAAGTTCCAATACAGGAGATATAGGAACAGATGGTCATGGAGGTGATATTGGTAAAAATGGAACATTGGGGAAAGATCTGCACGTCAGAGTAACTATTACACCGGGTGCTATGAATACTGGAAGCACGCATTATGAAACGACATGGAAATACAAACCTGCTCAAAATGATACTGGACCTAAAAGTAATGCTCCTGGTATAGCTGGAAAGTATGAAGAAGGAATACTAAATCCAGATCAAGTTAAATTCATAAATTTATTTTATCCGATAAATAATTACAAGAGTTATTTACGAGAAAACTTGATAGATAACGTACGTCAATCAGAACTAATTGATTTTTATAATTTATTAGAAAGAAACGAATCAAAATCAATTTTTGTCAGTAATTTTTATGATACATTAGGATTTTTGGATGAATTTCATAGCTTGGAACAACAATTTTTTAAATTACATAAAAAAATATCATTTTTACCTTTTTATGAGTCATTATTCAACAGAGTTAACCATTATAAAGAAAAAATGAGAAACGACACAAATAATGAGGAGTATCAAACATTAAAATATTTACGTACAACAATTTTCAGCAAAATTCATGGCATAAAAAATGATCCAGATAAAAATCTAGTGGTAAACGTTGCTAGCTATTTCGAATCAGTAAAAAAACATATAACACTGTACAAAAATGATCTCAAACAAGTAAACATTGATGAATACAATGAAAATTATCAAAAAATAATTCAAAAGCAAATACACGAGGCCAATGATCTCATAAATAACGACATACTACCAGAAATATATGGAATTCTTAAGGAAACAAATGAGAATATTATGTTGCTGGAAAAAGAAACGATCAGTCTAATAAATATTGCTGCAAGTGAAAAAAAAGAAATAGAAGAAGCAAAGAAAAAACTAGAAGGATTAATGATTGCAAAAACAATGTTAAGTGGTATAGAAATTGCAGGTGCAGTCTTATCTCTTGCTGGTCCAGTTGGAGTGGCAGTTGGTTTGGGAACAGCTCTAGTAGCTGAAGTTGCTCAATCTGGTATTAGAAAAAAAAGTCAGAAAGTCACTCAGACTCAAGTAACTTCTTTACCTGACAGTGTAAGTAGGCCTATTGAAATGGTAACGAATTTATTAAAAATTGAAAAAAAAATTTTTCAAGAACAATTACATGATGTCATGAAGGAATTCAACGAATTTCCAAATGAAAATAATATGTCTGATATTAAAAATGAAATTGAAAATACACAAGAACAAGTAAATAAAATAACGCCAAATGATATGGCTCGCAATTCGTCATCAGTTGATTTAATGAAGACTTTACGAAAAAAACTCAAAAAATCATTGGAAAAAAAACAAAAAAAGCTTGAGAGTAAACAATCAGATAATGATAAAAATAATAAATCTGATAATAATAAAAATATTAAACGAAAATTAAAAGTCATTAAAAAAAGTAAAAAGCATTTGAGTAAAGCTTGCAAAGCATTGCGATTTAATGAAGATAGTACAGACCATATTGAAGGCTTAGATGAAGATATAGAAAAAGTAAATGAAAAAATCGATAAATTAGAAAAATATGAAGAAAATATTTATAATATTATTATTCCTATGATTCAATTTATAGAAAAACTATTTACAGAAACAAGAGAAAATTTAAATGGAAAGTCTCATATGGCACTTGATGTGAGTAAATGGAAAATGCAAAGTATTCTGAAAGATGTTCAAATTCAAATACGTGAAATGACTCAAGGTTTCAATGTGCAAGTCAGTTTGATACGTTGCATAGAAAAATTTGAATATGGAGTAGTAACTGTTATTCAAATGTATGACCGTATTCAAGATGCTTATGAAAAAAAACAATTAACCAATTATATTGCTGATATCAATTCAGAAGTAAAGTCAACTTCCAATGAAAAGTACAGAAATGCTATTAATAAACTAGATCTAATATTGAGATCAAATCTTGTTTTGAATGAATATGTTCATGCTATGAGTGCATTTGAACAAGATATATTTCCATATGCAGATATGTATTTGAGTCAATTTGAGATGAATTATACTAACAATAACTTGAATGATTTTGTAGATGAAGCTGTAAAAAGAATAACAGAGCTCAGTGATACAGTGGTTAAACATTCTAGTACTCTTAATCCAACTATAGATAACTATTTTCATCGTAAAACAGTATTTCATAGTGACTCTTCAGGACCAGGAGAATTTTTTGTATGGAAACATGAAGAATATCATGAAGAAATATCAAAATTATTGAAAGGAAAAGCGATAACAATCAAAGCAGATATTGTGAAAGGTATTAAACACAATGCAGTGAAGTTTAACGAAATAGGATTACAATTTAAATTATCAAATACAACTTTACAACAAGAATTAAATACACAATTAAAACCTTTTGTTATTAAAATGACACATCTGGGTGATTCGTATTATAAATGTGGTAATCAATTTTATATCATAAATCACGATCAACAAATGATTAGTCATCATGTGATATCAGAGTCTGGAACATATGCAAATGAAAATAATGTTTATAGTAAAATAAAAGAAAATCCTCCAATATTAAGCCCGTATTCTATGTGGAAATTACAACTTCAACATTCAAATAAATCTGCTTTTAAAAAATTAATCAAGTTTGCACATGAATCGATAGATTTGGGTTTAGTTGGCAAAGGTCAATATGTAGATACAGAAGATAGTGTATGTAACGACAGTTTGGAAAAATATTATAAAGTAGCTGATATTCAGTCTACAATTAACTAAAAAAATAATAAATGGGTTGAGTTTATTCGAATTTTTATACAAAGATGAAGAAAATTATCGATGCAATTTTTCGAACTTGAACTTTTTTATTACAACTTTTTTATTACACGGAGAGAAAAAAATATTAGGTTTTACTAAAAAAAACCGCTGGATTTTACTATGTTTTATAGTACTGGTGGATGTTTTGGGAAATTTAGCAACATTTATCATGTAAACAGTGAGTTTTACTATGTTTGAGAATTTTAATCAGACGTAGTAAGTATCATAATACTCAATCGTAAAAATGGCCATGTTTAAAATAAAAAGTACTATGTTGTATAGTCAAAAATATATTTGATTAAAAAAATATTTTAAAAATTCGTCATTTTTTTTTCTGTTGTATTATTAACGCAGAAAGTTTTTGTTTTGTTTTGTTTTTTTTTTTTTTTTTTTTCACACTCTGACTGGGGATCGAACCGGCGAAGTATCTATTGACGTGGTGTCGGATACGCTTTAGACCGCTCAGCTACGGGACTAAACTGGAATTAATGTAAAATTGACTCTTTTGTTTGATATTTCGTCTTTCTGCATTTTTTACCATGTGAACATAGTAAAATTCGCTTCAAATATCGTAATTAATATAAAACAGACAATAAAAATTAAATCGGAAATCGTATTTTTTAAAATTGATGAGTAGTATAAATAACATTGTTCGAATTTAGGTACCGAATGATTATTTTAACGAGCGTCAATTGTCAATTCTACTATGCTAACATAATAAACATTAATTTACACATAGCACTTTGTATCTACAGTTTATTAAAAAAAAAGATTTCGTTAGTACTTTCGACTATGTCTTCAGTAAAAAAAATCTTGTTCCATAGTTTGATTACAAATGATTTAATTTACTATGTGCCTTTATTAAAATATATAAAATAAATAATAAAAAATATAAAAAAAATATTATATCTTATCAAAAATCCGAAAACATCCACCGGTACTACAGTAGCATAATATTTTAAAACATAATATTTTTTTCTCTCCGTGTACAGCTATTTGTAAATTGACGGTCTTTTTAAAATTTATAAGGATTATGTCAATATGAGCTGTATATTTTTATAGTGCTCACCATGTTTTTGAGCTAAGGGTTTTTTAACTATATATTATAAGGTACAAGGGTAAAAATAATAAAATAATAAAAATTTACTTTCGTTTTTCGAGCATATTATATAAATTTTCCATTTACGGTATACATGTACTAAATAATACCTAAATTTGTTGCTCATGTTTCGAATTTTATTCCTGTCAAAAAGCTGTTCTAGGATTTACTCGAAACGAGTCATTTAAGAGTCTATTTGTATATGATTAAATTCATAAAGGATCCACATATCTCAAAAATAAAAAACATTATTATATAATTTGTTTGAGAAATATAAAAATAATTACACCAAATTTTGGCTACAATTTTTTGTTGAGTTTAATATTTACGTATTACCTTGATGTTTATTTATTATTTGTAAACATTTTAATTAAATAAATAATAAATATTATTAAATATTAAAAATACAATGTTTATTTAATAACAATAAGGAAAAATAAAACAAAAAAAAAAAAAAAACACATTGAGAATATAGAAAATAACAACTTCAATTTGCATTAAAAAGAATTTATTTTTTTTTTGATTTAAATGCTATTTTTTTTTTTTATTTTTTTAAAATTATTCTAATTTGACAAATATAAAATAGATAACAAATTCTTCAGTGATTAATGCTTGGTTTAAATGTTGTATACTGCGGTGATTTATCTTTTTTGGCATGTGGCTTCAATGTTGCAAGACGTTCTGGCTTCAAAAACAGCTGCTCCGTCTGCACATGTATTCATTACCATGTTTTTTTTAAAGTGTCTATTAAATTATATCTTAATTTTATATTAAATATGTTTCTAAAATTTTTGCAAGCTCTATTTTTTTATTCAAAATTTTTTTATCTACAGGATCATATCAATCAGGCTCGTCACTGTGATAATTATTTGGATTCACTTTAATTTTATAAGGTTTCAAAATAGGTTCATCTACCAGCAGGTATTCAAATGCACATTCAGGATAGTGATTATTTTAATTTCATAAAAATTTGTAACATATACAGTCAAGTTATTTATTTTTTTTTTATTCTTTTTTTTTAATTTATAAAGCATTTATTTATTTCTGATGTAATAAAATAATTCAATTTAAAAAAACAGCTAAATTATTCTTAAAAATAAATGATAATAACAAATTTGTTTGTAAATTTAAATTCAATTAAAAAAATGATTATTTAAAATTAAATAAATATTTGAAATTATTTTATTACATCACAATTTTATAATAATTTAACGTTTCACTTTTACAAATATTTATCTTAACTCTCTTTATAATATTTTTATTTTCTTTTGAAATTTATAATTTGATAATTCCAGTTGTAATTTAAAATGATGCAAAAATTATTATCAACTAGTTCACAATCGACTATGATAATTATGCATAGTCGTTTTATGAACAAAAAAAATTCACGATGATGATAATGAGGAATTTAAATTGATTAATTTACAAGGTAAAGGACAGGAGGGTGTTAAATTATTATTATCATCTATACGAATATTATTAATAATTTTTTTTCTTTTTTTTTTACACTTGTAGTTTTTACTTTTGTGTTTTAAAATTAAAACACTTATAAACCTATCATCTTATATATAATTATGTATATTTTTTTTGTTTATAAGACTGGATTAATGAACAAATGTTATTTGAACACAAAAACGAGATTTGTTTCTTATTTTTTGTTGAATTAGTTTCAGGTAAATCTCACGAGTCAATTGATTGTTGCTCTTTTAAATTTCGTTTTTTTAAATTATGTATATTCAAAAAAATTTATATAGTTGAAAAAATATCACAAAAGAAAATAAAAATTAATGACAATGATGTCAAGTCATTGATGATAAAATTAATAATTTAGCACCAAGTTTTACAATTGTTTTTTTTCTGTAGCCAGGTACTTTATTATACACAAAAAATTTAGATTAAAATTTCTGATTTATTATTGATTATTTTCCTCAGCAAAACTTGAATATATTTGAGTAAATTTCAAACAAAAATATATCAGAGTTTTGTATAAAGAATCGATGTAGTTTTTTTTATTAAATTTTGTATTTTTTCTTTGATGAATGATTTCATTGTTAATTCAATGAAAAATATTATGACGTGCTTTACAAGCAAATTTGAATAATTTTACAAAAATTAATTATTTATTATATTGAGTCATTTGGAGTCCAATTTTAGACTCAATATCATTGTCCTAGGTCCTGTAACGAGGTCGCGAAATATTCCGGATTGAATTTGATTCATTAAGTCGTTCTGTCTTGATGCCGGTACCACGCTGAAAACAAAAAATTTACCTTCTTCCAGGTATATGGAAAAAAAAACCCTCAAAACTCCTGGACTCGTTTCCCATTCTTATTTTTAAAAATATCTTAATTATATACTCCATCATAATTAGATTAAATTATTTTATTATATAAAAATAAATCCTAATTGTTATTTTGATATTAAAATTGGTGCAAGTAAGGTCCAGGAGATGAAGAGGAACAATTTACATCACATGCATCAAAATTAACAATGAATATTTCATTTTATAATTATAATAATACTACACCAAAATGCACATATGTCTCTAGGGTTTTAATTAAATTTAAATATGAACGTGTTACTTTATAATCAGTGTATATGCAATCATCAAATATTTACAAAATTTTGAAATTCTATTTCACAAAGTGTGCCCATTTTTTTAAATGATATAAAAAATTAAAATTTATAATATTCTAGGTCATACAAATGACAAGCAACTGTGACACAATTTATAATTTTTTTTCATAATTAAAAATATTATTCAAATAATAAAAATGATGCATCATCATGCGACAAATTAAATATCTATTTTTTTTTTAGATCAAAAGAAATAAAGAAATGAAAGCAAATAATTATTAAGACAAGTTTTCCATCATTGAGACAATTTTCTACCAACTGATGACAAATAAATTATCTGACCTGGAGTGTATACTGAGGTCCATGTAAACCTTGATGATGATGCCTCTGATAATGAGATTCATGTGTTGGTTCATGTCTATTTAATTGATAACAGTCTTGTTGATATTGTTGTGTTGGGACGGGTTTTAATATATGATTTTGGCGTTTTTCAGAAACATATTGTTGTTCAACACGTTCCATTGTGTCCATTGTCAGTCTTGGATCTTCAATCATTGCATTTGATGCTTTTGTACTATATTAATCATCAAAATAACAATTAAATAAATTAATTTTTATTTATTTAAATATATTAATTTGTATTTAAAATTTAAAATTACCAGTGTACTTGTTGTAGTGTTGGTCCAGTATTTCTTGGTACACAACATTTGTCTGATCGTAAAAAACAAATAAATGCCATAATTAATACTGAAAGAACAGTAAAACCAGCAACAGCACCAATCACCAATGGTATCTATAATTAAATTTATCATAATTAACCACAAAAAACAATAAAATAAATAATTGAAATTTAATTAATTTAATTATTTACTTGTCCTGGTTCATCAACTCGTAACATTAATGCACGTCTATCACTTCCTCTGTCATTTTCTACAATTACATAGTATAATCTTTGATCTTGTTTAACTGTTGTTGTTAATTCTAATATTGCTGCAAAACAATCTTCTGATACAAGTGGTTCTAAATCAAGTGCACGATATCTTGATTCCAAAACTTCACCTAATTATTAATTATAAAATTAATTATCATTACCAATTATTATTATTAACAATAAAAATAAATAAATATATCTAACCAGCATGAAGACGTGTACTTCCCCATTCCCATGCAACTAATCTTGGTTTTGGATTTGAGCACAATCGTATTTCTAATCTTGCTGGATTACCTTCAATTGTTGTTACAATATATTTTTCATTAATTCGGGGCTTCACTACCTGTTAAAAAAAAAAAAAACCAAAGGTAAATAAATAAATACAAATAATCCAAATGAAAACCGACAATATTAAATTTCATGTAAAAGGTCAAATAACATATAGGATTATGGATAATCTTATTTTGAATGTTAAAAATGTTAGGGTTAAAAGAAGTTGTATAAAAATACATAGGGGAATAATATTATTAAATAAAATATACAAACCCTTGGTGCACCAACAACTTCAAGTGATACTGGTGTGCTTTTAACCTCACGAACTTTTCCATTAATACTATTTGATGCAATGCATATATATTGTCCCTGTTGCTCATAAGTTACATTTGTAAGAATAAGACGTTGACCTCGACCGCATTGAGCTGGCATACGGCCATCAGTAAATACTTGTTCCCATCTTAAATATTCATCATTTAAATTCCATATTATTATATATATTTTTATTAATTTTATAAAAATAAATTACCTGTAATCAGATGGTGGCATTGCATCAGCATGACACTCAAATGATGCACCAGAATAAAGTAAAGCTGTTGATAATCTATCTGGTCCAACAGAATCAATTTTTGGTGGATCTATAAATAATAATAATAATTAATATTTGATATAGGTATTATTAATATATTAATGGCAATTTTATTTAATTACAATTGACTGATATTTGAATTGATACTGGACTACTTTCACCCTCAGTATTTGATGCTTCACAGACATATGTTGCTGCATGATTACGATGAATTGGTGAATACATTAATGTTTCACCAATACTAACAACTTCCATATCAATTCCTTTTGTACGTTTCCATAATATTGATGCTGTTGGATTTGCATTTGATAAACAACGTATTTCTAATTTATCACGTCCTTCTTCAAGTTGTCCAATTGGCACACCAACAAGACGTGTTTCTGGTGCATCTTTAAAATTATCCAACATTTAAAAATTCAACATTTTAATCAGCTATAATTATTTTATAGACATGGAATAAATGTGGAGCTTTTTTATCATAGTATTTTTATAATTGCAATTTATCTACTGATGAATAATTTAGATTGTTTTTTTTAAATATTCATTTTAAAATTATTTTTTCATATAATAAGGGGATTATGATAAAAAAAAATATTGTAATTACAATTGTATATGACATATCATATTAAAAAAGTGATTTAAATTTATTCTTTTAACATAAAAATATACTAAATCAAAAGTCACGATATGGCAATTAAATTTACTTTTTATAAATTTTGTATTTTCAGTGATGGGAGTAAAATAAAAAATAAAATTAGAGTGCTTTTGTACGAATTGTGAAAGAGGAGAATTGGTCACGATACGTAAAATATATATATATATTTTCCAGCTGTCTATTTCACGTAGCAATGATTTCAAAATACGCGCGAATAAGCACCCGCTGAGCTATTCACAATTTCCAGCTTCCATTCTCGATTACCCACATCTAGAAACGTGATGTGGTGTGAGACCGGAAGTGCATCAGAGGTCAGAATTTTTTAGCTGATTGTTATATATATTTTTTTCTTTGTTTTTTCAATGCACCCAAAATTCAGTAAGGTTCGTCAGCAAAATTTTACTATTCTACAATTTATTTAGTGACATTTTTTTTTTTTTTTTTAAATGGAAATAAAAATATATATGAATGTATTTTTTAAATTTTTATTTAGGTCATTCTATGTTTGCCATGTTGGATGAATTTAAGTGGAAAATTTAAAAAACAAGTAATATTTTTTTTTTATTTTTTAATAAATCAATTGATCTTGTTAGTTATTTCATGTGTAATTAAAAAATATGAAAAACAAATTTTTGTTTTATTAAAAAGTTAATTAATTTTAATTTTTTTATTCTATTTTTTTTTTTTTTTTTCAACTTTGAATCATTATTCAGGTAAGTTTTTTTATTTATTTTTATTCAGGCACTCAAAGTAATGAAGTAATGAAACAAATAACATAAATAAAGAAAAAAAATATATATTTTTTTTTAAGATATTAATTCAATTTGATTGTTTATTCAGTGAGTGTTTTTATTTATTTTTTTTGAATTGAGAGTAAGTGAATTTTGGTCAGTGGTCACGTAGTAAAGCCACTTGATCGATGGCGATTAGAGTTGAGTAAAAGTGTGCCTGGTATATGTATAAAAGTGAGTTGGTATTTTTATATATCTCAAGGAGAAAATAAATCAAGAATAGTGTGGATGCGAAGTTAGATGAAGCTTGCAAATATCATTTTATAAAAGTGCTTCACTGTTCAAGACATTTTCAACCATATCAAATAGCACTGTAATAATATCAACTGACAGATAAAAATTTTTTACTATACTATATCTCAACTTTAAATATTTTTCATATCTAAAAGTTGTTTAACTTTTTTTTTCGAAAATAATAATTAATTTGTTTTACAAAGTTTTTTATATATTAAAAATATTTTTTATGAAATCAAATTAATTAATTTCAACCCTACAAAAACAAATAATAAATTAAAAAATTATTATCATTATTATTATTTTAAATAAAAAGAGAAAAAAAGGTAATTATTGATTAATTTACTTCGTATGAAAAAAAAGTTATTTAGATAATTGAAAAATATTGGAAATTTTTTCGCTTTAAAATTAATTAAATTACGTTTTTATTTTTGTTTTTCAAAAAGTTATACATACGTAAATATATTATCAATAGGAATATAGTGAGGAGAATAATATTTTTAATAAATAATTGATTATAATAAATACTTACATCTCACGTCGAACCTGACCTCAATGATTGAGGATTGAGTTGAGTATGCAGGATGTATTGCTTCACATCTTATCGAATGACCGTATCTTGAACGATCAGCTTCAATATCACAAATACTTTTGGTTGACCAAGTTCTTGGATTATCAATCTCAGTTGCATTAACCTGTGGTCTTGTTGTTCTCAATTCGACGTCTCTCAGATACCTAAATATTCATACAAAATTTACATCAATAATTGTTTAATTAAAATTATTATTTTTTAATGGAAAAAATAAATTAAAAATATTTTTCTACATTTGCCGACATTCAGTCAAAGCCAACGGTATAATTTAATATTTTTTTTTATTTTAATCAAAATAAAATACTAGAAAAATGTCAAGAAAATAAAATGACAAAAAAATATATACATGAAACAATTTTTTTTAGGTTTTTTTTTTAGTTGAGTAATATATTAAAATAAAAAAAATGTTCAGTGCAATGTATGACATGTTTTTATATTTTTTTATTTCATCTCTGAATATTGTGGAATTGTTTAAAAAAATTCCAAGTCGATTTTACATGAGAAATATATACGAGTTCGATTGCAAAATCTCTTTTATCCTTTGAGAAGAATTCCATTAGTATTTTTGTGATAAAAGTGTATATGTAAAGGCCGTTGAGGTGTTTTTGTATGGGTCGATGCTGACGGATATTTTTTTATTCTCTCTCATTCAGCTTTTTTTTTTTTTTTTAATTTTGTTTCATTCTCTCTCTTTATTTTTCTGTATGAAAGGGGAATTTAAAAGCACGAATGGTTACCGGGCCACACAACGAATGTCTGCCAGAAAATTTCGTATTCCACATGTAGCATTGAAACGAAAAAAATGCAACGAACAGTGGAACAACTGCGTGAAGTTGAAAAGAAAAACTGCAAACACTGGATAAAACGAAAACAGAGTGTATAGAAAAAAAAAAAAATTGTAATAAAAAGTAAAAAAAAAAAAAAAACCACATTAATTCAACAATAAAATCAAAATCAATGCAGATGAATGAAATTTTCGAAAAAAAAAAATCGAAAATTTATTGAATACATGGTAAAAAAAATAAAAAAAAATAAATATCAAAATTTTAAATCAAATTCAGAGAAAATTCAGATGACATTTATTATATTTTAAGAATAATAATAATAATTTTTATCAAGTCAAAAATAATTATTAGAATATGAATAAGAAAACAAAAAAATCTTAAAATCTGCATGAAGCTTTAACTCAAGCTCCGAGCTTTAATGTAGAACAGAGTCATGATTATTCATAGACATGAAGATAGAAGTCTATGTTTGACACGAGTATTGCCATAAGAAAATCTTACAGAAAATTTATTCAAAGAATATAAGAAAAATAAAATAAATATAAAAAGACAAACAGATGAATTTTTATAATGACAAGATAAACCCCTGTATTTTAAAACTTTAATAAAAAAAAAAAAACTAATATCTATATAAACTTCATGGTAGCCAAGATAGTTTGAAAGCCACAATTCTCTCGATAAAATTAAACTCTCCAAGCGTAACTTATTCAATTCCATCTGTCTACCCCAATTTATAAATATAAAAAATAAAAAAAAAAAAGAAATCTTAAAAAACCCAATTATTCTAATTCTTTTGAAATGATTATAAATTTTTTTTTTTTTAATATTATTGTTAATTGAAATTTAATTATTAATAACAAACCATTTAATTAAAGGTGGTGGATTTCCGTATCTAGCAATGCAAGTCAATGTTGCAATTTCACCTGATCTTGCTGTTACATTACCACCAGGAAGTATCACAGCACCGGCATATTCAATTTGTGGTCTTTTTGGACTGACTGAAAAAATAAATAATTAATTTAAAATTAATTAACTAATCAATCAAGTATCAAATTAATTTATCACTTGTAATTTCTAGTAGAAAAAAAAATCTCTTTCAATTATATTTTATAATTATGTAAACAATAAATAGTTTATTTATTTGTAAATTTAAATTACATCAAATAAATATTACTTTATAAATTAAATAAAAAAATTGTACAAATAAAATTAATTTATTTACATCAATAGTTATTTCTAAAAAAATATAATAGAAATAATTTTTTTATGCATTTTATTTTTGAATAGATATGATTTTAATTATTGACTAAAGCAATCAATTTATCGTCAATGCATATGATCCATTCAGACGTTCAATAGATATTTTTTTTATAAAAAAAAAAAAAACAAAAAAGTTTAACTATCAGCAAAGAGTATTTATCCAACAGATGACTATACAATTTACGAAGCATCTTGTAGTAAATACATACACCAACACACTAACTATAATATGATGAATAATTAATGATTTATTTACAAGTAATGTATTCCGTCATTTTTAGACTAGTGTAATCTATCAATGTCACAACCTTTCAAAAGCCAAAGTACCTCTGATGGGATCATATAACAAATGTGTCAAATTTTTTTAAATGACAATTTATACTCTATTTAACACACATTAAAGTAATAATAAAAAAAAAAGTTTTATATAAATATTATTATTAAAATTAAACAACTATAAAAAAATTTTCTAAATCAATTAATTAATTAATTTGAATTTATAATGTTTAATTATATTTTTATTATGAAAAATTGAAATTTTTTAAATGAATTAGTCTATTAATTTTGTGTTTTATTTATTTAAATAATTAAATAATTTTACCTCGAACAACTAGCCTTGCTGGTTCAGATGCAAGTGCATCTTGAGTCGTAAAATCACTGGCTGTTACTTGACACTGCCAAAGACCATCATCAAATTCAAGTGTTGCTGATCTTACCCACAATGAACAATCACCCATATCCGGTGATCCAACCCATTCGTATTTTTGTAAATGCATTCCAATTGGCTAAAAACAAACAGAATTTTTTTTAGTCAAATATATTTTATCTATTTACTTGTTTTGAATTTTTTGTTTTTTAAATTTTTGTTTATCCAGTTCAATTAAAAAATACAAAATAACAACTGTAATGAAAATGTAAATTAAATAAAAATATGTTGATGATGATGATGATGATGAGAGAGTGTATAAATAACATGTGTGTAAATAAATGAGAAATTTATTTTATTAAACAATGGACATCAATGTTTTGATACGTGATTTAATAATATTTATATATAAATAATGAAAATATGTCATTTCATGATTAATGTCAGTTTTGTAAAAATGACTGTAATTTTTTTTGATTAAAATAAAGCTGTGTGAATAGTGATGAAAAATAAAATAAAGGGTTTTACCGATTTTTATGGTAAACATAGTCTACTATTGTCAATATATACATTTACGATATTTTTTGATATTCCAATTCATTTATCGAGAAATAATGCTGATGGGTCACATACAGAATTTTCATTTTTTTTTATTTTCAACCATTAAAATTCTTTTCGTGTATAATATTTTTATATTTTTATATTTTTCAACATTGGCATTGACACATGTGTGTACGTGGTATACTTTTTTATTTTTATTTCATATACTGATAGACTTCAATACAGTGTATATATCTATCATCAAGTTTCAACGAAAAATATTAAAAAACTTTTTTTAAATTTAATCTGAAAAAATCTCAACTAAAATAATTCAACAGCACTTTCACAAATGGATAATATTATTATTATTTTTTATACTTTGACATGTGAAGTAATGAGATATTTATTATTATCATATCTGATATTATTTTTAGTATTTTATATTTAAATTATAAAATACATTGTTAATGATTTTTTTAAATAATTAAATTATTCTATTTCTTTCTCAAGATAAATAAGAATGTAATGAAAAAATTAATTTAGTTATTTGCAGTGAATTAATAAATAACTACAAGTTCAGTTTTGAATAAAATAATAATATAGAATTTAAATTTTAGATATATTTTTATATAAATAAATGAAATGCAATTAAACAAAAGGAAAATAAAAAAAACGTTAATTGTATATATTTATTTAATTATTAATCCAAAATAAATGTAATATTACTTTAAAAATTAATCTTAATTCTTGGAATTATAATTTGTTTGCTTTATGATTTGCACGTCTGACTATATCATTACTTGCACTACTTGAAGTAAAACCACACGTCTTACTTGAGCCACACGCATTAACCCAAAGTTTCTCACTATATTTTCAAGTAATAATAATAATCCTGTGCATAATCCGTATATAATTTGAAACATGCTTATTAATTGATTAATTAACTAATTAATATAAACATATCAAACGAGCGAAAATAAAAAAATTAAATAACAAAATAACTCTGCTTATTAATTACACAAAAAATAAAAAAATATTATCGATATTCAATGATGCTGAAAAATTAAATTTACCACTCTAGTAAATTTAATTAAAATAAAATATTTAATAAAATTAAAAAATAATATTTATTAATAATATACAACAAGTAAAATCTATAATAAAAAAATAAAACGAATAATTCATTTATAAACTCACAATATTGCACAAAACTAATTATCAAATTAAAATAATAATTATTTAATTAACTAATTTTTTAATAATAAACAATATTTTAAAAATAAAATATAAATAAAAAAAAACTAAAAATACAATAGACAAAATAAATTTACGCGTGAGTTGAATATAAGAATGATGAATCTTTTTTTTTTCTTTTTTAATTTTTATTCTTTATAAATATAAAAAGTCTAGAAATACAAAGTATAAAAACAGAAATTAAAAGGGAAGTTGAAGAAAAAGAAAAACTATGTAACATCCCTCTTTGGTCCTGTTTATTTTTATTTTTATTTTTTTTTTGAATGGTATGAAATCTTCAAGTATTGTGTGTGCATCCTTGCTTTTTATTTCACTCTGTTTCATTCTGTTCTCCAGAGGCCATGAGTAGTAATCAACGTAATGTACCCGCAGACGCAGAGTTCTTCTCTCCTTCTCTTTCTTTTTTTTTTTTTTTTTTCTCATTCACACAGCAACACATACAACCATCCATCTCTCCTGGTATGCACTACAAACGCTTGTGAGCAAGGTACATAGCCAATGGGGCCAAAAGCTTGAATCACCCCTTTGGCACCCATTTCTATCCTTCTTTAACTTCTGTACTCTCTGATATATACAAGCATATATACCGCAAACGCAACTCGGCAATCACATTGAAAGCTCGACGAAATATATCGTGTACCAAGCCAACTCAAGAAAAAAAAATAAAAATAAATAATAAAAAAAATATAAACTTAAATATATCTACATTTATAAAAATGTTGAAAAAAATCTATCGATTAAAATCAACCCCTACATGCCTATACTAAATTCAATTTAAAAAAAATAAAAATATATTTTTAAATTTCAAGGGGTTTTAAAAGTAACTCGTAAGCGAAAGTATGTTTATTTATATCGTTTGAATTATTAATACATCAGTAATAGAACACTTGAGTTGTTTTATTTAAAAAAAAAATATTTAATAAAACAAAAAAAAATATACATTCGAGTAAAATTGTGTTTTTTATTGATTTTAAAATTTGTGGTAATTATTATTTGCAATTATAGCTAGCTGCTTAATAAAATAGAAAATTATTTAAATTGAAAATTAATAAAATTCTATTCAAATTAATTTTTTTAAATATAAAAAAAAATATGTTGTAATAATTTTTAATAATGGTAATTAGGTATTTTTTTTTTTATATATTATATGTGTATGACAGATGAGGTGGGTATATGGAATATTTAAAATTAAATCAAAAGCAACGAGGTATAGTCCCATGTGACTTGCTCCAAATCAGAGTCATCGTATATATTCCCAAGAGAATACACTCTTACGGTATATACATTTACATGCATAAGTATATTTTTTTGGCTTATATAAACTGTCGTTGTACAGAGAAAAAGAGATGAAAAAAAAGCAGATGGTTACTCACTGAAAAATATATAAGACGTAAAGAGGCAAATAAAAAAGGAAGAGAGAGAGTTTTATCCCATGGGGATACTGTAAGCACCAACGTGAATCAAAATGATTCTCTACTTTATTTACATTTTTCATAAATATTCACAGGCGTTATCAGATACACTATAGTACCAAAATAAATTGCTGACATGGATCCTGGAATTTTTTTTTTTGTTATCTTAATGACAAACTGTCTTTAAAAAAAAAATAGATTTATAATATTTTATATTTTAATTGTTTAAATATTACATGAACTTAATAAAATCAATATTTAAATTAAAATAAAAAAGAAAATAAATTTATTAATTAATTATGAAAAAAATTTTATAGAAGGGTTTATTATTAATCGAATATGGAATAAAAAATATTTTATAAAATATTAAATTTAAAAAAGAGACTGCTACTTTATTTTCTTATTTAACAACAAACATTTCGGTTGAAAATTTATATGGTGGATAATATTCAGGAGGTTTTGCTCTATATATTTCATAATAATTTTCCAGCTTTGCGTTTGTTGTTAAATAAATAAACAAAAAACAAAAAAAATATGCGTCCGTTACATCGCCTGTAACTTGACTGTTTATTTATTTTTTTTAAAATAACAATATTATAAGTGCGTTATACCAAGTTCAAGTGGTATAACAAACATATATAATCCGACATTTCCCGTAATCCAGATGTCATTAAAACAGATTATGTATACTTATTAATATGGAAATTAATGCAATGAACCAGTTTACATATACAGTGTTGCAATAAAGTTTGAAACTAGTGAAACATATTTTCATCCAAGTGCTTATATTTATATATATATACATAAATTAATATACGTATCATCTCTGAGGACACTGCAACAAAATAGTTTTCGGTGAAAAATCGTAACAAACATAAATTCTAAGGGGCTATATTTGTTGAGTTATATGCTCTTTAATTTGACCTTTGCTAACTCGATTTAGCACACATTTATTGAGTTGAGATAATTTTGTATATTTATTATTTATATCGGTTGTGAGAAGGAATTTTATAAATCTGATGATAGAAAGAAAAAAATGAATAAACATAATGAGCAATTGCAAGTTTAGAAGAGGCATATGTGTTGTTGGTCCAAAACGTTGCATTGAGTAGATGGCTGGATGAAAAGAGGGCTTGAATAATGTGCAATCTAGCCTCCTGTACTTCTCTCACAACCTTTTGTAAATACCACCAAAGTCAAGCTGTATATATATAAGTGTATTTCGAGCAAATATTTGGCTCATTCAGCATACGGCATAATCGTTGAGTTTATCAACATTCAGGCTGTTGTTCTGAATTACCTCACCTCGTTTCATTTTATATTTTTTTGTTTTAAATCTCTTTTTTTCGTGGGCTATTTATTTTTTCTTTTACTCTCTTGGGCACGAGCTTTTTTTATCAACTATTTTCACCTCTGATTGTATCTAGTATTTTTTATTATTATAAAAATTGTTTAAATAAATAAAAAAAAAATATTAAATATGATTCTTTTTAATTTCCTCTTTTTTCTAGTAGGAGTTTTTTTCTATTTTTTATTTGTCTTGTGACATTGATATTATTTTGTTTATTAAAAATATTACTTTCTAATGAAATTTTATTTTCTTGAGTATTTATATAAATGTACATATAAAAGTATATAATTTTAATGAAAAAACTTTTAAAACTAGAAGAAAAAATAATATATGAAAAAAAAAAAAAATATATGAACGATAAAGTTAATTGAGAAATGTTAAAAGTTCATAGTGCACGGGGTTTGTAATCCAGGTAGTTTATCATGATTAAAAATGTGAAAAAATTAAAAAAAAAAAAAAAAAAAACAAATTAAAAAAAGATGGTGTTTAATGACGGCCAATGTTGGACGTCGAGACTTAAAAAGTTTGAAAATTAAAAGTATTGATAAAATGAGAAAATTATGTCGTGAATAATATTGCATATGGCTAGTTTTAAATATAAAATATTTTCAATAGTGACTAGTGACTACTCTCAGAATTAAAATAATAATTCTTAGAATTTTTCTTTTCTTTTTTTTTTAATACTATGTATGTTACTGCCAATGAAACCACACAGTTTTGTGCTTGTTTCTTCTATCCATGCATAATACAACTTTCAACAGCATACACAATAAAAAAATAAATAAATAAATAAAATTATGGAAAAACATATAGAGAAAAGTACAGACGTGTGTTTACACATGTACATTTATTTTCAAGTTAAAAGAAATCGTATTGAAATAAACATCAATTGCAAATAAAATACTTTTTAAAAATAAAAAAAAAAAAGTTTTAATAAATTTAAATGAGACTGATAATATTTATAAACACAAAATAAAAATAAAAAAAGTTGTTTTCTTATTGTGTCATCGAAGCCAGTAAATTAAGTGAAAAAAAAAAAATAAATAAATATTGTCTTCTCAAGCTGTCACAAGACCCCAAGTAAATCCGTAAAAAAAAGCTCCAATCTGTCCAGCATACACAAGAAAGAATAAGATGAAAAAAAAAAAGAAAGAAAATAAAATAAAAAAAATATAGTCTCGCCTCAGGGTCTTTAAAATCACGCTTGATTGAAATTTATGTGCAACAACGTCGCTTGTGGGGCTTTATGACCCATTCCAAAGCTTGCGTCAACGAACTTCATTCCATTTACGCTTGCCTCTTTTTATATGCGTTCAACTTACTTCAGACGATGAGAAAAAAAAAAAAAGAAAGTTCAAGTAGGTATGTACATTAATCGATTATTAATATTTACTTTTTTTTTTTTAATAAAATTTTTCATTTTTTAAATATTTTTTTCCCATTCATGATGATGGCTTTTAAAAAAAACTTTATGATGCGTTGATGTGGCAACGGCTTTATTAATTTATCCCATAAATTGACATGTATTATATTATAAAAATTTTATACTATATTTACCAGACAGCTCATTAATTAATTATGAAAAAAAAAGGTTAGTCATTATTGTAATTTAGTCATCAATTTAAATCCAAAGTAAATTTGTTATTATTTTTTTAATTAAATTTTTCGTTTATTAATTTCCTAAATTTATTTATGAAATTATTAAAATGTTTTTAAAAATTTCTCGTCCTATGAACCTCTTAAATCAATAATAATAAATTTTGAATTATTATCATTTAAAATTATTAATGAAAATTGATAAAATAAAATTTTTCTGTTATCACACTTACAATATTATTCAATCACATTAAATATTAAAAAATGCTAATATTATAAATTTTATTGATTTCAATTGAATGGAAAAAAAAAAAAAAAAATGTAATTTATTCTGACATGAGTGTCAGACATTTTGTGGTATTTTGATTTAATAAGCTATATATATACCGTCTAAAATTATACAGTTGAGAATAATGTTGGATAAAATATACAAAAATTCGTTCATTCGTATTTTACTGGGGTTGAATAGAATAAGAAAACATTGTTGGCCACTTATGATGAAACCAAATGATTATATTAACTTTTAAAACCCGGAAGTTTTAGCTTAAATCATATATCCTATTTTATTTTTTCTTCACAAGAAATTTACTGAAAGATGTATACATCATGGATTATGTAGCAGGGGTTTGTCGACAAAAGTTTTCAACTGTCCAATATAAAAATTTCTCATCTCTTGTTCAAATAACCCTCTTTTATTTTTTTCTATTTTATTTTTCTAACATCAATTTTATAAATTTCTTCGAAGACATCCTCTTTTTTCTTGATGATGTTACATTCACGCTTGACGATAAGTTAGACAAACTTTTGATAGGATGCAAACTTTTCTATTTTTTTTTTTTTTTATATTGTTTGCACGTGTATGAATTGTTATATACTTAATCTGGTTTTATTCAAAACTTTATATTGAATAATAATCAAACTTTTATATTTAAAAATAAAATATATATAGATATAAAATAAAATATGTAATTTTTATTTTTTTGTTTTGTTGAATTGATAGAGATGCTTTGTAACCAAATACTAAAATATATATATTTCAATGGAAAATGAATAGGTACTTGTGTAACCGACAATTTGGATAGTCGCCCTCATATACTTTGAGTTTTTGATATTGATAGTAGACGCTTATGAACCAAGCCAAATTTCGATTTTTCAAAATAAGGCTTTTTGCCAATAAAACAAAAAAAAAAAATTTTATGATGGTAAAAATCTTGCCAAAAGTTCAAGTGGCGTAAAATCTCTTCTCATTGCCGATGGCTATTATATGTTTTTTCAACTTGTCACTATGAATTAACCAATTAAAATAGAAAAAAATAAACAAAATTGTACATTGTAAAATTTATTTAACTACCTTTTAAATTTATCATTATTTAATAATTTTTTTTTTCCTGTGCGTCACTTATTCGATAAATTTATTTTTATCAAACATGATAAAATAATAGAATGAAAAAAAATTTTTTTATGTTTCTAAACAAAAAGATAATATTATTCCGGACGATTCATGCTTATATCACATGTCGTTAGTGTATTAGTGAGTCGTCAACTGATATAAGAGGCGTAGAATATCCTAAAGTTTATTAGAAAACTAAAACTGTTAACGAGTAAATCGTATTATAAAAAAAATTGGCCTCCAAAAAAATGAAGAAAACAGTATCCGTAATTTTTTTACTTGTGTTTGTATTGAGTGGCAGTGTTTTTGGTAAGTAATTAACAGAAAAACTATCTGTAATATTTTCTTTTATGATATAAAATAGATTTTTTTGTTGTTTTTAAATTTAAAATTGTTAATACAAAATTTTCAACTGAATAAAAAATATTATTAATTATATAATAGTTATTTGAAGTTATTAATCTTTTCATAATTGATAAAAATAATGTTCAATTTTTAAAGATGAGTAATTATATTTCTTTTTTTTTTTTATTCGACAGGTAATCAAACATTTTCTACTGGTAACAATGTTTCTGATATTTGTCAAACACCTGTTTGTCATAATGTCGGTAAGAATAAAAAATTTTTTATGGTCATTATCTATTTTTAAATTCCAAAGTCAATGATAAAACTATTTTATTGGTTTTTTTTTTTAAATTATATTGATATTAAATGTTATTTAATATTTCTACAAAACTGATGAAAATAATGTTTTTTTTTTTATTTGTATGTTTATAGCTTCACGACTATTGCATGACATGGATCCAAGTGTTAATCCTTGCGATGACTTTTATAAATTTACCTGTGGAGGTTATTTAAATTCCACAGTATTAATTGACGGGTCAAATCACACAAGTAAATTCACTGAATTTAAAAAAACAGTTGATGACAATCTTATAATGATACTTGAAAAAAATAGTTCAATAAATGAGAATAAATATTTGAAGCTTGCCAGGACTTTATACAATACATGTAAAAATAAAAAAGATACCATATGGAAATTTAAAAAAGCTATTAGAAACTGGCCTGTCATTAAAGGATCTCAATGGAATAAAAGTGCATTTGATTTTAATAAAACCATGTTCAAAGTTGGCAATACAAAACAATGGAAAAATTATTTTTTTGAATTTTACTCTGTTGGAGATGGTCATCCCATCGTTGTGGAGCCGTATAAATCTGAATTAAGTGCAGAAGATTTAGTTCAAGGTCTCAATAATGCTCAAGTAAATAAATACTACAATAGCATGATTGAATTAGCAGAAAAAATGAATGCCTCGATATATAATATTAATTATAAAAATGATTTAAAAAAACTTCTTGATTTTGAGATTGAACTAGCTCGTGCAAGACTTTTAACAGTGCAAAATTCAAATCCAACTTTTGATGTAGTTCAAATGTCACTCAGTGAGTTGATGAATAATTATTCTTTTTTCGATTGGCAAGAATATATCAATTATCTTCGTGGTTCTCCAGCTAAGTCATCAACAACTATTATTATCACTAATTTTAGTTACATGAAAAAATTTCAGTATTTATTAAATTCAACAAAAAACATTAAAAAAATTCTAGCTAATTACATTATATGGAAATATGCAGAAGACAATATAAAAACTGCTCGTGTATTAGAAAGCCAAAATTGTGCTAATGTTGTTTCATCCAAGCTACCAATTGCAGTGGGAGCTATTTATTTTCAAAATTATAATTATTCTAAACTCACAAATACAAGAAATGAAATTGAAAAAATGATTTTCAAAATTAAAGATATTTTTTTAAAAATGATTGATAATGCTACTTGGATTGATGACTACACAAAGACTGTTATGTTGAAAAAACTTATGTCATCTCAACATGTAATTGGATATATAAATAAATTTACTAATAATGCAAAAGTCAATAAATTTTATACAACTTTAGAATTATTCGACAATGAGAACTTGAATGATGCAATACAACGGATAAAGCTATTTGAACGAAATAATAAATTTCTAAATAGTAACAATAATTATTGGGCTGGTATTGGATCAAAATTTAATACAGATTTTGCATTTTTCGTGCATACTTCAAATTCGATAAGTAAATATTTTTTGATAAGTGCTTTTTACGTCAATATGTCTAACTACTATGTGGTAGTATGTTTTTCAACTTATTTATAAGAAAAATAAGTTTGTCAATGTCAACAAAAGAGCAAGTAATATTAATATACATGTATAGGTTGAAAAACATACTACCATTTACGCTTTTTTGACTCTATGACGATGACATTTGATAAACTTATTGAAATTATAAAATATTTGATTGATTTGTTTCAGTGATTTCATATACAATGCTTCAAAGTGATTTTTTTGATATTGAACAACCAAACTACATGAACTATGGTGCTCTGGGCACTATGATAGGGCACGAAATGACACATGGTTTTGATATTAATGGAATAAATTATGATTCATACGGTCGTTGGAACGATTCACAGTGGACATCACTTTCAAAAAACAATTTTTATAACATGTCCAAATGCATCATTGAACAATATAACAATTTCACAGTCCCAGAAGTTGGATTAAATGTAATTATTTATTATTACAAGACAATTTTGTTTATTTTTTTTCAAGTATAATTATTATTTATTAATTTTTAATTATTTTCAAGGTAAATGGAACTATTACTCAAAGTGAAACCGTTGCAGATAACAGTGGAATAAAAGCTGCTTATCGAGCTTATGAAAGATCATTAAATAATGATAAAAAACTTCCTGGTTTGATGTACACTCCAAAACAGTTATTTTGGATGAGTTATGCAAATTCACTGTGTCAAAAAAATTCAAATAAATATTTAAAGAATAATTATCTTTTTTATGTACATCCACCATCTAACTTTCGGGTAATTGGTGCATTATCTAATATACCAGAGTTTACAAACGATTTCAATTGTCCACTTGGATCCAATATGAATCCAACAAAAAAATGTTCTGTTTGGTAAAAAATGTTTTCGTAATATCATTTTTGTTTGAAGTAAAAAACAAAATAAATAAATAAAGTAAAAATCATAAATTTGTGTATTTATTAAATTTATAATTATTATTCTATTTTAATTTTGTTTTATTATTGAATCTATATTTTATTATTTTAAATTTATTTTACACGATAATTTTAATAATAATTTAGTTTTAATATTATTAGACTTTTAATACTCAAAATGGAATTTTTTTTTTTTTTTACTTCGTCATCTACTTGATAAATTTATTTTTTCAATATAACAAAATGATAAAATAAAAAAATAAAATAAGATAAAAGTTGAAACAAATTTTGAACAATAGAATTTCTTATCATTATCTTTTATTTATTTATTTTTTTTGATACGATTGGAATGAACTTTCATTGTACTTTTTATGATAAAATCGGTCGTGGCCATTACATTCATTGTGTTTCTCCAAATTACAGCAGGATGAATTGTCAAAAAAAAAAAGGATAATTTGAAAAAAAAATTTTCCACATGCGTCTTTTGAATAAAATTCAATTATGATCATCAATTATAGACATTAACCTTTTTTTTAAATTTAACTAAATTGAATATTATTACTTTTTTCTTCTTTAAATAATTAGAAAAAAATAAAGAGTAGATTACAGAAGGCAGATGGTTTTATTGATTTTTACTAAAACAGTTAATTCTAATAAATAAATGAACTTTTTTATGCGCATGACAAGACAATTATGAAAAATTGAAAATTTATGAATGAAAAATAGATATCATCTTGTGATGGAAATAATTTTTATTCAGGTACAAAAAAATACTATTCACAAAGGATCTTGATAAATAAAAAAAATTGTACGTATCTTTTTTTAAAAAATATATATATTCTAGATAGTGAATTTTTTTGATCAAAGACTGATGAAGATACGAGTTGTTGAATAAAGAAAGATAATATATTTCATCTCCAGTAATTACAAAAAACTGAGTAATCAACTTGAAATGAGAATTTTCTTTTTTTTTTCAGTAAATAACATTTTTGATTGTAAGGCAAGAAAAAAAAAAATTAAATTAAATAAAGTGAGTATTAAGTTTCATATAATTCTCAAGATATTTTGAATCAAGAAAATAAATTTTTAATGTAATACTTGGTTGAATAAATAGCTTTGAGAAATTCGTCTCAAGTATCGTCTTTGAGGCTATTATTTAATTTAATAAACAACAGAATTCGACTGTTTCCATAGAATCAACAAAAAAAATATACAAATAAATGAATAAATAATCAAAGAAAGAAATAAGATCTTATAAATCTTTGAATTTAATATTTTAATTATTTGATATTATTCTATCCTTTATCAAAGAACTAATGAATTTTGTTTGTTTGTATTTTTTAAATATAAAAAATATATTTCAATGCATGAATATTTTTGTATTTAATTAATTAATTAATTAATGCTCAAGTTATTCAACAACTGTTATTTTATTTTATTTTTTTTACTCAAAAGAATCCATAGATTCGTATTGATCGACATTTAAAACTACTCGTAAATGGAAAATTACTTTGAAAACATAAACATCGAGTTTCATCATAAAATGGCATTACCTGTTTATATAATGTTAAAAAGTTTGAGGTGAAAATGTGCATGTTTTTGAAGTGTTATTTTACTACAACAGTTAAATATTAAATTATATAAATGTATTTAAAAAAAAAAATAAAAAAACATGTTTAACATTGCTTGATTACTATTATTAATCCATCGTGTAAAATAACAATTTTATGTTCGTGAATAAGCTTCATAAAATTAAATTAAAATTAATAAAAAAATAATGAGAAAAAAAACATTTTGCTTAAATTTTTGTTTTGTCATTTGTATCTCAATTAATAATTGGAAAAATTTAATTAATATCTAAACTGTTAGCGGTCATTGCAAATTACATAATGATTTTAATATTATAGTAAGCATGCTACAGGACTTTCCCATCTCCAGAATATAATTTCAAAAAGAGATGTTAAAAAGAAAAAGTAAAATAATAAAAAAAGTCAAGTTTTGAAGTTTGAAACAATGATCCAAGTTTTCATATTTAGTGTGAGAAACTAGGAAAATTGTTTCCTTTTCCTGGGCAAGTATAACATCGATTTGAACTTTTGTCGACTAAACGAAAATTACCGTTAAATTCAACTGCTACAACTTAATATTTTATCTGAATTTTAATATTATTATTTGGAATAATTTCAAATTGAATTGCCACAGTTTTTGGATATAAAATTAGTGGGTAGTTTGAGTATTTTCTTTGTGTCTTATCTACATGATACATGATTATAATCTATTTATATTTATTGAAGACATACCTTTTGATCTTTTTGCCAAATACAAACGCCACGTTTGCCAAGAACACGACAAACTAACTTAGCATCTTGTCCTGGATTAACTTCAGTATATTGTGGAGTCTCTTCAAAATTTTGTATGCCATTACAAACTGAAAATTAAATGAAAAAAAATTAATTATCATTGCTATTTTTCTAGTATCAGAAAAACAAAAAAATTAAATTTTATAAACCTATAAAATTTAAAAGAATTGCAAAAGTCATTATACTTTTTTTTTATGATAAATGTGAAACATTTAAATACTTGTGATAATTTTAAAACAATAAAAATAATATTTAAAAGTTATTATATATAGTAGCAAAATTAATTTTACAATTTAATTGTTAAAGTTTTTTGAAAAATGTAAAAATTTATTGTCAATACAAAGTCATTTATTATTGCGTGTCAAACTTGAAGATTCACTAGCAATCGTTAAACCTTTAAAAAAATAAAAATAAATAAGAGAAAAGTTAGTTTGAAAGTTAAGTCTTAAAGTGAAGAGTAATGTAATCGATGTTTTACAAAAGTGGTTTCATACCTAGTCGAGCTACTCAGCCAATAGCAATCGAATCGAATCAAAACTTTAAGAAAAACTTGACACCTTGAAAATTTTTTTAAATCATCTCCAAAACATATTTATTTTTTTATTTAAAATATATATATATATAAATTGTCAATATACGATCTCACTCTATATACATATAAATGTGTATATATTTTTTTTAATATTTTTTTTTATCAACTTTCTGATGGTATGCTTAGATCCGGTTAACGCGGTAATTGTGTTTGCTCCATCAGCTTGAAAAACAAATAAAAATAGAGTAAAGAATTCGATAAATACCGGATTTCAGTGCAATGCTTTTACTAAAGTGTTTTCAGGAAAATATAAAATAAAAAATCACGATAAAGGAAATTCACAACATCCGCAATAATAAATATATATAATTAAATTCATTGGCTAAATTTTGAATAAATATATCCATAAATTCTTAAAATATATTTACATGTTTTTTTTTTATATAATTAAATAAATATTAAAATTTATTCATTTAATAGAAAATAATTTAATTGATTTTTAAAAATTCATCAGTCATTTGTAAACAATAATTTTCATGGAAAAATAAAATAAAATAAATTGAAATATGTTCAAAAAGCTTGAATATATCCAAATAAAAAAATTTATTAAATATATTGATTTACTTTTAATGTTTTAACCCTTTTAAAAATTTGTTTTATTTTTTTTTTTTACAGCATGAATATAATAATTGTAATTGATTTTTCTTATGTTAAAAAAAAATAATAAAATCTAATTTTTCTAAAAAAATATAACCATTAAGCTAATAATTTAACAGTAAAAATTGAATGATAATTAAAAAAAAAATCTATTATACAATTTACAAAACAATTTTGACTTATCCGTACTTGAATTTCAGTTTAAACTTGGATCGTAGAATTACTAATTGATTAGATAAGAGTAAAGAGGATTTGGGGTAGTAAACGAGGATATACGAATTCCACGAATTCCCACCAATCTCATGGGAAAATATCAGTATAATTTATCCAATCACTCACAAAACGATAAGTAGTTTTATTTTTTAAATATTATAATTTTTAAATTATTATTTCACGTATAATTTTAGTATTATTATTCAAGTTTTATTTTTCATATAATATTTTTCAATAATACAATTTTTTAGATAAAAATTTATTAATTCAATTGACACTTTTCTTATATGTTGATTTATTTTTTTTTTGAATACATACATATTTGATTTACCCAGATGGAGATTTTTGAATAAAGTCTCTTTCACATGCGCATAATGGATATCGAAATTATTCAGCTGCCCTCAACGTGTACTATTTTCATTTTTTTTTATTTTTACTATTATTATATATTTTTTTTTCTCTGTGCGAATTTTATATTTTTTTATTTTTTTTGCAGACATACATATACACTCTTTCGTGTACGTTATATTTGCTTTTTGTTTTGTTATGCAAATAGAACTGGACGAGATGTGTGCTGTATATTTCCATTAGTAATTTATCAAATCATCAACGTTGTTTTTTATTTTTTTATCTCGTCAATTTTGTAGTTGTGCAAAATACGTTACAACCTTGATGGAATTTTTGATTCCATTTCGTATCTTTATGATTATTTTTTTGTTTTTGTTTTTAAAAGATTTTTTCATTTTTTTTTTTTTTTTTGTTTGAAAAAGATAATTGAATGACATATGAATTTGGAAATTATTAAAAAAATTGTGTCAAAGGTTTCGAATGAAAGTACGAATACTTGAGTAGTTTGGCGAACTGAGGATCATATTATTGTTCTGAAAATTGGTCCAATTAAAAATAACCCAATTTATAAACAATTTCTAATGTTTTTTCAATTAAAAAAATATATATTTAATTTATTCTGTTTATCTATTTATAGTTGAGAAGAAAAAAAAAATTTTACGGTTGATTTTAGACTGAATTAGACTAAATAAAATTGTAATATTAATTTTTTGCTCTTTAAATATTGTCAAATTAAAAAAAAATTAGCTTTAAGCCATCCTTAATTAACTACCCTTCTATTATCTATTTTTTACAATAAAATGTAGCAATTTTGTTTTATAAAATAAAATTTAGAAAGAGAGAAAAAGAAAAAAAGATGTATATTTTTTTTTCAATAATGCATGAATGATATTTTGCGAATTTATATGAAAAAAAAAAACTAACAAAATGTGGAGTAGCTGAAGTACATCCTTGTCACGCTACTCAAACGTTCTTTTCTGGGTGCTTGAAGCCAGTCATACAGAGTACGATATGTCTCGCACTTATCTGTCATGAAGGTCGAGAACGAGTTGGCTCTTACATACTTGGGGTGAAGCAGTCAAGTCTCATAGGAAATATAATAATAATAAAAATAATTTCCTCAGTTCTTTCACGTGACACGTGTACAAAAATAAAATTAAAAATAAAAAAAATAAATACAGTCAATCTTTTGACATTAAAAGTTTTTTTTTTATTTATTTTAATAACATTTAAATTGTTCTAAATTATAGTATTAAATATATTTCGAGTCATACACTAATAAAAATTTAAGTAATAATTGTTCAAAAAAAAAATAAAAAATTATAAATTAATTCTTTAATTTTATCATAATAATTTTTACTATTGCTGGAAAGATTAGGGTGTTATTTAATTATTATTATTTCAAAGAAAATCTTATAAAGAATTAATAAAAAAATAAATAAAATATTAATAAAAATAAATTGAACAGATCTTGTGGATTCTCGTTTGAGAAGAATTTATTGTGAAAAACGATTGAACCAAACTAAGGATTTACTTTACCGGATTTTATTTATTTTTATTTTTTTTATATTTTTATTATCTGCTGCGATCCAAGCCTATCCGCTTTCTTATTGAGAAGACAGCATTGGAGTGACGGCTAAAGTTGATAGAACACTTGTATAACAGATTACTCCATAGGATAAATATATAAAAGATTTCAAAATCACGTAATAAATATAAGTCATTCAATTGCGCTTATATAAAAATTCAATGGATTTAAAATTGACTATCATATGGTGACCCTAAATAACCTTAAAAATTTTCATCATGAAAATGAAGAAAAAAAATAAAAAATTTCATTAGTAAAATTTTTTATATACTGTTACCTGGTAGTCATAAGTTTTCAAGAATAAAGAATAGAGCTTTTTTTTAACAATTCTTTTATTAATATAATTTTTTTTTTTTTTTTTAAATTAACCTTACAAAGATGAGCTTTTTTTTAATCTCATAAATTATTTTTAAAAAATACTTGTTTATTTAATTGTTCTTAAAAATAAAATAAATAATTTTTTTTATTTGAATTATTTTATATTTTTTTTTATATTTTCATGAATAAATAGTAAATTCATGCTGCTGTTGAATTCAGATAGATTATATTTGATTTATTTTTTGTTTTTAAATTTTTTATATTAGAACGGGGAATCGGTGATTGTGGGATGAAAACTTGACCGAGGTCGTTCACACCAAAATAAACCCACCACAATTCGTCATAATCGAGATTTCAACTGGGACACTCCAATGCTTTTCTCTCTCTTTCTCTTGTTATTCGATATATATTCGTTTTGCACTCTGATCCTCTTCCTTTTTTTTTTTTTTACCTCTAAAAATCCTACCATTTATTAACTCTCATTCCAGTATTACTCTTCACACATTGGTGTTCAGCGAGAGTCATAAACCATGAGCTCAGCTCATTTGTGAATGTATTCATTCTGCCATTTTGAGAGATTTATCAACGAAAAATCAGCCGACTGAACAAAAATTTCATTCATTTTTTTTTTCATTTTTATTTTTCATTTGGGTTAGAGTTCATTATGGCGATGTTATGAACCGGGACAAGGTAATATACATATAATTTGTCGAGGGATTTTACTGTCTGACAAACTTGATGATTCAAAAGAAAAAAACAAAGAAAATCCGACAAATAAGTTCACAATAATGCATTTTTATATAAATTTTAAAAAACAATTTTTTTTAATGAAATAATATTTGAATTTTTTCATATATAAATTCCAATTATTATTAAAAAATAAATAAAATAAAATTTGTTGATAAAATTATTGAAGAATATATTTCGATGTTTTTTTAAAATTTTTTTTTCCACAAAACTTATAATAAAAAAATTGTTATAATGTCGCAATGCGGTGAAACTTTGAAACCACGTTTACATTGTATCTTACAAAGTAAATTTTATATGGGAATTGTATTCTTATTGTTGGAGCGAGCATCTTGCTATTTTTTTTTTTTTATCAATATACACAACGTGTGGCAAAAAACGAAGAATTATTTTTGCAATGCGTTCCTCTTGACTCTGAGTATTGCACAAAACTAGTATGTTTTGAAAAACAAAAAAAAAATAAAAGAGTTTTGTGGCTTTATTTAAGTTATGGTATTTGATAAAAAAATATATAACAAAGCATCTGCAATCCTTATACTAACGAGGATGAAGAGGATCAAACTTTTTTGCACATAGTAATACAAAGCTTGCGTTATATTTTTCTTCTTGTTTTTACTTATAAATTGTTATTTTTATTTTTTGTCAGCATGAGAAGACACTGATAAAGAGACATCACGACCGCACGTCGACCAAGACCACCTCCGTTTGATCCCTCTTTATAAAAATACTTCTGCTTTTTTTTTTTTTTTTTTCAACTCATTTCGACGAATCCCTCGACAAAACTTTCAAGAGAATGTATCGACCAAGTTTTTTTTTATCATTTAGTTTCTTTTTTATTTTTTATTTCAAACGTTTGAGACTTTGAAGAAATATTTGTTGCAAAAAAAAAAACTTGATAAAATATAAGCTTTAAAATGAAAAATATAAATTAAGCAGATAAATCAGGAATGATTCTGAGATTGAAATAAATATTTAAACTTAAAAAAAAAATTAAATAAACAATTGATATAAATTTCTTCAATTCAGTAGTGCAAGTAATGATATAGTCGGACATTAAAATAAATAGCATAAATAAATAATATAATTTATAATTGAATAAAATATCGATTGAATTTTTATAAAATTTTGATTGAATATTTATGGAAATTTTAAATGAATAATAAAATTTTAAACATACAATGTCAATTGTTAATTCTTTGCATTTTCAATTGACTTAAAAAATTTTCAACGCTTCATTTGAATAAAAATGCAAAAAAAATATTTCTACGATAGAATTGAATGAATAAAATCAATGAAGCTAAATTACATCAGCAAGAAAAATAAATATTAAAAAAAAAAATAAAAATAAAAAATACAGTATAGTGAGAATGATGTAGACAAGAGAAGTGATAATTCACTAGTATTGAATTGTATACAGGTCTTGCAACATGGTAAATAGACTCAGCAGCATCCCAGGCTAAATAGGTTTGTATCTAGTATGAGTAGAAAATTAGGTTACTACTGAACAACCTGTGCAACCTTGTAGAGTCATTATAACAGTCACTATATATACTCACAATTAATCTTTTTAAATTTTCACTGTGACAAAAAACATTAATTAAATAATTTAAAAAACACTTGAAACATTAGTTTTTTTTAAAAATTATTTAAATTAATTTTCTATGTTTAATTGTGCTGCAATAATTATTTATTTATTTATTTATTTATTTATTATATTAAAAAAAATTCAATCAAATATTTTATAATCCACTAAATTTTTTACATGGTTATATAAAAAAGATTTTTAATTAAAAACAATCATTATAAAAAAATACATCTTTGAAAAATTCAAATCAAATTTTAATACGATATGAAATTTATTTTTTTATGATAATTCTTTTTTTTTTTTTAATGGTTATTTAAATAATTTTAACGAATTTTAAAAATTATTTCTTTCATATAGTTGAGGTAGTTTTTTTTTTTAATTTTAAAATATATAAAAAAATAATAAACTTTAAAAGGAAATAAAAAAAAAATAAAAATTGTTTAATTTAAAAAATTATTTTTTCCACTTTGTATTAATTTTTCGTTTTAAAAAAAATAAAAATTTACAGTATTAAATTTCGTTGTAAATTTAAATTGTATATTTTTTAAGTACTTTGATATTTTTTTTTTTTACCTTTTGAAAAATATTTAAATTGAATAATTTAATTTAAAAACACTTTGTATATTTTTTTTATCGTTTATGTGATAATGACCTGAAGGGTTTGTAAAATCATTGTTATAACCTGAAGAGGTCAGCCGTAAAATATAACCATATGCTCAACAATCAGAAACAAGAGAAATTGAAATAAATAAATAAATGTTTGCACATGTATACAATGTGAGGAACTCCAGTGAACTATGAAACAAACGTTTCATATGGTCACTGTAACTCTGGCAATGTGTCTAGAACACAACACAGATTAATTTGTTTGTTTATGCCAGTGTCCAGAACCAGATAAATGGTCTAGATTTTACCTAATCACTGTTCACAAACTCATCAACTAAATATCATAAAAAATTGCATTAAAAAAGCTTTTTACTAATTTCAATTTCCATCAGTTTCATTGATTTGTTTTTTCTATTTTTTCTTTTCTTTTTAATCATCAGAGGATCTTTTTTATTTTTTTTTTAGAGGTATAGCTTACACTCATATCGACATTTGGAATGAAGAAATGGTACAGAAATAACTAAAATGGACTTGCTGGATAAAATAAAATAACAAATAAAAAAAAATAAAAAAAACTTGATAGATGAAAATCAAATGAAATGTGTAGAATGAATGCCGAGTTTTAGAGTGATTTTTTTTTTTTTATTTATCAATGAAAAAAGTAAATAATGCTGGTATCTAAAAAGTACATTGATACCCTGGGGTTACTAAGAAATGAGATATTTTCATTTGACCGGTTAAGAATTTAGTTACCTCCGGAAAATAAAATTGCTTCCAACTCCAGTAGTTAATGAATAAAATGAATCTCGTAATTAAATATTTTATTTTTTTCCACAACTTGTAATTTATTTTTGTCTGTTTTGAAAGCTTTTTTTTTATGAATAAAGAACGAATTCTCCTATTTTTTTTTTAATTATAAAAATTTATTTTCGATATATAGAAATATATTTTTCTTTCTTTAATAATGCAATAAACTTCAAAATAAATAAATAAATAAATATATAAAAAATACCAAGAATAAATCTCAAGTTAACAAAATTTTCCAAGTTCACAAAAGCAATCTCGTTGGAGTGAATTTCCGAGTACAATAATTGCTACGTGCTATTGCAACAATAAGAATTTTCCTTTTATTTTTTTACTCAATAAATTTTAAGATAAATATAAAAGATATTTTATTTACTAGGATCATTAGAGATTTGTAAATTGTCCAATGGGATTTTAAAATGTTTTTTTATTGTCTTGTTCAATTTTTAAAATCGCGTAACCATGTGATGTTTGTTTGTTCTATTAAGAACAATAATAATCTAAATATATAAATAAAAAAAAATTCAAATGAAAATATAGAAACGAGAAACATTGCTTGCAGCGTTATTGTTAAAGTAAATATATTCAGCTCATCGAAGTTATTTCCCAGTAAATATCGACCTTGCATTTAAAAAAAAAAATAATATAAAAATAAAAATCTACAACAAACAGAGCTAACAAATATTTTAAAATGAAATTTCAGTGCACTGAACTGTATGAATATATATTTTTGAAAATATAATTATCAAACTTTACCAAAACAAAGTAATACTCTTGTCTATAAAAAAAAATTAAAAAATAGTAAACTGTTAATTTTTTAAAAACTTCATAATTGTGTAGTGGTAAGTAAATATGTTTTTTCATTTTTTTTCATCTTTAACTTTCGCTTTGATGGTTTTAAGGGATGGAAATAAAAATAAAAAAATTTAAAATCTGAACGAGTAAAAACCTGAGAGTAAATCAAATAAGTTTGTTGAAATTTTATATTTAATTTTAAAAAATTCTTTTTTTTTTTATATACCAAGTGTTGAATGCTTGTTCAAGGGGTCGTATATGGTCGAACAAACAATATGCCGATGGTTAGATTATTAAATTTACTTTCGTAAAAAGTTTGTAAATATTAAAAAAAAAAAAAAATTCATTATACATTGAATATTTTTTAAAATAAATTATACAATTTTGCAAACACTGATTGAATATAAAATTATTAATGAAATAATAATATTAATTTTCATTAAAATTTGTTTATTTAAAAAATTTATATATGTTAAACATTGAATTTTAATTGAAATATAATTTATGTATCATTGTATTCAAACAAAATTAAAATGAATTTATATATAAAATAATTTAATATTGTTAACAACATGTTTAATTGAAAAATAAATTAATCAAATATCCTTGAGAATGTTTAATTAGTTTTTATGGTATTGTGGTTAGATCTAAAATTTCCAATCGAATTTTCTGTTGGAATACAAATCGATCTATACGATATCCCTCTAATTCGCAATTGTCGAGTAATTTAGCCGCATGAGGAATTTCTAAATGGATAGAAAGTTCGTTATCATTTGCTGATAGAGAAAAGAAATTCAACTTGTTTCAGATAACGAAAATGTATATATATATTTTAACAGAACATTCTACTTTTAACACAACCCCTTTCAACCTCTAACCACCCCTTTTATTTTTATTGTTATTATTACTGTTATACTGGTTTATTTTATTTTATTTTTTTTGTGTCTGTTACTAGAATTTTCTACTTTCGAAAAAGCTACGATACTGACAGAATCACTGTTGCAATTTTACAACAAAAAAAAAAAACTTCAAGATATTTATTCTAGTCGCGTATTTTTATTTCAGTCACTACAGTCGTCTTTCGACGAAAAGCCCCATTTTTTTTTTGAGATCACCACATTGTTACTGGTGAATAAAAAAAAGTTAAAAAATAAAATTGAATAATACACCTGTCTATCTGGCACAAAATAGAATATTTTATTCAAAATTTTAAAACTGTTATCGAATATGTGAAATGTTAATACATATATTTTATTTTACATTTTGACATTTTCAAAAATATATTCAGCAAAGAAGAAAAAACAAACAAAAGTTTTCAATAAAAAAATATCGAATAATCTTGATGAAAAAAAAGACAAATAAATTTTCACTATTGATAGCATCAAAAATATAGAATAATTTTTTTTTTTTTTTTGAATATGTTTATATACCTCAGGGTGAATTAAAATACAACATAAAATATATTTAAATAAAATTTCACATTAAAAATAAATATATACATATTTCAACAATCGGATTTTATAAAATGAAAAAAATTTAAAATAAAATCCGTTGAAATCCTTTTACTATTCAATATTCATTGAATTGAGTATTTCAGTATAAATATATATATTTTAAAGTAATGCCTGAGAATTGTGTTATACAAAGCGAGGATTTGACTATTTTCAGTTGGTAAAGAAATAGTCGAGAGTTGAATATATAACAGATGTATTTTCACAAGTTATCATCTTGTGTACAACCACAGTCCAGAATAAAAGCTCTATGTGTTAATATATAAATTTATTCTGAACACGTTGGATATTCTAGTTGTAAGGCTAAAAACACCTTGTCAGCTTTAAAACATGCAAAGTTCTGATAAATAATTAAATAACAAATTAATAATAATAATAAAACTTTCAAAAATAATTATATTTTTTTTGTAAAAGCATTTTTTAAGTACTAAAAAAATTATAAATAGCTAAATAAAAATTTGCATAAATATAAAATTAATTTTAATAACAAATTCATCATTATCATTAATAAATTTTTATTAATAATTTTTTCAAATCATTAAAATTATCATCATTCAAACTATTAATTTGATTAATAACTAAATTTATTATTTTTGTATGTTTAAATTAAATGACAATATTGATTATAATAGATGGTATGTAATACGCTATTAAAAAATTTAATCAAGTTTGTCATATCAAAACAGGTATTTATTGATTTTGAAAATTATTGAAATAAAATAATATTTATGTAGTTGGTAAATTATACATTTTAAAATAAACCACTATAATGATTTTAATTTGTATTTTAATTTAACTTGCTATTTAAAAATTATTATTTTTATTTTTAGCTAAAATATTAAATGTCGAATAAAAATTTACATTAAACAGAACGCGGAAAAGTTGTAGATTTAATTCTTTTTTTTTTTAATTACCTTTCATTTTAAAATATCGGTCTTGTAATGTAAAAAAAAAAACATTAATTATTACTCGTTATAAAATAAAGTTAAAAATTTTTTTAATAAAATTGAAATAAGATAAATAATAGGAATTTAATTGTATATTAATTTTTGCGTTGTTATTACAAAATGAATTTTTTATAATCATAAAAGCTTTGATGAAAAAGCACCGTGTTTATCATTATTGTATATGATTAAATTTTGAAATTACATTAACCTTTGAAACTGAATATTGATATGAAAATATGATAATAATTGATCATATGAATACATATATTTATTTACATATTAAGTTCTTGAAAAATTATCTACCATTGCAAATAGAGAAAATCATAAAATATATATACATCTTGTTGAGTATTAATATACACACAAAGTCAAAAAAGGGGCCAAGTATATAACGTTGATCCCCTTTTTGGCTTAGCACTGTGTTCAACGATGCATATATAAATAAAAGGTGGTTTACGTTGTAGTCCAGTACCTCTTGAAAATGGCGTTAGACCGTATTTAAATCATGTATATACTATTCTCACATGTACAAACTAAATATCTTTTATAAATTCACATATTTAAACCCAACAAATATGCTAAATTTATCATGTTAATTATTTAATCTAACATGCATATACATATATTTTTTTAAAACAAAATTAAACAAAGTAGTCGTATTCGATTTCAAAATAAAAATCATATCATTAATATTATCACTTAACATATAATCAACAAAAAAGTATCATTTAAATAATTTTTTAATTTTTTTTAATGAACAAAAAATACTTTTATTTAAACAAAAAAAAATATATATACATTTTATGTATGCTTATATTTTTGCTAAGGGTTAAAAAGCTTTTTTTCATAATATTCTTGTATATATATGTATAGCTGTGTCAACATATGTACTGTATATATATGCACATAAATAACCGAAGCAACGTGAGTTTGTAGTATCTACATTTATGCGATGGTCGTGCGTATAAAAGCCTTCAAGGCTTTTATATCACACAAACACACTCCTAGCAATTTTTGTATATATGTTGTTTAAATGAGAGAATTTTTTAGGGTTTTAAAAAAATATAATAATAGTAATAATATGTGTCAGCATTTTATGCTATCATTTATTTTCAGTATAATAAATTTTATCAGTTATTTATTGTTTATTTATATTTTTAGGTAAAAAAAATTTTTTTGAAAAATAAAAATTATGTAAGTTAACTTGCTTTAAATTTTTATTCAAGTGAACCAAGTCAAGCAATGGTCAGACATACTTTTGAAGTGATTTATTTTTTATGAACAATAATATAGAGAGTGGTTTTTCAGGTGTTGGTTTTTTTATTTTTAGTTTCTTTTGTTTGGCCTCTCGAGCATTGAAATTTTTTTTTTTTTTTTTTTCTTTTTTTTTTTTTGACAGTTAAATAATAAAACTAAAATATTTTTTAACACTTGTTTCTTTTTTTTTTCATAATGACATCATGTTAATTTATAAATCTAATAATGCAAAATGATTTTTGAACATGTTAATATTGTCAAAGAGAAATAAAATATTGCATAAATTTAGTGATAACATTTTGCATAATTTATTTGAAACTCAAACAAGATAAAATTTGACTGAATTATTAACTATAAAAAAATAAAAAAAATAAAATGTATCTGTCAATGATTTGATAATAACACAGACTTGTATTAATTTATACCAATTTATATCTATTATTCAAATTTACGTATTTATCAATGTGAAAATTCAATGAGCCGATAAGCAAGTAAAATGAGGCATCAGTTGACAACGGTATAATGACTATCGCAAAAGCAATTTTCAATTGATAGACAGAGATATTTCTTAATTAAGAAAACTATACGAAACTCATAAAATAAATTGACATTTAATTGAATTAATAAAAATAAAATATTTTTGAAGATAAATTATACAAAAATATTATAATTTTAATCATTAAAATTTAAATAAATTTATCAATAATAAATAAACAAAAAAAATAAAATTTAATATAAAATTCATCAGCCAAAATTTAAATATGATTTACCTAAATCTTTAATATATATTTTTTCTACTCATATTATAATCAAAACACTGTTTTAAATTTTCATTTGTCAATTTTAAATTGTACGAAAAAAAATTAATGAAAAAATGACTAAAAACATGAAAATTTAATTTATTTTCTTGAATAATAAATTTTAATCAAAATTAATAAATAATTACTATAATAATTTGATATTTTTTTGATTATTCAAATGAATGAAAATTAATTTAATGAGATGTTTGTATCTAAATAATATCCAGGTAACACATTGCTAAATATTAAAAGATTTTGTGTACAACTGACGTGATGGATATATGCATAGTGCAGATGTAAATCGACGACTTCCACATTGTTAAACAGTGTGCCAGAGGATAGAAACACCGATATGGTTCACCCTGATATACATGTGATTTAAACCTTGAATTACGTGACTCGTCATATGACGTAGTGCTTAATGTCAACTAACGTTAATTACATTCGCGTTGTCATCAGTGAATACAACTAAACTGTGAGAATATTGCACAGTGTTTCCTATTAGAAATTTATTTAAATTTTTTCAATTTATAAATGACAATCTCAATTCATGACATTTAATTAATAAACCATCATATTACATCAATGTTCATTCATTTTTTATTACTAAAAAAAAATAATACGCATTGATTAATACATCGATCAATCAATTTTAAATATAATTGCTAAAACATCCGACGAGAATTAGTCATCGAGCAATTTGTAAAAATAACTAATAGATAATTAAATTATTTAAACAGTGATTTTAAATATTAAATAATTAAAATTTTTAAAACATAATTAAATAGTTATCATTAATTACAGTAGCTCGATGATTTAATCTGATGAATAAACTCTAGAAATAGCACACATTGTTAAATTAGTGTGTATATATATGTATATATAAAAACAAATACAATATTTTGTACAATTAATTTTCGGTTATCCGGTTTGCTCGGTACCGGTAAACGAGCATTCATGCAAATACAATAGTGTATTTACTCGGGATCATCACTTGGTCGAACATTATGTTAATTTTCATTATAATCGTACAAATTCAATGGGAATCATTAGGTTTTCGGAAACTATAACAATTTGTATATTAATAATTTAAAAATATAAGAGAAAAAAAAATTTTTTTCTTTATCCTTGAATTATTGACTGCAAAGTTTTTTTATTTTCTAAATAATTTATATATTTAAAAAACAGGTGAAAAAAAAAATTATTCATCAGGTTAAATTATAACAAAGAGTAAAAATATTTTAAGAAATAAATTTTTTAAGTGTTTAATTATAAGTAGCAGACTAAAAAATGATAATATTTATAAAACAATATTTACATGTCCTGCAGGACACTTGTGTGACTCATTAAGTCTCATTAATTATAAACAAAGTGTATATGTTTTACGTACACAGCATATTAAATGTATTTTCTATTTTACCTGTCTTGAAATTTCAAACAAACTTGATGACTTTCATTTCTCCGTGGTTTATGACAATATATTTCATATACCCATACTTTAAACCACAAAGGTCGTTTAATGTTTCTATTAAAGTTTGCCTAGAGGCCATAGCACCTCTTCGTATATTTCAAACTATGTATATTCATTTACTTTGTTTTAGCTACCTCTCTTCATATACAACTTAATGTAACCACATTTATACAAAATTATATTCACAGAAAATAAATTAACCATTGAAATTCTGAGCTTTAACTTCAATGGTTAAAATTATTAATTAGAAATATTTTCTATATGATTTATTATGCCAATTGAGGTTATTAATTGTAACTAATTTATTTAAAATTAATATATAACTTTATCATTGATACAAATAAAATTATCAAATTAATAAATGTGAAAAATTATTATTAAAAATATTTAAAAATAAATTAAAATATATGAGATTAACAGGCCTCTAAATAGTATTTTATTTTTAGTAGAAATCAACGCCATTTAGTGTTTTAAATTAACCATATATTTTTATACTACATTCGAAATATTTTTGTAAAAAAAAATCAAGCCTAAATAGTTTATCACATTTCATACCTAAATATAATTTTGCAAATTTATTTTAAAACAAGTATATTCATAAACAGAATCTTCAGACAATACTTGATATTATTGTAATTTTTCTTGCTTTTGTCGTTTTTTTTTTTTTACTGTTATCGACCTACTAGTCACTTCTTTTTATTTTATTTTATTTTTCCCACAATGTCTTTAATCCCCTGAGGATAAAAAATATACAACTAGAATCAGAAAGTAACGCCAATGTGTTTTTATTTTTTTTTCATTGTTTTCTTTGTGACGTATATTTTTTTTTAAATAAAAAAAATAATATTTTTTGTTTCATTTTGTATTTTTTTTTTCACCTGTACAAAATAGAAATATCCTGTGTTGTGTATGTGTGTGTGATTCGCCTGAGGTGGATTTACGTGCCCGATAAATACGAGCGGTGAATTGTTTTGCGGTCGACGACACGAATGTGAAGAAAAAAAAAGAGTAACAAAAAAAAAGTTAGATAGACGTTGACATTTTATAGAGGGTTGCGATCTAATAAGACGATGGGTAGAATGTAAAATGTCAAAAAAAAAAAAAACAAGATAAATAAAAACAATATAAAGTCTATATCCTCGAGAGAATATTTGAAAAAATAAATTGAAGATAAAAAAATATAAAACATTATGATAGGAATAAATCAAATTATAAGGCTGTTGATCCAAGATTTAATGGTAAAAGAAGAAAATTGGAATATGAGGTTTTTGTTGAAGGTTGGGTAATAATGGTTTGAGGTGGACTAATAGCCCGGTAATTGTTACTGTCTGCACAACAGACAAGTCACCTTTATATTTACAACAATTTACTCATACCAATATTGTATTTTCCGGTCTACGTTAATTGTCCAATGGTTGACAGTGAAACACGAAGATTGGAACATTACCAAATGACACTAGTATAAAATACTAGTTGATAAAAAATAAAAAATAAACGAAAATAAATAAATAAATAAATAACAATGAACATCAGCTACATTTTCCTTTGAACAAAGTAAAAAAAATTAATTAACTCTACCCTTTACCCATTTTCATTATAAAAAAATTTTTATTTAATATTTTTTTAAAATTCAAATGAAACGTAATACTTTTTTCATCATAATTTTGTTTTTTTTTTTTTCGTTTTAATACATTTATAAAATTAGGAAAAAAAAAAGGAAAAAATAATAATTTATATTTAAAAAATTATTTACATGTAGAAAAATAAAAAAATTTAATTATTATTTAATTTTTTTTCAAATGTAAAATCTTCATACACAATTTATAAATATTTAATTAATTTTTTCCGAATAAAAAATAATTTAAACTTAAATTTTATTTAATTCAAGTTAATTAAAAAAAAAAAAAAAACAAGTACTCTTAGTATAAAAAAAATTTATGAAGTAATTATAAATGAAAATAAATTATAAAAATTGAAAATCAACTTTATTAAATACATATATATAAAATCAGTTTTAAAAAATAAAAAAAAAACTAAAATCACTCGTAAGAAGTCTTGAATGAACAAATCAAAAAGTTACGCGTGTCGAGAAGCATTGCGCTTCAATGAACTGCTAAAAATAATTAGATTCTGTGATAAAAATAAAAATAGGGGGGTATGAAAAGAGAGCTGAGAACACAAGGGGCGGAAAAAAAAAATGGTTGTATAATTGGGTAGAGTGTGCTGTGAATATAGCTAGAAAATAATCGAGTAAAATAGAAAAACTACAGTCAAGGAATATAAAAAGACTAAGGGGGATGAGTTTTAAATTAATTTTATCGCTTTAATGAGCTCGCTTTTTCCAGATACTAAGAAAGCCACAGCTGCCCTTTTCTATACAAGTTGCATTTTTGTTTTTTTATCCTTATTATTTTATTCTTTGAATTAATAAACGAACCTCAGGCAACTTACTATATATCTATCTATTTTTTTTTCTTTTTTTTTAAATCGATCGTAGGATACAAAAGCGTTAAAATTATTAACCATTTAAAATTTCAGTCAATGACTCATTTCCTTTATTTTTTTTTCAGTCCATTAAATTTCATGATAAAATATAAAAATAACATTAAAAAATTTAATATCATTTTTATGAATTATTTATAAATAATAATGACAATCTTGTTTGTAAAACGTTTTGTAATTTATTAATTTCTTTTTAATATATAAAAAATTTAATTATACAAAAATTTTTTTTTTTTATTTACGGATTTTAATCTTGAGTGGCATGTAATCTCATAATTCTTGAGTAATACGTGACTAAATAAAAACTGAATATATCAACACGCAAAAACAAATAGGGGAATAAAGTGTGCGAAAAAAAATAAAATATGTATGTTAATTATATAAAAAAAATAAGGGAAATAATTTTGAAAAAACCATTGAGGCGTGTTATTATTTTTTTCCATAGTGTAATAAAAATTATTTCATCAAGTGAATTGAAATAGTATGAACAATGTCATGTGTTGTTTATTCAGAATATGATATCATCTGTAAATTAACATGTCGTGTATTTTGTAATATATAAAAATCTATATTCGTGTTGTGCATATTAAAGTTGAATGATTATATTTGTATTGAGAGACTCGATAAGTTGTATGTATTGTATGCATCACTCGACAACTCTTGAGCAGGTTTCTCATTCGGTTGAATTGTTTCAAAACCACAGTATAACTTTGCCCTAATATTTATTCTATTTTTCAACAATAATTTGTTGCTTTTTCAAAATTTATTTAATTATAAAAAAGGCTCGTATAAAAAACAAAAAAATCTTTAAAATAATAATTCAATTAAAAAAAAACTGGAATAAAAATTTATGTAAAATTTTATAAAATTACTGAAGCAATATAAAAACTTGAGTAAAATTGAAAAATAAATATAAAATATATTTATTTTAATGATAAAATAAAATACCTATATATAAAAAAAAAAATATTCTAAAGGATTATGATAACAATGTCCAATCAGTAAACAATCCAGCAGATCCTACTCTGACCCTACTTTACATTCAACTTCTGCAATCTTATTATTTAGATATTCAGTAACCAAATTCAAATTAACATCTTAACCGAACCGAAATAAAATTTAATTCTGCATCGTTGGATAAACTACTATAGTATCGATTTACCTCATCCCTTATACATTTTCTCTTTCACAAAATCATATACCTTTCTCAGCATCAAGCTTTGTCTATTTCTTCTTCATCTTCATATATGTACTTTTCTCATAAACATTAAACAACACTGTTTACTCTATTATAACCTTGCTCTAATTGGTATGCTTCGTTAATACCCAACTCTATTTTACCTCTAACCAAAATACATGAAATTCTCAATTATTACATTCTCGATTAACTTTTACAAAAATAAAAAAAAAAAAACCTTTTTTTATAATTTGATTTTTCTCATTCAATGTGCTTTCATTACTAGTCTTATTATGATTTTTTTTTTTATTGATCATTTTATTACAGTTACTGTGTTTCCTAGTTCAAAGAAAATTTAAATATATTTTTTCTCTCTATATATTTATAATTTTCATCTTATATATATATATCCTTTTAATTTTATTTTTTACGTTGGAAAAAAAAAAAGAAAATGAAAATTACCAAGACGAGTCGAGTAAGGTAATTATTATTCTTCGTTGCTCAGGTGAATAGTAAAGACGATTCAAGAAACTACACAATTGAAGGAATATATAGATATAAAATTTATTTTAAAAATGCTTTTATTCTATCGAGGTTCAACAGTGTTGAAAGATGCTATCATTTTTTTTTTTTTCTCATTTTTTTTTTGCTCGTAGTGAGTTCGTTTATAAAAAGATATTCTTTTTTATTATATTTTTTTCTTTTATTTTTTTTCCATTTATATAGGTATAATAAAAAATGAGAATTTTACTTTTTTTTATTCTTCTTTTCTAGCTTGGTCATAACTAATTTCTTATAAATGGTGTGACTCGACCTCTAGCAGTTGCTAGCAATTAAGACGTCTTTTGTCTGATTCAACCAGGCACACTTAACTTTTCATTGCCACACACTAACTGTAATAATTTACCTCGAGTTTCTATGTACATTTAAAAATATAAGAAAAAAAAAATAATAAAACTTATATCTCTTTGTCCAATTATTCCGCACCAGATAATTAGACAATTTATATTGTTACACAATTCTTGAAAAAGTACAAAGCTTTTGAAAAAGTACACTCAATGTCATATACAATATTTAATTCAATCAAAAAAAAAATAATATTATTCATTTCTTCTTATTTTTGTTGAATAAAATTCATAAATTTATTATAAATTTAAATTTTCTAAGCAAAAATAATTAAAATATCATTTTTTTTTTTTCGCGAGGGTTAATTTTTTACAATTTATAAAATAAATTTACTCATCAAGTGACATTATAAAAAAGAATATATATTACCAGCCTGAGTAAATTGTGTAAAGAAAAAAAATTATTATACTGAACAGAAAAAAAAAAAAAAAATGATAATAAAAAAAAACATGGGATTCGTCAGCCGCCGGGGAATCTCATGTTGGATAAAATGAAAATAGAAATGAAAAGGACAGGAGGGATTATATCGTACAACGATACATCACGAAACTATCCAATTTTCGTTGAAAATATACACAACTCTTCTGAGGCTAAGAGGGGTTACAAGTGTAAAAAGGGGCCGAAATGAAATTCAGTATAAATAAATAAATGAAAAATACATTGAAAGTAAAAGAAAAAACAAAATATTCAATTGTAAAAATGTCACATGTGTATGTAAACTTTACTTTTTTTATTTAGAGACTTTTAATACACGTTACATTGTCCACCACAAACGGCACAAAGTAAGTGTGTCAAGTTGTTTTGTTTTCAGCATTTTTATATATATTTTTTGCTTTTTCATTGAAGTTTTTTTATTGCTTTCTGAAAGTACTTGTGTGTGTGTATGCTATAATATTTCTTATATTTATTTTTCTTTTTGATAAACGTTTTAAAAATAATAATGATAAAAGTCGTCGAGGGTGAGAATATACATGAATAAAAAACTACTACAACAAATTTTTATATCACACAGGCCTTATCTACATGTAACTTGTCTTCTATAACACGTAAAATTTTTTTTAAATAAATAATTTGCCAGATAAAATTTCACTCTCATATATAAAACTTTTCAAGCGCATCACACAAACATTTGCTTGTTGTGATTTTTTTTTTTATTAATGAAAAAAAAAGTTTGAAAAATGTAACTCATGGATTTGTATCAGGATATATTTTCTCGTCGTGAGTAAAAAAATTTTCTATTGCAATCTGAGAATAAAAAAGAAAAAAAAACAAAATGTAGAAAAGTTTTTTAAAAAGAAAAAAATATTTATACAAGATGTAGGTTTTGTGGCTTTCAAAGTTATACAGACGAGAATAAGACTTTGAACTTATGCTTACCGAATGGCTGACAGTTCCTTGACTTAAACTACTGTGACAAAAAATGTAACCATTTTTAAAAAGTTCATTGATACCAAAAAAATAAAAAAAATAAAAAATTTTACAAGAACGGCTGACAGTTTGTCGACTTAAACTACTTGAACGACTGATAGTTTTTTGACTCATACTACTACTGCTGCTCCTCACAATAGTCAGGCTGACAATTTTTTGACTCGAGTACAAAATAACAGACGGTACTTTGATTTAAACGACTACAGCAATAATACATTAAACAACAATTTGAAAAATAAAATTTATAATAATAACAATGATAAATAAAAAAAAAACATTTATATGAATAACTCAGTTATTTGAATTTAATAAAAAAATTCCATATTGTATATTAAAATAAAATTTACTTTACTTTCATAAAATTTAATTGAGACTGGAATGTTTTCAATATTAAAAATATTTTTAAAAAATTTATTTTATAATTGATTACTTATTTACTCATGCAAAAAGTTATTTATAATTTTTTCAAGACAAATTTTTAATTAAATTATTTATTCAAGCTTTGTATATTTTTATTATGTAAAAATAATTTTAATATTTATTTATTGACTCAAATAACATTGTCAACAATGTGCATATCACGAATACTCAGTAATAACTTCAAGCAACAAAAATAAATGTAAAAAAGCTCTTTCCAAAGTTGATTTAAAATGATAAATCATATATTACCATCTATTGAATGCAAATAAAAAATAATCAAATATGTATAAAAATATATGAGCAATTTATATGCGAATATTTAAATATATATTTTTTGACTTTCACAGAATAAAAAAATATGTTTTCGAAATTTATGATAAACCACTTGTTTATTTTTGATTTATAAATCAATGTTATTATATTTTCCATTAGAATGATAATCTACAATCTACTCAAAAAAAAAATAACATGTTAATATCAACAAAAAATAAAATTATTATTACATACAGAGTATAATAAAATTACGACTAATGTGATTGGCAATATTATCAGTAAATTATTTAAACGACAAACAAACATTCAAGTTGATTAAAAAAAAATAATGAAAATTATCTGATAATTTACAAATCCATTATGTAAAATATTTAAAAATATTATGATTATTAAATGAAGAATATTTTTTATAAATTTGTAAATAGTATGGATTTACGTACTAAATGAAATTTTCAAACATCGTGTATGTGGTGAACCACACATACGTTTGTTTGGTTTTGATAATGCTGTTGGGTGCCTCGTGGGTCAACAAATTTAGTTAGGATAAAGGTAAAATCATCATGGATATTCTATCGATGAATTACCAAACATTTTACCTATCGATTTTACATGATCATACTATTCAAGCTATTTTTAAATTTAATTTTTTTTTAAATTTTTGCATTCATTGGTTAAACAATACCCCCGAGGTTGACCCTCAGCTTAATTAATTTTCCAAAATTAATAATCTCAATTGATTGAAAAAATAAAACAACTCAGTTTAAAATTTAGATGATTTTTGATAGTATTAATTAATAAATCATTATGATTTTTTTTTTTTTTCCTAATTGAAAAAATTTTTTTAAATACCAATCGATATTTATAAAAAAATATCATTCATTTTTAAAACCACTTTAATTACAATCATGATAAAAAATTTGTTGACATTTTTATAGTACACAAAAAAGTGTAAGCTCTATTATTATGATCTATATTTTTTTTACACCATATTATATACACAAAAAAAAAAAAAAAAAGAAAATAATTTTTTTAAAAAGTATTGACATCACGAGTGATTGTTATCGATATTGGCAAAGTGTCCAATTAATTGATGTCTATGTACCCACATGATACACCAATAAATACATAAAAATATAAAGTTACGATAAATACTTGTAAATTGTGAATAAATAAATTTATGTAAATAGCTTGAGCATAGATTTAACTTAAAAAGTTGAATCACTTTAAAATAAACAAAAACTAAAACTGCTAATTCAAGTTAAATATACATACATTATACACACATAAATATAAAGTAAATAATTGTATAAAAATACACCTGAGTCATAACAAACATATAACTAGCAACAACAATTAAAGTTAAATGTAAATTCAATTAATTTAAAAAAAATATTTAAATAAATAAATAATATTCCATTCTAAAATACTCAAATATTTTCTTTAATGTATAAACTTAAATATACATAAAAAAAAAATATAAGAATATCAATTAAATATGATAAATAATATTGGGGATATAAAATTTATATAGAGAATAATATGATGATGATGGTGGTGTTGCATATATATAACGGCCAAGGAGTTGGTCCAGAACGGTTGAAGGATCTCGTTAAGTGGTAAATCTTGTTTTTCGTGAGTGTGTCTAGAAGTATAAGTGAGGTATCTAAGGGTATATATAGAATATAGTTACGATAGTGTCTAAAGTTGATAGTGGTTGTGGGTACCACAAGAGTTTAGAACTTGGTTATACATTTCGATCGAATACTTGGTAAACGTCTAGGTGTCTGAGTTGGTCGCAAGTAAGTGATGAAAAGATAGATATATATATTTATCAAATCAAATGATGAAGAAGGACAAAGTAAGTATTAAAAAGGATGTTGCATATATGAGGGATTCAACTAAAACTATATATATATACATATTTATCATAGAACACGTATAAATGATGGTGAAAGAAGAGAGAAATAGTTTTGCAATAAAAAAAGTGCCAAAGGGGATGATGGTTCGCTTGATGTTGCAATGTAAATTGTGCACCAATGACGCGCTAGTATAGATACATAATACAAACAGTTCGGGGGCCAAGCCCCGGTCACAAGTTTAACTTTGTTTACTACATAGGTTTGGGTAATTGCATTTACTCTGATGTCTATGTGGTATATTCACTAGAACGAAACTATATATACACTGAAATGAAACGCTTATATAAGACTCAAATAGAAACTAAGATTTCCAAAACTGTTTTCAAAGTTTTGCTTCTTGTTATAAACGTCAATGGGTAAATGAAAATTTGTTAGTAACTAACAAAAGACAGCATTTGAAAACAAAATAAAAGACAAATAATAATTATAATATTTTCCATTTTTTTTTTAAATTCTATTCTAATAATTAAATATTGCAATTAATTTATTTATTCTTTTTGTAAAAGTGTAATTTATTTAACAATTACAATAATGAAAAAAAAAAAAAAATAGAAAAATAATTTTTCGAATATAGAATTGGAGAAAAGCTTTTAAGCTTTTTTTTTTTTTTTTTTTATTAAAGTTTGTTTATCGTTTGGGTTTTTAAATATTGTAATTTGATAATTTAAAATTGCATTACTGGTAATTTTGTTGACAATAATTTACTCTTTGGAAATATAAAAAATTCTCAAAGCCTTCAGGTCGTAAAATCATAAATTTAGATATCACAAATCGTAAAGGAAAGTAAATGTTGATCGGAAATGTGTTTTTTTTTTATTGGTTTTTTTTTTTTTTCGTTTTGGATATTTGAAAAATTGTCATATCAGTTGTGAGGACGTTTTGATAATGCAGAAAAATATATAAGGGTGAGTGTTCATCCATGAAACGAGACTTTTATTGATATCTTCGTCGCGAAAAATAAATAAAATGAGCAATGAGATGAGAAATAAAAATTCGTTGGTGAAAAAAAAAAAAAATAGTAAGCTGAATATTTTATAAACTTTTGTGCTCAAAATTCTAGTATGTAATATTACAGCTGTAATCTACTGTTATACCAAGCTCCATTCTGAATTTCTGACATCAAATCTATGTACACCAAAAAATCCAATGTTCTCAAACTGCATTATTTGATAAAATTTTCGTTGTAAATTTAAATAATTTATTTTTAAATTATATTTTAAAAATTCATAAAATAAAAAAAAAATATAATTCTTTTGCTATTATATTTTTTGATAAATAACAAAAGTAAAAAAAATTATCCACATGGATTAACCTTATCAAAAAAAATTTTTCATTATCAATCACAACCTCAGTTTCAATTCAGATAAAAAATAAAAAAGTCCTCAACTCTATTGTCTATCTGAAAAATCCCCGGAGGAAAAATCAGTCTGATGAAAATGTCATTTCGTCAAATGTTACTTTTTTCTTTTTTCTCCTCTATATTTATTTATCTTTCAAATATAAAAATAAAAAAAAACATACACACACAAACACATACTTACAATTTCAAATAATAAAAAAATTTTATTCTCACTGAGCCTGTTTTTATTTCAAATAAATAAGAAAGTATCAAAAAAACAAAAATAGCAAAATAAAAGCTCAAGCACTCGAAAAAAAAAAAAATGTAAAAGAACCGGCTTTAAAAATCGATTATTACAATTCTAATAATATAAATCAAATGATCTAAATCTTAAATATAAAATCTAGTATTAAAATTGAGTCTAAAATGAATTTTACGTTTAACAAATAATAAAATATTTTTAGTTTAACAAAAAAGTTCTACAAATTTGATAAAAAATATGTCAAAATTGATATAATTTAAAAATTTTGGAAAAAAATAAATGAACTTTTAGAATCAGAATATGTTAGAAAAGTTTGCAATATTTAAATATTTGACATAAGTACATATAGCGACAAATATTTACTTATATATATAAATATACATACAAAATCGATAATAAATAAACTATAATTTTTATTAAGCAATTATTTAAACAAATTTTATATTAACTAATGAAATAAATAATCAAATGATATTCCAATATTATAACAATTTACAACTAAATGTCAACAAGCATCTCGATTCTCACAAACACAAGTAAGATGTTAAAAAGGCTGTGAGCTGATTTGACAGTATAGGCAAAAATTTGATATAGAGCACAAGTCCAAACATTTGATTATCTTAAAAGTACTCCCTTAAAAAAAAAATTTACATAATCAAACAAATATGAAAACTTTAAAAAATAAAATCTCATTAACGAAAAATAAAAAAAAATAGTATTTATAAAAGATTCGTAAAAGTAAAAAATTGTAAATTGCTTTAAAAAAAAAAAAAAAAAAAAATTTGAAATGTTGAAAAGTACTGTTAAATAAATAAGTGCATATGCGTTTATTTTAGTAGAAAAACGTGCAGACGCAATTTAAGTATTCACATAAATTTTATATAAAGTAAATATATACCTATATACATTTTGTCAACAACTCTCGTTTCTGAGGTGGTTAAGGAAAGGGGTGAGCTTGACAGTTGAGTGTTGAAACCCACCGAGGCCGAAAGTACCTTCTTGAGTCTCAAACAAAAACAATGACAAAGCCAAAAAAAAAAAATAAAAAAAAATGACAAACAGCCCAAATATAAACAAAGCAAATAAAAAAAGAATAATAAATAAATATACTTAAAAAAAAATCATGTCAATTTTTTTCAACTTGAATTTCTATATTAAAATAATCATAAAAATTATACGTATATGTAAAAAAATTATTACAATGGAATAATTGGAATATCCAAGCCAATTATTAAAATCAATAATTATATTTATGAAATTTGTATATATTAAATTTTTAAATTAAGTTGTGGTATGCGTGCTGTGGAATTGAACCGCCAGATTCGATTGACGCATGACGTCGCACACTGTGTGGTCAATCACGATTCTGTACATAACATAGCTGGTATATCGGATCAAATAGGTATTACCACGGTAATTTGACCTCCTTATCCTTATCCACTATTATAGGATTATTTTTCCCGCATATGTGGAAAAAGCAACGACATAATTTGAAAGAGAATAAATACACATTGTTTTGTTATAATTTAGACAGTTTTGAAATACATCAAAATTTTTAAATTATCAAATATAGAAATCTATATAAATTATCGAATTAATTAATTAAATTAATTATCAAATTTTTAAAATTAAAAATAGCCTATAATTAATCAAATTTAACAATAATTATAATTCTAAAAAATTGATAATATCCTCTCCTTAAATAATACTCAAACGTTCATAATGTAAAAAGCTTCAAATTTTTTTTTAAATATTAGAAACTGTTTAAAGGCGTTATAAATTATTTTGAATTTAATCAATTTAGTCGATTTCAAAAGCCAATAATAATTTTTATCATCGGGAACGCCATAATTCGGGTGAGGCACGTTTGACTGTTATTTATTTTTAAAATACAATTTATATTTATTTTTGATAAATAACTCATTCATACTTTTTTTATACTCGAATTACAAAGGAGGTTGACGATTTGGTTGTTATAATTAGTATGTATAATTATATTTTTTAAGCATGCTTTTTTTTTTCATCATTGATTTTTTTTTTTGATGAGACAATAAAAAGGGGATAGACACAATATGCATGAGTCATCAACTGAGCAATGTGTATCGTATCATTGTCCTCATCTAATACTACAAAGTAAAAAATGAAAAAAAAAAAATAAAAATTTTGTGTATATGCGCATTACAATGGAAAATTTTATAGTGGTGGACTGAAGAAGAAAATTTTTCAGCATTAGTGTGCTGGTTGATGGGCAAGGGCAGAGAGGAGAAAAATGAGGACTATATGAAGTGAATAGAGAGGACTCAAAACAATGCCGAGAGACCGGGTGACAGTCGGTTTAATTAAACGCATCGTCAGCTATGTATGGAAACAGTCTATGGTCTATGACAATGTGTGGAAATACGTCGAGTGCAGAATCGCACAACATACAGTATAAATTATATTTATTTTTTAATTTTATAAATTTTTTTTTTGGTTATAATTGAAGTTTATACGAGAAAAAAAAAAAAAAATGATTATTTCGAAAATTTATAAATAATATTTTTATGTAAATAAATAAATAAAAAGTTTTAAAAATTTAATGTAAAAATAAAATGATTAAATTGATGAATATTTATAATCTATTTATTTATTCAAAAAAATTAATTAATTAATTATTTTAATAAATTTTAAAAGAAAATCAATCAATAAATTAATTATTTTTTTTTTTATTCATTTAAATTTTTAATTGATAGAGTATTCAATTAAAATTATTTAAATATTTAAAAGATTTTTTTTTTTTTTATGAATTTAATAAATATGTAATAACTTTTTTATTGTTAAATTTTCAATTTATAAATAAAATGATTAATAATAATTTGTATTATATTTTTTTTAAATTGAAAAAAAAATAAATTGTAAAACATCAAATGCACTAATATGATTTGCACGCAAGTTTTATTACTAATGGATTCTCGAATTCACAAAGTAAAAAAAAATAAATAAAAAAATACGATAAACAAACTGGACCAATCGTGTTTCTGTATTTATTCCATTCGACTGGTCTGTTTCCTCTACCACTCTGTATATTTTCTGATTCAAAGCACACGCAGAGGCAGATGGAGTTTCCCTTTTAGAAAATATACTTCCTATTCTAGAGAATATATGGATAGTTTTTTTGTTTATTTTTTTTTTTTTTTTATCACAAAAATCTTGTTTTATTGAGAAAACTTACGATTTGAAATAGAATAAAAATAAATAAATATATAAACAGTATAAAAATGTCTGTTTATATATTAAATTTAAAAATATGAAAACATGTTATCGAAGTTTTCCTCCACAATTTCAAAGAAGTATAAAAAAAATAAATTTAAATTAAAAAAAAAAAATTTATTTTTTTCATTAGTTAATCGCAATTTATTTATTTAATTTTTTTTTATACTGTATTTTTTGTCTGGCATGCAAAGTTCCACCTTTTTCAAGCTAACCCCTTACCACCATCTCCAACCGTTGGACTTGGTGAAATTTATTCGTCTGCACAGCCTCTTAAATCACAGAATTTTCTATTTTTTTTTTCTTTCTCTCTCTTTCTCTCCTCTTGTCCTGATTTTTACAATTTTTATATATATATTTTTTTATATCTCTCTTTTTTATCCCTAGTTCTTTTACCGTGTGGTTCAACCCCCACTGGTACCTATACCACAACCACCACCTTGGACCTGTATACAATGCACGAGAACAGCAGTGCATATTTTATTTTTAAAGCTGGCTGCATTGACAATTTGCAGCAATGTTATGGAAATGCGATGTCACGTCCGTTCTTCTTTTCGCGTGGCCCGATGAAGGCAAAAAAAATATATAAAATAAAAAAGGCTTAAGGGATGAAGAGGTGACGATAAAAACAGAAAAAAAAAGCTGGTGACTAGCAAGAGGATAAAATTTTTTTCCTCGTAAATATATATATAAACTTTACACTATTCATTCATTTCCATTGTCGTCTATCGACTTTTCACATAACATGTATACATAATTTACGAACAGTTCTATTAACTATTTTTATTATATATTTTAAAATATTTTTATTTTCATAAATACAACAACAGTATTCGAGATCTTGTCAAAACCCATCTGCTCGATCTGTTGTGATGACTTTTGCGAGTATTTATTCGGTCTTTTCATTCACTGTATATATTTTTTGTTTTTAATTTTGAAATTAAAAAAAAATATATACAAAATAATGTGGACTGATGACAGTATTTTTTACATTTATTTTTTATTTTTTCATTATAAATGTAAAAGTCGGAAAATTATGAGACAACTTAATTATCAAAGACATACGCAAAGGGAATTAAAACTTTTAGTTAAACTTTTATAAGACCCAGGAAGGTCTTTGTTATGATTTTTTTTTTTTTCTGTATTTTTTTAGGTCTGCATTAAAAACCCTTGAGTATGTCTGGGTCTACAACTTTTTTCTTTATTTAGCAATTAACTTGATTTGATGAAGACTATAAAATTCAAATAATAAACTCGGTATTTTGTAAATATATATATTTTTTTTACTATCCAGAAAATTGAAAAAATTGTGGAACTTTATGTAGAGAGCTTTAATTAATTGCTTCGTTATTTTTAGATTGATGAAAGCTTGTAAACATTGAATTTAAATTTTCAAGAGTACATTAAATATTACTAAAAATACAACAAACTATATTCAAAGATAAAAATTTATATTAAAAATAATTACTCTCTGTATTTTTTAAAATAAATATTTAATTTGAATTCTCACAAATGTACTGTATTAAAAATAAATTTTCAATATTTTTCCGTCGATTAATATTCATTTAAAATAATAATAACAAAAAAAAAAAAAAAAAAGTAGAGTTAAAAATAAACTGCAATATAAATCACATCAATGACAAATAAATTTTATTCATTTATTTTCATTTTTATCGGTCGATTAATATACATCAAGTATTTAAAAAAAAAAAAACAATCTTTTATTTCATACAATACCAAGGTGTGAGTAAAATTTTTAACGTTAAATTTATAAGAGAAAAAAGCTTTCAAGCAAAGTCATAAATCGAAGAACGGAAGAAATGTATAGTATCTATACGAAAAAGTAACGGTAAAATTCTACTATGTATTTGAGCTTTTCGTTGTCTTCTGTCTCACTTCCCATCCTTTCATTCATTCACATATACCCATATCCCTTTATTTTTTATATTTTTTTTTTTCATTTTATTTCGCGAAACAACGCCTGCACATTTACAAGGGAAGTAGAAATTCCACTTGTCTATATATATAAATATATAAAACACTGACACACAGTCAATGTCCTACGATTCATTCGGTCGTACCGGAAATCAACGAGATTGGATGTTTCTAGCAACAATAAAAATAAAAATAAAATAGATGAAAATAAAAGATAAAAAAATAATATTAAGGAAAGTGTACAGCACTCACGTAAATTAATAAACAACTTGAATAATTTTAATTTCATTATGTGAAGAAATTTACACATGTGTTAATTTTAATTTTTTTTTTCATATGAAAAAATAATATAAAAAAAAATAAACTCGTTAAAAAAAAATTTACATAATTTAGTTGATTAATTTATTGGAAAATATAACCAGTATGTTCATTTATATTAAAATTCACATTTTATATTTATCCAGTAATATTAAATGTTATAAATCATTCTTTAATGATACTTGAAAATTTTTTTAACACACGCATTTTCATGCAAATAAACTTGAAAAAAAAAAATCAACATCAGCAACGTAAGCATTATAATGAAATTTTTTTCTTTTAACATTTGACTTGTGTATGTATATTTTTATCATAAAAAAGAGCTTTAGTAAACAGGAAAAAAAAAAAGAAAAAAAATATATATAGTCAAAATAAAATGATAAGAGTGAGAAAGATAGGAAAAACTACACCAACCCTCATTATTTTCATCGTGAAAAAGAATTTTCATAAAAAAAAAAAAGATTATAATTCAAAACATCATCTTGCTATATTATAAAATACCATCTGCCCTGGAAAAATCTTTCAGTAATTGTTCATAACCTTTATTAAAAAAATAAAACAAGGAATTATTGCTAGCTCAAAGAAAATAATTTACACTTTTACATAATACATATTGTCTACGTTCAATCGATTTGAATAAAAAATGAAAAAAAATTAAAAAATAAACGAGAAAAACTTTCGCGGAGAAACTACTTGTTAGTCCTGAAGAAACATTGCAATTGAAACTGAATTTATTACTTTACCAAAGTGAATCATCAATAATGGTCTATAAAATCTGACCTATTTTCATGAATAAATTGAAACGATGTAATCAACGTTTCAAGATAAATAAAAATAAATAATTAAATAATAAAAAAAAAAAAGAAATTAAAGCTTTTTTTATACATCATATTTATGGTAAACGAATTTTTTTTTTTTTTTTAAATCTCTATTATAATCGATAAAGTTTAACTATTTTTATGATGAAAAAAAAAAAAAAAATTACCAAGTTACCTGGGTTAAATGTGTTTGATAAAAATGCATATTCAAGATTAAATATATAAATAAAATAAAAAGTTATTTTAAATAAATTGTTAGGTTATTATATTAACTTTTCATATCCGTATGTTGCGCAGTTGCTGGGGCTAATGGTAGATTGTATGTTATTGATGTTGATCAAAGAAAAGAAATTAATTTTTAAAGATGACAAGTAACAATATCAACTGTTGAATCATATTATCAGAAAAAAAAATAAGATTGGCAACAGGAACAAGATTAAAAATAGCTAGTGATAAAAAATTCCCAAAACAAAAAGAAAATCATCAGTTAAAAAATTAAGACAACTCAATTTGTAAACATTCTCCGAATTATTTTCATTTTTCCCGACTTTTTACGCGAATGACTCTTGACACAAAAGCTCTAAATATATAGTAATAAAATATTTTTTTTTAAATCATTATATTTTGTAAAAATATCCTACACAATTAAAACACATTATAAAAAATTCAAATTCAAGTCCAAAAAAAGTTTCACAAAGCATTTATAAAATCCTAGACATTTATTTTCATTGCCCAGAATTTACCACCGAGTTTTGAATTTTTTCCTTCCTCATTTTAAGCACCTTCCGTTTACTTGACTAAGAAAAAAAATTCACCTACCCCTTGAGGGGTTTATACAAAAAATTCTTTAGTAAAACTGAGAAAGTGACACGTTTTAAAAAAGACCGCGTGTGTATTTACCATTGAAACGAATCATCACACCCTCGGGGGACAACTCAAGTGTATATATCTTTTGTTTCTTTTTTTTTTGTTTTTATTTCAACTTCTCCATTTCATGCTATTACGTTATTTGCACTTTTCCATCGGTGTCAAAAAGATGGATGAAAATCATCTCTAAACAGATCTTTCATCATGAAAGGCTATTCGTCATAATCAAAATTAATGAAAACAAGAAAAATAATAATAATAACAATAATAATAACGATAAAGAGAGAAAAAAATAATAACAACAATAAAAATAAAAATGTTAAAAAACAAAAGAGGGAAGATAAATAATGGAAAAATGATGGAAAATGTTTGGAACAGGAAAACAAAGTTTTGTTCTGGAATGGCAAATAAATCCTGATGCTAAAAGTCCATTAACCCCATTTCCATTTTTGCGTAACCACGAGATATATATTATTCTATTTTTTAAAAATGACATTTTACTAAATTCGGTCATCTCACTTCAATAAACTAAACTATATATTTTTAAAATCATTGTTTTGAATTTTTTTTTTTTTATTTTTTAAATATATTCATTAAATTTTTCTATTCAAAAACACACGGTAGATATAAAAAACTAAATAGTTTAAATATTTAGTTTTATGTATAATCGTTAAAAATAATATGAAATAAAAATATGTTAAAAATACATACATGTATATATAGTATATTCTGGTGTAAAAATAATACAATAAATGTATCGACATGAATACAGAAGCTTTGGTATAGAAAATAAAAAATAAAAAAAAAAATGGATAAAAAATATCAACCCTTTGTTATTACTGCGACGAATGAGAGTTTATTTTTTTTTATTTTTATATTCTTTGTTTTAGTTTTTCTTTAGTTCACTATGATGTAACCTCTCGTGATGTTATTCGTTCAGACACATGTCTATTGAAATACTTCAACCTATATTACCTTTATGTGAAATGGGGATGTTTTTACAATAGACTATGAAATACTTAACCATGCAGAAATTACCGAAAAGTTGCAATATTCAATGAAGATTATTTTGAATTAAAAATACATCATAAAAATCTATTCAACAATTTAAAAAAAATATACATGTACAAGTATCAATGTGTAAGTTATAAATGCGCCAGTAAAAAAAATTCTCATTCATTTTCTATTTAAAAGAAAACATGTTTTAAAAGTTACAGCCAATGTCAAAATTTACCTCGAGCGATAAAAAATGTTAATAAAAAAAGTATATATATTTTTTTTTATATAATATGCCTAATGGAAATGATAAATTAAGGACTGAATAATTATAATTTTTTTTTAAATTGAACAAGTGCTTAGAAACAAAAAAAAAAAAAAAACATCATCTAAAAAGTTATTTACTAAATCTCAAATATACATGTGTGTTTATAATTTCGACAAAATCAATTTTTTTTTTTTTCTTCAGGAATGATTTGATGGGTTTTTCTTTGTTGTTTATTTTTTCTTTTTTACCTAGAGGGAGATTTTTATTGTCTCGGTGACGAGTTGAGCGTAAATTGAATCTGGAGATATATTCGAATCCGTACATACAATAATAGAGGATTGAAATAAATATATACAGATATTGTATGTCGATAATGAAACTGTGTTTAGAAAAAAAAAAAAGAAAATTAAAAACATGTTTGAGGTTGAACGGTTATCCAAGACGATACATGTATAGAAAAATAATTTTTTTTAATATCAATATTTAATGTAGACAATGAAGAATATTCTGTAAAAACTTTCAAGTATATTCACACTTAAATTAAAAAGTTATTCATACCTATGTGGTAATTATGAAAAAAATTCAACATGAGTTTTTATATAAAGCCACCAATAATTTACTTTTTTTTTTGTATAAAAAAAATATATATGATTTATATTACGCAAGACGTTTATTTTTAATTGTTTTTTGATAAATTTTAATTTTAAAAATAATCAAAATGCTATAGTCCATCTAGAAACTACGAGTCTGACTATATATTGACTTATTCCACTTGAATTTTGTCGATTTACGTCATAAAAACTCTTCCACTCACTGAAATTATTTCAAACTCGTTACAGAATAAATGAAGTAAAATTAAATATATAATTGTGTATCGATTAATGTTTTATTTACTTTTAATTAGTAATTTAATAATTGCAATTTTTAAATTAAAGAGTTTATCAAAAAAAATTAAATGTTTTTTTTTGTCTTATTATTTTTTTTTTTGATATTTTCCATAAAGAAATTTTTACTTTGAAAAATAATGTATAATAATAAACTGTTAATGTTTAATAAAATTTAAAAACCATTTAAAAAAATAAAAAAAATAAATAAATAAATAATTTTTAACAACAGATTTTTTAGCAATTAAATTATAAACGTAAAACATGTTGAATTTTAATTGCTGTTGAAATAGTATTTATTTTGGTAATCATTGACCCAATGACGCTATTTAAATTCACTGATTTGCCCTCAATATCAATACGTGAACCGGATATATATAGGTTATGGCTATTATATAAACATAAATTCGTTGCGGCTGTTTTCACTCAACCATAAAAAAATACATTAAAATTTTATTTATACATGTATGCACTGATACAATAATCAATAATATTATTATTATTATTTTCTTTTAAGTTCAAATAAAAATAACACGATATTGTATGAAGCATTGTAAACTGAAATTTCTTTTACCATCGTAAACTTGAAAATAAAATGAATGAAAAAAATTGTCACTTTTAAAGTTTGATGTCATATTGTATTTCTGATATCTCTTCACTATATTTTTCTAGATTTATTCATCTTTTCGATATTGTATTTATTTTCTATATGTTTTTTATGTATCTAGATAACATTTTTATAACACAAAAAATTTTATTTTTATTTAAAATATTTTTACTTCAGTGTAAAATGAATATAACAAATATTATTTTCCTAATTCATTAATGCTTTTTAATTGCTTCTTTTTTTCAATTAATTTATATTTTAATAAATAATCTATTGACCTCAATTTTAGTTAAACAATTTTTCAAAAAACCTTACAAATTACTCAGAAATTTGTTTGAAATAAAAATTAAAATATTTATCCAGTAGCTTAAACAGTTTATAATGACTACCTCAATGATCTTTATTTAAAAAATTTTTTTTATATATAATTCTTAGATTAAAAAATTTTTTTTTTCTTCAGGATTTATTCATTTTATATATAAGTTAACCTCGTGTGTTATTCGTGAAAAAATAAACACACACAAAAAACACTTGCAATTTTGAACTTTTCAAAAAAAAAAAACATACTTTGAAGCTTAAGTATTTTTATTTCTTTCACCTTCGTGCCGAGATAGAAATTTTTTTCTACTTTTTTCTTTACATTATCTACATTTTTGCTTAAACTTTTTTCCTATTCACTTTTTGTCCGACATTTAACAAAAACAAATGGAAAAAAAAATAATAAATACCGAGATAAGATATTTGTCGCACATAATAAGATTGGTGACAAAAAAAACATGAATTTTATTTTCGCGTATTAAATTTTTTACTATGTAAAAAATAAATGAATAAAACAAAATTTTAAAAGTAAAAATAATAATCTCATATTGTTACGAATATCAAATGAATTTTTTATTTTGATTTTACGATAATTTATTATTTAATATATTTATGTTAAAGTTTTGTATACAAATCAGTTGTACATCGCCATTGTCGAAGTATGTTTATTGTATTTAAATGCGTTGTCAACTTTCATCTTGTTTTATACCAGTAGGAAAACAAATGTCTATTTATCGAATCGTAAACAAGTGTGGTTATATACAACTGACTCATCAACTTCTTGATGTATATACTCGTCGAAATCATTCCCTACATACATTTGTATTTTATTTCCGAAATTCCAAACTTTAAATGACCAACATATATTACGTTTTACGTATTGTTTTATATCCTATTTACTTTTAATATATAAAATCAAAATTTCAATTTTATTTGTTAAAATGCTTTACTTAGTATTTTATGGCTATGATTTAAAATCACAATTGAATATTAAACTATTTATTAAAATAAATTTACTTCATAAATTAAATCGATAAAAATTAATTTTTTTTGTTTTTTAATTTTAAATTTTTCTGTTTTTTATTTAGTTAAAGCAAGAGAATTTATTGAGACCGAAAAATTCTGAATTTTTTTGGAATTTGTAAAATAAATGTTATTTTTTTTTTAATAATTAAATATTTTATCGAAAAAATTGAAATTTATTGCCAAATATCAATGAAATGATGTATTTTTTAATTAATTATAAAAATGTCTGTATAGTGATATGTCTTTTAGGGTAAAATAAATATAAAAAAAAAGTATAAAATATGTTTAAAATTCGTCTACCTAAATTTATATTTATTATTATAATAATTCATATTGTTCACTTGGAAATAAAATTACCCTGATGTAAATAAAACTGATGAGGTCAAAAAATTTTATCCATTTTAAAAAGTAAGCTTTGTGGTTTAAATGATCATTGATATTTAACATGCTGCTGAGTTATGATTAAAATAAATGTTTTTGATGAAAAGCGGCTTTTATAAGTATGAATATAAGACCCAGTGTATAATTTGATTTAGGTATCAAAGTTTTAGTAACAAGGTCGTTTAAAATGTAACTTTGGAAAGTCTTCACTATACTATAGTGAATTACATCTTTCATAGCCATCTGGGTAGCCACTTAAAATTCTTCAAACATCATCACACTATATATATACAAAATACTCATACGACTTTGTAATTACAACTTAATATATCATCAAAATATGTATCTATTATTTGTTATTAACTTTAAACAAAGTCAAATATTATTCATCGTTAATTCAATGCAAATATACAAGTTAATTTTTTCTTTTTAAATTTTACGAAAAAAAAAAAAAAAATTACATATACAGCATTGAAAATTAATCTAATAAAAAAGTATGACTTGTGTTTCACATTGATGCTTAAATGTTTTGTTATTTATTTTTAAAATCAATGAAAACAATAAATTAGTTGTCAAATAAAAAAAACAAAAAAAAGCTCTCTCACTTGTTTGACGTAAATTTTTCAATCAAATCAATTAATTAAACCATTAATAAATAATTGAATGACTAAATATTTATAAATATATAACAAAACATTAAAAGCTCATCTTTAGAATACATAATCTAAAACACATTTACCAATTCACATAAATATTCAATTGATTTTCCATAAAACTTTTAATATATAAAATAAATAAATAAATATAAATATATGAATAATATGAATACATATCAATAAAAAAAAAAATTATAAATGTGGCTTGAATATTATTACGTAATTCATACTTTTTCAACATCTGCTACAATATTTTATATGGAATCCTACCAAGAATCTATTATTTCTCTGTTAAGTGCAACACATGGTAAAATCAGAGTAAAATATATATATCTATAAAAGATGGTGGTGGATGTTATCCAACACCTTTATTATTACAAGTGATTGATTTCCAATTCAGAAAGCTCCATGTATACATGTCTAAAACCTGAAAAATGCTTCAATCGTATATTTCAGCTTACAATGAGTCGAAAAAAAATAAAATAAAATAAAATAAAATAAAAATGCAATCAGAAAATCCACTGGATTATGTGGCATTTATTCTCGTTCGCTGATTCTACGCTATGCATGGTAAAAAAATTTCTAAGCTTGAAAATGAACCGTCAAAAAAAAAATAATAATAATAAAATGTGATCGCAATTTTGGTCTTTTGTATTCAGAGAAAACGTACTGCTTGTGAACGTTAAGATAAAGAGTCAAGCTTTGTTTAAAATTTTTTTTCATGATTTTTCTTTTTTTTCCAAAGAAAGGATATAATATATTTTCTACAGTATGCGTAATGTTAATTCTAAAATTTTACCATATTCATTTTCCATTGTTTTCATATACATATATTTTTTTTTTACATTGTTTGGCTGTTTTATTTTTCATTTTTTCCTTTCGTTGTCTTTTGTTCATGCAGTTTAATTCCATATTAGTCAAAAACATATACAACATATGAATTATTAAACGGTGCAATGACAATTTACTCTTAAATTTCTTTTTTTTTTTTTAGCTGAATAAAATGACAAAGACACTCAGTTAAATGAGCTTGAATATGTGCTTTTTCGCCAGCAATTCCAGTCAATGGATAATTGCTTTTTAAGTAATTAATAAATTATTAATTTAAATTCTATATATACGAGATATAAAAATTAAAATACATTCGTTTATTGAATTTAAAATTTTATATTTAAAAAAAAATAGTTTATTGTTAATTTATAATATCAGATTTTTTTTTTTTTTTTTATTCAAGCTTTATGGTTGCTATAAACGAATGCATAACACGTACGCTTTATCCAATATTGCTGCTAAAAAATCATAAAAAAATTTTACGATTTTCAAGTTAAAATGTTTTATTAAAAACTTTATTTAGTTTTATTATATTTTTTCATTTTTTTCTTGAGCTATGATATTTTTTTTTTTATCTTTTCATCTTCTATATATTTATGTTAATTTTTTTTTTATTTTTGTGGCATCTATAACTTTCGAAAATATATTGTACACAAAATATCACACCTGTAAAGTTGTTTTTATTTTTGTATTCTATATTAAAATATTTTTATCGTAATGATTTATATATTAGTAAAAAAATACAAGCTTGTAAATGTTTGCACGTGATTAAAAAAATAAAAATAATTCATAAACTTGTTATTGTAAATATTTTTGTATACACTGACAGCTGATTTGTCAATTTGCCATTTAAATTTTGCAATTCTGCAGAATAAAAATGAATTAAAAAATATAAAAAAATAAAATAAATATAGGTTGATATGAACGTGAACATAAAACATCACATGTGTAAATACGTATTTCACTCAAATCCATTTTAAATTTATATAGCGACGTGACAACATTTATGATGATGGGAAATCAGCTGTCTGGTTAAGAGTCACATTTTTATAATAATAATAAAAAAAAAATCGTTTACAAAATCCATAAGCTCATAAAAGGTTGAAATATAAAAACTAAATATAAAATTAACTGAACCAATATAAAGTTCATAATTATATATTTAACAGTACTGACAATATTTATGCCGAATTAAAAAAATTTATTAATGTGAATTTGAGCTACTATGTTTTTCCAATAATATAAAAACTAATTAAACATTCAAAAATAAATTATAAAAGATAAATGACTATAATTACAAAATAGTATTTCAATAAAAGTTTCATTCAAAGTTCATTTGATAAATTATAGTTTTGAAGTTCTATTTAGTAAATTTCTTAAAGCTCAAATAGCTTTTGAGTAAAAAAAAAAATAACATAAAGAATCATGTGACATGTGATGACATCTCGTGAAATTTAAGAGGAAATAAAGTTTACAAAAAAAAAAAATAAACTAACAAATAAATAACATAAAAGTCTATATAGAATTATTTTTTTTTTAAATTAATTTTCAGAATTTTCAAATTAATAAAATTCCAATTCTACCAATTGTTTGAAACATTTGTGAAATCAATTTTATTATTTTTGATCATAAATGAAATTAAAAAAAACCACTACATTGATAATTGAAAAAAGTTTCAAATAGTTTCAGAAATTATATACGATTCATTGTAAATTAATTTATAACTTGAAAAAAAATCGAATAAATATTTTTTTAATAAATTTTTTCTCTAAAGTTTACTTGATAAATTATAACTTGTAAAATTGTACAGAAATTTTTAAAGCTTGAATAGCTTTTGAGTAAAAGAAAAATAAAAAAAAAAAATGACATAATGAAACATGTTACACAACACATGATCTCAACTTGTAGAATTTAAGGAGGAATAAATAATACTACAATAACAAGGCACGAATATCATAGAACTAACTCAACGAAAATACCAAGTTAATTAACATAACGAAATGACTTCTCAAGTAGCAATTCTTGAAAAAAATTCATCTTTACTTATATTCAAGTAAATAAAGAAAAGAAAAATAATATTTTTTTTGTTGAATAAGAGAGTTTAAATAAGCAAAGATTTATACGTAATATAATGAATGAGAAAAGTATGTCTCTTTAAGCCCTGACGTTGAAAATTTTGTATTCTAAAAACTTTAGTGGTTTCTTCGGGGAATTGTTGAAGAGAGATAATGTAAAGTAGATGATTTTCAAGGATTGAGGTTTTAAAAATAACAAACAAATAATAGCTATATAGATTGACTTTTGAATAACTTGAAATAATACTTTGAGATTGAGTTTAAAATATTATTTGTTTGTCTAAATACCTTTTTTTTATTCTCTTATTTTTTATATCTAATCATTTTTTAGATGAAAAAACAAATTTCATAACTTTAGTTAATTAATAACCTGCAAGTTTTTTGAATTTAATTTATTTATTTGTTTATTTTTTATTCAAAACTCAACAGACAAATTTAATTATATTTTTTTTTGATAATATGAGCTTTTTTTCAATTGTCATCGTTTAGATAAGGAAAAAAATTATATAACTTTTAATTAATAACCTGCAACTTTGGTGAGTTTCAAATAAAAAATAAACAAATAAATGAATTAATTAATTTCCAAATCCAAGTGAGAAAAAAATAATTTAAATAAATAAATAATAAATAAATCTTGAATCTAAACCGAAAACAAATATTTTTTTCTTTAAATATTCATCGAGAATAAATAAAAAAAAAAAAAAAAATGATATATTTTTAGTAATAAAAATTAATTAAACATTAAAATTCAAAAATTACATTTCATTGAGCTGTCTTTGAACATTAAACAAAGAATAAAAATAAATATGTATTTCAGTTGAATATTAATCTTTCTGAAGAGTAAGAGAAATATAGTTCAATGAGTTTCAATTAGAGTCACTGGTTTGCTGTTATATATATATAAATCAAGAATATCAAGAATGAGTTCATCAATTTGTGCAGTAACAAGGACCTTCAATCCTTCTATATAAATGAAGCGGTTTTCTGGTTCATTCTCTTCTGTATACTATATGTATAATACCATCAAACTTTGAGTCTGATTTATACTAAAATCATTTGATTCGTTCATTCTATCTCTATATATATATTTCTCTTAACTTACTTCTACTTCACAATCGTAAAGAAATAAATGATTTCCAAAACTGCTTACTAAAGTACGCCCATTTCATCAGCTCAACGACACGCTCCATTTAATACTACCATACGCTATACAGTTACGAGGGAAAAAGAATAAAAAAAAAAAAAAATTACTTCCTTTGACTTAACTCTCTACCTACTTTAATTCCCTCGTTCATTTTCTCAATTTTTTTTTTTTTTATTCATCAGCATATTATACTAGTTGGTTGCCATTTTGTTTATCTTTAATTTTAGTCACGAATCTTAAAACTTTTTTAAATATTCGTTTAAAACTTTTTTTTTTTTCTTCATTTGATTTTAAATTTGAAATTTTTTTTTTATGAATTTAAAAAATATTATTATCATGAATACAATAACGTTTTAAATTTACAAAAAAAAGTTTACGTTTATCAAGACTATATACTTGAAGATATTTTTAATCAAACTTGCCTAAAAGCTTGGGAGTCTGTTGAACTTTTTATTTTTATTTACAGCTTTTATTTTTTTTATTTATTTTTTTTTTGTGTTTGTTGAAACGCCCCGAAAGCGCGCTTTCAAGCGGGACCATTGCATATTGTGATTTGTGGATTGTGATAAAGTTTTGGCAAAAGTTTTTAAAGTTGATGTAGTTTATCGAGTCCAAATATCGATAGGACAATTTATCATGATTGACAATTTGATCGAATTTGTGGTGGACCTTTTTATTTTATTTTTTTTTTCAAATCAATTATTAATTATTCTATTATCGCAAAAATAATAATTAATTAAAATTTATAAAATATTGAGCTTGGTGATTTAAAAAATTGTCGATTCGTGAATTTAATTAACAATTTGAATGGATTTAATATTTAATTAAAAAAAAAAAACATATAGATTTTACTTGTAAATTTAGAAAATAGTATAAAACTTTTTTAACTTAAAAATTTTGATACAGCCTTAATGTAGTTTTGTATAATGCAATTTAATTTTCGTAAATTTAAAAAATTTTCAAACGCAAATAGTAAAGCTAGGTTGTTAGTAAAGTCGAGTTTAAAAGCGCGGGAATACAGAGTTAAATTACGAGCGGTGATTGGGATTATTCAGTTGAAGTATGTTTTTAGTTTGGGGGGATGAAAAAGGGGGGTCTGTTAATTCAAGCGTTTGAGAAAACACGTGTTAGAGAACCAAACGAGTTACGGTATATATTTTTGCAATCAACTATCTGTCTCGAATGAGTCAGTCTAATTTTTTATCTCTCTTTTTTTTTTTTTTACTATTTGCATTGAAGCTGTTTGATGGGACATCACGAAACTTTTGACCTGAACTAATTTTTTAAATTTAATTTATAAAAATAAAAAATTTTTAGCTTTGATTTGCCTGTGGCACGCTTTCCACATTGATGAAAATCAATGATCAGGAAATTGATACTTTTCACATGAAATTGAAACTCTGACACAAACAAAAATTTGTTATTTCAACTGACAATAAATTGAATTATCATGCTCACTTGTTAAAATAAATACATATATCGATTAAAAATTATTTTTTTTTTATTTTAAATAATAATGAAATTTCACTTTAATAATTTCATATATAAACTCACCAGTGAAGACTAGCGCCACTTGAATGAGCAATATAATCTGGAACATTTTTGATTCTTAATTAGCATCAAATGCTAATGGAATAAAAAATTGTACAATTTTTTTTTTTTATTAATTATTTAAAAATAAGTAAATCCAATTCATTGAAAGTTATAACTAAACACAAATTTTTTAAAGCACATTTATACTTTTTTAAATAACATTTTTGTCATTTTAAAAATGTTTTTTTTTTTTATTTTTTTTTTTAATTATAAATTTTGATTAATTTTTTTTTTTTTTAATTTTGAAATTTAATTTATATTGTTGGAAAATAAGGGAAAACTTTTAAAATATTTTTGATGATGTAGTTTGATATATGCAAAGTGTATAATTTAATTATATTTAATAATTATATAATATTTGAATTTAAAGGGTTGTTGAATATACGCGGGCAAAGTCTCGCCACCGACTGACGTTGCGCGATTTTACGTTAGCACTCTGCCACTGAATTAAATGTTGCGCGTCTCACTCTAGCTGCGCTCGTCGTATCGTATACTGCGTGGACCACTGAACAAGCTACCCCTAAAATAACTACCCCTTAAAATTGTATTTGCACCAGGGTAAATTTATGCCCTCTCTTTAACGCCGTGGTGGTAATTCAGGATACAACCAATTTGCCATTTATCTGGGTTATTTTATTTTTTTTTTAAATTTGATAGAAATAATAAATTATTTTTTTTTAAATATCTCCCTTGTGTTTAACATCTTTTAAACGAATTTTTATTATACACACAATCTCATTAAAATCTTTACCTTACAAATATAAGACTTTGGAAAAAAAACACTCTTTTTTTTATCTTTTTTTCTCGACATTTTTAAGTTTACAAAAAAAAATAAAATAAATAACAAGAGGGTGTATAGGTATAGAGAGTAATTTTTTTTCGGAGTTAATTTTACAAATTTTCAAATTAAAAAAAATTTGGGCTTTAAAATTTATAAAAATAATCATTTGTTTTTTAATCATAGAAGAAACTAATGGATAATGAAAATGGGTATTACAAAAATACCGTGCAACAACAAATATTTATTGTAAAAAAAATTATTGGAAATCAAAAGACCAGTGGGAAATTATGAAGCTAAACTTTTTTTTTAGACAATCTCTTTACTCATGCTAAATATTTTTTTCTATTTATAAATACGTATATTTTTTTTTTTTTACTTCTATTTTTCAAGTTTTATACACTCTACTTTTCTTTGAACTTTTCAACGAGAAAACTCGTTATCCGTTTTAAAGAACTTTGTCTCTCTGTTTGCTTCGGTTAATATGTATATATATATATATTTTTTTTTTTTCGCTAACGCGTTTGTATTTTTTGATTAAGAATTCAAAAATCCTGTGTCAAAGTTATGTATTTTTTTTATTTTAATGTAAAATTTATATACATTTAAAAAATAAATAAAAATAACAATAAAGAACACTTGGTTTATTTTTTGATATATTTTCCAAATATAAAAAGCTGTCTTGAAGAAAATAATTTAACAAAAATACGCTTGGTATTATTGAACCATCTTTTTTTATATTATGGTTTGAATCAAAAAGTTTTTATAAAAGTTTTGCTGGCTTGAAGTGAGCTTTTCGTAATATTGTTCAAAAAAAAAACATACGAGAATTTTTCTTTTTTAACAACTTCAACTGTATATACATCCCGTCATTTTAAATTTTATTTATTTTGTTATCATAATTTTTATTGCATAATGTACAAGATGAACTGTGTATACCCATTGAATCAGAGATATTAAATTTATAACTTTTTTTTAATGCTATTCAAAGATTACAAAAAAGCTCCAGTAAATTATCATTAAAAAAAATCCACCTGGTGAGATGAAATGAATAGGTATTTTTTAAAAATAATTAATGTAATATTTTTAATTAATATTAACACGAAATAAGGTGTATAAAAATATTTTTAAATCAAGATTATTTATCATAGACATTATCAATTTATCATTTTATAATTTGAAAGAGAAAAATATTAAAATTAATAAACTTGTGTTCATATATATTTTAATGAAGCTTTAAATACCCGTCAATTTTTTTTTCTTACTATGAATATATAATTTTCTGAATAAATAGGAGAAGAAAATTACATTGTCTTTATATATTTTCATTATTTTATGTTTGTAAGACAAGCCACGTAAATTTAATCTCGAAACTTTGTCTACTACTTTTCTAGAAAATCAGTAGTGTTGTTCTGATTTTTTCTAACTCAAGAGAATATCTTGCCACGAAACTCTATGTGCAATATTTTCTTTTGCATTAATATTATTTTTATTTTTTAAAAAAGAGTGTACTTGGATGACTTTATTAAATATAAACTACTTGACTAGCTTTGCGTCAAGTTAATCTTATTATTCCAGGATATGCAATGACTCAATTGAGTCTTGATAATAATTACGCAAACTTGAAAAGTTTATGATACGTTTCATTAACTTTCATCAACTTTGATATATGATTTAATAAATAATTTTTATTTTATACATAAAAATAAATTATTTAGTAAACAGTATTTTAGTACTTTAGTTTAATAATTTTAGATAAATAATAATAATAATTTTAGTAAAAGAAAAAAAATAATCGGACTGAGAGATAATACATTGATCAAAGTTAAAAAGAAGCAGAACGACCTTTAGAATATATTATAAATGATTTTGATCAAATAAGATTATGAATGCAACTATATCAATATAATTATTAATTAAATAAAAAAATAAAATCCTACCTTTTTAGAGGATGTTCATCTTCCCACGCTGGTCATCAAAATGCTCCAACGCCATGTAGTGGTTTATGAATCATGATGATTTTATCTGATCAGCACTATATTTTCAAGCATCACACACAACACAAACACTTCACGCACAAAACAATGATCACTTTTCACCATCACTATCACCACTTTTACACCACAAAAGAATTTATATAGTTTATTAATTAGTTGAGTTCACTTTTATTGTTATAATATTTTTAAAATAGTTTACTATTATTATTATTATTTGAAAACGATTTATCAATTTGAAAAGAGAGGAGCTCGAGCCAGCTGTTGATAATATTTTCAGCATTCTTTTCAGCAGAGGCGGTTTTTTCTTGTAACTCCAAAGCCCAACATGTGATTCAACTGTGAGCAACAACAGCGGCTTATCAAAGAAAATTTTAATAAACATTGATAAAGCTCAAAAAAAAAACAGGTGAATGTTTACCAATAACAACAACAAGTGGTACAAAGATTCATCATTGTTGAAGCATAATATCATGTAGATGGTCTTGATGCATTTTGTTGGTGATTCAAGTGTACCAGTATTTCATGATAGTTGAATTATCAAATAGTTTATAAACAATTCACTTAATTTTTAAAGCACTTGATAAGACAAACTAAAGTCGAGGTAGCTTATGACACTTTTAACATTAACATCATCCACTTGGTAATTTTCATGTTATATTTTAGCATCGAAACAACCTCAGTTGTCTTCATTATTTTAAATAGTGCATCAGCTCTCTTTTCACCTTCTTTTTTTTTCATTATCTGCATCTTTGAGGCTTTTGTATATTTTATTTCACATTCATTAGCAAGACTAATGTATAAATTTGATGCAACTGTAACAATAAATTATTAAATTATTATTAGACAAGTTTGAGACTATACCTTACTTTTAAAAAATGAAATAAACTAACTCACTGTAATGAAAAATATGCTTGGCTTCAATGACAACGAAATTTAAGCATTTGTTTTAGTCCCAGTTTTAATAATTGTGTTTTATGAATTTCAGTGACACATTAGACGTTTCAGCCACACTTTTTGGTATCTGTAAACATTAAAAATATTAAATAAACATTATGTTATAAATTTTTTTTAAATTGGAGTAATTATTTACAACAAAAAAAGAGTGATGAAAGTGACATCATAAATTTGTGGTAAATAAATAAATAAATGATAATTTAACAAATAAATAAATAGTAAATGTATAAAAAATTGATAAACAAATAATAAATTAACAAATAGACAGTAAAAAATTGAGTCTCTAAGTGAATAAATGAGCACTAAGCACTGACAATAAAAACAGACAAAGTCCTCAAACAATGCAAAATTGATATTGAAGTATTTAATAATTTTTTTTATTGTTATTAATAAAAAAATCATTATTATACAATAGGGAGGCTACAACAATGCTAAAAATAACAAATATTTATAAATATTTGATCAATAAATTGATAAATTAATTGTCTTTGTCAACAACGACAACCTAATCTCAAAAGATTAAATATTTTTTGGCCTTATTATTGATAAAAATTACATAATTATGTTTGTTTATGCATTAAACAATTAATAACAATAAAATAACATGATATTTACATACCATTTGTCCATTTTTTTAGCAAACTAATATTGTCCTTTGTCAGCTTCAACGCCATTGACATGTCCATGAAATTCTTGTCAAAATTCACAAAAGTCAGCAATAACTTATATCACAATCTGTTCAGAACAATGTAATTAATCGATTTAACAACAATTTATAATCAATTAACAATTATTGTTGCAATAATAAGTCTATAAAGTCACGACATTGCACACAACACTCATTTTCAAATTTCACTGTAACAAAACTGCGGCCATTTTAGATTTAAGAAAAAATTTGTCGCGCCATCTCGCTGAAAAATTACCGACTATTATTTGTTGATGATAAATATAATTTTTACCTATCAACAATTATATTTTATCAGATGGCGTTTACCTGGAGATCCAGGTAAAGATTTTGGTGAAAGAAAGCTCCATGTACTACTCAAACTAAAAACATAAACGTCGTGTGTGCCCACCCACCAAGATGGCTCCGTTGTGGAGCAGTTCTCAACATTTGACGTCAAGTTATTTACATTATTGTTAGTAAACTTTTCTAATATACAACAATTATACTTAACTGTCATAATTTATTATTATTTTTTTTATACTATTTGTGACAAGTGTGTGTTTATAATTGTGCACGTTTATCATTTAAATTAATTAATAAATAATCAATTTACAACCGGCTGGCGTGCCAGACAGGTCAGTACACCAATTCTGCTCCAAAGCATTTTTTTTTTTTTTCCCTCATTCAATACTCCAAAATTGTGTTCAATTAATAACACATCATTTGACTTAATGAAATTTAAAAAAAATCAATTAAATGCTTGATTTATCTGAAATTTTCGATTACTCATTTTTATTTTTTAACAAACTCTTTTAGTAATTTTTTTTTTCTATATATTGTAATTGTAAATTATCAATGGTTACGCTTGTGTACAATGCATATTGATCTATTCCTGCCTGTCACAATCATAATATTATTTGTCAATTTTTTTTTATTCTCTATTTCAACATGAATTTAATGATTATTGTTAACTTTTTTTTTTTCATTTTAAATAAATATAATTAACATAAAAGTAAATTATTGCGCATGATTGTTAAGTAATTGACTTAACTTGTGATAAATTTGACGTGAAAACGACCATTGTTCAGTTCTCAAACTTTTGATGTCTATGACAGTATGGTTTTTTTTTTATTACTACTATTATTATTGCTAGTTTTATGATAGATTATTCATTGATATAAAAAAATCAGTGGTATCCATTATCCAATCCATCATTTTAGAAAAATCAATTTATTAATTCATTTCTTTGTCTACACAGTGTCATAGATAGCTTGAATTTTGTTTTTTAAATATTTTGTTTATTTTTTTTATAAAAAAAAAAAGGCTTATTTAATTGTTAATTAATTTTTTTTTTTTCTTTTTCATTACAGATAACCAGTGCCATAACATACAAATTATTGTTCACAATTGCACTCAACAGTTCAATACTCCAAATTAAAAAAAAAACAAAAAGTAGTTTCTTTTTTTTTTTAAATTTTTAATTACAAGTTTTTTTTTTTTTTTTAATTATAATTTTGTTTAATTAAATATAATAAATATCAAGTGAATAAATGCAACGAATATTTTATACAAATAATAAAAAAGTTATGCTAATAATAAAAACAGTCAAGTGAATATTGTGATAATATTAAAAATGAAATATGAAAAAATAAAATAATAAAAATTAATAATTATTAATTAATTTAAAAAATGGATGTTTAATTGTTTGGCAAAAATGTTGCCAAAGAAAAATCATCATTGTTTTATAAACCTTTGAAAAATAATTATTTTCAAAAAATAGAAAAAAAAAAAAAATAGAAATACCTTGTGAAAATTGACCAAAGATTCCAAAAAACAAAATAAAAAAAACACAAAAATAATTAAATATTATTTATTTATTTTTATTTTTATTTTTTTTTTATGAAAACTCATGGTCACTTTGATGAACATTAAATTATCAAAGAGATAAAAAAAAAAAAAAAATCATTAAAAATATTTAATTGACATCCACAATTATCTATAATTAGCTGATTGTAAACATGGCACGTAAAAGTGATAATTTAAAGTGTATGAATATAGCAGTTGTTGGATTGTCTGGTACTGAAAAGGACAAAGGACAGGTTGGTGTTGGAAAATCATGTTTTTGCAACAGATTTATGAGATCACTCAGCGATGATTACAGTGTTGATCATATATCAGTATTATCCCAGGTAAGAAAAAATGTGTTTCACTTATCATATATAATTACAACTTGAATAATTCATTAGATTAAAAGTATAAATTATTACTTAAAATCATCTAATCTTAATGTTTCTACTAATAAAAAAAACACATAGCTATTAGCTGCTAATAATAATTTTATAATTGTAAATAATAATATTGTGATATTAACAATTAATTGATGTTATATTTAACAGTCGGATTTTAGTGGTCGTGTTGTTAACAATGATCATTTTTTATACTGGGGTGATGTTGTTAAAGTTGCTGAAGATGGTACTGAATATCAATTTCAAGTTATTGAACATACTGAATTTATTGATGATGCATCATTTCAACCATTTAAAGGTGGTAAAATGGAGCCATATCCAAAACGTTGTTCATCAACAAAAATAACAAGTGCTGAAAAATTAATGTATATATGTAAAAATCAACTTGGTATTGAAAAAGAATATGAACAAAAAGTATTACCAGATGGTAAATTAAATATTGATGGTTATTTATGTATATTTGATGTAAGTATTGTACCAAATCGTTCAATTGAAAAACAAGTTGATTTTGTATCAAATATACTTAATAATTTAATTAAAACTAAAAAACCAATTGTACTTGTTACAACTAAAAATGATGATGCTAATGAACAATATGTTAAAGAAGCTGAAAAACTTGTTATGAGAAAAGAGTACAAAAATACAATATCATTTGTTGAAACATCAGCACATGAAAATATTAATATTGATGCTGCATTTCTAGTCTTAGCACAAATTATTGATAAAATTAAAATACGTAGTAAAATTGTACCATTTGTTGAAGCAGCTAAAGCACGTAAAGAATTACTTGATACATCAACTGAATCATTACAAAGATTAATTAAATTACATGTTACTGATTATCGTGCATTATGGTCACAATCATCTAAAAAACTTGGTCAACATAAAGAATTTATTAATTTTGTTGAATTATTTGGTATTGATGCAACACAAAGATTATTTCGTCGTCATATTAAAAAATTAAAAGATGAACAAATTGCTAAAAAAGTACAAGGTTATTTGGAATTATTACCGGACATATTACATGACATTTGTCCAGATATTGCAGCTATTATAAATGAGTAAGTTTATTTTTAATCCTTCAAGTAATTTGGATAACTTTTATTAAAAAAATTTTCATTTTTAGAGAATGGTCTACTGTCCAGCAATTTATCAAACAACATCCTGATTTTGATCAACATTTTTATGAATGTCCTGAAGATATTTCCTGGGTTGATTATGATTTTGGTGAAAATAATACAACTAAAATTCCATATGAAGTTTTAGAAACACCTGAGGCTGAAACTGTTTTTAAAAATCATATTAATGCACTTCAACAAGAGCAACGAAGACTAGAGTATGTTTAATTTCATATTAATTTTATAATAATCGTTATTGTATTCTTTATTAATTTTCATTCATTTTATATACTAATACTTTTTTGCTTTATTCTTGGTGGTTCATTTACTTTTTTTTAACACAATGCAGACTTCCAAAAAGGTAATAATTAATTAACAATAATAATATTTAATTAAAATATTTTAAAAAATCAAATTTATCAAGTACTGACATCTGTCAAATGCATGTATAAAATAAAATAATAATTTAATATAAATTATAATGAAATAAATAAGTCAAAAAACATTTATTAAATTAAAAAATTCATCATAATTGTAATAGCTTTTATTATTAGTTTAAATGATTAATATTTTAAAATTTTAATTAGATGGAAAAAACAGTTTAAACAGCTTCTTGAAGAAACTGGATACGTAACACCTGGTAAACATTTATCAGAAGTTAGAGTTCTTTTTATGGGACGTGAGTGTTTTGAAGCATTATCACCACATGATTGTCAGGATATTTATGATAATCATCAGAAGGAAATAATTGAACGAGCCAAGCATAATTTTCAAGTAAAAAAAAAATAACAAATATATATTTATATAAAAAGAAAAATTATCAAACTCAATAAATAATTATTATTTTTAAATTTATTTTAGGAGTTGTTGCTAGAGCATGCTGACTTGTTTTACCATTTTAAGAGTATAGCACCATCAGGCACAATTACGCAAGATGACATTAAAGAAATAACTGATGCCTTACTCGATGATTTTAGGTGAGTTAACATTCTAATTTTATTATCCTTGTAATTATCATTATTATTATTAAAAAAATGAAAAAAATAATGCACTTTTTTCTATTAAAAAATACGAGAAAAATTAAAAAATATTTGAATGAATTATTTATAGATACAAATCACTAGATAGACTTGATCAAGATCGTAAATTAATGCTATTTCAACATCTTGGTTTTGTTCATTGTCCAATACGTGAACATTGTCCAGCATTTCCAAATTGTATGGATTCACTTATTGAAAGAATACTTGGAACAAAAGCACACAGGTATTTGTGTTAAAATATTATAATTGTATTTGATATTGTCATATATAACATAATTATTTTTGAATAGACCCTCTTCATGGAATCACAGTAGCCAATGGCAATTAACATCTGAAAATAATCAATTAAATTTGGTTATACTTGGTTGTAATGATCTTGGAAATGAATTTGCACATGAAATTAAAAATCAAACAGATGATGATGAAGTTGAAATTGATTGTCAATTGTATACACTTGGCTACAGGGTCATTGATGGTGATGTTGGATTACCTCACAATTCATTCACAACATCGGATTTTATGCCACATGGTGAGTCATTACTTTACGCTTAACTAATTCAATTAACAACGTCACAAACACAAATACAATTACGTGCTAACAATATACATTATTTATTTATTTTTTCATTGCGAGATATATCTAGTTGATTTTTAATATTCAATAAAATCATTTGAATTGAAAAATAAATTAATATATTTTTTTATTTAATACTATATATTTTTTTTTTGTAATTTTAAAATGATCATAGTTTTATTTATAGTAGAAAAAAATAAATAAAAATTTATACATGTCGTAAAAACCAATTGACTGCTTTTTTTTTTTTTGTAAATTTATTGTAAATGAAGTTTAAACCAATCTTAATAAAATTCCATGTTACGTTGTATATAATATTCTTATGTATTCCACGTATTTCTACAAGGTGGTTATCACGATTTAACTCTTTTTCACGAGAAAATATATTTTAAAGTATTTAATAAATTTATGTCTTGTATTCTAGGATCATTTTGTATTTATGCGAATGAGGATTCATTTGAGTATATACGTTCATCATTGGAAAAAACATTATTATCAAATTTAGAACAGGAAGATAGATTGCCATTTCAAGGTCTTCCAATAGTTATAATGTTTATTCCTGATATGAGTATTGATGAATTAGAATCAATGAGACTAAGAGAAGAAGGACAAAATCTTGCTGATAGTTTACAATGTCCATTTATTGATGTTTGTTTTGAAGATATTGAACAAGACAGACGTTTTCCAAATTCACTTGTAAAAGATGCATTACAACAATTAATACAATCAATTAATCATCGTGCTGGATTTTTAAATATTTATCAAAGTGTCATTGAATGCTTGGAACCTGATATAAGGTATAAAATATTTTACTATATTTTTAATTGTCTTTAAATTTATTAAAATTATATTCAATAAATAAATAAATAAATATTTCTTTTTTAGGATAATAATGTGTATGTTTTGTGGTGATCCATACTCTGTTGAAAATGTACTTGGTCCATTACTTAGTCATCAGTGTTGTTTTTTAAGTGGTGAAAAATCAATTGTACTTGAAACATTTTTGGGTGAATCAAAAAGACGTGTTGAAGTTATTATATCAAGTTTTCATGGTGCAAATGCATTTCGTGATGAACTTGTACATGGTTTTATTCTTGTTTATTCAACAAAAAGAAAAGCTTCATTAGCTACACTGAAGTATGTTTAATAAACATTAATTATTTTATTAATATATTTACATCAATTTAATGGAAATATTATGTTTTTTTTTTTTTTTCATATTGTTGTAGTGCATTTTCCATGAATATACCAAATTTACCAATTCAAATAATGGCTGTTACTGATACTGGTGGTGCTAATGCATTTTTTAGTAGTGATTTAAGTCATTTGTTGATTACTGAAGGTAATGCAACTGCTGATAGATTACAAGCACATTTTATGACATCAACATCTAGTTGTCAACAAAAAAGTAATTATTACTTTAATTAATTTTAAATAAACAATAAATAATTATTGATAAATTTTTAATTTAAATTTATTTTCTTTTTTTGCTTAGCTGCATTTTATACGCCATTTTTTAAAGAAGTTTGGGAAAAGAAACCAGAAATTGAACAAGCATTTCATATGGAAGAACCTGGTAATTTAAATGACAGCGGTGAAGGAACACTTGAGTATTCAGCACTTCATCCAATGCCACCACCACGACATGAAAGTTATCATCTTCAAACACCAGATGATGGGTAAGACATCTTAATACATATTATTATTTATTTATTTATTTTTATTTATATATATTTCATTGCCATGTCAATTCATTTGTGTTTTTTTAAATTAAAAAATCTAATGTGAAACAGCATGTCTGTTACTTTCAGAAGTGGCTCAGAATCTTATGAACAATTAACACCTGATGGTGATTTGGGTGATAATGGAATGCATGATCATTTTAATAATCATCGTGCAACACCAAGTGATGACAGTGATATTTATAGTCAAGTTGATTTCCACCGAGAAGATAGAGAACGTGAGCTTTTAAAAGGTGGTGATTTTGCAAATAAATTAACAGGTAAATTTTTTTTTAAATAAAATAAATTTTTAGAAAATAAAAAAGTTAAAACATATGTCTAAATTAGCACCAACGCCCAATCGTAAAAAGAAAATAAATAAATAAAAAAAAAAGCTTTAATAATCTATCTGCTTTAAGAAATTGATTATTTTCTTTTTTTTGTTTATTTTTTTTTTTCAAGGATTCTATATGAACCTTCTATAAGAAGAAATAAAAAACAAATAAATAAAAAAATAAAAATTATATTTATTCAGGTTGGGTAAAGGACACGTTCATGCATCATCAGGAGGCAGTGTCAACATATTCTCATCGTTCATTCACCACTGGACGACGTCATATACCACAGACAAAATCACGACCCAAGGGAAATAGTCAAACACTGAAGCAACCGGGAAAAATAAATCTCAAAGATTTTTCCAATGTGACTGATGCAATTGCACGAATGAATACAGGTGAAAAAGGTGAGCATGGTTCTAAAGTGATGGGACACGCGCCACTGGCAACACCAGAACTCGTTGATCTTGAATATGCTCATCCAAAAGATGTTGTACAAAATCTTTATTCATCTTATGATGGTGAATATACTTATGCACTTGTACAAGATTCAATTTCAAATAACAAAACAAAATTACGTCATCGACGAGAAAAAGGTCAACGATGTAAGTGGCATTTTTAGTTTTTTTTTTTTTTTTTTGTTTTTATTTTTTTTTATTTTAATTTTATCAATTTTATTCATTTATTTTGGATTTTTTTTATTAAAATTTTCATTTGTTTTTTGAGCGAGTTCCCAGGATATATATACAAACATAATATATAAATACAATTTTTTTTTTTTAATTAAAAATTTATTTGTTGTTTTATTTTTTGTTTTTTTTTCTTGTGAATTTTACAGCATACAGTGATTCGGATTCTGAATGGAGTTCTTTAGAAAGACAAAGAGGTGTTACTGATGTGTTAGCTAAATCCATAAAAAAACCAGCAACCCATAAACGAATACGTAAAAAACGTGCTGCAATACCAGTCGCAACACCAAAAGTACCATCTCTTGCAAGTATGGGTGGTAATGATGGAATTGTTGGCTTGAACTACAGCATCAAAGAGGATAAAAATTGGCGTATTGATCCAACTGAACGAGGTAATTATTGTATACTTATAATATTAATTTAATGTTTTTTTTTATGAAATAACTGTTAGGATTTTTTTAAAGGGATTATATACGTGAGATGAATTGTAGAATTTTTAGTAAAGTTTGAAATTGTTTTTCTTGGAAACTATTGATTGTGTGGTAGTAAAAAAAAAAGAAAAAAATTAGTTTGTGGCAGATGGATTTAATTTTCTTTATTTAATAAATTTAAAGACAGGTTGTCGATAATTTTCAAGATATAATAATTTCAATGGTAGCACTATTGGCACCGCATACAGAAAAATTTATTGAAAATACGAGAAGATTTATGTCGTTGAAACTAATTGAAAAGTTAGCTTATAGATTTTTTTTTTTTTCATTCAAAAAATACACAGAGCTTTTACTGTCGAGAACTTGATTTTTTAATTGATAGAAGCTTTTATTAATGTAAATTACTTAATGTCGTCTTAAGAACTGTCTTAAAAAGATGGAAGATTATTTTGTAAGATTATTTTTTTAAATTAGTTATAAACAATAATTAAAAGGGATTTAATTATATTAAAAAACAATAAATGAATCTTTGGTAAATTAAAATTTTATTTTGAATAAATATTTCTAGGAGACTCTATAAAAACGTAGCACTTTTTTAAGAAGTTTATTGAGTTAAAACACAGAAAGACTATTTACAATTTTTCTCAGGAAAAAAAAAATGAATTTTAATGAATTTTAATTGCTTTTAAAATATTATTTAGCAGGGATGTTTTTAAATGTCTAATAAATCCCAAAAAAATAATCAACATCCCAACTTTGATTTTATTTTATTATACAATAAAAATTATAATAATCGTAAATATTTTAAATTTTACGTAAGTTATTCCGTATGCAATGCCATTAACAATTTTTTTAATTAAAATCTACATTTAAAATTAAAAAAATCTACCTGTTTTCACTTTGAAATATAAACTATAATTACAAAACAAAAAAAAGAAATACAATTGCTTAAGATACTAAATGATTTATTAGTATCAAGTGAAACCCCGGATAGTTCTGAATCAAGTGAGCCTGAACATGGCACGAGATCAAGAATAAAACTGAATAAACACGCGTCGGTTAGTGTGAGAAAGACATATGGAAATTCAGCTGCAACCCTACAGCATCCATTCAACCTGAAACATGTCACCCAGGATATGTTCAGTGTGTCCTGTGAGTCAAATAATAATATCAATGTATCATCATTATTGTTTGACAATATTGCTTTATTATTATTTTATTATTTGTAAATAAAATCTATTTAATTTACGTACAAATGAAATGAAAACAAACAAAAAAAAAACATTAAAAACTTTACGTCAAGTTTTATTTTACACTCGATTAATTGTTTATTAAAAAAAAAAAAAAAAGAATATATTATTTAATATCAGCTTTATTTATGCATCAATAACTAAATAAAATTATTTTAGCTAATGAATGTTTTATGCATGTTTAAATGTAGTTGTTGAATTTAAAATAAAATTATTTTTATTATTTTATTTATTAATTTTATAAAAATTTTACAGATGATGAATCAAGTCTTGATGTTTCATCTCCACGTGAAATGAATTCTCCAAGTGTAAGTATTTTAATGATTTTTCATGAAAAATATTAAAAGTTTTATAAATAATTAAAATTTATAATATTACAGTTTGGAATATTAACAAAGGGTAAAGAATGTGAAAAATTAGCAAGAAAAAAAGACAAACAAAAAGCAAAAGAAGATGAAAAATTAGAAAAACGACGACAAAAAGAAGAAAAATTAAAGAAAAATGCTGAAAAAGAAAAAGAACGTGAAAAAAAGAAACAAGAAAAAATTAAACAAACTAAAGGAAGTGGTAGTAGTGGTGGTGTAACAATGTTGGGTCAATCACATCAATCATTAATTGAAGATTTTGCACAAAGTGAAACAAATAGAATTCCATTATTTTTGGAAAAATGTATTAATTTTATTGAAGATGAAGGTCTTGATTCAGAAGGAATTTATAGGGTACCAGGAAACCGTGCTCATGTTGAATTATTATTTCAAAAGTTTGAAGAAGGTCAGTAATATTCAAATTAAATAAAAAAAAAAAAAAATGAAACAAAAACCCCTGAGTGATTGAAATTATTAATGAAACATTTCTTTTAAATTACAGATGGAAATGTTGATATTCATTTGCTTGACATTCCTGTCAATGCTGTGGCAACTGCACTAAAAGATTTCTTTTCAAAAAGATTACCACCTCTTATTGACAAAGAACGCATGACTGAACTCGAAGATATATCTGGTAATAATGAATTAATATTTCAAATTTTATATTATCATTTTTACATCAACTAAAATAAATTAATTAATTTTCTTTTTCATAATTTTAAATAGGTGCAAGAGGTATTAGTAAACCAATGTCTGCTACCTGTATGAATATGGAAGGTAAGTTTTTAATAAAAAATCTTGAAAGTAAATGAATAATTTAATTAAATATTATATATTCTTTTTTTCTTAAAGATCGAAGTTGCAGATTACTTGCTCTCCGTTTGATGCTCAGTAAATTAAATCCAGTTAATTTTGATGTTCTTAAATTTATCTTTCAACATTTTGTCAAGTAAGTTTAATATAATTATATTATTAATTACATTAAATAATTTTTAATTAAATATATTTTTTAATTAATTTTATAGAGTGGTTGAAAATTGCAAATTAAATAGCATGGATAGCAAAAACTTGGCAATATGTTGGTGGCCTACATTACTGCGAATTGAATTTAATGATCTTGGAAGATTTGAAGCAATGAGGCCCTATCTTGAAGATGTCGTTCAAACAATGATTGATCAGTATCCATTTTTATTTTGTGACAAAGAAGCTATTGTCATGGTTTAATATTTAAAAATTATATAATAATAAATAATAATCAATGTGAATTATAAATATTGACTGTGAAACAAGGACCTAAATACCAGTGTATAAAAATTAACTATATTCAGTTATTAAAAGCTGCTGAATCAATTCATCATGCTTCGGAATTTATCAATTTAAACAATACAAAAATAATAACAATAAAAAAATTTAACCAAGTTTATCAATTTTTAACAAAAAAAATAAAATAAAATAAGAATTTACAAACTTTGGTTTTTGTTTTTTAAATTATTATACAATTAAAAAAATTAAAAACTGCGTATATTTTCGCTAGTCCAGCTAAAAAAACATATTAACAATTCAAAGATTTATAAATAAAAATTAATTTGTCAAACATAATTAATTAGTCATTGCATTTGGTTTTTAAAATCCAGAGCAATAAATTTATCAAAAAAAAAAAAAAAACTATAAATCATAAAGTTTAAGAAAATGACAAATAACAAATTGGTGTATTTTTTTTTATATTATTATTATTTGTATTAAACTTTTAGTTATTTAAATTAATCGATTTAAAGGGAAATCAAGTAATCATCAATATTTAAATTTAAGTTTTTTTTTTTTTATATAAATAAGAATGAGAATATGTAAATTAAATTAAAATTGGGATGAGATTTGTCGTTAAGCAAAAGAAGAAAAAAAAAAAAAACACATTATTAGGTTGTGCCATGCCGATCGTATCATTATTATTATTTTTTTTTATCAAAGTACTTGATCGATGCACGGCAGTGATATACAATATTTGCTTACATCATTCCGTCTAATAAATGAAATAATACGTGACTAGTGAGTGTTGTAAGTCAGGTGGAATAAACGATAATTTATTGGTGATCAATTGACACCTAAATACATAAATAATAATAAAATAAATAATATGAATTACTTAATGGAAGATATTTTATACTCTACATTTTTTTGGACAATCCATAGAAAATGAAAATGAGAAAAATAAAAAAAAAAAAAACACTTTGATCATGTACATAATTCATAATTTCATCTGCAGGTTTAATTAAAAAAATTTTTCAACGAATATTATCATTAAAAAATAGTTATACACAACATTTTCATTTTTGAAATAAATATTAATAATAATTGAAATAAAATAATCAGGGACAATTTGTCATTTTTGTAAGAATTTAAGTAAAATTTTCTCGACGACCATTTTTACAGATTTAAAAAATAATAAATAACAATTTTTTGAAATTTAGTCTTTTAAGTAACGGCGCACAAATAATTGCCTCCAAAGTATTGAGATTTAAAAAATTAATAGAAAAACGTGTAATGAATTTCAGTGTTGTTTTAGCACCGAATTTAATAAATTTTATTACAATAAAATAATTTCGCTTAGTATAAAGAAAAAAAAAAAAAAAGTATAAAATTATAAAATAGATTTGGAATGTTTTTTTTTTTTTCAAAATACCACCTCGATGACGTAAATTAAAACGAATAAAATAAATAAAAATTGTATTACACCCTTTTGATGGAAAACTTTTTAATGTTATTTATTTGTTGTTTCAATAAAAATATTATTATTGAGTATTACGTCTTCGAGGCAGGGTAGATGCTTCGATGCTTTAATCAGTGTTAATATTTATATAGAAAAAAAAAAATGATGAATTTATAATTAAGAGTCGTTTTTAAATAATTAAAAGTAAAAAAAAATAAAAAAAATTGACGGCTTTTTATTCGTTTTTTCGTGTAGTTTCGTAAGACGAGATTTTATACATTCGTACGTATATAATACTGTGTAACAATGTAATAGAAATAAAAAAAAAAAGAGCAAGATGAAAATTCAAAAAAAAAAAAATAATAAAAATTATAATTCGATGTTTGTATGTCTGAATTTGTGAAAATGAAAAATAGTAAATTGAAAATTTTAAAAATTCAGTAATACATCGGAAGAAAATACAAAAAAAAAATTATGCAACTTGACTATTGTCAATGAAAAAAAATAGAAATATTTATATATCAACAAAATAAATCAAAGAAAAATTTTTAAAAATGTTTCAATGCCTAAATAAAATTAAAAAAAAAAAACATAATTACTACTGCTTAGTGATAAAATATATTTGGCCTTTGTGTTTATGATTTTATTTTAATTTTTCAAACCCCATTGTTGAAAGATTTGCCATAATGTCTATTGGTATTTATTGAATTACAAAAAAAAATCATTGTAATTGTCGAGTGATCAATCTAAGCCTACTAAAAATAATTATTTTATAAAAAAACAAAGTGGAATGTTGATAAATAAAACCCCAAGAAATTTGAATATGCTAAAATTGAAAGAAAAAAATTATTAACAATTTATTAATAATGAAAATTTTACTGTCAAAGTAAATTGACAATTTGCAAGATTTAAAGAATAAAAAAATAAAATCTAAATTACTCCAGAATTTAACCAATTGATTTTAAAAGCAAAACGAAAAAAAGAAAAAAAAATATTAGATGTATAGAATATGAAATTATAAAAGTAAATAAATAATTTTCTTTTAAAAAAAAAAAAGAAAATGTACTCAGTATTAATATTATTTATTTATAGTATTTTTATTTGCAAAAAATATGGTAAATAAAAATTAATTTGTGTCTATTTATAAATGATAATTTAAAGAATGAAAAGAAAAAAAAAATTATAATAACAATTGTCAATTTACGCTAAAAGAAAAGAATGATAAAAAAAAAACTAAAATTTTTTAATCAAGATAAAATTGCAATACGCAAATTTATAAAATGTAACGATGCTTTTTAATGTGTATATACTGTTGCTTACGTTCGACCGATATTTATGTCGAATTATTTAATTATTGTAGCAATTATGTGTATGTATGTGTGTATGAAAATAAAAATTTAAAAAATTGCGAAAGGTATACGAGAGGGATTGTGAAAATTAAAATAAATGAGCAAGAAATTTTATAAATAATAAAATCAACTGAATTTTTGCATCGGTCGAACGTGACGTGTGTGCACTAATAAATTATAAAAATTGAAGAATGAATAGAACTTGAAACAAAAAAAAAAAAAACAAAAACTAATATTCCAGTTTGTATTTTCAATTAAAAAATTCGTATGTTAAATCAAATTTTTTCGTTTTTGAAATTTTATACTCTATCGAAAATTAAAAGTCGGGATTTTCGTTTTTTTTTAAATAAAATATTCACACAAAGTTTTTCAAATACTTTTATAGAAATTTAAATTAACAAAAAACAAAAAAAAAAAGCTTGATAATATTGCACTGATTTTAACAAACTCTCAGTGTCTAGAAGATGATGAAAAATAAAAGATTTTTTTAACCAGCAAAATAGAATAAATAAAATTTAAATATACGAATGAATAAAAATGATCATGAGGCTAGAATATTTCCAATAGATTATCATTAAAAAAATAAATAAATTGACCAGCAAAATTATTAGTTTAAATAATTCATTAAATAATTTTTAACGAGATCGATCATGCGACAGTTGAATCATTTACTGTTGTATTTTGTATTTTCTAAATAATTAACAGCCATCATCAAATAAAATCGAATTAAATAATCGTGATGGAAAATACCCATCAATGAAAACAAATGACTAAAAATGAAAATAAATCATCTCAATAAATCACACGAAGTAAAAAAAAAAACAAAAAAAAATAATATTAAAAATAAATAATAACAAAAAAAAAAAATTATTGATGTCCAAAAAATATTTAAAAATAAAAATCGTCTTTATGTACAATTTGATATAATGTGTTTTTATTAATCATCATTTTTTATCTATATTTAATTTTTAAAAGAAGATATATATTTTTTTTTTGATATTATACAAACTGCTGTCTATGGATCCTGATTTTTTTTATTGCTAAAGTTTTTCTGGTCTTCAAGATACGGAGAAGTTTCGGTCATTTTTGATATCTCAATTTTTTTAATGCAGTAGCCTAGTTGAATGTACAATATGTATGCCAAGAGTTCTATTATAAATACGATTGGCAAGTTGAGAAGAAAACTTCAATTCGGTCATTCAATATTCTCACGTATTGTCTCTTGCCTCTTATCGCTATCGTACCTCATCTTGCTGGAACTTCAAACAAACAAAGTTTTTAATAACCTAATTTATTTTATTTAAATTTTAATTCATAACAATTTAAAGTTTATTTTATCTTTTCTATATTACGTCTCATGTTTATTTGAATAGATTTAATCGATGTAGATCTCCGTAAAATATTTCTCCGTGTTTTGTCCTCAATTTACCGATCGTAAAAAAAAAAAAGCAGAGGCAATTTATTTAAATAAATCATTTTATTACATATCTTTTTTATCTTTGCATTATTTTTTTTTTTAAAGATTAATTATTTGGCTCGACAAAACACTCGTTATTTAATTAACCCTTCAAGCCAACAACACAGTGGCCCAATGAAAAGTCTCTTCTATTTTTTCGAGGTTATTTTTTCATGTTCATTAGTCGTTGGAGAGAAAAGAGTCCAAAACAAGAATGCAAAATATATAACCAACGAAAAGAAAAAGTAAATAAAACAAATAAATTATAAATTTAAAAAAAAAAAACATTAAAAACAGACTACTCTTTAATCCTCGAGGGAGCGCTCTTTCATCGGCAGTAGTACAGATCTTTATTAGTCAGACCTGTCGGAAGCAGCATCAACAACAACCCCTTATTTTTTTCTAGCCAACTAAAAATATTTTCCTATACATCTATAATAATCCAACAATAAATAATAATTAAATTAAACTATAAATAAAATAATAAAACGAAATTAAAATAAAATAATATAACAAAAAAAAAAAAGAAAACATTTTTCTTATATTAATAATTTTATATTTACTTTATTAATTAATAATTTATTTATTTATAAATCAAAAATTTAGCGTGTCATTGAAAGTGTTTTAATTACAAGTAAATTTCAATTTACACGCATGAGATATATATTGATAGAATAAAAATAAAAAAAAAAAGCCTATATCATTGCAGCGGCATTGAGTTTGTTGTATATTGAGTGAGGGTGGTATATTATATGAAGAGTTCAGGGGATGGACTAAGGTTATGACGTCATCGGACAAAGGGTTGCCCGGGCAACGAATGGCATACTGACAGTTAAACACCACAGTGGGTCGCCACTGTCGTTCAATCCCGTAAAAATCAATTTGGGTCTTTGGGGATAGTGCTTGCAAGAGGTACTATAACGTTTCATGTTGCGTGTGCCTCGTTGAAGCTGGGTTAGAAGGTGTGTACGGGAATATAATTTTTTATATACATATATATATCTGTATTCTCTCTTCCCATACCAATTTTAACCTAGCCGAGAAGCTTTTCTCCCTTTTTTCATCAACCCTCGCCAAAACCCATATATGTAACAGTCAGATCAACCTCCCTATGTTTTAACTCCCTTCCAAATTTCAAGCGCCACTGGAGCTTACAACTGTCGGCAGTTGTAATCTCATTCCAAAACACCTATATACCAGTTTATCATATAGTCATTTAATACATATATATGTATGTATTGAAAGCACAAAATTGTGTGTCAACTGCAGCTTTTTTAAAAAAAAAAAAAAAAATACAAATAACTAATTTTTTATTCATTTTGGTTTTTGGACATATAAAAATAATTTGATACATAAAAATTTATTTATAATTTTAATTTTTATAGATTTGATGAAAATTTATTTAAATAATAAAAAAAATAGATAGAGATTTTTTGAAGTTGCAGGGAGTCTTATGAGACACACACAGTGATACATGAAAAAGATAAAAAGAGAAAAGTAATCGGAAAACTGGTAAAACTGGCAGGGAATATTAGGTCTGACGCGCGCATATACATTTTGTCCACCTCGCCCGTTTGTCAGTTGGCTGCGTCAGTGCGATATCTGCCATGAGCTAGATAATATCATTACGAGAGCGTTCGTTCGCTAAACTGAGGCCGACTCCCAGGACCCGGCAAACAGTTTACAAAATAACACCTTAAATAATATTCAAAAAAACAATAATAATTATTATTATATAATTAATTAAAATGTTAATATTAAAAGTATGAGAAAATTAAATTGATCAAGTTTTTGAAGTTTAATTATTTAGTTTATTTTTTCTTATTATTTTTTTTTTTTTATTTTTATTATTTTTTGATTTGTAAATATTTTGATTAAATCGGTTTTTTTTTTGGAGTGTTAATTTATGTTTTTTTTTTTTTTTTATTTTATTCTGTGGCTGATTTTATGGTGTGTCGGTCAAGGACATTAATTTGCAAATAAATTTTTTCTATTTTTGACAATAAATGATATTTAGAAAAAAAAAATATACAAATTTAAAATGAAAAAAAAAAATAATGAATATTGATATTTATAAAGATAGAAAAAGAAGAAATAAAAAAATAAAGATAGTTTTGTCTGGTGTATAACTGTTTTGGGTTCTTCAGTGTGATTTATTTGTGTGATCGTGTGGCGGCTAAATTTGGCAGACCTCGTGGAAAACAAGTGGGTAACATGCTGACTTAAAAGTTAAATCAAAATGTGAATATCTCAGCGTATATTCACGTAATAAACACGAGAAAAAAATAAAATATCCAACATATTATCATTATTATTTGATAAATAAAATAAAGTAATTAAATTATATTCAAAAATAGAAAAAAAGATCAAACAAACAAACAACTTTTAATTAATATAAATAAATAAATTAAAGCTTTTTTTATACTTTTTTTTTTTGGATTTAATAAAAAAAGTAAACAGTGAACTTTTAAGTGACTTGTTTTGATTGTTGTGCTTTTTTTTCATTTATATTTTGTGTAAAAAATAAAAAAACAAAACTAAAGCTTGCAAGCTTGTCATCGATGATGGTAAACGGCACGCTGCCAAAATACAATTGGCCAGTTGTTTTGTTTATTATCACGTGTATGTTTATAACGTATTATTATTGAAAATAATTTGTGCTCAAATATTATCATAAATATATTGTTGTATTTTAAATTAAAAATATAACATTAATGTATAGCTATGATCAGTGTAACACCATCAACGTCTGACGTTGTCATCGTCATTGGCATAACATCACCCGGAAGAAAAACAAAGAGAAATTGTACTCGTGGAATTCGACATCATCGTAAAATAAAGCAAAAATAATATTATCATCAATTTTTATTTGAAAAATACTGTGAAAAATAAAAAGCTCCTGTTTTGAAATTATTGAAAAAAAAAAAAAAACATATTATTAATAATAATAATAATAATATAAATAATAAAAAATTTAAAAAAATTGAAAAATAATTTAATAAAAAAATAAATAATTGTAATTCCACCATCAAATATGGCCTCGGTGGCAGCTTGGCTGCCATTTGCACGTGCGGCGGCGATTGGTTGGGTGCCGATTGCAACTCATCCACTTCCGCCGCCGCCAATACCAAAAGATCGACGTAAAGCTGATGATGAAAAATTATTAATAAATGTTAGTGGTAGACGTTTTGAAACATGGCGTAATACATTAGAAAAATATCCAGATACATTATTAGGTTCAAATGAACGTGAATTTTTTTATGATGAAGATAGTAAAGAATATTTTTTTGATCGTGATCCAGATATATTTCGTCATATACTTAATTATTATAGAACTGGTAAATTACATTATCCAAAACATGAATGTTTAACAAGTTATGATGAAGAATTATCATTTTTTGGTATATTACCAGATGTTATTGGTGATTGTTGTTATGAAGATTATCGTGATAGAAAACGTGAAAATGCTGAAAGATTAATGGATGATAAATTAAGTGAAAATGGTGATCAAAATTTACAACAATTAACTGATTTACGACAAAAAATGTGGCGTGCATTTCAAAATCCTCATACATCAACAGCAGCACTTGTATTTTATTATGTTACTGGTTTTTTTATAGCTGTTAGTGTATTAGCAAATGTTGTTGAAACAGTACCATGTGGTACACGTCCTGGACGTGCTGGTCCATTATCATGTGGTGAACGTTATAAAATTGTATTTTTTTGTCTTGATACAGCTTGTGTTATGATATTTACTGCTGAATATTTATTACGTTTATTTGCAGCACCAAGTAGATGTAAATTTGCTCGTTCAGTTATGTCAATAATTGATGTTGTTGCAATATTACCATATTATATTGGACTTGGTATAACTGATAATGATGATGTATCTGGTGCATTTGTAACATTACGTGTATTTCGGGTATTTCGTATATTTAAATTTTCACGTCATTCACAGGGTCTTAGAATCCTTGGTTATACACTTAAATCATGTGCATCTGAACTTGGTTTTCTTGTATTTTCATTGGCAATGGCTATTATTATATTTGCCACTGTTATGTTTTATGCTGAAAAAAATGTTGAGGGGACCAACTTTACATCAATACCAGCTGCTTTTTGGTACACCATTGTCACCATGACAACACTTGGGTAAGTTGAATTTTAAATCTTAACTCTTGTATTATTTTATTGTCACAATAAATGTACATGTTATATTTTTATTATTGATAACACATTTATTGTGTTTATATGGATTTACCCTAGTCATGCATGAAACGTCATCTTATATTTTTTCCACTCTAAATGTACTTCAATGCTCTCGTAATAAAAAAAACCATTCAAAAAGCACATGAGGGCGCAAATATCCAGATGTATTTTATTGTATATTTTTTCTTGAAAAACTATTATTAAAAATTTAATTTAAAAAAAATTTTTTTCCTTACAAGAGATAAGAATAAAAATGTAATTTTTTTTTTTAATATATTTCATATTGAATATTTTAAATTGAATTTGAAAAACTGAAAAATTATTATTAAATTTATTTTCTATTTATTTTCAACGTCAATAATTTTACAAATGCAGTTTTTATCTAATTCAAAAGTCTTATTTCAAAGATGAAAAAAAAAAAATACAAACTGTCAAATTTTTAAATGAAACGTGTGACATTTTTTTTGTGTATATTTTTTTTTAACACGTCAAATATTCCACAAATATTTGTTAACAGTTTGTACATTGTAATTTCACTTGTGGTAAATTTTTTTTTTTTTTCGAGAATTTGTGCCTGCTGCAATGCAGAGTAGTTTATCAGAGAGGACACGTGTCTTGCATGAGTGCATTTACAAATTTTTTTTTTCTTTATATTTTGTATTCAACTACAAAACTTTTGGCTTTCATTCGGTTTATCCAACGACATTTGACCTGCTTTAAAAAACTCTTTGATTAAATTAAAAAAAATTATATAAATATCAAAATACGATTGATTTTACATTTTTTATTTTATTACGTTCTATTAATAATAATCAAGCTTTTAAGTTTCACAATTTGACGATATCCATTTACTATATTTTTGTGTGTGATCTCGAAGGGCTAGAATAATAAAGTTTCTTTTTTTTTACCAAGTTTATTTTTGTAACTGTATAAAAATGAACGTGATGGAGTAAACCAGAGAGCTTTATGCTTGAAAAAAGTTACTTGAAAAAAATAAATAAAATAAAAACAAAAAAAAAAAAACACAACTTGAACGTTATCTTTTTTATTTCTTCCATTTTTTTTTTTCTCACTTTCGTTATTTTATTTTTATCTCTTACAAAAATCTATGTCAGTCGTGTATATATTTTTAATTTTTTCTAAACCTAGATTACAAATGTATTTTTAAATTTATTTAAAAAATAAATAAATAATCATTTGTTATTTTTTAATAGAGTTTTTAATTTTAATTTTTTTTTCCGAGGAGAGAAGAAATAGTGACAAATGATTTTTACTTGATGCAGTTTTTAATTTTTATTTAAAAAAAAAAAACAAAAAAAATGATGAATGGTTTTACAAGATGCATTTAGATGTTAATGATTTGTTTTTTTTTTTTTTTCTTTCTCTGTAGGTTACATGTAGTTAGTACCTTGGAAATTTAATAGATTCCTTTATTGAAAATTGAAATGAAAGCTACTTGTTCAAGCTTAATTTTTTTTTCTATCTCGCGTGTCCTGTAAATGGCAACTGTCGGTCACTCTTCCTTCAAACTTTAATCGTTTGGATCAACAGGTGCTTCAGAGGTGCTTTCTAGAGCAAATTCCTTGCATGGTTATTTTGCTCCTTTTTTTCTTTTTTTTTTCATGTATATATATTTGCATTGTTATACTCTTTTTAAAACGCGTCTAAATTTCCAAAATTTAAACTGGTTCAAAATTTTACAATTTGAAATAAATAAAGTGAATAATTTTCACTTCTCTCATCTATCAATAGCCAATCAAATTATACACATACAACTAAATTTGCATAATTACTTAATAATTATTTTTAAAACATAATCATTTGAAAAAAAAAAAAAAATTTATTATACTCTTGAACAATAAATAAAACGTTTAACATAAATTAGAAATAAGTGATTAAAAAATGAAAATAAAAAATATAAATGACTTGAAATAATAAATGAAAAAAATAATAATTCAAATGACAAATTGTGGCTAAAATAATATCTAAAGCATACATTTACAAAAAGAAATATTATATATATAAAAAAGACAATTTAAAATATAGTAGTTGTGTATAGTTATGATGAGTGTTGTTGCAAAAATTTATTCTAAAAATAGTAAGATAGAAAACTCACACAAATTATGTGGTTTAACTTAACGTCCTTGTTTTTAAATGTAAAACATTGTCAAGTTTGCAACACCTCATCAACCCTCTCCACTATTTCTACATATAAAAAAATATATAAAAAAAAAAGGATAGAGAATTTTACCTATATATATATTCAAGTTGACAAAGCCAAAAGGTATTTTCCCACTGTCTAGTATTGCATAATAAATGGTTGAATATAGTACACATTTTATAACTATAAGTTATGAGCACAAACATTTCTAGCGTACACACACACACGAGCATAAATAAAAATAAAAAAAACATTTCATTTAAAATGAGAAACAAATAAAAAAAAGGAGTAAAAAGAGAAAAGATATCTTTTCCTTTTTTTTTTTATATAGAAAAAAAAAAAAAAAAAAAAAAAAGTATATATGGATTTATATACAACGAATAGACACAGTATGAACTTGCATATGTGCATATACATGTGTCGAGTGTATTATAAATAAATATAGACATACATATTAATAGACAAACAAATATATCTATGTATATATTTTTCGAGTTGAGAAAAGATGTTGGTTTATGGTCGTCTTGTGGTTAACTCTGTGTTCTTCCACATTCGCGTTCCATTCATTTATTAATCCATATAATTTTACTAAATTATTACACATGTATATTTTAAATACATATATAGAGATAAGTATATATAAATACATTGAAATATTTATTTATCTAGTGTGGTGTCGTGGAACACATCAGGCGGTTTAACACACGCATATATGCACAGGTGTATTGTATCCACTATGTTCATATTATAATGATACACACATACATATACAATTTTAATTCAAGGGGGATGAAAATCGAGGATAGAAAATACTACCACACGGCATTGCGGTCACTGGGCTATACACCAACTACCCTTGGTGTTGTTTTTTTTTTCTTTTTTTTTTTTGCCATATATAAACCTATATTTATGTGTATAGCCATCCTTGATATAACGTTGAAATATTTTTTATTATTAATTTTTATTTATTTATTTTTTAAAATTTTATATTTTTTTATCTGATGTTTCAATTATTTATTTCTATACTTGATAATATTTTATGTTTTATTATTTTATTTTTTTTCTAATAAATATATTGCAGAGAAATATTATTTTTTTTTTGTCAGGGTTTTTTTTTATTTTTATTTTAAAAGTTAATGGGGGTTGGTGGTTTTGAAAGTAATATTTTATAAATATTTTTTTAATTTCTTGTTGAAAAATTAAAATTGTAATTTTATTTTTATTTTGTTTAACGTAGAGAATTTTATTTTTTTTGTTGGGATATTTTTTTTTTAACTTGAGGTTTAATGGGGGTTGGTGGTTGTAAAAAAAATAATTTTTTTCTGACGTAGGTTGGAGTGGGTGAAGGTCTTGTATACTTATACCAAGCTTTGTATATTTTTTTATATTTTTAAATTTATTTATTTATTTATTGGTTTCTTTTTTGGTTAATTTCTTAGTCGAAAATTTTATGCTTTGTTGTATAAAAATAGAGATAAAAATTTTAAATAGTTATACTGGGTTTTCGAACCAACTGTGAGTTTATTTATTTATTTCTTTTTTATTCGCAGAATTTTGTAGTTAAATTTAACAACAGACAGTTGGAAATAGTATGTATATCGAAGTAAAGGTGAAGAAAAAAAATTTAATAATTTTATTTATTGGGTCTTGATTGAAAAGTAATATTATTGAATTGTTATCTATATGAGTTGGTGGAAGTATTGGCCATTCCAATTGAGAAACTTCTCAACTTTAAATCTATCTAAAAAAACGGATTTAAAATCCATCAAATGACTGTTTTTTTTAGAATAAAAACCATTTGAAAGTTTATTTAAACTACTGGAAAATTTTTTTCAAAAGTCTTTTAGTTGTTCTATTTTTTATATATACTGATTTTTATTTTTCAAGTAAATTTTATTTCAGTACTGAATGAAAGCAAATAAAAAATAGTCAAAATTTAAATGTTCTTTTTTTTTTTTTTTGGTTTAAAATTTTTGTATGATGAAAATGTAATATAGACATTTGTTTCAAAAACTGTATATGAAAATTTCATTAATTAAATTTGTGACAAAAAAATTGTGTTCAAACTACGTCTATACTTTTTGATTTTTTCGTAAAATCTCCAAAAGGCTTAATTACATAAAAAATCCGTAGAAATTACATTAAAAAATCCGGAAATTACTCCGGAATAAATTACTTAATCCTTCTTCCAATAGTATTTTTTTTGTCGTATGAAAAATTTATGGAAATTCTGTGAAATAAAAAAAAAAAAAAACTGTAAACTCCAGTGAATAAAAACATTAAAATTAAGTTAAAGAAAATACAATTCAACTGTCGTGATTTATGTTTAACTTTCATGCAATATTCTGGGTGTACATTTTGAAATATTGCAGTTATTTTTCAATGTCAGAAAAAAATATATTTAAAGCTACAAAATCTTACTGTCTAGTTGTACATGACTATTCAAACTTATTTTATATTTTTACATTTATTTTATTTTTTCATTCACTTGCAGGATCTTTCCACGAGTTTGTACAAATATTATTCAATATCAAAATTTTCTTTAGAAAATTGTCTTATTAAAAAATAAATAAACAAATAAATTTATATAATTAAATTTAATGTCTGAATTTTTTATCCATAAAGCAAGATAAAGTGATAATTTTCTGCAGCTTAATTAATTTTTTTGTCTATGAAAAATTATTTCTTTCGAAATTTTTATCTGGGAAACTCTTGAATATTTTTTCTACGATATTCTGTGAAATTTTCAGGTAATTTCTTTCGTTGTGTTTGACTGTAGCTAAAAATAAAAAATTACATGCGAAATTCTTGCTGTTTATAGATAAATTCATGAATATTTCATTTATTTGAATTCATTTTACAACATCTAACTCAATAATATCGAAAATCCATGGCGAAAAAATACCAATATGTACTTCATAAAAATACCAATAACTTTTTTTTTTCATACATCATGTATATCATTGAGCTACCTGATAAAATCTGTAATAAATTAACATAAATTTATCATTAATTTTATAATATTCACGATAGAATAAAGAATACAAATTTGAATATTCAAAATATCAGTTTGTGTTGATGTCAAAAATACATGACCATGAACTTAAATCACTTTTTAATATTTTTGTTTTTTTTCTTCAGTAAAAAATAAAGAATACTCGGAAAGTTATAATTATACTAAAAAAAATATTCAGACTGATACAACAATACAAAGTTTAGAAGTCAATGATCCAATCAAATGACTAAATATACCAAAATTTTTTTTATAATATCAAGGCTAAACAGCTAAATTGAGATTAAATCTAAAATAAAAAAATTCATCTATGTGGATTTTAAATTACCAAATCAATTGGTAAATTTAATAATGAATAATTTCCACTCACTTTATTTTATTTTTATTATTTTATGTGTATATTTTTATTCAGAAAAATTGGATAAAAAAAACAAGCCACGTTAAATAACTCAGGTGAATATAAAAGTATTTAGTTTTCTGATGAAAACAATAATTGTACAATTTTAATGTCTGACTACACTTGGTCAATTGCATTATTCAATTATCTAAAATAAAAATTATTAAATACAAATACAATCAAATTAATATCTTATTTTTAATTAAAAAAAATTCATCAAATATTATTGTTATTGTTGAACGCGTTGAATACCTCAATCAATAATATCATAATTAATAATAAAAGATTAAATTTTTTTTTTAACTTTAAAATATAACGAGAGATTTAATCTTAATAATTACTATCTAAAAATATTTTTTTTATTTATCATAAATTAAATTTTTCACTCATATTAAATAAAAAATAAAAAATATTATTTTTATCATTTTATTTTTATCATAATTTTTTATAATGATCTGTAAATACATCATTTATTTTTCCAGTTGAAAAAACTTTATTTTTTTTTTCTTTCGTGTCTTTAAATAACTATGAAAAAAAAAAAAAAAACCAACCCCATCAGTGTTAAAAGAAAGGTAAAAAGTTTGTTATGTCAAGACCTTTCATCATCTGCTATTTTGTATAAAAAAAATAATAATAAAAATTATTATTCAAATTTCTGGTTTAAAAAAACAGTTTACTCACAAATTTAATGATTCTGCTTTTTTTTATTAAATTTTTAAATGAATTTTTTTTTAATCAGACTTTTTTATGAGTACAAAAAAGACAAAGACAATTAATCATAGAAAATTATGAATATTGTTGAAAAAAAAAAACAGAATAATTACGTGTTTGTTGATTTTTTTATGTGTGATCTAAAAGTAAGTAAAAAAAATAAATAATAATAATAATTTATCGTCCAATTACTGGACAGCAATGCTTGAAAATAAATTGTAAACTGTCAAGTATTCTGTGTGAAACTGAGAGGCAATGTTGGAAGTTGTACATTAGTATGTGATAGCCATAGGAGTAGTTGTTAAAGTCTTTGAACTTTGTCAATTTTCAAACTACCTGCACAAGTATTAATTATAAGTTAAATTATAAAGATATATAGTTTTGACAGTAACAATAATTATATGAGGTACATAATGAACCTTCACATATTACAGAAATTGTGCTTCGACGATGTAAATATAATAACTTCATATGAAAAATCCAGTTGAGAATCTTATCAAAAGGTCGCTTATATTTACAAGTATATAAACTCAAAGAAAACCTTGCTGAGGTCATACTATTTGAAAATAGCTTAAGGCATTTTATAAGAGTATGTAAAATTATTAAAATTTCTTTTTTTACTTGGACAAAACAAAAAAATTACTTTGACACTAATTGGGGTTTTTTTTTTTTTTATTTTCTACATGCTAAAAATAAACTAATTATTGATAATTTTTATTTTATATTAAAAATAACATTTAATTTATGCCAAGTCGATTCACTTGTAGTTTAAATATTTTTATTTTGTCGGTATTAAACTATCAACGTCATCAGTATCATCAGATAATGCCTAGAAGTAGCTCCAGTTTTTTTTCTGTTGAGCAAATCAGTGTGCTAATTTTTCATTCAATTAAAAACGCATCAACAACACATTTAAAAAAAAAAAAAACCAAAAAAAGGATATATATTTTTCAAACGAGCATAGCTAAATAAAAAAAAAAATTGGTACAGTGTTTTTGTTTAAAGATTTGGTTTCGATTGCATCATCAGTAATCTAGGTCAAATTACAAAGCTCCTTGGTTCTAATGATTATACATATAATCCCATCAGTCAATAATGACAAACCCTTTCACATAATTGTACCCAGGTGAAAACATGACAACAGTTAACTGACAAATCACACCAAATCCCTCAAGTCCAGTATGTGATTTTGGACAGTTTAACCCCGACATAATGTCTAGACATTTTGTGTTTATTTTTATTTTATTTTTCATGCATTATACATCTTTTTTTTTTTCATTTAGGCTTTTTTTTTTGCAACTTAAATTTCCACTTTTCTGGGCTTACTTGAATCACTTGCAGTTACACTTGGAAACTTGCCAGATATTATGATGTTGATCTAAAAAAAAAAAAAATTTTTTTAGCTTTTGCCGAATATTGGAACCATAATTATCGTTTAAATGTGTGCTTTAAGCTTTTTTTATTTTTTCATCTTTTTATATGAAATGTTCTTTGATATTGAATCCCTTCAAGAAACCAATATTATTCAATGTCTATTGATTCAATAATCCAAACAATTTTTATTCGAAAAATTTCGATTACATAAAAAAAATTTATTTAAATGATTCAAAAATATATATATTATTGATTGTTCTTCGTGTCATTGTAAATTGTCTGATTGGTTGAATTATCATTGCAATATAATTTATGCATTACTCTTGCAATTTATATCTTGTAAAATCAATTGCTGAAAATTAATAATCCGGGGGTGATGTAGAAACCCACTACCTATGTTAACTCACATTGAAGATAATTAATATCCAATAAGAACAAAAACCTTGTGGTTAAATTGTGCACTGACCTTATTAATATTTTAATATCATATTCACCTTCATCAAGATATTTTTCTTTATCGATAATTTTTTCATCTCTTTAAATATATTTTTTTGTATTTAATTCTACATACTTGCCAAAATGCCACAGTGATAAACTTTTATTTACAAAATAAAATTTTTTTCTTTATATTTTGTTTTGCACTCTAAGTAATTTACGACCACTCTTGTCTCTTTTTTTATTTTTATACCGCTTCCTTTCAACAATACGATAGTTTAAAGTTTATATTGTTCACATTTCAATTGTCAATTCAGCGGAGAGACATAAAATTTATACAGGTGTATTTTATCATCTTTATTTAAATAATAAAAATATTTATCAATTAAAATTAATTGATTAATTTAATGGTTTTTTTAATTGTTTATTTAAATGTATATTTGATGGATTGTTTCTTGAATTAAATCTTTGCTTATTAAATTATAAATTTATTTTAGAAAAATGTATAAAATTAGATGGTAAATTTCTTGGTATACGCTGAGAAATAAAAATTATATATTATTTTTTTTTTTTAATTATAGATATATTTATTAAAAGTGACAAGTATGGGAAAAGAGTTTTTTTAACTGCTACCGTCCTCGTTAGCTATTGATTTTGCGTCGAGGTGACGTAGAAAACCAGGTCGTAGTGGGCTCGTCTCCGGTAAAACCGATAAAGCATCCCCGAGGCAGTTGTAATTTTTTATTTTCTCTCTTCTTCTTTTTATCTCTGTATATTCTATTTTCACAAAGAAGCTTTGTTAATCATCGACTTTAGAAACTTCAGAAGTTTTGTCTGTGTTCAGGTTTTTAAGACATTTTTACTTTATTTTAAATAATGATAAAATATTTTGTGTATTCTCTTCATTTAATCTTTATAAACAAAAATTTACTTTATAATTTAGCTTTCACCTTTGTATTTGATGTTGTTTTTTAATCTCTTATATAAACAAAAAAATACAAAATATTAAAAAAAATTATTTGAGTGTCAAACTGATCACTTTATTTTAATTAAAAGTTTTAAAATATCTATCAAAAGTTTAAAAACTTTGACGTTAAGATTGAAATAGTGTTTTCACTTTTAAATTTTTTTTTTTTCCTACTACACTCTTTTATTTTTATTTTCACTTTGAGGGTGTCGGTTGAAAATTATTTTTTTTTGTCTCATAAAATCGTGTCTACTGTTAATCATTATTAAAATTTTATACTTTTTTATGTTTATTTCATTTCATCAACAATTTTTCCAGTAGTAGTGATGGTTTTATTTTCAGGTCATTTTACATATCATAAAAAAATTATTACCTAAACAAATAGTTGTTTTACTCCAATTTTAAATATAAACATAAACCTGCAGAACGGAATATTGTCGAATATAAATTTGGTAAATTTACTGGTGTGATAATTTGATGACCCTGCAAATATGTTGTAAATTTTTTTATCTCAATATTTTCATTTATGGAAAAATACGATAAAATGATGTGAAAATATTTATTACATCCGGAGAAAATCGATTTCCGGTAGGCGCTTACATTCTCGAGGTATTTTTTTTTTTTTTTTTCAAAGTTAATATATTCACGCATTTTGTTATAAAACCCAAAACGTAAATCGATAATGTGCGTTTTCAAAATCAGATTAACATGTGTGCTTAGTTGTCCAGTATTTTTTTTTTTTTTTTGATCAAATTTATGACTCCTGTGGGAGAGATATTATTATACCAATGAGAGAAAATGATGTGTATTTTTGCCAGCATGATCCATATGTTTTTTGATGGTACAAAAATATTGGCATATAAAATTAAATAAAAAAAAAAAAAATAATAAATGAAAAATAATTGTTAAATAAATAACATTTAAAAGTAATCAATTTATTTAGTATTTAAATAACATTTATCAATTTAAAATACTCATAAATTTAACGAGTTTAGTTGAATCAGTTTTATATAATCGATAGATGTATTTTATGTGCAATAAAATTTTGATAATTTCAATATATAGATCATCACACTGAGCACATTATTTTGTATGTATACAGATGAATTATATAAAATCCCAATTTTGACATGTTCATGTTGACACTAATGGCAGTTACACCACTTAGCTCTAACAATCATTAACAAGTCTACACTGATATTACCAATTTTCAATCGATTTTAGGTATCATAAAATTTAATCAACATAATACATGACTTAATAATTAATTAACTCATCAAATAATTACAAGGAAATTTTTTTAAATATTAATTCAACTTCACCATACATGTTTTGTATATTTTAGCTTATTAAAAATAATTTATTATACATTTATTGTTGTATAAAATAAAATAATAGATGAATGTATATTTATTTTTTTTTAGCTTGGAGCTTTGTTATCATGTTATAATGTTATTTATCAAGAGTCTCGAAAAGTTCATGTGATAAGATGACAAGAGACTTGCATTTCGTGATATTTAGTATAGCGTGTTGAAATTGTTTTAGTTATAACGAATTTAGTTGATGATACATATTAGAAAACATGGTATTTTCAAAAGGACATTTACATATAAATGAAGTTTTGTTAATAATGATAAAAACAAATAAAAATAATTTAATTGTTTGACAATTTTACATGATATCTCAATTAAAACAATAACTAAATTAATTTTGTGATATTAAAATAAAATAAACAATACGTAAAATGATTTATGAAGTTGAAAATAAAATAACAAAGAATTTTGATGATTTACAATATATCTCAAAGGAGTTTTGAGATGAAGTTTTTAGATATCTGAATAGTATTGAACACACGATAAAATTTTGGTCGAATCCACTTGCTTGAGTTCGCCATTGCTTGAGGCAACTCGTCGACTTGAAAAAACACAAGGGGGCTAAAGATATAGCCTCAAGAAAATATATACACTAAGAATAAGCTCAATCACTTTTTTCTCAATCTATTTTCTTACACAAGGGAATATACTCAGGATATTTTTGCCATTTTATTTGTTTTTTTTTTTTTCTTGATATCAAGACTAACCGTAAGGCATTTACCTTCTGTCTTTATAAGTATCGATCTTTTGGTTTGATACTGCAAAGGGATTTTTGGGCGGGGTCACATATATACTGGTGACAGAATTCTGGAGCAAGGCATATATATCCTCATGATGTCTAAAAAAAAAAAAAAATTCAGTATTTAAAACAGAAAAAAAAACAAGGAAAATATTATATTATATTTTTGAAACAAATTTATTTCAAATTAATTATTAAATTTTGTTTTGTCCGTTTATTATTAATAGCTTTAAAAATATTTAATTAAAGCTCACTCTATTGATATAAAAAAAATAAATAAAAAATGTTATCATTATTTTTTTTAAAGATATCAAAAAAGAATTAAAAAAAAAAAAAGTTTTAATGAGATTGTAAATACAAGATTTATGAACAAGATTTTATAATGTAGATTATAATAATAATTTTGATCGGTATATATATTTTAGGGTAGGTCATGATAAAGGTGCTGCTATTATAATCAACTTTAAACTTTTCTAATAAAATTCACTGAACCCATGTCAGTTGATAGTAAAACCTCCCGTTCAAAATTATAATAAATGAGCTAGGATATAATTAATTTTTAGGTTTTTCATTTTATTTATTAAAAAGTAAATAAATAATAGAAGTAAATTTTTGAGATTTGTTTTTGATCTTGTGCTGTTTTTTTTTTTTCTTTTTGGTTACATTTTTGTGGTATTAATGTAGTGAATGAAGTGTTGGTTTAACTTGCATCACACAAACAAATTGGAAGCATTTTGGCACTTATCCAACGTCATATTCAGGAGACGGAAGTTAACGCTTGACTTGGACTCTTTTGGTGGTGCTTTTACCTCTTAAATAATATTTTCATTAAACACCTTTGTTTAAAATTACATAATATTACAATATTCTCTCGTAAAAAAAATATATCTCTAATTCTTTTTAATTTTTTTTTTGTATCTTTTAATTCTCGTTGACATTTTTCATGACATTGACGATTAAAATATATTAATACACTTTATAATCTGACCTTTTTATAAAATATATTTATAAATTATGTTTATTAAAAAAATTAAAATAAATTATCGTGGTTTTATTAACAACAACAACACATCGTAACTAGAAAACTTATTAACCTTGCAAGTTGTCATGGTTCAATTACTTTGTATATAAAAGCTGACGTGTCTTATTAAGTTTGTATGTATACTATTTTGTCCACGGATGACCGGTCTATTATATTCTTGTCTTCATACAAAACCCCTTTTACCTGTATAATACACTTGGCTAAGTGCTTACTCACTGACTTTCCTTGTACAATTCCCAATTGAATATCTCTGGGGTATCTCTCTGATTTGAAATATATATTTTATTTTAATATTATTATTTTATAAAATTATGTTTGAGCTTTCTCGTTTAGTAGAGCTTTTTTTTTTTTTATTTTTCAACTTGTTTTATAATTTTTTAACATTGACAACTCAAAGAGCGTCAGTTTGAATTGAAGCATTTTTGTTGAAATTAAAACATTTCAAAAGTAAACATTATTATTTGCAATTAAAAATGCAATATTTAATTTTTATTGTTAAATTAACATATCTAAATTTTAAAATTAACTAACGTCACCTCAAAAAGTCAATAAAAAATTAATTGAAATTATTTTTTCAGTGTATAAATTTTTATCGAAATGAATTATTTTATTTATTTATTCATCATGAACATATGTGTGTCATTTATTGGCTGTATTTTAAACAAAAAAAAAAAATTATTTTTTTATTTATATTCTTTGCATTCTCTTCCATTTATTCTTTTTTTTTGGATATCCACTTTGGTTTTAGTGCCAGGCCCTCGAGGCTGCGAAGAAAATTATCCATAATGACTGTACATTCGTTGAGGACTTACCCACAGATATATTTCACAGTTTTATTCTCGCCCATCGTCATTTCTGAATGCGCAGTTTCAGAAAATCACATTAATCTGAAAGTTTTTTTTTATTTTTATCTATTTTTTTTTTTTTTTTTGTGTGTGAATCTTCCCACGAGGTAGTTATCTAACTGCTGTATTTTATATACCTCGTTCAATCAACGTTTCCTTAGAAATAATATATATATATAAATACAAACTTTTTCTTATTTTTCTAGCTTTATTTTTAACTAGTAGATGATTATTCATGCACTGCGTTTCCTTGAATTACTTTTATTTATTTTGCGTGTTCGTGATACTATGTTATTGTATTTTGTTTTTATTTATTTTTTTTATCTGTCTGATTGTTGAAATGATATTTCTACTGGCTCATATTTGATCACGATTGTAGAATAACTATTTTTAATATCATAAAAAATAACCTATTTATTTGATTGAAAAAAAAATAATATTATTCATCAAGTCAGAATAACTTGATGAGATTTAACAATTTCATGTTATTCAGAATTTAAAATACGTTGAATATAATGCATTGGATGACTGGTATTTGTGCTAAAATATATATTTAAATTTTTTATTTAAATTTACATAAAGTATAGATGAAAAATGATCAATAAATAATCAATTAATATTCTCAATAACAGGTAAAAATTCAAGGAGTAAAGTTAAATCTAATTTTGTTGTTGAGACTGGGATCGGTATATATTTTGGCTGAGTTTTTGAATTTATTTAATTTTGTTATAAACAGAAGTTGTAACCACCTGCCCTCTTCAACCATTTATTTGCTTACGTGTCTAGTTTAACTATTAAACCTTGGTAAACTCTTTGAAGAGAGCCATCTAAATTTGTTTTGAGCCAGGTGCTTGTTGTCGGAGCCAATTTCTATCTATCTATCTATTTTTTTTTCAAATTTTATTCTATAATAAAAAATTCCATTAAACCACTTGTAAATGGATTGTTAAAATAATAAAAAAAAAAACAGTCATAAAAAGACATTGTGAAAATTCACATTTAAATTTTATCTATTTTTAATTTTTAGTACTAAAAATAAAATTAATTATTTAAAAAATTTTAAAAAATGTATTTGAAATTTTCCATCAATATTTAAATAATTTTTTAAATTATCTATGACTTGAAAATAAATTCTCTTTGTAAAAGAAAACATCAAGAAAAATGTATTAATAATTTTTTCATTCTCAAATTTGTTTATCCTCTTGTTTACTTGAAATTTTAAAAACCCATTTTGATGATAGATTAATGTTATAAGGTCATTATACAGCACGTATATACACAATAAAAAAATAAACCATATATGTTTTAAAATTATATTTTTAAGTGTTTCAATGATGCGACAAGATAATAATATAACCAGAGAAAATATAAATTAGGTCAACTAACAATGGCATTTTTATGAAACTTAAAAAGTACATAAAACAGTATACAATACAAGCACACACGTATATATTTTTATTTTTTGTTCATTAGACTATGCAAAAGCTTTAAAATTAATCCTAAAATAAAAATCCTTCGTCTCGTATTTAGCAAATTCATGCTTAACGTTTGACAAATCCATCTACTTTGTTTGACGTCTTTGTTGAATTTTTTAAATGTGTTATTATTAATTCAATTCAATATAAGTATATATATTCATCATTTTATAATGTTTATTTTGAACAAAACTAATTAGTTTAAATAATAATAATTCAACGTTTTTCTTCATTGGATAATACATTATGTTTATAATGTTTTTTTCGTTTGTATATGAAAATACAAAAAAAAATATAAGAAAAAAGCATTAAATAATAAAACGACAACAAAAATATGTGTCAGTGTTAAATAAAATTGGCTAATATCATGGCAAACAAATATTACAAAGTAAATTTTTTATTAATGTTATTTGTAACATGACATTTTGTTGAAAAAAAAAAATAATAAACTCGTGTCAAAATCAAGTAACAATGCATTAAAATAAATAAAATATATATATTTCAATATGAAGGTGTGTTTGCTGATAAATTGGCAGTATAACGTTGTCACACGCCTACGTACGACATACAAATAAAACAGAAAAAAAATAAAAAAATTAAAAGTCAATGTATCCCAGGGTGATGCGAGATGAACTACAAATTTTAAATAATATTTTTTTTCTTTTTCTATTTTTGAATATGCCAGTTAAATAATTTATCTAGAAAATTAGTCAATGAAGTCTGAAAATAATTCAAATATTATTCATGAAAAATTAATAGGTAAATTAATAAATATATAAATAGAAAAATAGGTAAATAAATTATCAGGAACCAGAAAAAAAAAAATAGAACAACCATAAAAAATAAATCGATATAATCCTCAATATCCTCAGTGATTTTTGTATGCATTAGAATTTATTGAAGCATGTAAACATTTTTTTTACACATAAAAGTATCAATGGCTTCTTTTAAAACTTTTCTTCTTTTATTCATGATAAAAAAAAAAGTTGAATAAATATATTTTTTGTTGTCTCAAAAACTTATATATATATATTTGAATTACTTTTATTAGCAGAGCTTTTTTTTTGAATGAATAATTTTAGCTAAATTATACTTGCTAAATTTAAATATAAATACTAAAATTTCCCATTGGGTCAAATATACATTTGACTAAAAATTTTATACATCAGCATGTGTAATATAACATCTAGTTGATATTTTAAATGCGATAAATCATAAAAATGAATTTAAAAAAAATTCAAGCATAAATGATCAAACCATTTGAGTTCATTAATATAAAATATAAAATTTTTTTCACATAAAAACATCAAAGAAAATATAAATGAAAATTTGATTTATTTATTATTAATTATTGTTTTTATGTATTTATTATATTGTTTTTTTTAATATTTAAAATATTTAATGAGTATTTTATTGGTATAATAAAAATAACATTGTTTGTTTTTACACTTAAAAGTGTTGTGAAATATTCATAAGCTTTGAAATTAATAAATTAACTGTGTAGAGATGTTATATATAACATCAATATCACGCAATGCAGACGACTGTATGACGCAGGTTGTTCACATTTCCTCGGTTTTAAAATTTTAAACATTAGGTCTGTGACACGTATATATTTGCAAGATCTTACCATACGTTTCTAATCTCATCTTGTGGTTTATTTTAGGCATACAACAAGTCGTGTGCAATTTATATTTAGATTTATAAATTCAGTATGCCTGGTTTGCCCTTTTTTTTTTTTTTTTTTTTGCCCTCCTCAACGTAATCTATATATGAAAAAATAAAAATAAGGGAAATATATTTTTCTTATTCACAAATATTTAAGATATATATATTTTTTTTTTTTGTAACTATCAAACCAACTGGATTACTTTGTTTTTTATGGTTCTCCTTGACCTTGCGTATCAAGGCCGTTTAAAATAAATAAACGAATAAAAAATAAATAAAAAAAGAAAAATTTAATGTCAGTTTAATCGTGAAGAAAAAAGGTTCGAAAAAAAAATTGATGGGTTGTGTTGGAAAAAAAGTAAAATGAACGAACATTTGAGATTAAAAAAAAATAACAAATATTATTTATGATTTTTTTTTTTAATTTGATTATTTTATTGGATAATTAATTGATGGAAAATTAATGACAAAATTTTAATCGATTTTTTAAAGATTTAAATGAAAAATTTAATTTACAATGAATTATTCTAAATACATTTTTATTTCGAGTAAAATTTCCATCAATTTTCCAGACAATAATTAAAAATAAATTAATTTTTTATTTTTTATTTCATAAATAAATAATAAAAATGAAAATATATGTTCTCATTTTTATTTTTAATTGTTTACCCAACTTCTAGATGATGACGTCTAAAAATTAATTAATACAAAAAGACTATCACTCATTCGAAACATCTTATCTTATCTTTGATCTACTGAAAAAAAATAAAATAAAAATGACAGTTTTATCAGCTAACTATTCAAATAATTCAGCTAACAAACAAGTAATAATTTCAAAATAAAAAAAAAATAAATTATACGCACATTTATTTTATCTATTTTGGTGATTTATTGAATACCAAAATTTTTTCTAAATCAAACATAAGCATATAAATTTTATAATCCATACAATTTTGTTTTTTAACAATCCACGTGACATTTAATTTATAGCATAAAACCGTAATTAAATATTTGTTAATTTCGTCATAATATTGAAATAGCATTACTTTTTTTTTTCTACAGTATAATTTTTATTTTTTATCATTATATTTTATTATTTTATTTTTGATAAATTTAACTGATAATATTCTTTGTTTTTTAATAAAAAAAAAAAAAAAATAGCTGGATTTTATTTGATGAATTTTTAATAAAGTTCCAAATCATTTAACCAAGATTCGTAATTAGATATTTTTTGACATTTATATTCGTTATTTAATTTAGATGAACAACTGACACCAACAAGTATTCCATCCATTAATGCATAAGTTGCATTCTTAACAATCTAAAATAACAATTGAAAAATATAATTATTATATATAAATATTTAAATGATAAACAAATATTTTCTTACCGATAATTTATTATCATAATCAACATTATTATTTCCAATTTCAACACCTTCAAACTCTTTATCGTTAGACTTGGTTACCATTATAATTTGACTTTTGAAATATAAATTTTGATACCAACGAGCATTTGGAAATGATGGAAGTATCGATTTATCAATTGAAACAATATAATTTTCTTTTTTATCAAATTCAAGAAATTGTAAACTAATTGGTAGTAAATTTGATGAAAAATCTATACTTTCTTCAAGCTATTTGATAAAATTTTTGTGATTAATTTATAAATCATTTTTAATCATTTTTTAATTTTCATATTTACCTGTAATATTGCAATATTATTTTCGCTTGATGTTGCATTAAATTTTGGATGTTTAAATGCTTTTTTAACATTGATTCTTTTAAAGTCTTCACGTGAATAATGTGCTCTTGAAGGAATTAAGACTTGTATATTATCAACGCTAGACATTAAACAATGAGCTTCAGTTAAAATATGATTTGAGTTAATAATAACGCCATTGAAGATTTCGAAATTAAGGAATAAATCCCGATGTGATGTTTCAACAAAAACTTGATAAATTGATTGGTCATGAATTACATTATCATTCATTTTAAATGCTGAAAGTTTTTACATAACAATTTTATATTTATAATTTTCAAATTTGATGGAAAATGTTATTATTATTATTTTAATTAAATACCTCGGCTTGTAGTTTGATCAATCCACAATGATATATTACTGTCAATTTTTACATAATCAATCACAGATGAATTTACAGTTTTTTTGTTGAAAATACCAGTAACACGATTTTGGTGTATCATTGGGCTACCAGGCAAAATCTATAATAAAAAAATTTATTTTTTTTACTTATTATAATTGAGAAAAATCAAAAAAAAAATATTATTTTACTGCATACTTTTGATTTATGATTATTATCATTTTTTTTATTTTTTTCTTGATCATAATCACATTTTTCTGAATCACAATTCAATGTCAAACGAATTTTTTTAAATAGTTTTGATAAAGTTGATGTTTTTTTATCATCTATATTTATAAATTCACCAGTTGTAAATGACGAATCATTAAATACTGTTGATGATAATATTGGTTTTTTATATGCTGGATATTTGATTGGTGCTTGAAGCTGGATTAAGAAGAAAATTTACTTGATATTAAATAAATGTTATTGTAATTTGAATTATTTTAATTTTACCTTCAAAATGGTTAATTGTTTTGACTCATTTTCTTTTGATTTATACGGAATTATTTCGGTGACATTGTGTTCACTTGTTCCATCGATAATTTCATGATTTTTATTTTCATCGAAAAATAAAAGAACAGGATTTGTGAGGACGACTAAATTGTTTGATTCAATTGGAGATTTTATACATGATGAATGAGTTAAAATATATAATGAGTCAATAATAACACCACTGCATCCACTTGATGTTAATGAAGAATCGTTAAATTGATGAATATAGACTTGATAAGGATTTTCATTATACGATTCGGTCTTATTTTTTCGATTAAATTGATCGTTGTTATTCGAAATATGTCCAACTGTTGCAGAAATAAATTTATGAAAAATTTATTTGTCAATTAATTATAAATACAATATTTAAGTTTTATAAATATTTTAATACGTACCAGCAGTACTAACTGCGACAATTAAAAGAAGCAAAAATCCTTTAATGACTCCCATTTTATTTGCTTCAATATTTAGACACAACTAAAAATTTATATAAATTTTTTATTTATTTATGAGTTTAAAAAATGTGTTATTCTAAATTAAATTCAGTTTCGACAAATTAAATTTCGTTTCATATTTTTTTTTACATATTTTACTTGTAAAGTTACAAATTAAAAAAAAAAAAAAAAACAGATGAAATAAAATTTGGTGAAAATAAAAAATTAATAAATGAGTAAAATTAATAATAATTACGTTTTTAATATTCAATGTTTGAATATGTTTGATGGACTTCCCAGCATTTGTAGTTGAATCGAAAAAAAAAATAACAGAATATTTTATTTCGTCGGGAGTTGTCTATATATACTATTTCCTTATCAGTTGTCAAAAGTGGAGGTATTGTTCGAAGCGTCTCTAAATATAATTTAAATATTTGAAAAAAAAAAAAAAAAAAAAAAGATTAGAAAAAAACAAGGCTATTGACTTCAGAAAAAATAAAAAAAAAAAAAAACCATTTTATATATGTTATTAATTATCTAAAGCCTCGACCTCTTTTGCTTGAGGCGTTAATATTTATTTTCTAATTTTTTTCGTTTTTTTTTCTTCATAAATTAAGCTTTATCATTAAAAAAATAGACACGTCATTTAATGGGCCCCGAAGAAGAAAAAAAAAAAATTAAAATTATAAATTAAAATATAAACCTATAATTTTTTTATTTCTATATTCAACAATTATGTTTTAAAATTTTTAATCTTTTATCTTTAATTGCATTTATTATTCCATTAAAAATGTGAAACAAAAAAAATTATTTTAAATTACCTAATAAAATAATAATCACTGTTTAAAACAATTTTATTATTTATGTTTTTTTTTTTTAATAAATAAATATTCAATTATAAAATAATTTGAAATAATTTAAAAATTTATTTACGAGAATCATAAGGTCGTAAGTTGTCCTTGCAAATAGTAAGGTTGCTGGTGGTCACGGTGTTTTATATTTCCGGTATAAATATTGAATATATATTGCATTGAACAAAAGAATCACTGTTTTATATGAAATATTTTGTATCCTCTTCATCTTCATCATCGTCATCTTGATCATTCATCCATTCATCTATCTGGCACTCTTGCAATAATATATTATTAACTCAAATTATTAAAATGATTTTTCTCTCTTCTGGTTTATTATTATTTATTTACAAACACTTGTCGTAAATAATTTCATTTTTAACTTTACAAAAAATTTAAAATTTCATTAATCACATATCATTGAATTTTATTATTTTTCATTTTCCTTTCATTTATCGTCTTTTATTAGATTTTTATTTTAACCTTAAAAAGGTAATTACTTGTTACATGTTTTTTTTCTTTTTTAATTTTTCAACAAGCAGTAAAATAAAGTACAAAAAGTGTGCTTTCAATCTGTCGGCTAACGAGCATGATAGAATAATTAATAATCGAGAAACACGTGAAACGGACATGAAATTTTATTCCACGTATAAACGATGAATTTTTATAATTAATTTTTAATTTAAAAAATTTTTTTTTTCTATTTTTACTTGTACGCATGTTATTCATTTCATTACCAGTATATATAATTTTTTTTTAGCTTTGTAAAAATTAATTGAAAGAAAGAAAAAAAAATTATTAATTTCTTTTTTTTAATAATTTAAATAAATTTCTACTGAATAATTATAAAAATTAACCAAATGTAAAAAAAAAAAATGTTATATCATTTTTATAAGTCAATAAGAATATCACTTTTTTTCAATGATGATTTATTTTTAGAGATAATTGATGGTGTTTCGGAAACGACCAGTAAAATTTTCAGGCGTGCACATGTGTTGTGACTGAGGGATATTTTGTGTTCGATTGAGATCAATCACAGTAGAAATTAATTTCACGTATTCCGACATTTCGTCAAGTACCTTTTATCGAATTACAGACACGACATATTCTCTTTGCTTCAAATGCATATATGTGGATATACATAAAACTTCAATTATTTTCTCATATATACAGTATTTCATACTGCTGAGTTGTTCTAGAGCTTCATGAGCTTTAGCATACGAACATTACTCTCGGGAATTTATAATGTACACTAATTAAAACATCGAATATTCTGCACTTTATATATGTAATTTTAATTTGAATATACATGTAAGGGCATTTGTGATGAAATAAACATATCTGAAAAAAAAATATATACGTTCGTTCTGTCAGCTGTACTATATGAGAGATTGACCTTCTGTATTTATTTATTCAACAACCAAACGTTTCGGTTGAAAATTCATAGATAATATTCAGGGAGTTTTGCTTTATACATTCCTAATTTTTATAATTTTCTAGCTTTGCATTCGTTGTTAAATAAATAAATAAAAAACAAGAAAAAATATGCTTCAAAAAAGTCTAAATACTACATAACTACACATCACACCATGACTACACTAATAAATAGTCCTTCGGTTCATGATTACTAATTATTCATGAATTAATTATTGTTATTTTGAAAAAATTTAGCAACATAATCAAAAATTATTTATAAATAAAATGAGTAAAAAATAGTTTGATGGCTTTTTAAATGTATATTTTTTATAGTTTCTTTTTTAATGAAGTATATTATTTTTCTTCTTAATGGTTGGTTGGTTATCATAATAATATCGCAAGTGTCTTGAGTTGATATTTTTTTTTTTAGGTCGATGCACATTGGATCAATGATATCATCATGAAATTTCAAAAGTATCACGTTGCCAATTTCAAGACTTTGCGAAACGCATTCAAGTGTGAAAGACGTCGCATTTATATAGATAATCGAGTCACGTACTATCACAACTATTACCGATAAAGCCACAATTTTTTAACTTTTTCATATTTTCTTTTTATTTATATTTTTCTTTTTTTTTTTTGCCTACTCAAATTGCGGAATTTTTCTTTTTTAATATATATAATATTCTGTTGACTTGAGTAGGTCACTGGGTGTGAAATCTTATTAATTTTATGCATCGATAAATTTCATTTTCAAATCTTTAAATTTTAAAATTGTATATCATTTTAGTTTTTTTTTTAAATGTTTTAGTGAAAAATATATTCAAATTTAAAGTCCGTCACGATCTAAATTTTCAAGATTAAATGAGTTTTTTTTTTTGGTTGGCTCATCAAGTTTCCGGATGACATAAATTGACGAGAAAAAAAAAAAAAATCTTTATGCCTTTTTTTATTTTTGGTGCTTTTAGATTTTATAAATTGAATATGATAAATTTTTTAAGGATCAAAAATTTTCTCCCATTAGTTATAACAAATGTTTTTTATTCATTTTATAATTAAAACTTTTTAAAATTTTTTTTAAATGTGTAATTACAATTTAAATAATTTTACGTAACTTAAATTTTTTTTCAAAACTTACATCAACCAGTATAAACCGTAATTAATAATATAAATTTATTGAAATTATGCGAATGACTTTTTATAAATTATTGTTCTTAAACTGAATATTCCGAATGAACTTTGAGCAAGTACACCAAGAAATTCTTTGATTGTAGAAAACTTGTGACCCACTTTAAAATTCACTAATATAATTTTTCTTGTTTTTTTTCTTCTATGTACTTTTCAACGTTGTTAAATAGAAAATAAAAAAAAAACAAATATCGAGGAAAGTTTTTCTTAAAATTTATGGAATAAAATATTATCGAATATTTAAAATTGATCCTTCAAGTTCCATATTTTCCATTATTTTTACATTAGTGAATATTATTAGTTGATTTTTATGTCTCACTTATTCAAAAAGTTATTAAATTCTTGTTGAAACGGTAATGACAAAATGTTAGTTCATAAATTTTATTCATAAATGAAAAAAATTCCAAGCCAACACCATCATCAACTTGAACGATTTTAAAAATATTGTTTTACCTGGCATGGAATTAACTCCTGTTGAAAGCTTTCATAATAATAATAATATTATGTTAAAAAAAAGAATTTTATACCTCAAATAGACGACATATTGAAAAGAAATTATTATTCTATTTGCAATGTTTTTTTTTTTCGAATTCAAGTTGGCAATAGAATTTCTGAATAAATTACCTTGATTATTTTAGTACAAAAGTCATGCAGAAATCAAGATGATTATATAAAAGTTAAAAAAAATAAGTTAATGCGAATAAAAAAGATATAGATAAAAAAAAAATTCAAACAACTTCTGTCTACGTGCCATAAAATGTTGGCACCTGCAGTTGACCATTATAGAGCTTGCCTGCTTGCTGGACACGTACTTTTTGCACTTACTTTTTTCATCTTTCCAATTCTCTTTTGGAAATAAAATGTATAAAATTTTATATTCCTTGTGACAATACACATTTATTTTTTATATTTTTCTGTAAAATAATATTCTATTTAGATAAATAAAATTGTATGTTTTTAAATTATTTCTGTTTAATGTCAATTATTTTTTTTTTATTGCAGATATGGTGACATGGTTCCTGAAACAATTGCTGGTAAAGTTGTTGGAGGTGTTTGTTCATTGAGCGGAGTATTGGTGATAGCTCTGCCTGTGCCTGTTATTGTCAGTAATTTCAGTCGAATTTATCACCAAAATCAACGAGCTGATAAGAGAAAAGCACAAAGGGTGAGTTTTAAATTTTTTTTCATTTAATAAAATTTATAAACTAATTAAAAATTGAAGTAAATTTTTTATTTTAAAATAAGGGTTTTTAAAAATGTTTTTTAGAGTTTTTTTTTAGCAATAGTTTTTTAATTAAATTTTTTTTTTTTTTCCCAATTATTTAAAACGTATTTGAAAAAAGAAAAAAACAAATTTAATTTTAATATACATATACCACTTCCGAGTACTAGGAAAAATTAATTTAAAAATTTTTTTTATTGTTTAAATTATTTTATTTATATTCTCCAGTTGATAAAACTTTAATCGTGCTTTAGACGTTTAAGTGCCTTTTGCTGTTCAAAGTTTTCAATTCAAAAGGACAATAGAAACGTCTAGAGTTTATCATAGCACAGTAATAATTAGTTAACTTTGAAAAGATATTGCGGATTTAATTTATGGATGTATGTACTGATCAAAAGACGATGATTAATACAGATGAGTAAATTTATAATCTACTCAATTGAACATATTATATCTCGTATGTTTTCAATTTTAAAACAAACAAAAACAAATTAAAAAATTTAAAAGTAATAATAATACTCAAAACATAGTTTGATAATAAAAATAAAAAAATTATTTTCTGGTCTAAAGCTCATATTATCAGAACAACATGGTGTCAAAATATTTCTGTTAAACTTGAAATACCCTCAAAAACTTTGTTTCAAAAGCAGACATGCTCACTCTTGCATAGAGTTGCCGAGAAGTTTTAAACCATTATATAAATAAAAATAATAAATAAATACACAAACTAGAAAAATAAAATAAAATTATAATAAAAAAATACTCAGGATTAGTGTACACATAAAAAAAAGTGTAGAAGAAAAATGCTTTTTTTGCTAAATTGCCCTGAAAGCTATGGTGTCCGTTTTTATGTAATCGTAAAGAAAAAAACTAGGTAAAAAAATCCATACAAGAAATAGAACAAGTACACATTTGTTTTTTTCTTTTTTTTGTCAAGAGATAAGATAAATGTTAATGTGATGAAGTTAACTGAGTAATCATCATGGGACCTATAAAAAAAACGCTTAGTTTGAATCAAAATTTTATGAAATTCACTGTGCTAAAATTTTTCCTCAAGTCGCTTATTTTTTTTTGAATATAAATTTAATATTCTTTGAAATATTTAAAGTTTCTCAACTACATAAATGTGAATTTGCAATTTTATTGTATTCAGAAAATGTCAATTTTAATAATGAATTATAAATATTCTTTACAATTCGTTCATATAAAGAAAATGAATGAGAATATAAATCAACATTAAAAAAGACATTTTACGATTACAAATGTTTCAGTTGCTTTAAATAAATGATAATTTAATAATATTTTATTACAGTGTATAGTCAATGAGAGTCGTTTTAGTAAATAATTTAACGATCATAAGGTAATAGTATATTATTGAACAGTAATAACAAAGTGAACACTATAAAATTTTATCATTATTTTTTGTCAATCTTATTTCCCTCATCAGCAACACCAAGTAATTTATACCCTCAACATATTACAGTAATTTAACAAGGTTATCAAACATCTGGAACGATATATTTTAGGGGTTGAATTTATCCTCGATACATTATCACCAAAATTCGTTACAGTTGAATCTTACAGCTAATCAATAATTCTCACAATATTTTCACTCAAACTCGATTAAAATAAAAAAAAAAAAAATCACAATATGTTGTTTATAATTAGATGATAATATTTGATTGATAGCTTATCGTTAATAGGCAATAAATTTAATGCAATTTATAGCCAAAATATAATTTAAATATTTAAATTTCATAATCTTAAATTAAACTTTTTTATGTTTTTATTTTTTCAATGCAAAATATGAAAAAAAAAAGAAAAAAACCAGGAAAGTATTTTATAAAGTCTTAAAAATTTAACTATTATTTATTTTGGTTTTATGTGATTTAAAGTTTTTTCTATTTTTCGTCTTTGTGAGGAAAGAAGTAGGTGAAATTAAATGTTGGCAATTCGTGATGCTCGACTAATTTCGATCGAAGAGCTTTATAGTGGTTTAAAAAATTTAACAGCCTGAGGATAACCGAATTGGTTTTGTCAATTGATCGACTGTTCAATTAAATAACTTGTTAAAAAAAAAAATAAACTAATATATCGTTTATAGAAATAAATATAAAAATAATGCGACAAATTTTTTCTTTTTTTATATTGTATTTATACAATATCTGCAAATATATTTTTTTCCATGAAAAATAAAAATTTTCTTGGCATCATAAATTATATTCAGTATTTTTTAGTCTTAACTTTCACTCTGATGAATTTTATATTCAAGTTATAATATTTTACGACTTGATATCCTTTATGAAAATTCTACGTCAACTGAAAATTGCAGATGTAATACAAAGACCAGTTTTAATGATGAAAATTTAAATGTTAAAAAAATAAAATATATTACTTTACGGATTTTGAATACTCTAATATAATGGGCAATGTTTTAGGATTTTTTTTTCATACATTATCATTCATGTAGATATTAAAATTGAGTATTAAAAAAAAATTGTCCGACGAAATATTGACTTATATCACTTGATTTTTTTATTGCACATCCTTTATGGTAAAAAATTGATCGATCAGTTTTTCAGGACTACTTTTAAATAAATCTTAGTAATTTTAAATATATTCAAAGGATTGTAAAATTTATTATTTAGTCTTTTTTTTATTTTTTTTCTAAAGCAGGAAATTAATTTGTGATTTATGTTTTTTTTTTTACTTTGTTTTAATTTTTTTTCTTATTTTTAAGCCACTTAATTTCTGGTGTCTTAAGTACTTCTCAACTTCAGTATAGTATATATTTTGAAATAAAAATATCAAGGTATATATTGTAAACTGAATCCTGTCACGAATGTCGAAGCTTTAGACATTAGTTTTGTTTATTTTGGAATATATCCAAAAGATATATGACTTAGTTCATTACCACTATTTTATAAACATGACATTCAATAAAATAAAAAAATATTTTTAAAATTTGAGTTGTTACATCTGATGATAATACATATATGCGTAAATGCACTAAATATATTTTAAGAATTTATAGAAATAATTTTTTTTATTTTTAAATTTAAATTTTAATTATTTATTTAATTTATTTTTGAAAATAAACAACTCTACTTTTTTGGTTTATATAATGTGTTTAATCTAGTAAAATATTTAAAATAATTTTCTCGAGATAAACTTTGTAATTTAACAAACTAATTTGACCTGAAATTTGGTTTTACGCTCTGTGGTTTTAATACTTTTTGGTATGAATACTTGTACAGTTGATAAAGTGATAAGAATTTTATGTCTATTTTAAATTAACAAATACACTTTTTATTTAACAAATTGTAGCTAGACAAAAAAACTCCCAAGAGCTTCATTTAAATCTTGATACACGGCCAATGAGTTTATCTTTATAAGCAATAGATTTTGTTGGGATTTTTTTTTTATTACATTTATTTTATTTATTTTATTTCAAACCTATTTTATAAAAAATTTATCATTGATAACAATCTAGTTTATTACAATTGGATAAATGAATAATGAAATGTTAAAATATCTTTATATTTTTTTAGAGCTTTATTTAAAAATATTTTAATCAATTTTAAAGATAGAATATATTTTTTTTTCCAATTAATATTGATTGCTTTAAATTAAAAAAAATAGACAACAGTTTGAATATTTTTTTTTTGTTAAAATGTTATTAACTAAGATAAAATACAAATTATTTTAAAATTTGTATATATATTTTTTATTATTTCTTACATCATCATAGATTTACACTTTAAAAAAAAATAGTAATATGAGATAGATACATTATACCAAGTAGGAGTATGAGAAGAAAGATAAAATATCTCGCTCATTATTCATAAGAGCTCATTTTATATGATAAGTTTTGTATTACAACGAATAAGAAAAAAAATAATAATGAATTTTTAAATTTGATTAAATTATAGAAAGTTGATAAAAGGAGAAAAAAAATATACATATATCTAAAATTGATTCATGAAATATTTTTTTGTTGAGATGAATACATCATTGACATTCTCATTTATGGCTTCGTTAAGCTCTTTCACTGATATTTTCGTTTTGAAATATTCAGTTGACCCAACGACTATTTCAAATTGAGGGAACACGATGTGTCAACGATTTCAACTTTACAATGTATTTCAACAAAATTTATTTCTCCAATTTTTTCAAATATACATTTAATAAAAATTCTTTTCATATTGTTCAATTTCCAAGAAAAATAAAATATAGATATTGTTTTTTTTATACTTATTTTTCATATTTTAAAAAACTATTTACTTTTTTAAAAAACTATTAAATTTTGTATTAAAAAATTTTTTATATGATAATTAAATAGTTGCATATACTTTTTTTTTTTCTTTTTTTTTTTATGGTAGTTTTGAGCTACCCACAAAAAATATTTAACTAAAGTACTAATTGAGTAATTACCTCGGCATTCTCATAATATTTTTTATGATGTTATAAAATTTTTAAACCGTCTAAAATGTCATGATGAAATGTGATTTGACCGATTACGAGACACCTTAAATCATGATAAACACGCTTGTAAACCGTAATTGCTTAAAATATTTTAACCAGTGATTTTTATGTTTCTGTTTAAATGAGATATTCGTTATCGCGTGACCTTTTTTTCATTGTAACACGAGTTAATTTTATTTTAACCTTTTGCAAATTTACGATAAGTGTATTTTTAATTCTGTCTTGAATTAAACATGAAATTAAAAAAAATCACAAATATATATTTTATATATAATTTAATTATATTCATAACAATTTAATCATAAAAAAATTTACAATATTATCATTTATTTTAAACGAGACTTGATATTTAAAAATTTAATTTTTTTTTTAATTAAAAAATATCACGTGATTTGTAAAATAATATCGCGTGTATAAATATTTGTTTTCAAGCCCGGAAATTTCGCGGGGTTTTAAATAAATACACGTTTTTAATTTTAGTATATTTATTTGTTATTATTTTTAAATTTAAATGAAATATAATATTCAAAAAAAATAATGGATAACTCGGAAAAAAGTTTGAGGGGTTTTAAAGCAGTTTTGAATTTTATTGTACACTTATTTTAAACGAAAGAATAATTAAATATGATGAATTAATATAAATATTTAATTTTAGAAAATAGTTGAATATTTAATTGAGTAGTTCATGTTATTGATTACTTGGCAGTTAAAATAATTGACATAAATTTTTTCTTTTTATTTGCTTTCTATCGAAGATGAGATATTTTTTTTTTCTATTTTTTTTATTATAAGCCAAGTTATTGATTTTTATGCGATCAGAACTAGGGTAAACCATTCGAAAACTGGTAAATAATCATCTTGTTGGAGTGCCACCACAGCAGTTTACATTGTAGCATCGTTTTACTGACCACGCAGAATTCTCACTCAATTTTTATTTTCACTACAATTTCCGTTACCATTTTACGTGGGCTTTCGTATGAACAACAAATCTATCACATTGAAATTAGTTTTTCACTTTTTTTTCAATTTGAAAAATATGAATCAACGAATGAAAAAAAAAATTATTTAAACAAATATGTAAACTAGAAAACGTTTTATCACATTTGTGAAATGGAAAAAAAAATTTGAAACAAAAGCTTTCAACGAATAAGCGAATTTTTCAAAACTGAGTGTATTATAAATTTATGTCGACAATAATAAACTTTAAGTTTGTGTTGTTTTAAAAATTGCTAGTATGATATTTGAATTTAAAAATTAAATAAAAACATTATGAAATATGTAAAACACCTGACCATCATTTCGTTATATATTTTTTTTTTTTTTTTTGTCATTTAAAGATTGAACTTGATTTAATTTTCGACATGCCTACATGTTGTTATTTTTTTGTACATTTCCCTTTTTTATTCTAGAATATGAAAATCATAAAAATAAAAATTGAAAATTGATGTTAATCGAAAATTTATTAAGTCGTTACTCACTTGATAAGTTGAGCTGCTTGTTACCTTTCAAAATAAAACCAGCAATCTGCATTTACAATTAGCTCTTGTGTTTCATCAGTCTGTTTCCGTTTGCAATGCAAATATCAACCACCAATTTAATCAAATAGATTTACATAATTTTCAACTGTCTGAATTAACCTTTTTTTACCAAAATTAATTAAATTTCAATTATGTAAACATAATTATTAATATTTTTCCAAGTACCCAAATAATCTTCCTCTTTTATTTTGATTTTTTCAAATTTTTTTTACACAAAAGAAAAACAAATTAAAAATATTTTTAAATAAATAATTTGTCAATTGATATTTCTTGACAACTGTCAAACTCAATAGAGTTTGATTATATATTTTTTTGGTATTTTATTTGTTGCATGTCAGACACTATCAGGGAAATAAAATTGAAAAAAAATTTCGATTAACAATTTGCCTAATGTATCGTTATTTCATTCAAATATTTTTCTTAATATTTGAAGATTCAGGTGGAATTTGAAAAATATGCATTGTAGTAGAATGTACTATATATTTAATGTAGCAAAAAATAAGCAAATGGTTCTTTGAAGTCTTGGAAAAATTTCAATATCAGATTGAAGTAGAAAAATATCTTGAGATGTTGAGATTATTTTTAAAGATATCAGAAAAATAATAGCAGAGCAAAAACATTTTTATTTTCTTTTTTGTTTTTTTCCCAGTGGATCAAAAGTAAACTTTACAAGATACATAGTTGGTATCGTTGCTCGTTCAGATAGAAACAGGGTTAACGAGATTTCCATGTAAACGCTATAGACGAACGTCAGGGACATATTCCCTTGCGTTTTTGGTGTATAGTTATATATTTTTAAAAATAAAAGAAAATGAAAAAAAAGTACAATTGCATATTCCCTTGTTGATAAACTATGTATCTTATGGTTTTATTTATTTTTTATCCTTATGCGACTATAATAAATTTAACTATTCATTTCATTGCGAAAATTATTTCTTTTAATTTGTCAAAAAAAAAAAATAATTGGAAGATTATTTTACAAGTACTCAAGTTTAATAATTATGAATTTTATTATTACGATAATTCACTTGTACAAGTAAAATTAAACAAAAACTTTAACTTAGATTTGAATGATTTTTTTTTATTTTATTTTTTGAAGAATTAAACAGTTTGATATTAATTTTTAAATTTAACATTTTATATTGTTGTATAAATTAAGATAAAGATACAGCTTGATAGATAAATTTTTGAATAATTAATTATCAAAATATTTAAATAACAATGTTAATTTCTTAAAATTTTATATTCAAAATTACTTGTTGCATTTATTATAGCTGTTTGTTTAATTTAAATTAATTTTATATTGAAGAATTTATTTCTCTCTTATTGAAGAATTAAAAATTAGACACTTTTTCTTTAATCAATAAACTTGAGAATTATTGATTGTTGATACGATCCAATCTTTGTAATTGGAAACACTCATGCATCGATAATTTTTATTATCGATACCCAAACAATTGACACCAACAATTTCTCCATCTTTCATAGCAATGCTCCAATGACCAACATACTGGAATAATAACGAGATTTCAATTATGTTTTATTATTTTACTGTAAATTGTAAATTATTGTTAATACATACCGTATCACTTTCAAGTTTTAAATCAATAGTATTATCATCATTGACTGACGTTATATTTGTTTCTTTAGTTAGGAGGAATGCTTTTCCAAAATGATATCCATTAAAACTCAATATCCATTTATTTAGTGAGACAACATCATCATTTTTCAGTGTAGAATATTGTAAAAATGCAGGTTGCAAATTTGGTGAAAAAATTATCCTTTTTTTAAGCTATTAAAAAACATTATTAGTTAATTTAAATATTATTTATTTTTATTATTACTATTTTATTTAATAATTATACCTCTAAAATAGCAATATTGTGTTTGCCTGTTTTACCATCGAAACTTGGATGTGGAATTACTTTTGAAACATCAATTGTTATTGCCTCATCATAGGGAAGATTTATATTTGAAAAAATCATAACTTGAGTTCCTTTGACATTTGTTAAACAATATGCTTCAGTTAAAATATGAGTCGAGTCAATAATAACGCCATTCCATAGTTCCATAGCACCAAATTCTTCTGGGGCATTGGTTCTAACCAAAACTTGGTAAATTGATTGATCTTGTGATATATTATTAACTTTGTGTCCTGTTGAAATTTCAAATATTTTCATTCAATTGAGTACCTTGATTAGATAAAAAAAAAAAAAAAAAAAAAAAACCATTATTTTTAAATATTAATACCTTGTTTAATAATTTTTTTAATCCAATTTTTATATTTAACAATTGGTACGTAATCGATCGAAGATGAATTGTCAATTTTTCCATTGAAAATTCCAATAAGTTTATTTTTGTATACCATTGGACTACCAGGATAAATCTATTAAAATTTAATAATTTAATTTTTAATAATTACTGTTTTAAAAAAAATTTTTCATTAACTTACAGATGAATTCCATTCTTTTTTATGAATTCCATTTAAATTATCGAAATTCATAGTTAATTTGATTCCATGAAACAGTGGTGGTTGATTTGTCAAATTTACTTTACTTTCATTCATAACTTCACCAATTTTAAATAAATTTTCAGTGAATACTTCTGCCATAATAATTGGCTGTTGATATTTAGAATAATTTATTGGTTTTTTAAGCTGGAAAAAAAAAAAAAAAATTAAGTAATTAAATTATATAAAATAAAACGCTTTATTAAATAATATTAAATATTTATGTTACCTCTAAAATGATCATTTGATTTGAGCAAGTTTCCTCATCGGTTTCTTCGCATCGAATGATTTTTTCAACTTTATATAGAGGACCAAAAATAGAAGCATTTGAATTGAACCGAGGATTTGTGTAAATACCAATTGAATATGATTTAGTTTCATTTTTGATACATGCAGAGTTAGTTAAAATGTGAAGTCTGTCAATAATAGCACCACTGCATCCGTATGGTGTTTTTTCAGGTTCATTAAAGTCACGAATATACACTTGATAAGCTACATGGCTACTTCTTTGTATAATTTTTTGATAGACATCAGGATATCTGTGATTACCAAAAATACCAGTAGCAAAAAATAAAACAAATAATACAATGAAATTTTTCATTTTATTTGTTTAATAATTTATCTGATGGATTATAAAATATTTAATATTTGAGTTATAATGTCTAGTTGTAAATATAGAAATATATTTATTAAATATAAAAAAAAGATAGACTTTTAACAACCACAGTGGCTGATGAAATATTTAGACACTATATAACAAATAAAAATATAAAAAATAAATGTTTCCCTGACGAAAAAAATAAACTGAATAGTGTCTCGGGTCACGAGTCTTGTTTCTATATACTTTTTTCTTATCAGTTGTGTATTATTAGTTTCTTTTTAAAAATTGAACGTATTAATGTATTTTTGAAATAGCTGTATTTATTTTTATTTGTTATCAACTAAGTCATCTGGTTTTTTTAAAACTTTTTTTTATATTTATTTGTTTTTATTAAAACGTGTCGTAGTTGATAAAAGGTTTTATCATATTTTAATAAAACGTTTAAAATTAAAAAATATATATTTAAATAAATACAGGTTAAACTAAATAAAAATAAATGATGAATTTTTTTTTTCTGTTATCTTTAATTTTTGAAGTGTTTGACGTCATTTTTTGTGTTTCAATAATGTAAATAGTATTAAAATTTTCGTTCTAGCAATAAATAACAAGTGTAAAATTCCAAGATTTATTGCCTTGTAAACAAATATTGCGCACTAAAAAAAAAACTTCTGTTAACGCCGATAATGATAATTCAACTGTAAATTAACAAAAGAAAAAAAAAAAAAAAAAAACGACAGTTTTGTTTTGAACGAATAGATAAATATTTAAACAGATAAATTAATAATTTACCACGCACGTATTATTATTTGTCGGGTTTTTTCATATGAGAACTAGAAAATAAATAAATTAAATTGTTTTTTATTAATATAGTTTATTATATTTTTTTATAATGACCCAAAAATAAATAGATCATAAATATAACATTTATTTATTCATTATCAAAAAATTTATATATAAGTTTTAATATTAAAAATAAATATCATTAGTTCAATTTAGTGATAGTTTTCATTTCCTTGGTTTGATATTTAATATTTAAACAAAAAAAAATAAATAATACTCATAATAATGGCAAAAAAAATAAAAAAAACTAGCTCGTAAATTTTCGCATTATATATTTTTCTTATCATGTTATCAAAAACGACAAAATATAAATTTTTTTTTATAGATTTGCATTTTTATTAATTTTTTCAATAATAAAATATGAATAAAAATATTTTCTTATAGTTTAAATAAATATACCCACAAAATAAATTTACTAAAAAATTCAATTTTTCTTTGTGTATGAATTAACAACTGGCTGTTAAATTCTAACATAATAACTAAATAAATATCTAACTTTGAATTTAGCATATTTCGTATGAATAGAAAATTATGCAAATTAAATTATAAAAAGAAAATTAAAAAAATATTCGTTGAATAAAAATATAGCTTTTGCACTTATTACAATAATAATAAGAAAAATATTCTGTATTTTTTTGCATATAAAATTTTTGATATGCAATATTAGACCAAAACAGGAAGAAATAAAAATATATATTCATATTTTTTTTTATTTTAATATTTGACACATCAAGGTTTATGTCATGATAAATTATTTTTTAGAATGCAGTTAAAAATTACTGATATTATTTTATTGCAATGCTTTTTTATTTTTACATACCTAGATGACAATAAAAAAAATATTTATATTGTATTGCTTAAAATATCTTTTGTTGAAAATTTAATTTTAAAATGTGTTTTTTTTTCAAAAAACATGAACTTAAAAAATACTTAAATACTTAAAAAAATTATAATCATTCGTCAATTATATAAAATAATAAAAAATTTAAAAAAAAATGATTTAAAATTTTTGTATTTTTACAATTTTTAAAATTACAAGAAATAAAAAATGACCTAATTTTTTGTAATCTACAAAATCTATATAAAGATAAAATTTATGTCATTAAAATAAATGTTGAAATTTTAAAATTTAATGTAATATACATTTTTTTTAAATTTCAATAAAATAGAGAAACCACCATGGGAGAATAAATTATCTCGCAAAGTGTAAATTTTATGCTCGGCTATTTTTCAATTGATGCAATTCAGTTTCTTTTCTCCATCTTATTTATTTTTCTATTTTTTTTTTTTTTTACTCTTCAACTTTTTTCTTCTCTTACACTCTTGACTCTATGAATTTCCATTCTGTTGACTCGTAAATCTGCATTTGATGCTCCCTCTACTCGACCAAAACCGGATGAGAATAGTAGAGATAACAGTGCTGGTATGAAGGGGTGGTTTCAAAGGGTGAGTTGGGAGAAATGTGGCTTACCTGCATCATTTGAATTCACCCGTTAAATATGCCATTGAATCATCACTCTATATCCATATATTTAAAACAAATTCAATATTCAACTGACGATTTTAAAGTTTACATTTTAAATTTACTATCAATATTCTACAACCATTATTCTACAATTTCATATAAATTTTACTCAATTATTTTATATACTGCAGTACCACACGATTGTAGCTGTATAACCATCTCATTTTCACTGTAACTCTGTAATTTTTCCCATAACCGGTGTCAATAATAGAACCGTTAAAAAAAAACCCAATTATGACAAATATATATTTTTATTCTATTTTTAAATATATGTTTTTATGAGTTTTAATTTATCTTGGTTTGCAATAACTGACATTCAGGTCACAAATTACGTCATGATTTATCCATCAATGTCTATTTAAAAAATTTATCAACCAATTTTTCATTGTTTTTATTTGTAATCATATTATAAATCAATACTCTATATATATATTTATTTTAATTCTATTTTCAAATATCCTATAAATTATTAACTCTAGTTTTTATTTAGAATTTTTTTATATTTTTGATTTACAAATTTTATCGTAGATTGTACGATTAATATTTATATATATAATTAATATCTGAATTTTATTACACAATTCAATTTCATATGACCGTCAATACCGTCAGTAATAAAAAAAAATTAATTTATTTTTTACATTACAATTTGGTCTAGCAATAAATTCTGAAAATTATATAAAATCGTTAAATACATTTTTCTTTGACTAAGTTGAAAAAAAAAAATTAAAATAAATTTCATAATCTTCAACAGTCTTTTTATTTATCAGGTATAATCATTCTCATTGTTCAGATAATTTAAAAAATTTACCTGTTGAAAAATGATTAAAAATTAAAAAATAAACATCAAAATTTTATTATTAATTTTTTTTTCTTGTATATTACAAGATGTCTGTTGCTCGAAGCAGTCATTTCTTTTTTGTTTTCTTTTTTCATGTTTTGGCATCTTACATTTCTGACACCCTTGAAATTATCTTGCAACCCTTTTAGAATCAGTGTCAGCTCATTAAATTTGATGACAAGATGAAAACATAAAAAAATAAAAAGATGAGAAACTAATGATTTGTGATTTGTTGTGCGCATGTACACAAGTACATTTAAATTTACACTGTCTTGACAGTATGTTTTGTCAGGAGTACTATTATCACCAACAGTAACAACTCACAACATAAACCATGATTCACACATATCCAAATTTTCTTTTCTTATACTTGTTGAAATTTCGCCTCGGGATCTACATAACTAAAAACAAATAATAATAATAATATGAATAAACATTATGAAAATAAAATATTACGTAGTTTTTATATAATTTTTTTTTTTATTTTTGTCAAACTTTTTATTATTTTTATTATTATTATTATTTTAAACTTTCTTTTACCTTTATAATAATAATAATAATTTTAAAAAATAGAGATATTATTTCGCACTTGGTGTACATGCATTTTCTTTTGTTCTCATGATAAATCATCGTTTCATAAAGAAAAAAAAAAAAAAAAAGTTGAGTTTATTTCTCGACAAGTTATATTTGAGTGCTTTTTTTCTTTTTTTTTTTTGATCTAATGCAGACTCCAATTTAATATGGACATGACGGTAAATAATGTCGCAGTAAAAAAGTCAATTTTAAATAGAAGAAATGAATTTTTTTTCTTTTAATATTGAGATGGTGTTTTTTTTGAATAAGTTTTTTTTATGTCGTTAAATTTATTTTCAAACGAATCTGGAAAAATATTAACAAAAAAATTTAAAAACTATTGTGAAATTTGATAAATTTATTCTTAATAATTTTTAATGAAAGTATAAAATAATTTAGTGAAATTTTGATTTGAATCATCAATGATAATTTTACTCTATACGTGATGAATTATAACATGAATATTGAATTATTATTCGTGTTATTTTGTCTCATCTACTGACAATCATATTCAACACTGGAATATTCAGTCAAATTATTTTTGGCAATATTAGTGAAACTGTTGGGGTAATTATGCCACGTGTTATATAGCTTAACTAAAACGTGTGGATATTTCGTGGACAGTTGAGGCTATGAAGACTGCATAATACATAAATCAGGGTGTAGGATGTACCGGAAATAGGGTGCAACTAACCTCTTACTAATGCACGAGTACTATACGTGCATAGATTTTATCATCATATCACGAATCTCCATCATATGTATTCTCGATGACATTGAGTGTTCAAACTCTCTCACAATAATAGAATAAATAAATAAAAAAAAACTCCAACATATGAAAAATAAATTTATATAACACGTGACCTTTAACTCGTTGTTTTTTTATTTTTAAAAATTAATTTTCTATTCATATAAATATTGATACATGTGTCTAATTAAATTGGAAATCAATTTAATAAATTTATGATAAAATTTCAATTTTTAAAATAAATAATCATGTAAAAAAAAATTAAAACTCTTTTTGTTAAATCCTCGTTGAAGATTAATGTCAAATATTTGTTTTTGTATTTATACAATTGCGAAGAAAAAATTTTAATCAAATTTTTAATTTATAATTTTTTATGTCATAAATTTTTTAGAAGTTAACATTAAGTATGACGAGGTTTATGAATTTATTCCCTAATTTAATTCCATGAATTTAATAAAAAAAAAATTTAAACCTTATGGTTTTGATAATTTCAATTCTAAAAAGGTAATCAGTTTGATATTTAGAATTTTTTTTTAGCACTGTAGTTTTCTTTTACGCAAAAAGTTTAGCTCAGTTTAATTTCCGGGAAAAATAAAAGGTCAATATCAATTTTTTTTTGTCAGTAAATTAAGAACGAATGTTTAATCAATTTATTCTTTTTATATCATTAATATTTAAACGTATTTAAATACTTGGTTATATTTTATTTTTTAATCTACGTTATAAATTTTTTTTTAATTTAATTTTTAGCATATATTACTTGATGACGGCTTAATGTATGACAACATAAGATCACGTCACAACAATCCTTTACTAGATTTTTTTTTATCAGAGTTTTAAATAGTAAACACTTCACACACGTGTGTGATGATAATTAAACCACGAAATGCGGTCTCTAAATGAGTTATCAGTGAGTTATAAATTATGCCAAAATATGAAGTCTTTACTTATTTTTAATTTTTATCTTATTGACGTCAATAAAACCATATTACATCAATTTTTTTTGAGTATATAAGCATGTCTGTTTTTGAAAACTATATCAGACTAGTTTTTACCGTAAAATAAAAATATATATCAAGATGTATTTGCCAACAATTTTCGTAATTTTTTGCTCAATTTATCTTTCCAATGCTGGTAAGTTAAATTTATTGAATTAACAACTAAATTGATTATATAAATTAATCAAATTATCTAAATAGATAGACAGTACTGTAAATTGATTAAAACACATTTAGTATTAATCTATTTTCAGGCAAAGAAATAACACTGACAGCAAGAACTGGAATACAATTGAAAGTTGATTTGAGAAATAGATTATATGGACAAGCTCTAACATGTGATTTGTATCATAAATTGAATCAATTAAATCAAACAATTCAAAATGGTACATTGTTACAATGGAATTATTTTTCAAAAAATAACACAATTCAAGAAGAGATGAATAAATCATATTTACCAGAATGGATAACAACAGAAAAATATACAGCTGGTAAAAAAAATACATGCTCATTTAAAATAAAAGAATTTACTGATGATTTTTTTGGTAAATGGACACTCAATCAAATATCTCTTCATAATGAAACTGGTTTTAATATACGAGAACAAATTATCATCAATATTGTTCCGAGAAATATGTCAGACAGTGGAATGCCCAATGTTCCATGTAAGCTAAATTTTTCTTCTCAAAAAACAATTATATTTCGAGACCATTTGAAACTAATTTTAAAATATTTAAATTATTAATTATTGAATATTTATTTTTAGTTACAGAAATAGAAATACTTGGAGAAATTGGAAAACCATTAAAAATTGATATAGAAAAAATTCCAGGAGAAAAAAAGGGATATTGTTTCTTGAAACAAGTTAAAGATAAATCATTAAAATTTATCAAGAATTTACAATCAAGTTGGAGTTTTTCATCAACTTCTAGTGACGAAAATCCATCATCATTTTCTTGGCTATTAACAAAAGAATATTCGAGCGATGAAAATGATTCTTGTTCATTTGAAACAAAAAATTTTACTAGCAATTTATTTCGTAAATGGAGTTTGGTACAAACCAACATTGTTCAAGTTGAACATATTATCATAAATATTATTGAAAAATAAGGAATAAATATTTAACAATACAAAGAACAAAAAAAATTACAAATAAACTTTTTAATTTAGATATATATTTTTATCAGAAAAATTATTTTTTATAAGATAAATAATGTAAAGAAAAATTATTAATAAAAAAAAGTAAAAAAAATCAATTGTATATTATTTATTAATTATTCAAAAAAAATATAAGGTTTATTTATTATTTTAATGTTCAATTTATTTTATCGATAATTATTCTTAAAAATAATTAATTTTTCACCGACCTCAATAAAAAAAAAGGTTTTCATTTCGATTTTAAACGGTTTCATGTTTAATCAACACCACAACTTGACACTTATTTATTACTACTTTTTATTGACTGCAAGCATGACACGATTATTTTAATTTAAAAAAAAAATACTCATAAAATATACGTCTATAATTATAATAAATTAATTTATTGAAAAACAAGTTTATTAGAAAAGTTAAAGTTAAATAAATTCCATGTAAATAATTTATTTTTTGAAATAATAATATCAAATAATTTAATTATGATTCATTTTTTATTTTTTTTTTAAATTTACTTTATAACCCAGATAACTGTTTAAGTCTACAATGATTATTTATTTAACAAATTGCACATGGCCAACCACAAATATGGCAACTAAGTACATATACCTTGTGCAATTATATAAATAAATACATGTCACGTAAACAGTCAAATTAATAAGAGATAAGACAGACTTTATGTCAATGCATTATAAATATTTTCCAAAAACATTCCTTCAACTATTTTAAAAATGTACATTTTTTATGAAATATTAATTTGTTGATTTAACCTTATATGCATTTTAACGAAAAGCATTCTTTGAATATTTAAATTTTAAATGTTAGTTATAAAAAAAAAAAAAAAAATACGAAACTCTATATAGAAAACAATTTAGAGTTCAAAGAATTTATTATAAATAAATAACGATATAGTATCCAATTAAAAAATGAAACAAAAAAACAAACACACTTTTATCTATAATTACAGAGAAAAAAAATAGCTGGAGGCTATGTATTTTCCAGTCTGTTTATCTTGCCTTGAACTTCACTTCAGAATATTATTTCAATCTGTTGGTTTTATTCAGCGTTTGTATTTGTTTAAAATATCCTCCATGATTATATTATTATATTTAAATTGAGGTAGAATAATATACAATCTAAAAATTTGAAAATTTCTGTTCGGAAAATATCAAACAAATACACTTTACTATGTATAAATTTAATGATACTGAATCATTTTACATGTAACCACTTAAGATTCGCTTTGGGAACAAAACTCCTTTTACATCATACCTGTACTCAATATTATATTATTCACAAAAGCTTTATGCAAATTATATTTTGTTTATGCGCACATTTTGTGTAACTATTATTATTCAAAAATCATCAACTTGTATATTTTTATTCAAAATTTACTGGATAAATTAAATATATAATTTGACAATATTTAATTAATATTTTAACTAATAAAATTAATGACATTTTATTGTTTTATAAGTCAAAACAAAACTTGGCAATCAAAAGAAAAAAAAATTATATTTTAATTCGTTAATATGTTAGTAATCGATTTTATATAAATATTGTATTTTAAAATTTTTTTCAACTGTCAATTTAAGCAATTAATTTGAGTTTTTTTTTAAATTTATTTTACAATTATTTTATCAATGAAGCTTGTATTGATTTAGTGGCGACATGTGGATAGTGTCATGAACCGAAATAAAAGTTGTGTACCTTCGCGGCTTTCGGTTCCATGATCACGTTAATTGTTATCCTAGTTGAGAATTACGACCAATAAATGTCAGGTGCAATTTCAGTTATACTGTCTTTTATTTATTTTTTTTTATTTCAAGTAAATAAAGTATCCTTGTTGTTGATAACATAAAACCAACCAAATTAATTGCAAGCTCAATAATATTTTTATCCGTTAGAAAAATAAAATAAAAATAATAATTTATAAACTAATTTTTTTTTTATTAAAAATAAGTTAATAATTTTTTTATTATAATTTCATGTTTCAGAAAGCAAGACTTGCAAGAATTAGAATTGCAAAAGCATCAAGTGGTGCTGCATTTGTCAACAAGAAAAAAGCTGCTGAAGCGAGAATTGCTGCTCAAGCTAGTGGTCTTCAAACGGATGACTATAAAGAGGATATATTTGAGCTTCAACATCATCATCTTCTACGTTGTCTTGAAAAAACAACGGTAAAATAATCAATAATCAAGCTTAATCATCCAAAAAAAATTAATATACTAACATTCATTAAAAAATAATTTACAGATACACAGAGATAAATTGTTTATCAATTTATATTTGAGTTGATACAACAGTCATACATTAAATACAGCTTTTGTCACACTCATTTATAATAAATTCATGAAATTGTCGATGTCAAGAGTCTCATTGAGTTTGAAGTATGCATATTGAATAATTCGTTTCACTTTGATATGTTTAATATTTGTCGAATTCATGACTCGTTGGTATGAAATGATTTTATATTATTTTAACCAAAAGTGTAAATAATTGACGTACTACAAATACATTTAAATATAGTACTCATATACTAACTTTTTTTTGTAAAATCATTTTAAATATCTAGTTGATGGGAGAGATTAATCTACATCATTATGATAAATGTCAAATATTTATTTGACATATCATCCAAGCTGAATATTAAATAACATTTTCATTTACAAGTATAATTGTTCACTGGAAAATTTTAATTTTTTCAATTAATAGTTATTATTATTCGTCTATTTATTTTTCATTGAATATCCAATTAAGTTATTTATCAATTGTCAAACTGATCACATCATGTCAAAGTTTATTTAAACTAATGATTTATCAGTTGAAAATTTATAAAACTAATAAAGTTGAAAAATATTTTTCTAGAATAAATAAATAAACGTCAAGATGATGTAAAAAAATAACAAAAAAAAAATAAATCCGACGTGATTGATTATCGTCAATATTGTAAGACTCACAATATTGTTATGAATTTCTCGAATTTCCCAACGAAACAAAAACTAAAAATAAAAGTAAAACTACTTTGTTGTATTGTATACACAAACAGAATAATCCATCGGCTAATTATTGAAAATTAATACTGACAATACAACATTAATTTACAAAATATTTGTATGTTAATTATTTTATTGATTGACATGATGTTCAAGTTGATTTATCATCAAGACAACCACTGATGCTATTTTACAAAAATAAATTCAGTAAAGCTTCTACTTGGCATGCGTTTCACAAAATTTGTTGCAATTGCTGGATGTCAGATGCACTTGGTTATGTACTATCTTGCCAAAATCAATTGTTATCTTGCCTCAAGGTTGTTTATCTTGACGTAAATGCAATAATGAAAACAAACCAACAAATAAACAATCAACATAACAAAATGTAAACACAAATTAAATTACGAAAATAAAATAAATAAAATAATTTAAATAAATTTAACAACATGATTTGTGATTAGAGTGATTATTATACAATTGTTATGTCATCATGTGTTAATCATAAAATTATAGTTAAATTATTTATCAATAGACAATGAGATTGGCTACCTATCTCAATGTGACAATGTGACAAGATACAAGTAGTGGATTATTTGTGGTTCATTGTGCTGGACCATTTGTTGTTTGTGTATTTTATCACCATGCAACATATCGTGTTTTATGTCTGTTTGACAAGCTCGGTTAATTACTGTAATAGTCTTGAATCCAGTTGATCAATAATCATCAAGACTAATTAAACTTTCATTGAATTCCTATCTCTTTTGGATGTGATAAAAGATTTCGAGTTTAAATAGAAAATTGTTTTTAGTAACTATTTTCACCGCTAGATTTCGCATGTTTTTCGCAAGTGCTTATTGTCAATTCAACAAATAGAAACTGTGGAAAATGGCTTTTCCAATTGTACCTGAATCTGCGTTGAGTTGATTTTGTTACTAGTGACTTAGCCTACAAGGCATCACGCCATCCATGACTTTTCAGGGTTACTGATAAAATTAGTACCTTGCGATGCTTAATCGGTAGATCTGAGGGCTGGTTGTCATGTGTACATGGTGTACATTCCCACGTACTTTGATGGAGTAACAAATTTTCAACCCTCCAACGTAGATCCATAAATTAATCAAAAATTAAATATTTCCAATACGATCAATACAACTATCCAAAAATGATCTATTTCATAATTGATCTCTGATATATCTTTGTATACTCGATTTTGCGATAGACAAAAATCATTTTAAAAAATTGATCTAGTAGATCTTTATTTCACTCAGGTATTGAATTTACGCAAAATTGTTGAGACAGAAATATTTCTTGGATCATTGACACACTGCCTTAATCCTATTTCTTTGACTCATCATAAAGTGGGTCATTTTGAATTTTTTATTTCTTATTCGCATCTGTTGTCAATCTTGAATTTGAAGTATCGTATTTTTATTATTATTAATTATTTTAAACATTTGTTTTTTTATTTTCTTTTTCATTGTTTATTTTTCTTAAGATCAGATAAATTTAATGCCAACGTATCTCTCGGTCTGTGTCATGAAAAAATAATTTTTTTTTTACATCTGAATTGTTATTTTATTATTTGTTTTCAACAGACATTTCCTAAAAACCCACGCACAATATATACATACATTATACGACTTTTTTTTTTTTTTTATTACAATAACATGTATAAATTGAATTTTATTTATTTAACTTCAATTGTGTTATTGTGTATATAGTAAAAACCTTGTGACGTAGTTATAAAGGCCAAAATAATCTATTTAAAGAATGGAACAAAAAAAAAGTTTTAAGTAAATTCAGATAGTATATAAAAAAAGAAACGGCGGAAAATATGCAAAGCAATTTGTATTCACTCGTGCTCTGAGCCTAACAAGATCAATACTGATTGTCAAATCATTTCCATATATACACTGTGACAATATTTTTTTATCAAGAGAAAAGATGAACCTGCAGCTTTGATATACAAGTGAAAATAAAAAAAAATAAATGAGGATGAAATATTGTGATAGCACAGAGTCGTATTGATCGATTGAAATATTTTTTTTATTTTTTTTATCTCATTCTGATAGAATTCAAGGAATATATTATGTTCATAACATCAAGCATTGTTCTGATGAAAATAAAGCTGTAAATAACGATGTGTTTTTGTGTCACAAAACACGTTTTCAATTTTTTTTTTTCAACTAAATTCATGGTAAATCCAGGCAATAACAATATCGAGAATTTCTTACATCATAAAATTCACATTCTATTTTTTGTAATGAGCTTTTTAACTCAAATTTTTATCATTAATTAATTCGTTTATTACGTGATGATGAGATGTGCTTATCGCAATTGTAATTTCATTAAATAAAAATAATAAAAATAGATGTTAATTATGAGAAAATTCATACTGATATTATTATTATCATAAAAAGCTATTCATCATCTTTCTGTGTGCTCCATAAATTGAATGTTATATCATTAAATTCTCATTCAAATCAACTTTGTTGAAGAAACATTTGTTAAATCTATTAAAGTTTATTAAAATTACTTTTTTTTATTTCAAATCTATGTAACTTTTTTTTTTTTTTTGATGATTAAAGTACATCTTCAACTAACCAAATTAACTTAGTCGACAAAGAGTATAAATAAATCATTCTAAACCAAGTTAATCCAAATTTACTTGTTCATACAAACTTGCTGAACTCGGTTCATGTGGATTTTTGATAATTGCTCCAGTTATTTCATACATAATCGATAAATTAATAAATCTTGAATAGAACAGTTCAATATTTCAAAAATTAATTAACAAAAAAATTAAAGTTACATCATTATTTTCCAGGATTTTCTATCAGTTTTGAAATAAAGATTGAAAAAAAAATAAAATATTGTATATAGGATTAGGATTTGACTGGTGGAGCTTATTGACTGGCTCATTCAAAGTTAGTTTATCGTATTTTATTTTTTCTGCCAATGTTTTTTGTAGTTTTTCTAGAAGCCTATAATTTCGAAAAACGTTTGTCCAATGATGGTACATTACTTGACTACAGATGGCAGATTTAGAATTCGTATCTAATCCGACCTTTCTGCTGCTTCAGATAAGTTTGCAGAGAATATTATCCAAAAGCCATATACATGTATGTGACTTTGTCTCTTTTATTTTGTCTGAGTTGAATTGTTACATTGAATGAGGTGAACCAATGTACCACTTTGCTCATGAGTCGTAACTAGAGCTGTGATTTTAATGTATATATTTGAGTCAAGTGGGTAACTTGATGATAGTCAACTTGCTGAAGTTTGAAAATTTCACACTGAGTACTTAAACTTTATATTGAACATATATTTATCTTTATTTTCTCATCTATTCTATTTCTATTTCTGTACTTTTCAGTACTATCCAACCTGATAATGGCTATGACTTTGTTCACTGGTACTTAAATGGATCTATCTCATTTTTTTTTTCAACCCCTCAGGGAGATTCATTTTACGACCAATTTTACACAGACTCTTGACCAGCCTTGACCATTTTCCACTTATTTTATTTTTTTTTTATTTTCATTTTATTCTATCTACTTTTGAGTGTATCTCTTTTTTAAATGCCCGTTAGGAGAATATAAAAATTTTACAAAGATAGCAGAGTTTTTTTGTAATGAAACAAAAAGCTCATGACATTATTATTTTTTTTTCAAATTTAATTTCTCATTAGTAGAGCTTTTTTTATAATTGTGATTATAATTAAAGTGGTACATTTAGATTTTAGTGCTTTATTTCGATATGTTAAATTTGTATAAAATTCATGAGTGGTTGGTGATTTTATATTATTCCAACCACAAGTGTAAATAGTTGATGCACTGTAAGCACATTAACTAGTATTTATACAGTGATCCTTTTAAATGTAAAATAATTATATACATATACATCTGGCTGTTGGGAGTGATTAATCCACATCATTATAATAAATGTTGAATATTTATTTGACACATTATCCAAATTAAAATAGAAAAAAAAAAATTAATAAAATAATTAATATTCAAAATATCATAATTATAAAAAAGCTAATATTAAATTCATCATTCATCAAGCTTAATTAATAATAATGATTTTTTTTTTAAATGAAAAAAAAAAAAAAAGAAAATGATAATTAATTATTAATTTTTAGGATCGTGAATTTGTGGAGATGGATGTACCATATAATGGTGCACCAAAGCGGCCAGGTTCACCTTCCCCATTGACATCACCAGCTCACAGTACCGCTTCACGTGGTGGTCTATTGCAGTCATGTTGCGGTCGTTGTTATTCACAACGTTACCAGGTACGCGGTCGGCGAATTCTCATCTCGAGGACCTCCATCAGCGAGGGTCCACCGTCCTCATCCTCCCAATCGCAACAATCACAGCCACTACAGGGAAAAACGCGTTACGCGGATTTGGCAGCAGTACCGACAGTTGCATTTAATATACCCGGTGAAAATGAACGTAATCGATTTAATCAAAGCGAACCATCCAGTCCCTACAACGAGACACGGGTCTAATTTAATTATATCAATATCAAAGAGAAATATTTGAAATATTAAATTATTAAACTCAATTATAATATCGCATTTTTTTTATACGTATATTTATTATTTTAACAAAGAGACTTTGTATGATTTATAAATAATTAATTAAAATAATATATGAAAAAAAAAAAACTGAATAATTCAATTTGATAAATTTTTTTTTTATTTATTTTAAATTTAATTTATATATTTTTTTATTTTCAAATTAATTAGTTATTTAAATAATATATCATGCAAAGTCTTTTTAATTAATTTTCACAATTATCGCGTATTATAAAGACAGGGTAATAATTGTAAAAAGCGTGTATACAATGACGAACAAATCCGCCGGCCGGCATTCGTCACGAAAATAATAATAAAAATTAAAATTCAAAAGAAATAATATAAATAATAAGAGAATAACTATTGAGGTTAAAAATACAATATATTTAGCTAATAATTGATTAACTATATATTGAAAAACGTATTTTAAAAATATAAAAAAAAAGAAGAAGAAAATCAGTATTAATTAAAATAAATATATAAAGCACAAATGATAAATAATTAAGTGAGCTTTTTAGTAGTATAAAAAGAAAAATTTATTAAATAAATTATTTAAATATTAAAAAAAGGGTTTCAATGCCAGTTGTTGAGTAATCAATCTCAATAATGTGCCAATTAATTGATAATTACGCGCAACATATCAGTTAGTACTTGCTATAAATATTTTACAATTTATTATTATGATATTTATTTATTTTTTGATTATTTATTGATTAGTTTAACTTTAAATTTTGAAGATACTATTGAAGTTTAATTGAAATCGGTTGATGCCATCATTATGATAAATTTATCTCGTAACAATGACATGTCAATGATAAATCATACTCACGCCGTAAAATAATTTTGATAATATTAATCGGTTTAAATTAATTAGCCTCTAATTAATGCTGAAAGTTCGATTGATATAAAAAATTATAATATTAATTTAATTGTGGTCTACCAGTTGTTATTTATTTTTATTTAAAATATAAATTAATAGCTATTATTGCACAAATATACCCGGGCTAAAATCAAATAATTTACGAAAAAAATAATAGATATTGTTTATTATATTTTAATAATTATTATCGTTAGCACAAATATAAATTTATTGTTTTTTTTCTTTTTCCTTTTATTTAAATTAAAATTTATATGAAAATAAAAAATAAATAAATTTATTACGACTGATAATGATATTGATCTGGATGTTAAGTAAAAGCATATAATATTTCGGATGGGTTATATCAGAGCTTTCATCAAAAGCCATTAAAAATCTCTCCCTCTCTTTGACCCATATGCAAGTATTACACAGTGCCCTTTTGAAAGCTCGTAAATTGTGTAATTTCCTGTGTCAGTGCGCACTGAATTTTCTTTTTTTTTTCAACCCTTTTTCAACGTAAAAATTCATGACACTTGCATTAGTCCATAAAAGTTTTTTTTTATTTTATTTTTTTATTTTTTACAAATGACTCTTCCAAATGATGTTTCTTTTTTTTAGTTGAATTTTTTTTTCTTTGATCGATGACATAAAGAATTCATTTTTTACCCAGATAGTTTCAATGAAAATTCTAAAAAAGTTCGTTTCAATAAATCATTGAATATTTAATGATCACATTGGACATTTGTACTTTGAGTATTGATAATAGTTAATCAAGTTGAAAAAAACCTTCAATAAAATATTTAGAGAGAAAAAAAAAATTATAGTTAATTACAATTGATTGAACATATATAATTTTCACTTTGAATTATTTCGATTAAATATTGAATTATTCAAAAATAGCTAAATGATTAATACAAGACTTGAAATGGAAAATTAAATGAATAATTAAATAACAACTAAAGCAATTCTTAAAATATATTATTAAAATCAATAATTATTTAAATTAGATTTAAAATAATAAAGCTTAATGATAGTTTACATTTGCATCGATAAAAGTTCATTGATAGTTCATGAGATTATAGGCCTAAAAATTATATTAATGATAATAATTTTAGTAGTAAAAAATTGTGAATAAATATCTTGATAATTATTAATAAATTTAAATTAAATAATAGGTCATTTAAACGTTAATTAAATTATTGGAAATATATTAGATTGCTTTGGGGTTTAATTAGATTTTGATTGATAAAAAGTTTGATACATTTTTTCAAATTTATCTTGGGTAATTATAGTAATGACCATGTTGCAATTCTATTCACGTCTAAATTTTATTTCACATGAATTAATATTCTTCTCTCATATTGAATAAATTGAAAAGTAAAATGAAATTCAATACTATCATAAAGAAAAAATATCTTCTAATATTTGAAAATCCTTGTCTTCAATTCAGTACCTGTTAAAACTTTATTTCGCTTTAATTATAAAAGTAGTAAAATAAAATAAAACATAAATTTTTTATAATGATGAAAATAATAATGACAAACGGATTCTTGAAATGAGTATAACCTTTGCAATATGCTTTGAAGTTTTTTCATTTCACTCGTTTTTATTATTTTCATTTATTTATTATTATTTTTTTTTCATTTTATTATTTTTATAATACATAGAAACTCAAATGTACACGGGCCAACAAAGTTTTTGTCTCAACTTACTGAAGAATCATAATGAATTTCAGGTTCTTTGATAAAGTAAATAAATAAATTTAATAAATAAATAAAAGTTGTGTAACTAAAATGAAATAAAATCGGGAGTTTAATATCAATTTTTTATTTCTTAAAAATAAAGATAAAATAATTTTTTATTTATCTATATTAAAAAATTATTATTTCATTTGAGATAATTACTAAAATTTTTTTTCTTTTAATAATTTTAGTAGATTTATTATTTTTTTAAAAAATATCACGTATGACAATTTAATTTTTTAAATGCAATATCATAGTAGAAACATAAAAATAATAATTTAGATTTAAAAAAATATCATCGCTGCCTTAAGCCCTTAAATTCACCTTAAAATCTACCAAATCGTACCTGACAATTAATTTAACATTATTTCTCCATCGAAAAATATTTTCTTTAATTAAAAATATATCATTTATCCAAAATTAAAAATAAAAAACAAAATAATTTTTAGTTTAATGTAACCGAATGTTAAAAAAAAAAAAAACCACTCGTGTTTTTTTAAAAAAAACTTATAAACTGTATTCGTATTATAATGTAACATGAGTTGCTTTTATGAATAATGCAAAGACGAAGGAACAACGAGAGACCTCAGTGAGGCATCCACTGCAGATGAGTCAGGCAAGATAACGAAATTGAATCTTGAGTGTTTTTTTTCCAAAATGACTTTGTCATTTGCCCCTTATTTTCCATCTTCCCTATTTATTTATAAATGTTTTTTCAACATTATATTGTCATCAATTAATGTAATTTTTTTTATTTTTATTTTTCGATTACATGATATTATTAATTCCCTTGTCAATAATTATTTAGATATTTTATTCTCATTTCCCGTAAATTAATCTTAATCAATTTGGTAGAAAAAAAAATATATATACAAATGTATTTAAAGGAAATAAATCCTCTGTGATCCATTGATAGGACTGATGGGGACCACGTTTGTAGAAGATAAATAATAATCAATGTCTTAATTTAAAGCCCTGTAAATTGTACACAATCGAAATATTCTTTAGTAAGTTTAAAATTTTATTTATATTTAAATTTAAGTGACTATTAAAATTTCGTATGGTAGTTGAAATCGTTTGTTTTTTTTCTTTTCAATTTTATTATTATTATACCCTTTATTAACAAAAAAAAAAAAACGAAAAAACGTGGTATTATTTATTCGAATTTGGTTTTTAAAAAATGATAATTATTTTTATATATTTATTTTATCTTTAATTTTATTTATGTAATACAATAATAGTAAATTTCAAATTTTTTTATTTCCCAGTTAATGCATATTGCTAACATTATTCATTGTGGATTTAAATTTGGCTTTAACAATTCAAACAAACCATCTCATAAAGTTTCGATGAGACTTGTGAATACATTGAATAATTTACAAAGTAAAAATAAAAAATAATATATATCAAATCTAAAAATATTATGTTAAAAATAAAATTACAAAAAAAATAAAAACACACATTTAAATTGAATGAATATAAATATAAAAAACGAAGAAAAAAAAAATGAAAATTATGTATGTTTTTATCACTTGCGAGTGATATAAGTGCTCGATGAAAAGATTGCAATATATTCATAAAGATGATTCTATCTTTTTATCATATTTTTTTTTTATTTTTATTTTTGTTGAAAAAGTTTTTAACCCACAATTTTAAAAATAAAACATCAATAAATTTGACGAAAAGTTGTGTTAATACATGACGTAACATCCATGATTTTTTTTTTTTCAATATTTATTTCCGTGTTGCGGATCTCCTTGATAGTAACGCGATTGGAATTTTTTTAATACAAATAAACTTGAGATGCCAAGCATTTTTTAAACATGATTGGTAGTCTGACTCATAGCATAATTAAACGGTGATGATAAAATACAACTGGTAAAAAAAAATTAAAATAATAACCAACTTGAAATTACATTAAAAAAAGTTAAGAAGCAAAATTAATTATATTTTTTGTCATTAGTTACAAATCCCAGTATGATATTACGTTTAATTAAATAAATAGTTTTGTAAAATATATTTTCTGTCGTTATAAACGCTTACAAATGTCAGGATGACACCTGGTAAAATAGTACAAACTTTTACCGAACAACTTCCTTGTTTTAATTATACTTTCCCTGTTGAATATTCATTCGTTTTTTTCATTTTTACTATTGTTTGTTACGAAAAAAAAAAATTGCACAATGTCTAGTGACGTAGAGATACAAATTCTCATTATATTTTCTCATTATTTTCATTCATATTAACAAGCTAATTAGTGATAATGATAATTTCGAAAATCAAATATACAATTCTGTGCTTTTGAATAACATTTTTTTTTTTCTATTTTATTTATTTATTTTTCAATTATATTTTTAAATTAAATAACATTTGAATAAAACCTATTTTACCATATAATTGAAGGATCAAATTGTATTTTTTTTTATACTATTAAATTTTCTGAGTATTATCAAATAGTTTTTGAAAATTTATTTAATTTATTATTATTTTGATTCGAAATATTACTGTAGAAAAATATATTTTATTTTTCGATTAATTATCAACATGGTTTTGTACTATTTTATCTGGTATCTACAATATAGGGGTTATATAAATTCGAGTATTTTCATTAAAGCAAATAATCACAAAGCATTAGAAACAGAGAATAAATTTAATTAAATTTTTTTAAAACTCAGTTGAGTGTGAGACCGCACAACAAATTTACTATAGCAACCAAAATCATTAACGACACTGACCAATTAATTTTACAAACCGTTTATTAAAATTTTGTTTGCGATGTACTATTTGATGACGATTAAAATTAAATAAATAAAACAAAAACGATAATAATAATTGCGGCAGATCGGCAGTGTAAAATAAATCCTCAAAATAAAATATAATAATTAAATGAAAAAAAAAAAAACGAATATAGATGAACGAAAAATATTAATTTAACAAATTCATTAAATTTATAAAATAAGAAAATTAAAAAATCGTTAGTTTAGGGATGACTGACGTGCAACAATGTAGTGTGTGTTTGTGATGTGGATTTCAGCAGGCGTACAATCAGTACATTCCGGCAACGAGGGCCCAGCCCCAGCCAGATCAGTCAGGACAAACGGGAATAGATGACACCTACTTGGTCGAGGCCTCGTTTTGAGATCGTCATATCGAGAATGAAAAAATGAAAAAAACATTACATCACAATTGAAATTAACTAAAATAAAAAAAAAATAATAATAATAATTTAAAAACAAAAAATATATAAACAAACAATTGAAAGAAAATTAACCAAATGAAAAATTTGAAAATAATATAAAATTGAAAACAAAAATGTAAGATGATCTATATTTAGTAGAAAATAAATGAAAAAAAAAATTTACATTTCAATTTTTAGATAATGCATAAACACACACGCACACATTCGCAGAGATTGACATACATAAATGCATATTTAATTTGAAGCTGAAAAGAAAAATTATAAATTAATTAAATCATTGCATGAAATGATTTGATAGAAATTATTTTAAATATTTAGATTTAAAAAAAAAAACCATGTATCGCATATTATCAATTTCTTCTATTTCTATATTTTTGTGCAATCATGACGTGTCTATCAACGTTGTCATCACAATCATCATTGACTTCTCATGATCATCATAATCATCATCACTATCAACTTGACACCATCGTGACGTCATTCAACATCACTTGACTATTTCTGCGGCTTCCACAAAAAAAATAACTGGATATAACTGAACAATAATTGTCATTTTTACTGTAAATCATCATTGATTATTTTTCGATCATTGTCTCAATCATATGCTCTTTCTTTTAATCTCTCTCCTCTCGCACAATCTCTCTTTCTCCACTTATATATTCAACTCATCACTAATCAAAACTCTGTGGATGAAAAAATGATGATTAAAAAAATACATCAACATGTGTATGCAAAATGAAAAAAAAATTTGCTTAATATAATGCAATTTTATAATTAAAAAATATATATATACCACCAAAAATAATGAAATGATAATAAATTTTGATAAATAAAATTATCATGATGAATTTATAATTTCTACATTTGCTGGATGGCAATAATAAAAATAATTTCAACAAAAAAATTAACTACAAAAATGATAAAATACAAATTGGCTAAATAAAACAAAATAATTTTAAAAAAATAATAATAAAATAATAAAAATGAATAATTAATTAAATGGAATGGCTTGGGAACAAAATTAAAATTAAAAAAAAATATTCAGAGTCTTCCATATCAACTAACATCGAACGAGACAAAGGACAAAATCGTGCTTGTCTACGGTGATCGTATACAAGTGCGAAAAAAGGTAACAAACCGAAAAATAAAAAAAATAAATATTAAATATGGCACTGATAATAATGAAAGCTTATTGCACTCAATTCACGCAATAACAAAAAAAAGAAAATAAAAATTGATTAATTTTACAAAAGAAATGAAACAAAGTTATATTAATTTTTTTTAAAAAAAGCTTGGCTTTTTTTTTTTTTATGATAATGATATATTTTTTAATTAATCATGATGCAAAATTAAAAAAATTGATTGTATTTGTGTGCTTTGATTTTTTATATTTATTAAATTTAATAAACTCTTTTTTTCTATCACTGTGTGTGCTACGCGTGCGCCTTTTGTCTTGAGCTTTTTTATTTTTTATCTCATCTTGTCTGATCCATGAAGCTCTCTTCCACTTACATTCAACTGATGTGGATATAATCCTAACGCATGGGAAGCTTTGATTCTCACAGCAGACTGGCAAACAACTATGTTAAAAAAATAAATAAATAAATGAATAAAAAAAGTGGACAAGCATAAAAAAAAAAATCACTAGAGACGCACTCTATTTTCATTCAAATGGAACAAGCTTCATGAAATATTTTTACTATTCTTTTTTATTTTGTGCTTGCATTTCACTTGCACACACACGCACACAAACATACACATATATTTAAAATAAATAAACTAAATAAATAAACGAAAAAAAATATAATAAAATTATAGCCTGTTATTTTATTTTTCAACACACTGGATATGTTCCATCATCAATGCAGTAAAACAATAGCTGCTGAAAAAATAACTAGAAGAATAAATAAATAAATAATATTGTGGCTGTAAGGAGAAATAAATAACAATTTAAAAAACATAAAAAAATCAAGCACAATTGCATCTTTCAATGTATATTTTTATTTGTTGTCAGATATATTATTTTATTATATTTTTTTAATATTAATTCTGAACGAATTGAACTGAGAGGTTATACGAAATAAATAACCAGAAAATTTTTTATTTTCATATATTGGAAATCGTTATATTGGGCTATTTGAAAATACGATATTTTTATTTCTGATTATTCCAATGAAGGTCAAGCTTGTGAAAAAAAAAAAAAATGTAAATTATTTTTCATTCACAAAATTATTTTATTTATTTTATTTATTTTATCGTACACTTGGCGTTCATCGAGTTGGAAAAAAAATCAGAAATAAAATATTATCTTTGGATTTAAATCCAACAGAAAAATTAATTATCAAAATTTAAAAAAATAAGAATTTTATCAAAGCAAATATAAGATGACATAAATTAATAAATTGATAGAAAAATTTATTTTACCTAAATTTACTCAAGGAAAAAAAAATTCTTCAAAATTCAAAATTTGCACGATTTTGATTTTTTTTTAATTAAAAATAAAACATTAAACCAGTACTTAATAATTATTCAATGATATTTTTTTTTTCAACAAGCTACTAGATTTATTTTTTTCAATTTTATCTACTTCATACTCATTTTTTTTTTTTTTTTACAAAGTCGAATGACGTTCAAGTTGCACTAGTCACGTTTACATTGCACTGCACAGTAAGCTCGTAAATATTTAAAAGCCAGCAAGGTCGCTTATACTGTCCATTGCTACACAAACCAAATATGACATTAATATTATATCCATATATATTTATTTAACCAGCCTCAACCCTTTCTTCAATATTTTGCTGTAATTTTTCATTAACTAGATTGTAGAAATTCAATATTTGTTGTTTAAATTTACCTCATTATATTTCAACCCATAAATACATAAATACAATTTGCTTTTTAAATTACTTGATAAACTTTATTATTAAATATTTAAATATTTATTTATTAACAAAACACCCTGTAGATATTATTTAAATTATTGCATCTAATTTTAATAACTAAATTTTTTATTAATTATTCAATTTTTTATTTTTCATTTATACAATAATTAAGTAGTTTTTAAATTTTTAACAAGTATGATTAAAGTGTTATTTTAAAAATTTTATCTCCTTATAATTATTACTTTAAATATTACTATTTTTAGATTATGATTTTTTTTTTATTCTCTTCTTCAGTCTTTCATTTTGTTTAAAATAAAAATGAAAATTCATCAAGATGACAAATAAATAAACAATTGAAATAAAATCATCAAAAAAAAATTTATAAAAATATATATAAATAAATAAAGAAGATGAATAAGAGAACAAAAAAAAAAAATAAATAAATAAAATAATAGCGAGAGGAAAAAAAAAATATGCAAGGATGAAAAACAAGTAGAGAAAATAAATGAATAATTGAAAAAAAAAATTAAATAAAAACAAAGAATAAAACAAAATAAAAAAATTGTTGCAGGATCTTAAGAAACGTGGTTCTCATAACTGCGATATGCAGGCATTGCAAGCTCTTCCACCAACAACAACCAACATGCAAGGCATCACAACAACTGGTGGTCAATCACCACAACCAGTTACGGAGACTGCATGAGTACAATTCAGATTGATCAACAACACATCATAATTATTATGATACAACATTGCCAACAACATAAATTATTTATTTAATTATTGGTTTAATCAAACAATTAATTTTTTGTTTGGCCAATTTTAACGGTGAGATTACTGTTATTTTAATTACTTTTTGTTTTTCAATATAAAAAACAATTATACATCATCGTAGTGAGATTAAAAAAAATATCCATATTATATAATTTTAAAAAAGTATATTTAAATTTGTAACATTTAATTTATCATTAATTTTAATATCATTATTTTTTTTATTTTGTCTATTGGATTAAATTATTTTTGTAGTTTATCATTTGCTATTTGGGGACGTAGAAATTCATATGAAATATTTCATAAATATATTTTCAACACAGTGGATGTGATTTGATTATGAAGATATGAAAAAAAAAAAAATATTAAGAAAGATAAATGATGAAAAAGACAATGACACAGAATTAACAACCAAGATAACTGTGAAATATTTTTTGAATTTGATCAAATATATGATTTACAATTTTTTTTTTGTCAATTTTTAGATTTAATACTTTGATAATGTAATGACATGTTAAGCTGAAAAACTTTTATACCGAATAAACCTTTTTTTTTTTATTCTAATAAAAGGAAAAATAAAAAGAAATAAAAAATCGTTGAAAACCTTGACATCGGCTCTGACTGTGGTCCCTGAGTAAACACCCTGAGAAAAGAGGAGAAAGATGAGTTGTTGAGAAAACTTTGCGCATGCCAGCGTTGAGGGCAACGAGATGAGTTGGCTCGATAATCGAGTGGCCATTTCGTTTTGCGTCAAGTTCCAATCATGACGAGATTCAACAACGTCAAGATAAAAATACCCTGTGTAGCCAAAAGAAAAAAAAAAGAATCAAGAAGCAGAATTGATATAAAAAAAAAATGAAATAAAAAAATATTTGAGATGAAAAAGAAAGAAAAAAAAAATGAGAAAAAGATTGAGGGTGTTTTGTGAACTCAAGTATATCTTGAACTGATCTGACTAAAAAAAAAAAAAAATGTCAAAAGCAAATTTGTTAATCTCTGCAATAACACAATAACTCAAAATAAATTATAAAAAAAAATCTAGAATAATTTTTAAATAATTACTAAATTTTTTTTAATAAATTAAATTTTCTTTTTCAAAATTAGAAAAAAAAATTATAACCACACTGTAATAGTATTTGCAATAATATTCTTTACAATTTAAAAATAATTTAATATTTTTCAAAACCTATTTTCTATAAAAATACCATTAAAAAAAAATATTCAGTAGTAAAAACATACGCTTAGTCAGCCAAGAATCTGAAAAAGAAAAAAATTAAATTCATTTCTTTTAAATAATTTGCTTATTATAAAAATAATAATAATAATGGATTTTAAAACATTTTTAAATTTATAAACATTAAATAATAATAACCTTGACACTATCGTTAACGATCGCGTGTTATTTTTCCTGTATGACACCCTCAGGGACTTGGCTCCACAAATACCTTGGCTATCGTTGCGTGAACGAGTTAAAGATTACAAGATATTAAAAAAATAATAAATAATTAAATACTTGTACATAATATACAAAAAAAAAAGCATTATATCTGTGTTCTTTTTATTCTGCTCGTGTGAACTTGATATCGCGTGTAAAAAAAATAATATAAATAAATACACAGTTTATTCTTTTTCTCTTTGATAAAAATTTATAAAAAGAAAAATACATATAAAAGAAATACTTGTCGGAAGAGCAAGCAACCCTCAATTTTTCCAAGGCCTGGGGGAAAGCTATTTGTCATTGCGGACATGAATCCATCTTTTTTTTTTTTGCTACAAAAAAAAAGTATCACGTGTCAGTTGAAACAGAGTCAGCAAAAACCAGCTGAATAGAGATCTCAAAAATACATTCTCAAAAATAAAAAAATAAAATTTAATAAATAATATTATTTATAAAGTTGCTCATTGTTAAAAAATTTTCTGGAACAATTTGTTATCAGTTAACTGTTGTAAAAAAAGGCATTCATTTCTGATACGAATTTTCAGTTGGGTGAATTTTCAAAGGCAGTGTCTTGTCTATGTTTCTATTCATCATGAAAACAATAAAATAGCGATACCAATCAGATGATAAATGCAGGTGTAGAATCAAGTGTTACAACGAACAACACAATTCTGTTTGTATTTCATTATCTCAATATGTGTTCTCTATTGATTGACAATATTCTCATTTAAAAATTTTTTAAAAATAACAAATAAATATGACAAAGAAAATATAAATTAAAATGAAAAATCAAATGAGTAAATAATAACAATGTTAATAATGTGATAGACATTAGAAATTTATTACAAAAACAAACGAAAACAATTGATCAAAGTCACTGGACAAACAGTAGATAATAAAAAGAAAATAAATAAAAATATTTTTTCGAAAAAGAAATTGTTAGAGAAAAAAAATTGACAGTTATTACCATCATTTGGTTTTTCATTGAGCAATCATTTTTTATCATTTTCTTTTCTTATTGAAGCACCTCATGACCGCATTTCAGAGTGTCAACTAAATTGAAAACACATATATTTTTCATCATTTTTTTTTTTTTAGATATTCATTTATTTTTCGTACTTTTTTTTTCCTTTATCATGAACATACTTTTATCACTTAATGTTGAAAGAGGGAGGCTTTGTGTCGACTACCAATCTCTCAACTACATATATTCTATCACTTTTTGAATTTTTATTTTTATTTTCTATATACCTGCACCCTCATTTTTTTTTTACCAATGAATTTTCATTTATTTCACTTGACCTCGTCCAGTAATACTATCGATTATTTTAAATTTGGACCAATGATTTTTTTTATACTCACTACGATGATGATGTTTTATTTAAAACAATTAAAAAAAAAAGTTTCATCCGGTTAATAATAATTAAACATTAGACAAAAATAGAAAAAGTATTATTAATTATTTTTCAGTTGAGAACGTTTGAGGGATGATTGGCTCAATCGATTTTCACGACACATGCAGCAAACGAGATACCAAATTTTTAAGTTATATTGTCATTTCTAAGCTGATGAAGCCAATGATAAAAATATATATCAATAGCCTAAAGTATTTTTAATTTAAAACAATTAATTTTAATTAATTGGAGATGAAATTTTCGTGGGTCAGAGAGAAACGAGAATAGAGCAGAATAATTTTATCAAAAAAAAAAAAAAGCTCATTTGTATATTTTATTTTAATACCCTTGTTCTTTCAATGTAAAAAATAAAAAATTCGTCGGTTTATTCTGCGATGACAGATACCAGGATTATACAATAATCCAAACGAAATATAATTAATAAAAAATAATAAAAAATAATAATTAAAACTTAATACACTGTATGATGTAAGATAAATTAATTATATTTAAAATAATTGTGTTTTAAAAACGCATCTAGTCCTTATGAGATTATATTATTCAATTTTTTTTTTAAACTTTGAGTTAAATAATTAAAAATAAAAAAAAATATCACTCTTGTTTCGATAATCTCTAAGAAATCCCGTGATTCTATTGTAAATAATAACGATATAAATATTAAAAAGTTGTTGTAATTTATTATTTAGAATTAAGCTTGTAATTTTAATTTAATTGTCTGTCAAAAATATACAGACTATTGTTAAATGTCAAAATATATAGAAAATAAAATAAATTAATGAAATTTAAAACTGATATTCATAAAATATTATAATGGTTCAATTAATTAGATAGACATTCAGGGAATGATGGAAAATAAAGATTTAAAAAAATGTATCTATAAATAAATTTTAAAAAAATTACAGAACTATGCATAGTGCAATAAAAAAATTTAAATGAAATTCTAAAGCGTTCCAAAGTAAATAATATTAATAATTAAAAAATGTATAATAATAAAATAATAATATTGTTATATAAAAAATTATAATTGAGTGATGGAAAATAATATTTGAAATACAGGGATAAATAACTAATTTAATAATTAATTTTATTCTGTTATTGTTTTAAATAAAACAATTAAAATCAACATGTGTATATAAATAAAAATAATATCTAAATTTTGATTTAAAAAAAAAATATATGGCGTGAATTTCAGAAGCCTCTGTATTTTAAATATTATTTTATTTTGCCGCAAAATGTAGGCATTGAGTTGGGATCAAAAATAATGAGATTAAAAAATTTAATAAATTGTAAACTATCGAATGATTGTCAAAAAAAGTCCGTGTGCTAATTAAAAATTAAAAAGAAAAAAAAGTTAAAGAATAATAAATAATATAATATATAAATAAATGAAGAACTAACAACAAAAAAAATTAGAAAATAAATGATATTAAATAATAACAATTGTCTGAGTGCTATAAAAGTTGTTAGTTTATCATCGATATTAATTAATAATATTAATGATAATAAAACGTTAGTCAAACGTTGAACGTGCTCGAAGTACCTCCTTGCGATAAGCCGTTTAAAACAGTTGATAAATCGATGATCGGCGTTAGATAAATTAACATTTTTCTTTGTTATTTTTTAATTTTATTGGTAATTAAAATATTACTATGCACTGGATGCGTAAATTTTTAAAAATGAAATTTTTTTTTTCTAAATTGGGTGATTATAAAATAGCGTATGTATATTTTAATCACAAATTTTGCTATTCATTTTTCGTCGAATTTCAATTGATTTTGGCTTTTAAAAAATTTACTTATTTTTTTTTTAATTTTATTTTTCCTTGCTTCCTTTTTCGTACATCGAGAATTTTTTTTTTGTTTTTTTTTCTTTATTATTTTGTCAATTATGAATTTTAAATTATTCTTGAATTTTTGCTATTTGCATTTTTTACATTCCAGGTTGGAGAACACGAAAAAGGCAGCAATGGAAAATATATTTTTTGAAAAAATATAGAAATTAAATGAAAAATAAAATTATAGGAACAAAAATATAATGAAAAAATAATTAAAATAATAGTCTTGTAAATTGTCAGTACCTTTTAAATGTAATTTTTGAATTAGAAAAAAAAATAAATAATAATTTAGGCCTGATTGTTCCATATCTACTGTCACAATTTTATTTTAAAAAATACTTATTTTTCATAATTCCACCTCAAGTTACATAATCAAAACTTATTTTATAATAATTAATTATTTATCATTTAAATGTAAAAAATATTTTCCATGTTATATATTATTTTCTAGTCAATAATTTTAAGTAAATTAATAATTTATTTAATCTTTAAATAAATTAAAATTGTCTTTAAAGTTTTTAATATTTTTCATTATTAAAATTGACATAATTTATCGTTTAAATAATTATCTCGATGTTGTGACTTATAGATCTGTGAAAAATAAAGAAAAAATTTTAAATAATTTAAATAGATAAATGAAATAAATAAATAAACATTTCGGCAATATAATTTTGGATGGATGAAAACAAAATGTGTAAAAGTGAAACGAAAAAGATAAGAAAAATTTAAAAAATATACCAAAAAAATAAAAACGAAATAAATAATTTATTTAATTAATAAATAAATATAAAAAAAAAACAATTTCAATTCACTGTCATACTGCCTCCGATGCAACTCAAAAAAAAATAATAATAATTAAATAAACAATTGACTTTATTATTTTAATCTCAACTAAAATAACGTCAAAATTTAAATATTTATCGTCCACTGTTGTATTATTGAAAAGTATTTAATTAACTGCCACCAAAAAAATTAAAAAATTATGATTATCCAATTTGTGACGAGTAAGTTAATTCAAAATAAAAAAAAAAAAAACTCACAATTGCATTTGAATAAAATCCCAATAAATAAAACTAAAACAGTATTGATGAATTGTCATGGGAATAAACTGCAAATACAATTTGCAAATATTTCTCTGTATAAATTCAAAAACTTTTTTTTTAAAAAAAAGGAAAAATTTTAATCAATATCTTTTTGTTTTTTGTGCTATCGACAGTTTATCGAAACTTATTTTATCAAGCACGTAAGATATTCGATAATTACAATTTTCGTAATTGCATTTGTCGACTTTTTTTTTTTTGATGAGTTGTAATATATGCATTAATGAATATGGTAAAATATGATAAATAAAGATGTACATAGTGAAATTAATTATTGATCTTGTAATTATTCAAAAAAAAAAGCACTGCTATATTTTTATTTTTATTTCAGGTACAAAAGAAGATAAATTGTTGGTGATATTTTCTTGCGAACAAGTGTATCCTCACGTAAAACAAATAAAAAAAAAAAAAAACAATAATGGTGTCGTTACAGTTGCTGACTTTTTTTTCTTTGTTTTATTTATTTGTTTGTTTTTTTTTTCCTTTTTAAGATAGATGACATGAAAGAGTGCTCGTTAAGCCACCGGAAACGATCGGCATCCCGCATGATAAAATCGATAACAAACGAGTCAAGGCAGATATAAAGAAAAAAAAAAACGATAAGTATCATTGTTCAAAGTGGATCGAGTATGATTATCCTTAACGTATATCTAGGTCAATTTTTTATTCTATGAAATTTAATTATTTATATTTGATTCGATGATATTGAATATACAAATTTTTACGAGATACATAAGGAAAAAAAAACAGTACGATAATTTAAAATTTAAATGAAAATGAAATAATAGTTTTACAATGAAAAATCAAGTTTAAAATTGAACCACCGCTTATGAAAATAATAAAATTAAAGTATAAAATTAAACTGAGTATATACTTGAATGATAACTAGGTCTAGAGATGATGCTTGATATGAAAATTAACAGACCTATGCAAAACATAATTTAAAAATGAATTTTTATGAGGTTAATTTTAGCTTTTTTTTTTATTACAAAAGATTTTGCATGATTCATTGAAAATCCAAATATATCTGAACTTTATTAACATGCACTTGCATCATGTCATTCAAGGAGCTTTTTTTTTTTTTTTTATTGGTATCGTTTTTTTTTTTTTTCTCTGCCGGGAATGGAGGCGTTTTAATGCAGGTAAGTGGGAGCTTTTTCTAAAATAAGAAAATTAATTAATCGACATATCGGTCTTGTGTGGGATTGTAAAAATAAATATAAAATATAATAAAAAATAAAATGAAAACATTGAGCTGGGTGTTAACACGTATATGCCAATATACCGCAAGTAATTTATTCAGTTTTTTTTTTGTTTTGTATGTTTTATATTTGAACTAAAAATTATATTTTTCTTCTCATAATAAAAATAATAAATAAATGCAAATTTTGTTTAATTAAATAATAGGAGAAATTTAAGAAACAGATAGTTTTAATAAATGTAAAAATTTAATTGTTAGTTGTTAAAAATTTAATGAAAATAAATAAAATATAAAAGGAAAAGTTTAAATAAAATTCAATGACCTTAATTTTATTATCTTTTAATTAATAGGTCTCTAATTTAATAGTAGAGTATGTACAAATTTAAATTGTGATTAAAATAGTCGGTAATTTACAATTTGAAAGTTGAAAAATTTTATAATAAACCTGAACGATAATAGCCACTCATTTAACAAAGTAAAATTTTTTTTATAATATTGATTTCTAGTTAATTTTATTTTTTCTTTTATTTTAATTTATTTTTAACATCTTAAACATGATGACGAGCCTGAGTTTTTACAATTATATTTTATTTCAAACGACCGCGATGATTTTTCTTATTTATAATTATTATTTATTTAATTGTTACCTCGAGTAGTACCTTCAAAAAAAAATTAATATGATTATTCAAAACTTGATGAAAACAATTGAAAAAAAAAAAAAAAACAAATCACCTGCAAGAAAGAGAAGAAAAAGACTTTGAATGAATTAAAAATTCAATTTATTATTTTAAATATTTCAAGATTTAAACATGAATAATTCTTAAAAATCAAATTATAATAATATAACAATAATATTTGACGTAAAAACATGAGCCACAATACAGCATGGCATTGTCTATTATTATAAATTAATTAATATTATTATTGAAAAAAGAAAAAAATTAAAATAAATTAATTGATATAATATTTATATTTATTTTTAATATTAATTTCGTTAACTTGGCATATTGTTTTAATTATTTTTATTTTGCCATTATTAATGGTTTAATAATTTTATATTCAACAATTTTTTAAAGAAATGTTGTCCAGTAAAGTACATTTAGAATAAAGAATGAAAAGGGAAAAAAAAATCTTGATAATTTATCAATGTAAATTGCAGTTGCTCTTCCTGCACAACAAGTATCATACTGAACACTGAGTGGTCGTGTTGGACTTCTGCTTCTTGACTCTGGTCTCATTGGTGTCTGTAAAAATATCACAATCAATAATTATCATTTTCAATTGTCATTGTATTTTAATTTTAACAGTAAAAATATTCAGAAAAAATAAAACCTAATAGTATTTTAATAAAAAATCAAAAAACATTTTTTTTTCTGCTAAAATTTCATTAACTTTTTTTTTTTCAACATAATGCGGGTAGGCTTTCGTTACATTATTTTGCCAATTTATCATCCTTTATTTTATCCACCGTTATCACATTAATCCCATATTATTTTATTTTTTAATCAAATTTATTTTGTAAAGCTTAATATATTCCCCAACAATTAATCAATAAAGTTTTATCAAATTTCTGTATTTAAATTTTCTACTAAATGTTCTATAAATTTTAACAAAGCTTTTAACATAATTTTTTATTTAAAATGTTTATTAAATGATTTTTTAAACAATTCAAATATATAAAGTAAAAAAAATATATAAGTATATTTTTTTTAAATGGTAAAAGTATAAAATACCAACTTTGAATTCATCAATTGATTCACGGAGATCTTCATCAGAGTATCCCTTCATTGCTTTTGTTGCAACTGGACCCATATAATTATTAACAACAGCAAATTCCATCAACGAAAGAAACACAAATATACTGCATGAAGACATCCATATGTCAATTGCTTTGACATAAGACACTGGTGGTAGTGATTGCTGAGATTGAGTATTTTGTGTAGCTAGAAAAAAAAAAAAAATTAAACATAGCACTAAGTAATTAATAATAAGTAATTAATTAGAATGGCAAGAAAGTTATATATTTACCAAGAGTAAGTAACGATGTTACACCAAGTGTAACTCTTGCTGGTATTGCTTCTGGTTTTATCCAAAATGCAATCCATGACATAACAACAATTAATGCTGATGGTATATATGTATGAAACAAATGATATCCAAGTCTACGTCGCAAATTAAATACAATTTGTATGCAAGTAAAATTTCCAGTTGAATATTCAATTGTGCAATCAGTTGTATAATTATTTGATATATCAAGCTGGGGCAATTCAATATCTGGATTAACAACAAGTGGATCAGTCATATTCCAAAGAAATACCAAATCTTGAGTTGTATGTGAAACTGAAAAAATTATTCATCAAATTAATTGAACAATAAAATAAAGCACTACCAATTTCAATAACTAAAATTAAATCAATGATACAATAAAATATAAAATTAATTAAATAAAAATATACAGAGCAATAAATTATCTATACAATTTTTTTAATTTTATAATTAATATATTTTGGAATATGAATAAGAAGGATTATGATAAATTGATTTTACTGGATATTGTACTTGAAGTTGTACTCGAATATTAATGATGTTGGACTAAAACTTTGAGCTGGTTATTACAGTTGCATAATATATTAAATTTCTGTGGCGAATAAAGCACTACTAATAATCATATTAATTAAAAATTGAAGAATATTAACGATGTCACTGACAAAATATGTCAGATTTTTTTAGAATACTTTTTAATTAAATACAAGCTACCAATATTTTGTCAAATAGATTATCTTTTACTATTATTTTTTATTTAAAAACTGAATTCATTTTTTTTTGTTTCAACATACGACTTTCAATCATCATGGAACATATTTGTGTGTCATGAGGATATGACTCGAATTTCATTGCGCATGAAAGGACCAAAGTTAGCCTGAAAAAAAAATTTAAAAAAAAAAACCAATAAAAAAAAATTTCAAGGATTGTATAAGTGAAATGTTATTTTCGAAATAAAATGAAAAATATTCGATTGAATTTTTCATTTTATTTTACTTTAATTTTAAACTTTGAGAAAATATTTATTTATTTTTTAAATTATATTTCCTGGCTGACTATATATTGACTTTTTCACTTGAAAAAATAATTTTTTTGAATTTTATCATTTTTAATATACAAGATATAAAAAGAAGTAAATATTAAATGGAAAATATTGTGAATGAAAATATTATATTGATAAATAACATGAATCAAAAAATTTAATATTGATAAAAATAATAAATAATGGTTATTTACTTTGACATGTAGAGTAATGTTTTATCGTGATATAACCATAGATAATGATTGGGTATTGACATCTCATGAAATGTAACTTTCTTTGCATTTTTAAAGAAACAATCTGGTCTCCATATGTTGTGCAGCCAATCAACGTCAAGTATTCGATAATCTTCTGACATGTTTTCTGGCAATCTCAACCTTGAATCACGCCAACTTTGAGCCAAAAAAATGTCAGCGACGTATGTCTAACAACAGAAATCAAAAAAACAATATAAATACTAAATTTTCAATTATATTTCAATCACTTATCTTTATCTAAATTTTCTTTAACTTTAAATAAATAAATTATCAACATATTTTCCAATAAATTTTTAAAAATAAATCTTCCCTACTTGATTAAAAAAATATATATATCGTTTTTTGTGTTTTCATCTTGATAGCTCTGGTACTTTATTTGAAAAATAAAAATAATATTTAATTTTCAAAATAGCGATACTACGAACTAGGTCAAATCCAAATACTTGAACCAGCCACTTCAAGATGTCACACTAAAAATCATCGACCCTCTTAGCAAACATTTACCCATATATTTCCGGCGTTAAAAAAAAATCCTTTTACATTACGGAAATAGTATCTAGTTTCCAAAATAATTTATGATAAAAACCAAAAGAAAAAATATTCTAATAAAGAAAAAATATTCCAATAAAGAAAAAATTTAAAAAAAGTATTAATTATGTAAATGGTACCATTGATTCTTCATTAATTGAGTCAAGACTAAGTACAGTGACATGAAAATAAACAACTGTTGGTTGTCCATAAAATTTTGGTGCTCTATGTTTATCATATGCTTTTGGATTTATTGGCAAAATATCCCTCAATGACAGTGATACCTCTTTTCTGCCATACTCCTCGCCTTCAATTTCCCTAGAAAAATATAAACAATAAAATAATTCAACAACAATTAAAAGCCCAATAAATATATACTATAAAAATTGATTTTTCTATTAACATAATTATTCGATTAAATTTCTAATCAATCAATTATTTTGCTGTATGAAGGAAAATGTCTACGTCTAATGACGATAAAATGCCGATAACTGTTAAAATTATAAAACTGTAAAATCAACACTTGACAAAATAAAACTTTATTATCGACGGTGTACTTTGATAAAAGCATTAATAATAATAACAATTAATAAAACGCTTATTGTTTTAAATTTTAAATATAATTAATAGAAATTTTTTTTTTATAAAAACAATGATACTGACTCGGTTAATTTTATTTTTATCATTATTCCGCATAAATTTACGATACAAATCAATTACGTGTGATATTATCGAAGCCTCATAAAATAACCCTCGGTACATTCTTGTTTTAAATTTTTTCATCGATTTATAGGTACATTGACACGTGATGCAACCAATAATTTATAATAAATGACGAGTTAATTTAAATTTTAAATAAATGACATTGGCACATCAATTTACCTTTCAATAATAATTTAAAAATATGTCAATCATAATAAATTTATTGATTTTTATTATTATTATATTAAATTGATTTTAATATTAGTTATAAAATAATAAAATAATAATTTCTAATTGTGGGTAAAAATTAATTTTACCTTTCGATTTTAGGAAAAAATCTGTATCCGCGTTTTCTTGCCGACAGACGAATTGTGCGAGACGATAGGCTATCAACTTTAATATGCCATTCTTCGAGCTCCGTTGAAAGTACCGGTTCGCATATTTTCTCGCTGAAACTCGAACAGTACGAGTAGAGGATTATAGGAAAAACGATAGGGTTATTTTAATAATTAATAATTATTATCAACGATTTTATCATTTTATTTAATTAATCAATTTTATTTTTGAACTATGCTTGTAATTTTTTTTTGAGAGCTTTATTCGTTTATCTTCGAAGAAAGACGATTTAAGTTATAAAAGATAGAAAATTTCAGATAATTTTAAAAGTCAAAAGTCAAAAATTTACAAGTTCTTCCCTTTTTTTTTTAACCGCCGATGGAAATCTCATAAAATTCAGACAGTGCAAGCTAGACATAATGAAGGGTGTATTGAAAAAATTCGAGTCACTTAATCTTTACTAATTAAAATGTTAGACATTGATAGAACTTCCGTATTAGTGTCGTTACTTTACATATATGCAAAAATAATTCAACCAGAAATATTACTTTGAATTGATTATATCATTTTAAAGATCAAAATTTCATTAACCACCCATTTTTTTTTGTTTAAATTCAAATGTTTTTATTTATTTTTTCAAAGGAGATAACATTGATGTAAAATATGATGATATTATCGTTGATAATTAATTATGTTTAAAAAATTTTTCACATTTACTCACGAAAAGTGAAGGGATGCCATATCGACGAGGGTGTAGAGACAGTAGAGTACCATCAAGGAATATCTCGTCATGCCTGTTAAATTAATTTAAATTATTATTAAACAGCTTAAAATATATATATATATATATATATATTGTGATTAAGATGTAATTGTATTAGCTTATTATGAAAAGTAGAAAAAAAAAAAAAAAAAACTGCATTACGCTCACCCCAATTGGCTTTCCCAAGTCGTCGACTCCGGGGTTTAGTCGATGCTCTGATTGAGACCTTATCACGAGTTCACCGGCATATGGAATTAACTTAATGATAATATAAAATACTGAATATTAAAATTACATTTAATTGAATAATAATTTATTTTTAATTTCTAATTTTTGATTATTATTCCCGTCGTGGAAATATTGATGATAATCACGACAGGCGTGCTTGGTCACGTTCATCTGGATTTTTTATCATTCACTGTATATTTTTCTTTTTTATTAATTTTTTTTACTCTACAAAACAAAAAAAAAAACAACTTTTGTTTTTTAATCCTTTGTTTTTTTTGGAGAAATAATTTGTACAGTGTTTTTTATTTATTTTTTTTTTTTCACTGGCACAATTTGACTTGATATTATTTTTTTTTTTTATTAAATATAAAATGTTTTGATGTTACAATGATAGTTGTATTGCCGGATGTACAACCAACGATGTTTAAAACTAAACTCAGAACTGCCCTGGGATATGAACATTGAGGTATCGGCTAACTAACCCAATTTGTCTATCGACTAACTGATTAAAGCCTCGTCTTCCATTTCGCTCTATTGGAGTTCTCGTTCACGTTGTTTCCCCTCTTTTTTTTTTCTTTAAATAATTACGTGGTTATTTTATTTTTTAGTGATTTTTAAATACTTTATTATTATCTTATTGAAAATATATTTTTAAACAATTAAAATTACGGGGTTACTAAATATAACGATTTTCAAATTTTATTTTATCAATAACTAGAAGAAAATTAATGTTAATATTGAAAAATTTTTATCCAAATAAATATTATTAATTTATTCAATAAAAAAAAAACTTTATTCATTTATTGTATATTAAATTTATGATGCTTATTATCATTTTTAAAAATAACTTAATCATCAAAATATTTGAAAAAAAAAATTGATTGCGTGACTTGATCTAGTCAAGTACGGTTAGCCGTTTTATTATGTAGGCTAGTCTTGGTGTTTAACTCACACCTCTTGGTCAGTCTCTATAATAAGATTCCAGTACACAAAAAAAAAAAAAAAGAAACCCAAGTCGTTATTTTAAAAATCGATCATTTTTTTTCCCTCAACACGCTAAAATTATGTAAAAAATATTACTACGAGATGAGGCAAAAGAAAAGCTCTTCTGCCTAAATGAAAATTAATATAAAATAATTTTCACAAGTCATAAAACTCATAAATTATTTAGAATGTATAAAAAAAATGTAAAAATAAATAATTGTCTGATCAAAACAAGTTTATACTACTATTTATAGTAAAATATAATTTTAAATGCTTGGATAATTTATATTGGGTAGTTTATTGTTGCGACATTATTTCTCATTACTTGGCATTGCTGTTCATTGGCGCAAAAAAACTAAATCCCCTGAAACTGCTGAAACGAAAAAGAAGAAGACTGATTGATTTTTATGGTGGAAGTGGGGCGTAATAAATGGAAACCCACAAATGCTTCGGTTACAGAGCACCTGATTCTTTTTTTTTTTTTTTTTTATTTTATTTCATTTTTTATTATTACTTTATATTTTTGTTTACCAACTTTTGTTATTATTTTCATTTTTTTGGTTTTTTTTTTCACAATTTAATTCACATTATAATTGTCACTTGTATAATTTCATATTTATTAGAGTCTTATTTATTTTTCATATTGATCTTACTGTTATATATTTATTTTCTCTTCTTTTCTTTATTTATTTATATTATTATAATACATGTCCACTCGTCAATCACAAGTCCACTGAACTTATTTGTCAATGACTCTAGGCTAGATCAATTGATTTCCAAACAATATAATTCATTTTATATAATTGTTAATATTTATTTTACTTATTTTTTCTCTTTTCAACTATACATTGTCATTTAACTATTTTTATAATATTGATTTTCATAATTTTATATACATACATGTTAGTACAGTATATTTATTTTTAATGCGCTATGGATTTAGTATCCCATGTGGTTATTTATTTTTTAAATAAATACCTCGTGATTTATTGATTAATTTGCAAAGTATCAAGTGTTTATTGATTCAACTGATTGTTGGAGCTTTTTATAGAGAGCTTTTATTTATATATATATTTTTTTTTCTTTCTCTTGTTATTATCAATATTTAAACTATATTAGAGTATAACAAATATTTGAGTATTTCAAGTGGTACTCTGGTATATCTATTAAAACCTAACTCATGGAAAATCAATTTTAAAAAGAATGATTAAAATTGATTTTTCATTTTTTACACAAAAAATTATAAAATACAAATAGGCTTTTTATTTATTTATCATGTCACATTATTTATAATTTTTTTTTATATTTATTTATAGCGGTGCGTATTTATGATTAGATGATTTGAATAATATATTCATGATTTATTTCAATCTCGAGTGGCCGGGGTCAGATGGCTTTTTTTTTCTAGTAATAAAAAATATATATTATTTCTTTTTTTTTTTTTTTTTTTTCATGATTAGTCGTGAGTTCATGTTGAATTAATTATTGGTAGATGAAAATGTAGATAACGTGATTGAGCTTTTGTCTACCTACCGATCAATCAATTTATTTTTCTAATTAAAATTTTATTTTTTCTTTTTGAACAATTAATATATAAACTCTGAAATGTAATTTTTTTTTTTTCTAAATTTCCAATAAAGCTCATATTTTCAATGACTATTTAAACAATTAATATTAACAAATTTTTTTCATTTATAAATTAAACAAAAATACTAATTTAGATTTTCAACAAATACAACAACTTTTTTTAGTTTTTTTCTTTCAAAGCTTGAGGCAATAAATTTTTCGTTTTCTCAGAGCTTTGAAGAATTTAATTTTCTTTTTTAGTCAGAGCTTCAAAGTACAGAATTTTATTTTTCAATTTCTAAAAAAGCTTTAAAGCTCTGAGATAATAAATTTTTTTTTTTTTTTTTTTTTGATAAATATTACTCAGATGAATAATTTTTAATTATATAGTTAAATTATTTTGAATTATTCTCAGTCAGTAATTTAGCAATTGATGTACCAATCTAACGATAATTTTAAAATATCACATTTATAAAAAAAAATTTTCCGAAACAACTATCGGTATAATTTACATTCTGTTGGTAAAAGAGCTTTTTCTTGATCGGTACAGTAGAGCTTACACTATAAATGAGCTTATACTAAAATTATTTATTATTTTTTTTAGTATACCACATGTCACAACGGGCTAATTAAATTCTGGCCCCTACCACATTTTATGTGTCACCTTTGCATCATCGTGACGCGTTCGAGTAATCATATTCATGATTAAATATATTATCATAAAAATAATAATATAATAAATTTAAAAAAAAAGCACAAATTTTAATTAATAGTATAGTAAAATTCTATGGAAAATGACTATGTCGAACGTGTCACGGAATTGCAATTTTCATACACTGTGCTTCCATTTTTATTTCATTCAATAAACATAGCAAAAAAAAAAATTAACAACTTAAATTTAAATTAGGATAATATTCAGTTTAATTGGCTGATCCTCTTTTAGGTTTATTTTTGTTACAATTTTTTATTCTTATTTTAAACTTGTAAAAGAGGATCTATGATATGTTCAATTGGAACCACTGTGTTTTTCTCTAATTAGAATTTTTTTTTTTTACATCTTTTTAGATACATACTGCTGTTTGCTCTTGTGTCTATTTATACAGAGTATTTGACTTTTTTTTCTTTTTGCATTCATTTTTTAAGTTGAATACTTTTTTTTTATATTTTTTTTTTTTAGTGTTTCGCGTGACACTTGTTCTCGAGCTTTCAACTTACAAATACGCATTACATTTCCACATTTTGTTTTAGTTCACGCGATATCGGTTAGCTTTGTTTTATTTTTTTATAAATTTTTTTCTTTTGAAAGTTTTACTGTGTTTCGTTGAAGTCTTGTCTCTTTGTTATTTTATTTTCTTCTCAATTTATATTATTTATTTTATTTTTGTTATTTTACAATGAAGTTTTGAAAACAAAGTTTTCAAGAGACCACATTTACAACATCTTCCATGCAATGTCAATGACCCACACACAATGTTTGTGGTAAAATAAAAAAAAAGGTCAACACACTAGAATTATTTATGATCTTGATCAAACTCAACAAACGACTTTAATCAGACAAATAAAATCACATAATTTATCTTTTTTGTTTTTAATTTTTTTTTACACTATATTTTTATTTTCATTATTTTTGATCCTATTAATGCTATTTTAAGTGTGCACCAATGAAAATAAGTCATCAATTAATTTGATTTATTTTTTTTTTTTCCAAAAATTTAAAAATTGCATTTATCAAATTAAATACTTTATTACTAAATGATCCAAATCAATCTAGGTCAGCATATTTTATAAATTCCACGCTATCGTGCAGTCTTAAAATAAAAATAAATAAATAAAATTTAAAGAAAATCATTTTTCATTCTCACAAAAAAATTATGAATACTTGTTATTTTTTATTTTTTTATTGTAAAAGATATTGATTTTTATTTTTTATATTTTTTTACGGTATTATGCATGGTGAAGGGTTACGATGGAATCGAAATAACTAGGTGATATAGAAATACCACTAAAATCTGATTTAAAAGACCATAGCTTTACTGTTATCTTTACTATTTATTAAACTTTATTCCGCCTGAATGTATTCTGGACCCTTTTTAGCATCGACTTCGATTTTTTTTTTTTATGTGTTTTTGTACATTTTATTATTTTTCTCAAGATATTTTCAAGTAAAAATTCAAGTTTTTTCGCTGACACGTAAATGTGTTTCTTTAACATTATAATATATATTTTTTTCATGTTTAAATTAGTTATTAGATGGTTATTATTTTATCATACACTTTGACACAGTTTGTCAAAATAGTTATGATATTTTTAAATTGAAAAAAAAGTATAAATACTCGTACTGTTAATTTTATTATTTTGAAAAACAAAATTGTATTTATCTTTAGATTTTATTTTAAAACTTGATTTTTTTAAATCGAGTGTCATTTTTATCAGTCAAATGTGATATGAATTTCATCTGTCAGTTACGGTATTTATCATTTTATATTTTATATTTTAAAAACTCAATTAGAAAGAAATACTGATATGATATTTGATATGCAAAAATTCAATTTTATAATATTAATATTCTATTTTGATTTTATATTGGAGTTAAAAAAAAGTTAAAATATTTTAATAAAGTTTAAAATACACAACAAGCGTTAACGGAAGTTTTAAAAACAAAAATATTCACAGATATCATGGTCGTTTATCAGTTACAAATATTTTTTTGTTTATTTTTATTTATCCAATTTTGAAAAACATAGGACCTATTGTCAACCCTCAACCCTTGTGTCATTGATAATACCTGATAAAATTTTTTTTGCCAGTTTATTGCTTTGCTTTAAAAATAAATAAATAAAAATACAAAAAAATAAAATCAATAATAAATATTCCACAATTTTTTAAATAAACTTTAAAAAATATTTTACTGATAGCTAGTATGTTGAGCAGCATTTTAAAATAATTAACAAACCATGATTGAGATTTTAATTTAAAGCTTACACAACCGAAAAAAAATATAAATAAATAAACATCAATAAATAATTCTCCCAGATTTATTAAATTTCTTTTTCTATTTTTAAAAATTATATACAAAATGTCAATCGTTTGGCTCATCATTATTCCATGCTCACAACATTGATCTCTCTAAATTGACAAATATAATATTCAAATAAAAATAAAAAAAAATTAATTTAAACTGCATACAATCTACCCTCACAAAAATTCAATTGTAAATTGATATTTATTTTATTTTTTTTCTCATTATTTATTTAGTTTTGTGTATATAGATTTTATTTTATAGCCAATAATATTTTTTTTATACGTCAATAAACAACAAATTATACTTTGATGAAATAAAAATATAATTTTTCGTATTTTTATTTTTGAAATAGCTAAAAGCTGATGATAAAAATATAGATATTACTTTTCTTCATATTATTTATTTATGTCTGTATATTATTTGTGTGTGTGTTGGTTTGGCTTTGTATTGTTGTCATCATGCCTCGCTTATTCAACATCATAAACTTTGGACATTATTGCTTTTCTGATATCCATGTCACACATGCCACTGTGTCGCATGAATCTAATTTATCCAGACTTTTAGCTTTATGAGATAACATGTAACCATGGTTATCTTAAATTATTTATACATTGATAATTTTATTTATTCAAAAATAATACAATAAAAATTAATTAACAACTATTCTGTGATTATTTTTATTTATTAAAATCATATTTAAACATTTTTTTTTAAATCAGTCTTAATAAAACAAATTATTTTCAGTTTAAAATTTGTCTGACTGATGTAAGAAATTTCTACTTTGACAGGCATCTTTGATTTTTTTTTTTTTTTTTACTATTTTTTGTGCAAGATACTTGCTGCTTGTCGAATGATGCATCATTATGAATTCACGAGTGGCTGACCAACGCTATCGATCATCTAATTCGAAGCTCATCTTTTTGGATTTTACATTTTTTTTTTTTTTTTCTTACTTTGATATATGTACATGGAAAATGTTGCTTGTCCATTAAACAATGATATATTGTTTTTTCATGCTATATTTATAGTTTTACTTTTCGATGTATTTTTTATTTTTCTTCAACACTTGAATTATTGTAGATATTTGCTATGTTTGTCTTATTTTATTATCTTAATGCATTTTATTAATTATGTAATATTTTATTTTGTCAACATTGTCGTTATTATTATTATAATTTTTGGTGTTTTTTACAGTTTTAACATTTTTAAAATTTTATTTACACTCGTTTTTTTTATTCAACAATTTTTAATTGTTGTTTTATTAATGATAAGTGATTGGAATTTGTTTGAGGAACATTGTTTGATTATATTTTGATATTAAAATAATTTAGAGCAAAATTATAATTACAATCATCAAAATATTTTTAATTAATTTGTTATTTCATGTGTGGATTAACTCAATAATAATTTAGTTAATTTATTATTACTTTTTTTTATCTAATTATTCAATATTTTTAAAATCTATATTTATCTGTACAACATAACGCAATTCAAGATATTATATCTCAAATTTACTTTAATTTTCACACACTAAAATTTAGTTTTATTTTTTTTATATTTTTCAATGATGTTAGTGTATTATTTTTCACATTAGCAATACTCCTTATATTCGATGATTGTAATTTATAAATTCAGCTTTGAATGATTTCATATAACAATAAATAAATAAACAAAATCGAATGAAAAAATTGTACAAAATAAAAATTTTGAAATTTTTTAAACGGTATTTTACTGTGATTTTTTATTTTTCCCAGGCACGTACAGATACTCTGGGGAAATTCTATCGAATAACTCATCTCGGGTCCAACTGAATCGACGCCATGGGCTAAAACGCATTTCCACGAGATTTACAACTTTGTTCGTGAAAAAACTTTAAGAATTAGTTAAAAAAAAAATTTTTAAAAAACCTTGTGAAATTTTTTCATTCTTTTTCTACATTAAAAAGTTGTTTTTTGTCATTTTAGATTTTTTTTTTTCATTTTTAAATTACAAATTTACGTAAATTACCAGGGGTATAATGTTTCGATAAAATACACACGATACAAAAGATTTTGAAAGAAGGAAAAAAAAAAGAAAAAAATTACTTTTTAAATCAAAAAAGCACAAGCCTATTTTACACTTTTACAAAGTCGTTGAGGGTAGTAGTGGTAGTGATAACCAAGGTCGAAGAATAACGAAGATAAGATAAACAAAATTTTCTGGTTGAACGAGGGTGAAATTATCACATGACTACCCTCTCGAGGTAATTTGCCTAACGACAATTCAAAAAAAAAAAAAATAAATAAAAAGTAGATATATACTTTCAAGGATCAGTCTCGATTTAGCCATCTCGATGCCGAGTACACTTTTCCTTGATTCTCTCATTTTCCCTTCTCACAAAAAAAAAATTAAAAAAAAAAAACAAAAAAAAAAGCTCTTATATATTTCAATCTCAAAAAAAGCTCGGATATGTATTTAATATTTTACAATATTCATTTTTATTTTCCCTAGCAATCCAAATATTTTTTTAATTTATTTTCTTTTTTAATTTAAACAACTCGTTAAAATTATTTTTCGATTTTCATCAGCAGTATTGTTTTCCCGATACATTATCATTTAAATATATATTTTTTTTTAATTTTTTTCTAATTACTTATTTCACAGTTTTTATTTTATACACTCCACTAACTAACCATCATCTATAATTATTATAATTTTTTTTTTTTTCATTTACTAGAAAGTATAATCATGAGTGCAAATTGTTTTTTTTTTTATCAGATAACAATTGTAATCTAATATTTAATTAATTATTTAAAATAGTTGTCACGATATTTGACATACTTGATTATTTGTTAATAAATTAATAAATTTGACAATTAATATTGATACTGTTATCAATATTAATTGAGATGACATTTGGGATTTTCCACTTGTTGGGGGAGGTAATTTAACTTCAACTTCTGCCATTTTGAATATTGATAAAAGTGGATGAGTATGTACCTCTTGATGTTTGTTGTTTATTTTTTCACTGAGATCTTGCAATCTTCCTCCACATTCCTCCTGAAATAATACATTAATTTTCATTATTATAAAAAATTATTATCACATTCAAATTGTAATAATAAATATAAAGGGTAAAAAGGGTAAATAAATTTTTTTATATTATTTATTTTCACCTGAAAAAAAATAAAATATCAATGATAAATTAATTAAAGTAGAAATTCATGTAGGTCAGGTATAATTTTTACAAAGGCTGTACAATGTCACGTTGATAAATTGATGTAACCTTGAAAATTTTCAATTGAAATTTATCCAATTTGCGTAGATGTAGCTTAACGATGCTGGACCATCGTCAGTCAACAAAATTCATTCATCGATTTTCATTATATTCACTGACCCTTATAACCTCTTTTCCATCAATTTTCACTAATTTACTTCATTCGTTAACACATACACAACCTTATTTATCAACCCCTTTTATTCGTTCACTTTTGATGATGGTCCAATCGTTCTTATTCTACTTGTTTCTCTAGTCTGTTATCCAGATAAATTAATCGCGACTCGTTGAATCTTTAATTTCCGGCTTAAATTCAGCAAAAGGCCAAAATGCTATGATTTTTTTCAGTATATTTTTATTTTTCTTTATTTTGTTAATCTGTATGCTTTCTTGTTTTTATTATTTTTTTTATTTTTTCATTCATCTACCATTCAACTTTTTCAACGAAAGTTGGAAAATTCAGAGAGAGCATACTGAGTTCCGGCTGTCTAGATGGAAAATTTGAATCGACGGGTGCTTTTTTTATTCTTTTGATTTATTTTTTATATTTTTTTATTATTCACCAATTCAACTTCCTGGTTTTTTATTTATTTTTTTTATTTTTTGCCTCAGCAATGAATCATTGTGCGATTGCCGCGAGACTTCATCGGGCCTATTATTTCAGAGTCCATCATATTCTTCCGGGATTAATTTGCGTTTTAAAACGGCATGGAAAAGTTATTAAATAGGAACTGAAAAAATAAATGAATAAATGAAATAAAAAAATTATAAAAGCGAAAAATATATACAAGAAAAATACAAATGTGTTTTATAAAATCAAAAAAATAAATAAATAATTTAACTGTTATTATCTATAAAATATACAATAAAAATATTTTTTTTAATTATTTAAATTTATGTTTAAATTGCAGTATAGAAAAGGGTTAAATTAATCATAATGTAATGATAATTGTTTTTTCAATTTAAATTTATAAATGAGATAGTCATCTATCTGTTATATTTGAAATAATTGAATTGGACATTTTTTTAAAGTGGACCACTAATAACGTGCACTCTGCCAAAGCCTCTGGATGATAATTCATTTTACATATCGTCCGTGCTAATTGTAACCCCTTCTCTTTGGCATATATATACTACCCTCTTCACCGGATGCAGGAAATTATTTCACCCGTTTCAACCCTCTCTACGTTTCTCATCGTCCTATTTCTTCTATCTCTCTTTTCATTTATTTATGTTTTTTTTTTTCATTTCATCTAACACTTTCTCACACTGGAAACATTGCATTTTCATTTTAACCTTTACAATGTCAAATTCAACAACCATTTTGTAATCTTCATTTCACATGCTTGCATTATTTCAATTTATAACTTTTATTTTCTCTAGATGTAAGATTTATATTATTTATATTTTTAATTTTTTATTGACATTAGAAATAAGTGAAATAAAAATTTAAATAAAAATAGAAGAATTAAAAATACAAATGATGCTTGATAAATTTTTAATTATTAATCAAACTGAATTATTCAGTTGGAATTATTTATTCATGAAAAAAATAAATTAAAGATTATGAAAATTTTTAATATTTCAAAAACAACATCTTATTATAATAATGCAAATTTTTTATTTTACGTTTTATTAATTTTTACTTTGATAATAGATTATTGTTATTAAGTAATATGAGAATTTTAAAAATGTATTATGATAATATTTTAAAGTCAAAATTATTATCAATAATAATTGATAATAGGTATTATCATAATAATCGTGAAGGTATGTTGGTAATCAGTGTTCACTGATCACCATAATCCTGAATGTCGAGTAAGGATATTTTATTAATGACAGCTTAATTGGCTCGGAACCCGGAAGGTAATGATTCCAAGTCAGCTGAGACGAGAATGGCAATGAAGGTATGGTATTCATGTTCTTGGTGCTGTAACATTGTACAGTCATTTATTATGACAATCCTACCAAATGACCAGTATCAATCATCCAATATATTATCATCCTCTTAAACTTTTTTTTTTTTTCCTCTTTAATTATCAAGCTATATATTCATGTTTCTGTTTAATTTATTTTTTAATGAATAAACAGTGTTTTTACATTTTATAAAATAAAAAATGAAAAAAGTTATTGTTTAAAAAACAAAATTATTTGCTTTTTAACTATTTAAAAAAAAAATTAATTAATGAAAAACAGTTCAACATTTGAAAAGAAAAAAAAAAACAATTTACTTTTTAAAAAATTATTAGTATTTTTGAATTTTTCGTTTTGTCTATAGACAGTATTTTTAATAATAAATAAATAAATATTTTTCATATTATAAAATAAACAATAATAATGGCTTGTAGTAAAAACAAAAAAAATAAAATATATTTACTTTGTAAAGTTTAAAAAGAGTTGAATTTTATATATAAATGAAGCACATTTAAGTTAGTATATAGAGTTTGTTTAAGAGCGGAAACTCGTGATGGTTTTCAAGTAGCTCAAGCGGATGACGATTAGCAGGATTTAAGATTAGTTACGTTTTTTGCCATTTGAAATAAAAATCCTGATGCTTGGTGAATACAAAAAAGGTTAAATTCAACGTTCATGAATGAAGCAATGTTGAATAGCAAAAAAAAATAAAAAAAAAACATTCCAAAAAATTGAAAAAAAAACAGAAAAGGATTTATAAAATGAGCAAGAAAGTGAAAAAATAAAAAATAAGTAAAAAGTACAAGTAGTTTTCCATGAAGCTTGAAGTCTCATTTGCATTGCGTGACAAGGCTTGAAACCATTGGACCCTTTTCACGTGCGAACAAACCATCATGTGTTGGTGCGTTGCATGTCATTATTCCTTTTTTTCATTTTTCTTTCAGGCTTCAAAGCATTTTTTATTTTATTTTAATAGTTTTTTTTTTTCATTTATTTCTATATTTTATCCCCAATACTTTTTTAGCCATTTCAAAACTTTAAATATACAGTTATATAATTAGCATTGACGGTACCTTTTTACTTTCTACTTTAAATTATTTTTTATATTTTTTTTTATTTTTCAACCTTGTAACCCACCCTCTTTTCTCTCCCAAGTTTTCTAAAACCTGTAATTCTGTCGTCGTCTCGACGAATAAAAATAAAAAACTACAAAAAGTCTGGACTTTGTTATTGATTGAGTGGGGGTACATGCTGGTACGAAAATTCTGTAATTTTATCCACTGGTACCAGTACACTTACCCCTTATTTTTCTACTTTTTTTTTTTTACAATTTTTGTGCTTCAAGAAACTACCCTTTTCATGAGGGCTACTTGTAAAACTTCAAAATGATATTTAAATTTTTTACAAGCTAACGACAATCTTCGTTTGTCATTTTTTTATTTTTTTTATTTTTCACTTTTCATTTGTAGATGGTATTTTTCCTTTTTTTTTTCTTTCAACTTCTTTTAAATTGCCCTGAAGCATATTACTGACAAATAAAACCATCAAAATTGTCAAGCAAATTCTTTATCTCACGTAAAAAGACTTTATTTTTTTTTGTTTTGCAGAAAAGGAAATAAAAAATAAAATAAAAAAAATGGACTTTGAGACAAGCTTTGTTACAGTTAATTGTGTTTAGTTGTTTGTCATTGATCGAATAAAATTAGAAGAGCTCAATTGGCCTCGATACTTGATGCAATTAAGAATTGTACTTGAGAGAAAGCTTTACCTCCTACTAAACTTCATTTCTCATTGGATTTTGTCATTTATGAGGTACACTGTCTATGGACAAATGAAAATCTATATACTTAAACCTTTAAATTTCAATTTAACTCATTGCTGACTATTAGGTAAAACTATTTTGACTATAACAGCTCTCTGTCTTTGATCTTGCTCAAGATCACTTGATACATCAACTCGCCTTAATTTATTATCTCTTGATTCAAGTATTTTATTCAAATTGCCATTATTTAAAACTGATCAAAATTTATAATTAATTAATATATTCTAAAATACATATTAACCGCATGAAAATAACTAGCATTTTTTTACTCAATAAAAAAATTTATAAAACAAATTTATAAAATGTTAATTCGTTATATAATAAATCGAAAAATATTTTTAATTTTATTATATCACGCTGAAAATCATTAGATAAAATCAAACAAAAAAAAAAAAAATGTCTTAATTATATTTTTTAAATGACGAGAAAAAAAATGTTGATAATTTAAAATTTTCAACGTTCAAAATTATTAAACACGCAACTCATTAAATATATATATTTAGTAAATTTTTCAAAGCATTTAGATTAATTTTTTGTTCATAAAAAAAATCCCAAGAGAATGCCTGGATTGCATTGTACTGATTATGCCAACAAGTGCATATGGTGATTGAGTCGAGTAGAATAATCAACGTATAGTCAGCCAATAATAATTCTCAATCGCATGATGTTGTATACATACGTATAAAAGCATCATAGTTGAAATAGGCACGCATCAAATAATGATGTTTATGTCAACAATATACAGTAAATGACAGTTTGGTAATTGTAGACAGCTGAACATATTGACGCAAATATATACTAACTTCCCCAGCTTGTATTTATACATTGTGTGCTTTTACTTGTTTCACAAAGTTTACACTATACACACAAGTCAATCATTTATAATTTGTCATCAACGATCATTAAAAAATATTTATCATCGATTCATTATTGTCCATTTTAACCATATTATAAAGTTAAAAAAAAAAAAAACATTAATAATACGTAAACATCATTATGGATTATTAATTTTTCTTATTAAAAAAATTTATGTTACAATAATATCTTAAAAAAATATCAATAAATAGATATGTATATAAATTTGTATTTTTTGAAAATAATTATGAATTAATTTAATATGTTGTTGATAAAAAAAAATACAAAAAAATGTTGAGCCATTTATTTTACTTTTTAAAAGTCTAGTAAAAAAAGTAAAATTCAAAAAAATAAAAGGCTCAGGAGTTTCTTTGAAATACAAAATGAAAAAATTTGTATACTATAGTAAGTTGAGCAGCTCAACTTGAATCAACCAGTTTGCCATTGAAATCCACTTTATATTCGACAATCTAATAAATTATTAACGTTGCTGATACAAGTGTCTGCAAAACGATTGATCGAAAAATCAGATATTCGTGAATACAAAGTAAGCCGATCTGAACAAATGCCCCAAGTCCCGTATAAAATAAAAAAAAAATAAAATACATGTATGAAATAACAGCCCAAGAGATTGATAAAATTTAAAAAAAAAAAAAATAAATAAAATTTACAAACAAATAAAATTTAAATCTTGTGTAAAATAAAAAATAAAAATAAATGGTTAAAGCCTTAAAAAAATGGCTCACACGGGATGTAGAGTATTTGAGTCGTTTACCTTTAAGCAGCACGAGAGGATCGCGTTTTTTTTTTTTATTATTATTTTTTTGTGTTTGAATCGCGTGCCAGACGGCCTTTTTTTTTTTTTTTTCTATGGAGCTCATTCTAAGATCGTTGTGTTCGTTTTTAACTCGAAAAAAGATTTCATATACTGTTATATTATTTTATTTTTTTTTTACAACGACAATAAACGTGCGAAACTCACTTGCTTTCACTGATACAATATAAAATTATATTTATACCATCATTTGCATATATTATTTTTATATAACACGAGTGTGTATATATCGCACATCTCGATTCCTGTTAAATTCATCGAATTAATGTCAACCCCTTGGCTATCAAGTAGCAATCATGTATCCAATTTCCACCCTCTAGCGATTACAAGCTTCAGAATAGCATTTGAAAATACTAATGACTATTCAACTCACTTAATTAATTCTACTTTTTTATAATTACTCACTATCAAATGATAATCATCAAATGAAAGCAGCTTTTAAATGAGCTGATGTTAGTATATTTTAGATATTTCTATCGCTCAAATATGTACCAAAAGCTCTCAAACAAAATTTAATTATTCAATAAATAATTTTTTTACTTTCATCAGCTGATTAATAAAATAATAATTATATCTATTCAACAAATAATTAAAATTAAAAACCTATCATAGATCTATATTAAATTTTAATGAGCTAATTTTTTTTAAAAACCCTCAAATTAAATTTTTTAAAAATAAGCAAAATGTTTTTAATAAAAAGAAATAATGTAAAAAATTTTTTGTCAGATGAAAAACAGCTAGTCTTGGATTGGTGGTGTGGAAAGGAATTCTAATAACGTCCCAAGCACGTAGGCAAAATGTCGATAATAGAACAAGAGTACTATTTTTCAAAAAAAAAAAAACGGTATTGGTTAAAAAAAAAGAGCTTAATAGTACATGATCGATAACATTTGTAAAATTGAGCATAAACTTTTGTTTGTAAATGATTCGATCGCAGTAAAGTTATATGTAGAAATAGTGTATACAGTTGAAATGAAATTCTGATTGTCACAATAGTTAAATAGCATAGGTATTTAATACAAAACGTGTATACGTTAAGATTGCATTTCAATGGTATGATATATCTTGAATATAATCAATTCAAACATTGAGTCTTAACTTCATTGTTAACTTGAACTGTTCAACACTTGTATGCACAATATAGATATGTATAAACGTGTACCTGTCATTAACGTTTACGACCTCGATCTATTATCATAGATGAGTGTATTCATAACATAAATGCTATTCAATCTTAATATAGTACAGAAATTTTAGTTGTTTTCTTTGTCAATAATACTCATATCTATATGATATTAACAAATTTTAATGAATAAACACTCTACATTTTTATTGTCATGAATATAGATGTTTATTTTTTATGCTTAACGTGACATTTAGGTTTCTCAAATAATATGTTATAAATGTTTTTATGAGGGTTAATATTGTTATCATATTTAAACTCGTGAATAATGAGGTAAATATTCTCGGGATTTATTTAAATATTTTTTTTTTAAAACAATAAAAAATGTATTTTATTTAAATTCAAACGGGTCAGGTATTTTTACTACTTATTTCTGTCGTTTATTGAATTTTCTCCATTCAAAATTGTTGTTTAAAAAACGATGAATAAATAAACGATAAAAAAATTTAATTTATTTACTCACCGGATTTTTTCTTTTTCGCTTATTGGAAATTTTAATTTTAAAAATAAATATAATAAATAAACTGAGTGTTATAATTTTCATGCTTTGTCGTCATAAATATTGAATGAAATAATTTTTTGAAATATGAAAGTAAGATAAATAATTAAATACCTCGAAAATTTAATTCATAATTTTAACTTAAAAATTAGTTTTTAAGTTAATATTTTATTTTTTAATGTAATAAGAAATTTCAATCTGAGACATGTCGAGTATTTCATACAACTGACTTTTTACATTTACTAAAATTCTCTCATCAAAAATAATTAATGAATGAAAATAATTAAGTATCTTAATAATAAATATTTTCTCATAAATTATTTTTATATATATCTAAAAATGAAATGTAATTTTTATTTTACAACTGCTGACTAAATATTTAAAATAATTGTAGACAAGTTGTGATTTCAATGTGTCATATTACCCGATAAATAAATAAATGGATTAATTTTTTTTTATATAAATAAATTTAGTAAAATGATGACACAGCATTTTGTTCAAATCGAGGTGAAAAAAATGATACCACAAATCGAACGAAAAGAAAAAAAAAAAAATAAAAAATAATCGAGTATTATTCTCACTCTCTTTGAATAAATAGCAATTGGTTTTTTTATTTAATTTTTTTTTCTTCGCTGATATATAACAAAGTCAAAGTGCACAAAATTTTTTTTCTACAGATGAATTGCAAGTATATGCGCGCAGTAAAGGGTTGTGAATATATGCGCAGGTGTTCTACATAGATAGCCAACCAACATTGGCATAAAGCCAATAAAAGCACCTACGTAAAATGTCTCGAGTATCGATCTTTAAAATAAGGGGAAAGAGTTTTGTGACTTTTCATCGAATTTTCCTGCACCGCATATACTCAAGACTGCGGATTCGTTTTATACACAAATTTATATATATATGTCTTGTACCATTCATGACATTTATCTTGTACCTCCTTATTCAACATCATCCCTGTCGGCCGTGTGGGCTTCCTACTCATTCTGACATGTTTAACTAACGATGTCGAGTATCTTGCGATAGGTACACATGTGCCACAAAGATCCAAAAACAATAGATTAAAATTATTTTTTTTTTTTATCTTTGTATGTGTACAATTATTGCAAGTAATTAATAGCAATTAAAAAAAATTATTTCAATATATTATCATGGAAATTAGAATTAAAAAAATTACTAAAATTAAATTTTAAATTGAAAAAATTACAAATTTAAAATAAAATGTGTTTTCGTTAATTAATAAAATTTAATTACATTGAATATTTAAATTATTCATGTAATAATTTTATAAATCATTTAAATTTATTGATTTATTTATTAATTTTTATTTATGAAAATTGAATTATCAATGAAATGAATGAATAATAATTGATAATAATTTATTGTAACAACTGTAATTATTTATACTCAGCATAATTAATTAATGAGTGAATTGATTTTGTGAACGATTATTATTCACTGTAGTATAACAATTGAGAATTAAAAATAAAAAAAAAAATTTTAATTTGTTTTTGTACAAAATTACTTGGGTGTAATGCAATGGTGTTGATAAAAATTGATTTTTTTTTATCGCTTATTATGAAATAATGAGCTTGCGTTGAGTTTTACTGATATGAATTTTAAAACGATCAATAGTAATTGTTTGTTATTTTTTTTTTTATGATTATTTTAAAGTAGAAACTATTTAAAACTTTTTTTTTAGTTATATATTTTGAAGTCAACACATTGTTGAAATATTTTTTTATTTTTTTTTCGATCTGCTATCGTGGTGGTGGAATATCTTATGGAAAATCCATGGTTGTTGAGATAAGTATCCCTCACGAATTTCGCCAGCAAACGGGTAGAAAAATGGTGTCGTTACTCGACCGTCGACCCACTCGATTTTTTTTTTTTTTATTCAACAAAAAAACAAGTTATTCATTCGCTTTTTTAGTATAAAAAAAATAAAAAAACTACAATGTGAATTGAATTTATGTTCAGTTTGTTATTATGTTATTTTTTTGTTCGATAACCAAAATATTTTATTTAATAATTTGTTTATTTGAGTAAAAAACAAAAATGGATATTGATTTAAATAAAAAAAAAAAAAAACGAAATGTATTCTTGTTAAAATTCATAGAGGGATAATAATTTCAAATTGATGGAACTGTCGAAGAAATAATATACATCTTATTTTTAAAATACACATATATTTTTTTTACAAACTTTCTTCTCCTTTTTGTTTGTAAAAAAAATTCTTATATAGAAAATAAATATATTTATACGAAAAAAAAAGGAGATGTAAAAGTAGCACAAGTCACGAGATATGTCGTGGCAAACAGGTCACCATAATTTGTCGTGACATTTGCGAATAAAATTTTATAATGTGATATCGAAAATAGAGCATGCACACAATTTATCGAAAATATATATTTTTTTTCTTTACTGTAAAATTTAATATTTCATTATTACTATTTTCATTATTAAAAATAAGGGTGTTGATTAGTTGTTATTTTTATTTTAGATTTAGGTAGAAGACTAAATAAATTCATTATAATTTAAATATTAATTATTCAAAATTTAAACTAAAAATATAATTTTAAAATTAAATAATTTAAAATTATGATTATATTATATTAAGAGATTCAATAATAATATATTTTACATACTTAAATTTTCTAGTATATAAATTAAATCTTAAAAACAAGTAGATTATAAAATTACAAAACCAAATGATCAAGTAATTTGAATAATAAAAAATAAATATTAAAAAAAAATATGTAGTTTAATTTATATTTACTATTTGAATTAGTTTTAAAAATTATTCAAATAATATAAAAATTGTTTAAATACTAATGAAAATAGTTTACATATATTGCATCAAGAGGATAAAGTTTCAGTGATGAAATAAAGTGATACTGAAGCGAATAAAATTATCGATTGATGGGATGAATGAAAAGCCCACTTGAACATTGTTAATTAATATATTTTACACATATAATGGTCAAGCTATCATAACCTCGGCCTCAACACTTTGTAAGCTATAATTACTTTTTCTTTTTTTTTAAATACTCATTAACGGGTAAGCCTGAAGGCCAACATTAAATACAGATAATAATATACCACTACCATTATTAAAACTTTCTGTTTAATGCTAAAATTTTTTAAATCCATAAAAAGAAAATTTATTATACAAATTTATATTTGAAATTAATCTTACAAAGTATCTCAAATATTTTTTTTTTCTCTTTTCATTAACAAACATTAATAGACAAAATTTTATCAAGATAATAAAATTTTTTACAAGTTTATTATAATTTTTTATTAACTCTATTTTTGTTTTTTTATTTTTTATTTCTTTTATTTAAATTAATCTGATATTATATAATTTTTTTGTCAAAATAATAATTATATTTATTAATGTTTGTTACTTTGATATGGAGGGTTTTATTTAACCACTTTAATCCGGTTATTTTATTTGATATTATCGAAAAAGTTAATGAACAAACTTACGAGTTTATTGTGACTCATTAAAAAGATTTATTAATACTGAAATTTTACGCAAGATATTGCGTCTAATGTGCACGAAAATGAAAATAATAATAGAGACTTTTTTTAATAAAATAAATGTGTTGGTGAATAAAAATTTATTAGTGATTATTTGATAGTTTATGAGTTGGTGTATTTTAAAAGTATTTTTATGATAGCTAATTGGATGATGAGATAATTTAAAAATAATATAGCATCGATAGATTGTTTCCTGTTGTGACAGCAGCAATATTGAATGATGAAACCATGTCAATATATCAAGGATTTAATTCAGTCTGGATTGTATTGGAAAAATGTAATATTCACAGTGTATTTTAGTAACGCTGTTGAAAGCGAATCAAATTAGCAGAACAATTCTAGAGGCCGAGGAATTTCGAAAAGGGAATTCGATCGAGTCACGCTCTGGTTATAAATACGTGGATAGTATGTATGTGTGTTCACAAAGTCTTTGTCATGTACGGAAACTACTATTCCCATACTATCCTGAAACCTCTGGGCATAAGTCTTGATGTAAAAAAAGGAAAAAAAAAAAACCCTCGCAAAAGAAAAAAAAAAAAATGTAGTAAAAGAAAAAAAATATAAAATTTAGTTTCTAAAAAAGACGAACTGTTATTTCCGGAGAATTTTATTTATAATTTTCGATTGGAATTAATGATTTTTTATTTATCATTTCGAAATGATAATTAATTTTAAGAAATATATTTGAAGATGAGTTATTATTGATCTTGGCATTATTTTAATTATTTCAATAACCAATAAAAATTATGATGAATATAAAGTTTTATTTTTATTGTTTATGTTGTGGGAGAAAATTTAAATTGAATGGATAATGTTATTCTGTCCATTGAATATCAGAACAATGCTGAATATTAATAATAAAAAAAAAAAAAAAACAATAGTAGAAAATAGAAAATAAATAAATAGGAAATATTCAAATGTATCTTCAGCAACATTGAATACAGTTGAATCTCGATGAAATTGAATTTTCTGTTTCACTGTTTAATCCACAAAGTTTCGATGACAATTTCAGGATTTTTGAATTGAGGCCGACCATAAAAATATATTTATGAATGTGTTACAAGTATCAATTTATATATATATAGTGATCACAATTTTGAGCGAGTTGAAATTGTTTTAATTATTCATATTTTTCACGGTTTTCATTATATTTTTAAAATAAAAAAAAAAATAAAAGTTGATTTAACTTTTAATTTACATAAATAAACAATTTTACGTCGATTGCCATTGTCCCACGCTTTGAAATCATCATCAAATTTTGAATAAATGAGAATAAAAATAATAAAGTAATTTTTTTTTAAATAAAAAAATTTGTAAAATTATTATTTTAAATAAAAATTTATTAATTGCTTTGATTATATTTGAATAAATTTTATATTTCAAGCAGGAAAAATTGATATTTGTTTTGTAATTATTGACATGGATGGAGACGAAATTTTAATCGATATTTAAAAATTGGCAGATTATCCGGAAAATATATTTTTTATTTCAGGGTGCTCAGGCAAATTAACAAATTGAAAAAAAAAAAAGCAAGTGATTTTAAAGCTCCACACTTGTCAATTAATTTAATAATTAAAAAATGCGATAGAAAAAAATTCTAATATTTTTTAAAATTTTAATTTTCATAAATAAAAGTCAAAAGAAAAAATAATAGAAATATTTTTCGAGTTTTTAATTTACTAATTGATATTTTTTAAAACATTTTCAATACGCTAGAAAACATCCAACAATTTTTATTTTCTTTTTTTGCACGATAATTCATTATTTTAATGAATGAAAATTCAAATAAAATATAGCAAAATTAAACACAAAAATATTCATCAAAAGAATGAATATAAATAGTTGAATAACTAACTGTTATTGAAATTGTAAAAATAATTTTACTTAATGGAAAAAAAAAATATAATTTATGATTTTTTAAAAATAAATTACTCACCTTTATACGTAGCAGATGTCGCAATGTCTCTGCTGGAGTGCTGTTGGATGTTAGATTATCTCCACCAAGACGAGCAACCGCAATCACATTTTCCCTCGTCATATTATAAAGAAAAAGGGTGCACACAGTCTAAAAATAAATGCCAAAAAAAAAAAGACAAGTTAGTAAATCTTGTAATTAAATCAATAATTAAATAAATAAATTTATTAACCTGATTATGTCCTGATTTATCTCTGATAAAATGATCAAGTGAATCAACTGCATCCAGCACAGTTTGATTATTATGTGTTTTAAGTAAATTTTCATCAGTTTCACTGTATCCCAAAAACATAAAAACACCATGTGGAATACTGTACGAGTCTGTAAGAAGAAAAAAAATAAAAATAAAATAAATAAAATTAAATAAATGTCAGTATAAACACATTATCCAATAAATACAAAACAAAAACAAAAAAGTTATACAAGACAAGTGAGTACAGTGGTTGTCTCTCACGCGATAACACAAACAACAAATGTCAGGATTCACGACACGCGTACTCGTCACCCTTTTCATGTCTTACCACTTTGTTTGTATAAACATTGTAAACATGGTTGGGCATAAACAAAGTAACTACACAAGTGTGATACTTCTCATCAACACAATTTACAAATATACATTCACCTCAAAAATACATAAAAACTTTCAATGTAACTATGTACATACAGTTGATATTAGATTTATGAACAAATTTATATATATGTACATAGATGAAGTTTTAATGTTTAATTTAATATTTGTATACTAACCAGGAGATGGTCGCATGCATATAAAACGACCACTGTAACACAAACATCGTCCACGATAAGCTTGATAAGCTGGTGCAGCATGATTGTAAAAGGCAAAGTTGGTTTTACATGGTGATGATTCAACACAAATTGTGTTACATACGAGTACTTCACCTTCACCACATTGACATAACTCTGAACACTCTGGTTCATCTTCACGATACAACTGCAAAATAAACAAGTGAAATATATTTTATGTCTCAAGAGAAACAATTGTTCGAGCAATTGTATTTTATTTGTTTTAAAAATAAATAACTAATTATTATTTATATATCATTATTAATAAATTTCATTTTAATAAAAAAATTGCCTTTATTAAAAAATATAAAATTAACTTTTTAAAATAAATATAAATAGAGTGTTATAATTTATTTTTTTTGTTATAAATTAAATTTAAATTTAAATATTGAAAATTAATTTTTAAAAAATATATTTTTTTTTTTATTAAATATGCAGTTGATGAAAATGAAAAAAAAAAATATATTTCAATCATAGGCAAATAAGAAGGATGAAAAAAAAAATTATATAAACGTTTTGAATGTTGCGACTGACATTTGATTTTCACGGAAAATTGAAGTCTTGGCAAGCTTACCCTTTTTCCTTTGCCTTCACGTATGTATTGGTGATTTTGCCTTGGCCTTTGAACCACGCAAAAACCTGAAATAAAAAAAAAATTATAACATCAATATGTACATACGTAATATTACGTTTTTTCATTTTTTTTTTAATGCAGTCTTCAATTTTAAAAGTGTATATATTTTGCTGCATTTTTTATTGTTTTTTTTTCTTTTTTAGTATATTTATTTTTTATATATTTTAGAATTTTTGATTTCTTTCTTTTCTTTTAGACAGTGTTTACTTTTCGTTTGCAATTTATTTTTATTTATAATATTGTTTTTTTTTCATTATTTTGAATGTTTCTTGTCAAGTATGTGCGATTGGGCCAATGCCTTTGGCGTTGAAACACAAGCAATGTGTTTGTCGCAATGTTGCACGAATGAACGATCAAAGTGTTTGTCCTACTGAATTTTCCAAGACATGGTTCGAAAGAGTAAATCGACAAATGTTGTTGTGGACTCAGAAGAAAACACATATATTTTTTTTTTCCTTTTTCTTTATTTTTGTTTGACAAATTTTTGAAATATTTTACGTTTAAGTCAACAGTTCATCATTTTTTTTTGTCTGTTTATTTTTTTTTTCGACAACTTGTGTCAACATTGAAAATTTTACTAGACACTAATAGCGTATCCTTTGATCCAACATCTTTATCCATTACCTGACTATTAGCTTTTCTTGATTTATATAATTTTTCAATTTTAAAATATTTTTTATATTATCACAAGTTTAGCAAAAACATTTTATAATAAAAATCAGAAACTATTTCAATAATAATTTTGAACAATTATTATTATTTTATTAATTAATCATCGACTTATAAAATTAAAAAAAAATATTAAATAAAAATTTAGAAATACAATAAAAATATTTAATAAAATATTTTCACTTACGTGGTGGTGTTGTGCTTGTTGTCGTTGTACTTGGTGTTGTATAACGAACAGTTGTTGTAGCTGTAGTAGTACTTATTGTAATACCGCTACTACTACTACTAGCACTAATGCTGCTACTACTACTGCTACTACTATCAACAATTGAAGTTATTTCTCCAAATGTAGACGATGGTATTTTTGTAACTTCCGGTATCACATTGTCTTCGTCTACTGTCTCTGTAATTGTTGGTGTTGTTGCGATAAATGTTGCCGACGTACTCCATACCTCTGTTGAAGTAGTAGTTTTTAAATGACTATGATGATGATGCTTTTTTCGTGCATGAAAATCCTTCTGGGATTCAACTGTAAATAGAAAAAGTATTTTTATTTTTTTTTCATTATTAAGATTTATTTGTTTAATTTTATTATATTTTTTTTTTTTAATTATATAGTTGAATTTAGAGTTGATAAGAGACATTGTTAAATAAATAAAAGATAAGAAATAAGAAAAATAAAAAAAAAACGATTTAGGGTATGATAGTGATGAGTTTTACAGCAGTCTGAAAATTCACAATTTTGCATCTTCTGTGTTGGAGCAGTTTCTTATTATCTAAATTACATATCTACCTGGAAAAATGCCTAGTTTTTTTTATCCCTTTCTTATACTACCTCTTTAACAACTTCTCTTTATTTCAGTTTCAGGCTATGCTTTTACAACTTTTTGATCAATAAGTCCTACGAGGCTGCACTCGTACTTTACAGTCGTAATTGCGATTCATCTTCAAACCCAATTCTGGAATACTAATTTTTTTATTATATTTCTATCTTCTTTAATTGATAAAAAAATAGGGTTTTTAAATTTTTTTTTTTTTTCATTTTACTTTTATATTTATTCGCCATTCGAAAAACAAACTTTCGACATAATAAAGGTCGTCCACCTTCAAATAATTTTTATTTTAAATTTTATATGACTTGAAAAAAATAAAATAAAAATTGAGTTTTTCATTACTCGTAAAGACTGGCTTTTTTTTTTTTATCTTTTTTGTAATGAATATTGAATAGCTAGATGACAAGAATATTCCAGGTGACCTGCTAATAAGATTGGAGTTTTGAAAACAAAAAAAAAAAATTTTTAAACTTTCAAAACTTGACATAGGAACTAGTAAAAAATTTACCAATAAAAAAAAAAAAGAAGTCGAATTTAAATTAAGTAAACATGAAGAGTGTCATTACGTTGAAATGAGAATTTTTAATATTTTTTTTAAGTCTCATTTTAAGAATCAAATTGCATAAATGTTTTGAAGATTAGAAATAAGCAAACATTATCATTTGTCGAGTTGTTGTTTTGACGACAGTTGAATGTATAAAACGCCGGAAGGTTTTCAGCCAAGATGACAAGTGAAACAAGCTATATTGTTTTAAAGTTTAACTTTAAAACTATATACACGACAAATTGTTTACTTGAAGAGCAAAATAATACAGTAAGTTGATGTGTTTTTTTGTTTGTTAATTATCAAACTTACCCACGCATGGATTGACCCAGAGTAAACGTTGCCATCCAAGACAATCATAAAGCTGCGTTAGGTCAGTACCTTTACAAGCACAATTTGACCTCAACTCAGTGCCTAGAATACCAAGCATTGCTCGTCTGCAATCTGCTGGTGGACCGGCGCACTTCTTTGTCATACTATCTACAGCACAACTTTGCTCATAATGCTCCAATTTTATTCTAGTACATAAAACAACAAAATTAAAAAAATACAAAAATTATAATTACAATTTTTAAAATATATAATGTTAAAAATTATTTTAGTTTTCATTCATTATTGGAAAAAATATAGGTATCATAAATTTAAATAATATATTTTAAATTTGAAAAAAAAAAAATGCATTTAACCTGATTCTGTCAATAATTTCTTTAATATTAGTTAGATTGTTCATTTTCATTAAATACGTTCTAATATTTGTCTCGATAATGATTTTTTTTTTTTTCATTTTTAATTAATTTAACAAAGTATTTACATTAAATTTTATTTTTAATTATAATTAACTTCCCATTTTAAAATATTTAATTTATTTTTATTTGTTTGTTGTTTATAAAATTTCTTGGAATTTGAATTTCAATTTTAATACAGAATAAAATTTATTCATCTGTATTTTCTATTTACCACAATTATATTTAATTTCATTTTATATCATTGATACCATTGAGTATCATATTTATTCAACAACATTATTACAAAGGAAAAAAAAAAAGTTATTTAATAAATGGTATATCAATTGGAAAGCACTTTGAGAATGAAAATTAATAAAAAATCAAAAAATATATTAAAATTTGAATAAAAAGCGAGTCAATCAAAGTGATGGTATTGATAGACAAAAAAAGAAATAAAAAAAGTAAACTTCAAGTTGATAAAAAATCAATACCATACAGCATTAAAAAATTGAAGACGAGAGGATACTTGAATTTTTTCATTTTTTAATATTACTTTTTTAATTGTATAATTTATAATATATTTTCCAAGAATTGAATCAAATTTTGCTCACAAAAAAAAGTTGATTATTATTTAAAATATAAAATTATAATTATCCTGTCATTATTATTTCACTAATTATAAATAATTAAAATTAAAAAAAAGAATAACAAACCTGCACATTTTGTCTTCACGACAAGCTTCAGCTAAACTATGACAAGTTGGTAATTCCACAAGATCATGACCTTGGGCACAAACTGGATGCATTTTTTCTTGAGCAGTTATGCATTCATCCTGTTTGTCCTGAGTTTTTCTATATTAAAAAAAAAATAAAATAACAATAGATTATAAATGAAAAGATAAAAATTTTAAATTAAAATAAAAATCAATTTGAAAAAAAATATCCATGTTAAATTAAAAAGCTCCTTGATAATTACTTTCAGGAAATTAAAATTTTCAAGACTATAACTATGTCATGTTTATACGGTACGATAATTTATGCTACGGTAATTTATTCATTAACATTTTTTAGACAACAATTTAACAATTATTTATATACTATAGTTTGCTTGAGCAAGAAAACAAATATGTTAATTCTAACCTTTTAATTTTATTAGGATTGCATCCATTTTGATTTTGTTACTCATTTAAAAATTCAAATTAAAAAAAATTACTATGATTATTTTTTTATTGTTTAAATATCCTCGTTCATTTTGAAAAGCTTTATATAAAGAGCCTAAAAATCTCGTTGTATTAAATATAAATTTAATAAAAAGTAATCAACATGAAAATATAATAAAAAGCTTGTATAAAAAGTCTGTAGCTTTTATGCAAGTAGTGCTTTTATGTACAATTAAATAATATTACAATACATATTAATAAAACTTAAAAATACTGTAATTATTTTTCAAGTACCATTGTCAATATAATAATCCAAAGTTTTATTTTAATAAACTTGAAAAAATAAAGAGATAAAAAATTGTGTCTCTACTTTTTTGCTTGTTTGTTTTGTTTTTTTCATTGTATCGTTTTTTAAAAAATCGAAGAAGTAACAAGAAATATATAATTCACTGATACTTTTTGACTCAGGTATATATCTCTCAAGAGAGACTTTTTCTTTTCTTTGGTAGACTGCACAAACTAAGAATGAAGTTTAATAAAAAAAATGAAAAAACAACGAGCTTACAAGCCCCAAAGCAAACTAAACAATTCACGACGATTCTTGTAATAACTATAAGATGAAAAATATTCAAGACAATGCTATTCATTGGCATTGTGTTTTAATTTTTTCATCAATTTTAAAATACAACATACAAATTTCATTTAAATTAATATTAAACAGCAGAAAAATATACCGAGTATATTTTTTTTTAAAATTATTTATAATTAATTTGCCTAATGCTTTTTTAATGATTTTTTTTCAAACATAAAATATTGAAAAATATGTATTTATGTTTTTAATAAGCTTATGGGCCAATTATATTTTTAATCAGACGGATTTTGAAAAAAAAAAAGTTAAAGAGAAAAGTCCTTTTCAAGCTGCACTTACTATTCGAGGGCTATTAAATTTAATGATTAATATTTAAATGATATATCTTTGAAATTAAACAAACTAATGATGACCAGTATTGAAGAAATCCTTTAAAATAGATAAAATGTTTTTGACGGAGAAATTATTTTTAAACTCTTCAAGACAAAAGAGAAGAAATCAGTACTCTAATTGGTAGCATGTAGAATTTAAAAGGACCATTAATTTTTTTTTTTCCTCTAGGATTTAATGGAGAATTAATTGAAAAAAAATTCTGACATGTAGCAATAAAATTTACTGGTTTTGTCAATTTTATTCTGCGGCTTTTATGTTCTTTTTTTTTATAGCCTGATATATATTTTATTTTTTTTTTCAGTGTCAAATTGAATTTTTTTTTTAATAAATTTAATAAATTGATGAGTTTTAAAAATATTATACTAACTTGCAGAGACAAAATGCAATTTCCATTGAGTGCAAATCGTTGGCTTTCTTGTAAAAATTTTGGAGAGCATTCATGCATTCATTACGAGAACAGCTTGCCAGGTCACATTGATTTAGAACTGGTTGAAGAAGTCCCTGACACTCGGAGTCATTTCTAAAAATATATTTAATATATAAATTATTTATAGAAAAAAAAAAAGTATTTTATTAATACTATAATAGTTGATCCAATATTCTGTTTAGTATTATAAATATATTTAATAAATTAATATAAAAAAAATTTGTACATTGAATATTTCAGTAGTACAAGTCAAGCAATTGTCAGACTCAAATGCATTATTTTTTAATTTAGGGGTACGCAATGAAAATAAATTTGATTTTTTAAATTTGTTTTTTGTAATTATATGATTATCATAAGTCAAACAGTGTCAGACAGAAAATTTTATTTTTGAATTATACATTTATGTGTGTAACAGGGACAATTGATTTCTATAATTAAATATAAAATTTTCAACTCACTTGCACAGTTGATAGGCATGATGACATGTACTAGTAAGTACCAATTTCATCGGTTGGAAAATTGTTTTGTCAGTATCAATACCAGTATTAATATAATCTGAAAAAAAACAAACAAATTTCAGAGATAAAAAATTATAAATTCACTACATAATATTGAATAAATTTTTACTTCTATTGAAAATTGAAAATAAATAAAAATTAATAAATAGTATTTATTTATTCTTTAAAAAAGATAAATAATAATTATGAAAATGGACATATTATCAATTATAAATTCATCCAATATAATATAAATGAAGTGGAAATCATTAGTCAAATATTTCAAGAGTTCTCATTTCATTGAACCTTCAAAATGCAATTATCTCAAAGATATCAGCATCAAGTTTGTTAAAAGTTTGAATATTGATTTAACCACACTTCTATGAACACTGTAATTGATCATAAAATATCAAACATCAAAGTTATAAAATATAAATAAAATATCAAGAAAAAGATGGCTATCAATTTTGAAATATAATAATGTAAAAAAAAATAAAAAATAATAGTATCAAAGTTATACATAATAAAAAATATTCTAATTAATTTAATTTTTACTTTTTTTGTTGAAAAATAGTTGTTGGTTTTATAGGTCATATCAACGATAATGCAAAAAGCCATCTTATAAAATATAAAAAATTGAAAAAAAAAGAATAAAAGTCTCAAGAAGTCAAAGCCATGATTTCAAATTTTTCATGCTCTTCAAGGTAGCCTTTTAAAACCCCCAGTGTCACGAGCTTATAAGTAAGTCATTCCACCTCATTTTTTTTCATTCGTCTTCATCCCTTGTCAAACTCTAAAGAGAATACAAAATCATCCGGGCAAATTTACATTAATAAAATCAAAAAGTACCTACTCAGGTCTCAGACAAAAATTTAAATGAATAAATAAAAAAAATAAAAAATTATATATAAAAAAACAAACAAATTTGTCACGTAAAACAATCAATGAAATACCCCTATATATAAAATAAAAATAAAAGCTTTTTAATATACGGTAATATTCGTTTAATAGATAAAATAAAAAAAATCTACGATAGAAAAGTGAATGGTAAAGAATTTTAAAAGTCTCTCGTTACACTGGGGTTTAGTCGAAACTATTTACCGAAATGGGTATTCATGGAAAAGCCAGTAATGGTAAATCGAATTTTATCCACTTAGAGCTCAACCCTTATAACCATTACAGAAAAAAAAATTATTCGTAATAAGTTCTGAATGAAAACAATCTCAGCAACGTTCGAGGATATTTTGAATCTTTTAGCTAGAATAATTTTATAATTTTTTATCTTATTTTTAACAATAAATAAAAATGATAAAAGAGTTCAAATTATGTGTCTAGTTGAGTCTAATTATCTTGTGTTTATTTATGTTGTTATTGTTTTTTAAATATGTATATATTTTTTTTATTTTTTATTCAAGTCAATAACAGTTGAATCCATTGTGTTTAGTAGTTATATGTCATTGTTTTTCAAGTAAATACAGTGATAAATGACACAACCAGACAACAACATAAATAAACAAAACAGTTGTGTTTATTTCGATTAAAATCTTCTGTTTGAATATAGAAGATAAAAAAAAGCTTCATTGCCATTATGAAACAATATATTCATCATTGTATTTTACTTGAGTTAAATTACCTGAAGGGTTGTTGTACAATTGGTTATTAATGTACAACCTTGATATTTATTAAAAGACAATTATATTTTTGTCAAAAATACAGATGGTGTTGGGGATAATATAGGTTGCTCGATAACCGTAGGCAATATGAAGAAAAAAATTTATATTAATATTTAAAAATAAATAGAAAAGTATTGAAAATGAGAAAAAAAAAAAAGCTGTTATAGAATTGCAAGCTTTGGGATGAAAAGAAATATGAAAAATAAAATAAGAAAAAAAAAACCACATGAACTCTTGTGTTTTCATAAGACTACTTTGTCTCATTTTTTGTTGTTTGAAATAAAAAATTGTGTACAAAATAACCTGTCTAGTTTATTCTACAAACGTTTGTTGGTTAAAATTGCTGTTTGTATTTTTTTTTTTTTTTAATTAAAATTATTTATATCATGATTCAGCTAATTGAAATACGTGGATTGAAAATATCAATATAAAATTTGATAAATAAAACAATAAAATATTTTTTATTTTTAATTAAATAATATATTTTTAGTAGAAAAAAAATTTAACGAGTAAGATGATAAATTTTTTGAGGTTTTAAATTTAAAAAATTCAATTAAATATTGATTGAAAATAAAAAAAAAAATTATGAAAATGACAAAACATCTACAAAATTTGAATAAAAAAAATCATCTAATTTTTTAAAATATACGAATTTATTATAAGCTTTTTAAAAAGTATTTCTAATCATTAAAAAATTAAAAAAATAAGAAAAAAATTTAACAAAGTTCTTGGGGTTAATGATAGTATATAAAAAAAAAAAAAAAAATATGATAAATTGAACTGAGAAAAAAAAAAACAATTCTTATAAACGCTATCACTAATTTTTTTTTTTTTTAAATATCAAACTCAAAAAGATGATGAAAAGTTAAGTAAAAGTTTTTCATGATTTTAGTGAAAGACTTTAAGATGCCTTTGGCGTTGCCCGTCTACAATTTATTTCATTTTTTTTTATTTTTTTTTTATCACAGTAACTATATCCTCACAGTCAGCAGTTGTCTTTAAGTGAAATCACGACAGGATGCAAATATAAGATCTTCAAAACTACGTGAAAATAAGACAACTATCATCAGAGTTTAAATTAAATTAAACCATCTTGTGATAAATCATTTTCTAGTAAGTTTGTTCAATAAAAAAAAATAAAAACAATGAATATCATTTATTAAAATTTCTTTGATATGAAATTTAATATTCAAAAAAAATATATCTCTCATAGTTTAACGATATCATTAAGTAAATATCATTATTAACTTTATATTTAGCTTGATCAAAACAGTATCTATAATGCAAAACATTATGTATATTTTATTTATTTTTTTTTGATAATAAACCAAGTCATAAAAGTTTGGTACCAGTATACTAGGTAATCGAAAGCCATTAACTTCAACAAAGATTTGTAGATTATACGAGCGTGGAAGAATGAAAATAAAATTCAAAAAAAAACAAAACAAATAAAATAATAAAAAAAGAAAATTCTAAAATACGCATATGTATCTCTCATTGGAATTTATTTCCCATAAGATTCGATATTTAAATTTACCATACAAAATGATAGAAAAAAATAATAATAATTTTAAATAAAAGCACAAACAAAAAATTGAATGAGCAAAATTAATAAAATATTAATATTTAATTTTTAAATTATTATTTTTCTTTTGTAAATTTTATTGTATTTAATAATTATAAAATTTACTTGAGACTAAAAAATAAACTTATTTCATTGCAAATAAAAAATAAAATAAATAGTTGATATTGATCTTGGCTTGGTCATCATTATCAGCACCTTTAGAATTCACAAAAGAAAGATAAAGTTGGGTTATATCATATAACAACAATATATAAAATGTGTATATAAAGCAGCATCATGAGTCAGTATCATTTACAATAGACGTGATCAATTTTACTGATGGTAAATTGTATGATCACCATCATAGTTGTATAACTCGAGATAAGACGTATTATGTAGATGACCTTTCATCTAGAATATATATTAACTTCTTTGTTAAATATAAGTATACTGATTTATATTCAATTTTATTATCACTGATTAATGATTATAGAAAATAAATTTAATACATTTTTCGTCAATTTTACCTGGTATGTTTTGACTTTTATATGCAATACATTTTTATGTAAATGTTTTTACTTTCTTTTTCTTTGCATTTTCTATTGGTGGTTATTATTTTCTTTTAATATTTTTTTAAATCGATAATTGAAAAACATATATAAATGTATAAAGTAAATGATCAAATTGTGATATGACGTTTTTAGTATTTTAAATTATAAATTAACTTAGATGTAAAAAAAATTTAAAAAATAATTTGAAAATTAAATTGAATGAATGACTTACCATCTTGATTATCAGTGTGATTTTGACGATGATAAGGCCGATGACGAAGACCAGGTAATGCCAATTGTTTGAGTGCATAAAGATCCTGATGATCCGTATCAATTAATGGATTTTCAAGTTGTGATTCCATAACTTCATAACTCGTTGAATTATCAGGATTTGATATTATTTTCACTGTAAATTATATGTTTGTTTTTTTCAATTTTAAATATTAATTTAAATTTCCTAAACAATATTTTAATATTAATATTAAATTAGATTGCAACACTCACACAATTAACTTAATAATTTTTTTTTTTTTTAAATCTCAAACAGCATTTTTTTAAAAATAATCTATTTCTTTCTTTTTTTTTTTTTATAAAATCTCATTATTTAAATACCATCAAATAACTAATAATTTAATAAATAAATAATTTTTTTTTTTATAACACTCATCGATCCAAGGTTCATTTAAAAAAAATAAATTCCGTAAATAAAATTGATAATGGCTAGTAAATAAATCTATCATCGATATAAATGAAAAAAAATTAAAAAAAAAAAATGATTGAGTAAATATAAAAATCTAATCCATCAAATTAAAATAAAATAAAAAAATAGTTTTTTTATTTTTCACACGAATAATCATGAAAATAAATAAAATACTTGAATATATCGTTGAAATATTAATTGACCAATTGAATTGACGTTTTCATAAATTGATTCATTCACGAACCTTGGTCAACAAAGCCATAAAAAGCTTTTCGTAGATTAAATAGTTGATCAATTGGTAGACCATAATAATTCTTCAATGTATCATCATCATTTTCATTAATCCGATTGAAGATAGGTCTTGGTGCAAATACGTTGGTGCCAAATTGTTGGTGTGCTGATTGTGCTGGGTCATTGTTGTTTTCTACGTTGGATGGTGCATTTGGATAATTGTCATGATAATTATAATTATCATGACGATTGTGCATTAATTTATTGTGCATATTATTTTTATTATCATGCTCATAAGGATTAATTGATTGACGTTGTACAGGATCACGTTCATGCTTTGGATAATTTGGTAAAGAGGTAGAAAATATTGTAGATATTGTAGAAAAATAATAAGGAGCTGATGATGAAGATACTAATAAAGGATAATAATTATTATTATCACGTTCTAATCCTATATTTTTATTATCAGGATAATATAGCTGTTGTTTATTTATATTATTTAATTTATTATGATTAACATCTGTTATTTTTTTTTGATGTGTATCATAATTATTATTTTGATTATTTTTAATGGTACCATATATACCCGGTTGTTCTGGTAAACCATAATGACCGTGACGATGACGATCATTGTCATTTGGATCGTTATAGGTACGCGATGTCGCTGGGAATAAAAAATAGGGATACATACTGGTTGGGGGCAACCAGATCTCTTGGAAGTTCTCCTGTTGGGGGTCGTATGGATATAGGGCAGAATCCGTTCCCGATAGATCAACCGACACGGACGAAGGCAGATAGTCTGAAACACAGAAGAAATGATTCCCGGGCGTATACGAAATTTATATTTCATTTTTTTTTATATATATATATATATTTTTTTTTTCTATTCTAATCAATATTTACAAGCTAATATATTTATTATGCCACTGATAAAAAATTTTTGTTTTATATTTTTGAATTATAATTTAATGGCTTTAAAATTTATTTATTTATTTTTAGTATTTTAAAAATTGATTCATGTTTATATGAAATTTTAAGTTTTATATTTTTCTTTAATTCACAAATTTTTCATTTACTTAGATTGAGTAATTGAGTTTTAAATACTAAAAAAATTGACAAATAAATTTTATTAATTTATATTATAACCCAATGAGTTGATAAAACATTTTTAAAAAATTTTATCAGTGTACTTTTATGATGAATTTCGTGCAATTTGTAAATTTTTTTTTTTCTATATGTATGATAATGATGATGATGATGATTATAATATTTTTCGAAATTGATGGAGTTGAAATTATTTAATAAAAAAATATTCTTTTAAATATGTACATATTTTTTTCATTGTTTTTTTTTTTTAATAAGAGAAATTATGAATGAATGAATTCATACAAGAATGAGTACTTGATTTCGTGAAAAAAAAAAAAAGGAAAAATAAAATAACCTGAGGAGTTCAGTCAGCTTTAAATTGGATTTTCATGAAGAACGACTCACTTGGTTTTCCCGTGAGCCACGACCTCGTTTGCTTCTCGTGAATATATATACGGTCAAAAATTACCTGCTTTTTAAATTTTCTCATGGTAAAAAATAGAGTAAAAAAAAAAACCTCAACAAAAAGGTTTATATACATAAAGAAAAAGACTATGTCAAAGATAATTTTGGATCGCAAAAGAACAAAGAAATAATCAAACAATAAAATCGAAAAAGAATATAACAAAATAGTATAATAAAAGAAAAAAAATTTGTAAAATTATGTACTTAAGATGTTACGTCACGATCATAATGAATATTTAATGAAACAACAAGTTTTATTGTTTTTCTTTAGTAACTAGAAAATCATAAAGTGTCAGAGAAAAGTTTGTTTTTCAAGTTTAAAATTTTGCTGCACTTTCAATTGAGTTATAAGAGTGAATGAAGGACATCCAAATTTGAATAGTACCATAGGTCTCCCCGGGGCTTTTATCAACTTGTACAAATTTTCGGTCTTTGGTTTGAGTCATAACTCACCAACACTATATTACAAAATATTTATTTACTTTATAAAAAAAGAATTTTTTAAATTCTCTTGAGATGAAAAAATTATGAAAACTTGACGAGTAAAATTGCAGAAAAAAAAAAAAACTATTCATGCTTTTGAAATTGTCATAAAGTCTTGTATAAATTAGTAAATTATCGTCTTTTCAAATTTATTACACAGTTCTTATTAATATATATTTTTTATAAAAGAAAATAAAAGATAAAAAAAAATACTTTGAAATAAATATTAATTAATTAAAATTAATTTTAAAATGAAGAGTAATAAATTATTATGAGAAAATATAAAATGAATTATTGTGATATTTAATTGTCATGTAGAAATTAAAACCCAGCTTCAAGACAATTTAAAATTATTGTCACTTCAATTTTAGTAAAGTCTCAGAATTAATTTAATTAATTGGGTTTATTTTCAACATGATTTATTGATGATAACCTATTACTTGTTTTGATTGAGTATGAAAATGATATGTGTTATATTTTTTCTAAAAAACAACAACACATAATTAAAAAAAAAAAAATATACAAATTTCATCGTTAAAAGTTGCAAGCACAATAAATAAATTTAAAGATATAAATATTAATTTTTTAAAAAAAGCACATTGACATGCAGTTGGGCAAAAAAAAAAAAGCTCATGCAGACATATAAGCGCATTTTTATTTAAATATTTTTAAGTACTCTGATGGTTGTCAGTTACAGCGAAAATAAAAAATCAACAAATAAAACAATAGTGAAAACAAAAACCTACATCAAGCGCAATTTTTTATTATTAGTTTTTTTTTTTTTTTTTTTGTTCTTCATGTATTTTTTATATTAATTTTTTGTTCTCATTCAACTAGGAGTTTATCCTTCTGCTCTCATGATTTTTTATTTGAAATATAATTGTTCAACAGACCTGGAAATTTTTTTTTTTCCACATAGTAAAAATAATTAGAGCATGTGGATAACTTGGGGTTTGAATTTGACCATGATTTTGCAGTTATATAAATGTAAAAAAAAAAATAATTGAAAATTAAAATTGAATGTGTATAAATCAATAGAAGCTGTGTAACAATGTCAGAGTAAAATTCATTTAAACATCATGAAAATATTTTTTTTCAAGCATATTTTAAAGTAAAATTAAATCCAGAAGCTTAATTGTTCAATAGCCATGCGTAGAATGAATTTTTTTTTTTTTAAATTGGTATATACTACAGTGACTCGTGCAAACGTGACGCATTGCAAAATATTTTTTTTTTTAAATACATTATATAATTATTCATAATCTATAGCCATCGATTGATCAGTGGAGCTTTCTATTATGATAAAATTAAAGCGACCTATTAAAAAAAAAATTCTACACATGAAATTTAAATATTGTGTCATTAAATTTTTTTTTAGTGAGTAAATTTAAATTTAATTATTTATCTTGTTAATATTTTATTGACGCAATGGATGATAAATAAAATAATAACTAAAAAAAAAAAACTCTTAAAAGAATGTGAATAAATTTAATATTCAAAATCAATATTTTAAAATTTATACACAACCCATGATAACTAAATTTTCATTGTCTTTTTCATCCACAATTTTATAGTTTTTTTTTTGTATTTATCTTAGTTTCTTCGAATCTATCCCCCCGTCGAGCCGACATAATATTTATTTTTTTTTTTCGATTCCCCAAATGGTTCCGACCCAAACGAAAAGCCACACATTTTCCGATAAAAGTAAATTCTTTAAAAAAACTTATCCCGTTGAGATTGCTATGGATGTTGCTCATTCATATTCATACCCTACAGCTGTGCTCAACATTGTAAGAAATAAAAAAAATAGTAATATTAATAATAATAATATCACGATGATATCGATATAAATGTGGCAGAAACTGAATTGAATTTGTTCAATGATAAATAAAAAATGATTTTTTTTTTTCAATGATCTTTGTAAAATACGATTTTGATTGTACAAAAAAATCATATATATAAATTCATGAAATTTTCAATTTTGTATTTGTAAATTTTATGTGAAAAAAAATAAAAAATATGAAACTATATGAAAAATTGTTAAACTGGTGATATATATAATTTTATATATCAGTAAAAAAAATGATTTAGCGTATTTATATAAACCAAGTAAGTTGGTAAATTTATGTAATTAACTATCATTTTATGCAATTATGATAAATCATTGATTCTGGTTTGTGTAATATGATATTTATATCATGAAAATCATTATTCTGTTTGCTTAATAATTTGATGTTTGAAAATCAGTGAATTGACCAGATGGTAATTACAAAACCTATCGAACAAACATCAAACAATCAAAGTGATAATATCAGTTACTAATTTTATAATTTAAATTATTCACTTATTTGTCATTAAATGGATATCATGATAATCTAATTTATTTTAAAAAATTATTATCATCATCTACCATACTGTTATCGATTTGTAACATGATACATGAATAATTTATATTAAAAAATATATAAGAATAATTATTAAAATTCTACAAAAATACATAATTTATTTTTAATTATTAAATAACAAATTTTTATTGGTCACACCAGGATCATTAATTTATTTTCTATAGTTTACAACAATAATGCATAAAATATTAATCAATTAAAATAATAAAAAAATATTTTTATTATGAAAATTATATTTTTTTTTTTCGTTTATTCAATGACTAACAACTAATGATATATTTTTTTTTCCATTACAAACACAACACCAACAGTCTCAATGAGGTGATATATAATTACTTCAACGGTATGATAACGAATACTTCTAATAACAATTATTATTACTCAGTCATGAGTTTATATCGATTCGCATAATTTACTAAAACAACTGATTAATAAAAATAGTATTATAAATAACTTACCAATGCATGGATTATGATTGACTGTAGAAAATATTTTGTCACATCGTTTTTTAATTTGATTTCCAGGACAAATACATCCAAACATTGGTGATAATCTCAATTGTGTCCAGGCATCATGGCAAGCCTCTCTGAAAATTCACAAAATTATAAAATAAATTGACTGTGATTCAATTTTTCAATGATTTCCGATAGTTGCAAAATGATTGCCATGATTGCATGATTGCCATTAAACAAAGATGATTATGAACTAGATCATTTTTTGAGATGGTATATGTATCACGTGTAAGAATTATTTTATTTTTGATTTAATTATAGGTGATCTGCGTTGAATGTGTTAAAGACTTGTTACCCATATAGTACGAATGACAACTAGCCAATCGGATCAACCGATTTGACTAGCAAGCTACTAAGGTTAATTAGTATCTTGAAGTCGTAGATGGTGTGGAGCCGGGTAGGCCGTTTCACTTGTAACAAGTCCAACACAACGCAGATCAGAGTACGTTGTGGAAAACCTATTTCCCACGGTTTCTATATGTTGAGTTAACAATAAGCACATGGGAAAAACATGCGAATACCAGCGGTGAAATTAAGAACTAGATGTTTTCATAAATCTTTTATTTTTTTTTGTAATTTATATTTTAAAGTTGATTTTGAAATTTCTATCAGTTTGTAGGGCTCAATACAACAAATTTTATATTAATATATGGATATTAATACTAATTTTTTCTTTGTTAAATGCGTTTAATAAAAAAATAACCTCAAAATTCAAAAATTTTGTCGGGAACGTGGCACACAGACATGGTCACAAGCATGCTTGCTAGTGTGTAACCACGCACACACATACTACTTTTCATCAGTAGCGCCACAAGAAATTTCAGGACACGGGAATGAAAAATAGCGTTATTGCTATGCGGGCCCCTCGTGGCATAAATATTAGTTCGGTAATGGGACGAGAAAACAGCCTTAATTAATAACCTAAAAAATTTTTATTTCTATCAAAAACTGAGATCTCTAATTTGCGCCTAATATGAACTCTATATTTTAATTAATATAGAAAATTTGAGTGGTTTTCCTAGATAATATAGTGATTCTAATATTACGAGGAAAATGCCACGTGTCTACTTCACTTACGTAACATTCAAAGTGACTATTTATATTAATATAAAAAATAAAAAATAATAAAAAAGTAAATAAAATTAAAAAAGAATAAATTCAAACATTTTTATTGAAAAATAAATAATAGGTATTTAATGATAAATTTATTAAAAAGACAAAGCTTTTGTTGTTGAAAAAAATTATAAATTCAAGCAAAGAAATGAAATTTTATAAATGGTTAGAATTTTCATATCACAGCAAGCCTCCAAGTAAAATTAAACTGATTATATATTGCACGTCAAGATAAAAAAAAAAAAAATTAAAATTATCTAAAGTATGTTTCTGTATATTTTGCAAAGAGAAAACACAATATTGCTTCTTCTTACTGTGAAAGAAAGATTTATGAAACACTTGAAACTTAAACTTGAATAAGATTGGCATGAGTCGTTTACAAATGCCATTTGTAATATTATTTATTTTTTTTTTTTCATACCTTATTTTATATCTCAAAATTGATTGTTCTTTAGAATATTCTTTTTTAAAATAATATCCCACAATAGTAATAAAAATAAATGTTCACTTTCAACCAAAGTAATAGTAATACAATTCTAAAAATCTTGTAACGTAAAATGAAACAAGTTCAAGTATAAAAATAACAATACAATGCAAAAAAAAAAAACTCAATTTTCTTTCAAAAAGAAAAATTAAAGAAAATCATATTTATTACCATCTAAAATAAATTATTAATAATAAAAAATAATAATAAATAAATTATTTAATTTAAAATTACATTCAATTTTTTTTCAAATAATTCAACTGTAACATAAAATCATAATCCATCATCTACAGATATTAGTCACTCAATGCGTATATCAAAAAGTTACAGCAACTTAAAATTTGAAAGTTTAAATTAAATTTCAAGTATAGTAAAGTATAATATATAGACATACATGAAGTAACATGTTGTAAATATATATATACATCTAAGATAACCGATTTTCACAAAACCCAGTTGTTTGGTTTCGGTAAAGTACCTTCGTTGAAAATTCAGCCAATAACATTTCGTGTTATGATTTATCAAAGTGCTTGAATTCTCATGTATTATATATGTGCAAAATATATGTATACAATGCCAAAGCAATATTCGTATAAAACCACTCGAATTCGAATAACCATATTAGTTGTTGAATTGAGGTTAGAATTTTATAAATAAATATATGATATAGTGACCTCTAAACTACATGTTACAGGCTTCATAAAAGTACTTCATGAGATCCTTGTAAAATAACGCAGAAAAAAAAGGGTTGAATTTAGTGATAGGAATGAGGGTAAAAGGTGACTGAAGTTTGCATTCCCCTTGATTAAAATTCAAAGTGTCGTATAACGCTTGGATGTCATGAAAATTTCTAGCACCACAAACTATGATGGGTAGTCAGCCCGTTCGAGACTTTTACATATACATATACTATACACACACCGACACACCAACCAGACATAATTTCCTGTAACTTCTATTGGCACGTGCAAAATAAAATAAAAGAAAAAAAAATCAAAGTGAACGAGAATACGCGATATGACTGAAAAATTACGCGATTGTAATGAAAAAAAAAAAAAATTCCTTATCATTTTTTATCATCGATTTATCAAACATATTAAATATTTTGTTTCGTCAGGTGAGGGTTTCATGTTAGCCATCATGTGAGATATTATTAACGATGATTTTGCAACAAGCCAGTTGGAATGACTTTTGGACGACTTTGAAGATACCATCAGCAACATCTCCAAGTGGTTTTGATGTTTGGATGCATAATAATAATCAATGGGTATATAACTATATCGCGAATCTTCATCTTGCACGTGGGCTTAATAGCTCAGGCTTATGCTGAATTGATTCATGTCAGTATCAGTGACAGAACGCTACGCTTTGACCAACTCAACAAGTCAAAACATTGTGGTTTTATTCTGTCAATAAATTATTATCGAAATATGTCAATCAATCTTTTACTACTCACTGTAAATGAAACTAAAAATTAAATTTAAATTAACTTTCATGCTTTTTAAATGCAAGCTCTAGCTCAGTGTTGTTTCAATATAATTTAAATCGTTAAAAAATATTATTTTTAACATTATAATTATGAAAAAATTTAAGACATTTTATTTGGAAATAACTGGAGCATATTATGAAGCTTGGATTATAACGATGACTTTTAAAATAACGACCTCTTTTCAAGCTGAAAATATATTGAATAAATATATAGATATAAAAGTGCATGCTAAAATTTTTCAAGATGAAATTAATTTTTACATGACAAGTCATTGCCGTATTTGTCACACTTTGCAATAGAGCATCAAAGAATTTTATGAATTTTAGTTTGTAATCTTTGTCAAAAAAAAAAAAAACGTGAATAATTACACACTAAGGTACCAAGTGATACGTCACGTCTATTTTTTTTCCTATAAGTACGCCATTGACCTCAATGTCATAACAAGAGGTCGGCTATATTTGAGAACGAAATTTTTTTTTTTTGTTTCAACGTTACTTCTTATATTCATATAGTTTTTTCTTCATTTATTCCAGAATTATAATTGTTCTCGGCTGCTATCAAAGAAATTATATTAGTTTTTTTTTTTCGTTGTTGTCTAACAATAAAAAATTACTCTATATTTATTAAAAATTTAAGACGGTTATTATATAAATAAATTATTTATGAAAAACCCAACAGAATAAAGTATTTTTTGAAAAGTATAAAATTTGAAACTAGCCATTTTGGATTATTAATAAATTCTAATAGCAAGATATCGCGAAGCTTCATCGAATTAATCTCAAATTAATATCAAAATTAACATTTAATTATTAGAAATATTTTACAATATATTTTTGAAAGTTATCTGCGGCCGTTAGTTTATTCTGATTATGAAAATATTGACAATAGCATGTGACCTTTATTTTATGCTGAATATATTTTCTCAGAAAATTGATTTTAATTCTAAATATAAATATTGAAAGTTAAATTACTGAGTGAATCTGTCGCGAGATAATTTGTTACTGGTACATGGGTCTTCAGCAAACCCATTCATCCAACTCTCCTTCATGTATCAACATGCTACCGCCCATATTTTTGATTAAACCGTAATAAATTATATCAAGATTAACAACAACCGACAACCTCTTTGTTATATAAACATGGTCAAGAGAAAATTAGCATTATTATCTTTAAATATATTTAATTTTTCAGCAATAAATAAATCTAAATAATTATTAATATAATTTTTTTTTTTTTACAATTATAATTAATACAAACTACAAAAAGTACATGCAATTTTTTTGATTAAAAATTTATAAATTTTATAAACAATCATTGTGTTTATATTTTAAAAATAAAATATTAATAAAATAATTAAAATTTAGTTTTTTTAATTAAAAATATAAAATGTAAAATTTAATTTAAAAAAAATGGATTGTTGGTTTTTAATTATTTTAAAATATCCAAAGCAATTCAGCCCTACAGTTAATATTGATTTAAAAATTACGCGTCTGACTATATATTTACTTATTCTACTAGTGCGTGAAATTTATTTAAAAAAAATTCTTTTGAATTTTCAAAAAGTTTTATTTAATGTATATGGAAAATAAATTTAGCTATAAAATATAAATAATAAATTTACCAGTGGATTCAAAATGCAAAAGACGAAAAATATTTAACCAAGTTTATTCTTAAATTTTTGAAAAGTCTTCATAACTTCTCTAGAATATACAAATTTTTGTACGAAACATTTTACGGTTTTTGGTTGTTTTTTGTTTCATGTAAAAAGCAGCATCAACTTACATGTATGAGAAATTTTATAATGTGTTGGTATTGGATGGTATAGAATATCTCTGTGAGTATAGAAAGCATGAGATCAGGTTGGGATAGGAAAACCGTACCTATATGTAACTTCAACCGCATTGCAGAATTACCCAACCAGGTTTCTGTCCGAAGAGCATAAAACAAGTGCTGCCGAGGATGGTCATGATGTGGAGAATGGGTTAGATGAAAAGAAAAAAAAATAAAATAAAAAGAGTAGAAATAATAAAAGAAAAAAAAGTGAGAGTTGCTGTACACATATAGACCTTGGTCTATGCTGAGTCGAATTTATGATACGCTTATATACAAAAATAGAAAAATACTCTGTGTTGAGATACACACAACGTTGAGCGGAAAAAGCTTACAACCGGAAACTGCATCAACTTGAATGCTATGACCTGGAAGTTCAAATTCTATATTCTGAAAATGTTAAAATGAAATATCGAAGATTCACAAGTATTACTATTTTAAAAATAAAAAAAAAATCAAGATGACCAGATTCTTTTATAATCTTATTTCTATCTTCAATTTTTTTTTATTTTTTCTCTTTTTTATAAATAAAAAAATACTTGTTTATTGTAAATAAAAAAATTCAATTAAAATTAATGAGTATATGTAATTAATTTTCGTTCATTAAAATAGATAAAATGTTAACCTTAATTTTATTTATTTTTATATTTTCACACTCAAAAGTCATTGAAATAATAAAAATAATAAAAAGAAAAAAATAAAATAAATGTAATTCACTTGGTATGTTTATTCGTTGAATGCATTGTAAAAGTTAGAATAGGGTAGTATAATTTTTCGACATTTTGTCGAAAACAACTTCCCATGGGTTATCAAAAGTATCCAACTATCTGTTGGAAAGGACTGACTGTAAAAACCACTGACCAGCGGTTACGCCCCGTTGAATTTCAAATTAACGGCCTCAACACTTTAGCTATATCTCTCGTATGTTTCCCTGAATTTTATACAGTCAACCAAGCCCTATCTCTCTTTTTCTCTTTGCAATCCTTTGGTTAGACGTGCTAATGAGCTCATCTGGTCTGTTCATTGAACCAATCTTTACTGATCTAGCTACATGCGTTGAGCTTTACTCGTTAATAAAATTTTCTCTACATGCACATTCAATCACTCTAATCAAACTTGAAATAAAGCTCAATTCTTTTTTTTTCCAATTATTATAGTCTCAATATAATTAATTACATGTTCCTAATTTTATTTTACAAAATTTATTAACCATTTTTAATAAAATAAGCAATTTACAATATTCAAGTTTAATTAATTGATCGTAATTTATATTTAAACAAATATAAACATGCACAGAGAGAAAATGATTTACAGATAGTATAATAATTAAATGTATCATTATCCAGTATTTCATGTATATATTGTTAATAGTTAAAATTAGGTTGATACGACACCTTTTCCAACACATATGGTGACCACAACTATATGACCGCAAGCATTGTTACTGCTGACCACTCAGTGGCATCTAACAAAGGATATTCTAGCATCGTTAAATCTACACAGTGTTGCTTGACTCTTTCAATGTCTTCTATTGAAAATTCAACAGTTTCACAAAACCCTCATCTTGTCCATCCACAAAATTTGATTACTCGTGAAAATTTTTTGAAAGCAAAAAACCATAAAGATTATTTGATTATTGTCAGTAATATTCGTAACTTTTATCATCCTCAGTGGAAACAAATTATTATTATTATTTTATTACAATTATTTACAGAACCCTTCATTAGTGTAATAATACTAATACTATTTTATCAGCTTTGTTTGAGAATTAATCTTTCGTTAAAATTACAAAAGTAGTAAATTATATTACACCCGAGAATGGTCTTGGATAAAAATTGAATTTACTCAAGAGATATATACAAAGTTGAATCTCTATGAAATACTTTTTATATCTCAAATTTTCTGGTTTACTTGGTATCTTTCTATACAACATATTGTAATAATAATAATAATAAATAAATGAATAAAATAAAAATACAAATGAAAATTCAAAAGTAAGCGCTTGAGTTGGTTGAATGAGCGCATAGAAAATCGGTGAGTACCGAAGCCCAACACCAATATATATATACTATCTTTTTTCCCGCGGGAAACAGAGAATACTCCTTTCACCACTAGTATATAAAATGAAACTTCTATATGTATAAAAAAGTTTTCGTGAGGCAGAGGATCTTTTTCTACGTCTCATCCAATTCTACCACCATTTGTCGATGCATCCCTCGAGAATAAAATACGCTGAGAATAAATATATATATTCTAAAAAGTAAAAAAAAATATAAAAAAAATATATTATCATAAAAAGATACAGCTCCTCAATGCTCAGTAATAATAATTGGCATACTTGTAAAGAAAAAATTTGTATACTTTTCAATAGTTATAGATTAGAAAAAGAAAAAAAAAAAACAAATCCATATGAAACATGAATTTAGAACGTTCAATATGGACAAGAAAAAAAAATCTTTGTTAATTAAAATAAATGAAAATAAAATTTACAATGGTTTAAAAATGATTGAGAATTATTTTAGCAATTAAATTAAATTTTTTCATGAGTTTAAATTGATATTGGAAACATCTTAAATCCTAGTTAAAATCGATAAATATATTTTTTGATTAGGAATAACCGAACATGTGTAGCCCACATGTGGCTACATTGGTTCAACTTTGAATGAAAATTGCCATCATTATTTTCCCCACCTCTCCAACAAAATTGACAATATCCATGTGTGTGTGTGTGTGTGTGTAGAATTTAAGCAACATTGTCGTACAGCTGTATATACTTGGTATGTTTACAAATTGAATATCTCTAGTTGAAACTCAACCAAAACGATTGGATATAAAATAGAGATAAAATGAATACAATTTTAGTGTGTAAAACAGAGAAAGACAAAATTCACTGTTTCCGTCAAACTGACCTAAATTGAAGCGTTCAAACTACACATGGATAGACCAGGTAATATCGTATTTCAAGTGAGGACATGGAATTGAAAGCAAAATATTTTTAAATCTATCAAATTCGCAAATAGTTACGTTATCAAATATACATTTTTGAATAAAGAGACAAAACCACAAAACTATTCCTATACCATTAATAATACCACACGCTAAATTTTATGATATAGATACATGAATACATGTATATATTCAATATAGCATATCAAACTGTAAATTCAAAATATACCAAACGGGATTAGTAGACTACTCATACATCAAATCTCGGGTATATTTTGGTTGGTTGGTGAATCAGTTGAGGATATGAGGTTTATCGGTAAATTCATCGATTCATGGATCAAGCTAAACTACCTATATAATCATCAAGCATAGAAGATATATATATAAAATAGTTTTGTAGAATGAGGTAATGTTAGGGGAAAGAGAAGAGAAGAGAAGAGTGAATTGTTAGATAACGTTGCTACTACTAAAGAGACGAATGAAAACGACTATTTCACATACGTGCTATCAGAATTCTGCAGTGCAGCTGGCGCACGTGGCTCATAGACTGTTATGCGGATAGAAGGATGTAATTTTAGGACAGATAGATAAAGGTGGAGAAATAAATGATGAGCAAAAGAAGGATATACTATAATTTTTATGGTCAAAATAACATGGAAAATATAGATAACTTTGTTTGTGTGTGTGTGTGAGTGGTTGTCTCTATATGCATGGCTGGTACCACAAGGTATAATGATGAATATTACTGATGATGTTTCAAATGGTCATACACATATTTACATCTACAATGTGCCATTAGTAATAAACTTGTAGTAGAAGCAAAATTATACTAGCCACTAACTCAAATGCCACTAATTCATTTGTGACTATCTAAAATCATTCAATCCTTAAATGATATAATTGTTGTATATTGAATATGATAATAATATTATTAAATAAATTTTACAACACAAATTTCAATTAATTAAATTTAAAAATTAAGCAATTAATTTAATTACAATATAATATTTTTTGGTTTTTTTAAACATTAAAATATGTTTTGTTATTTTTTGAATATAAAAATGATTTTTATTTATATCATCGATTTTGATTATTCAAGCACAATTATGTAACACCTGTGTATAATATCAAAATATGTAATTTAACTGAAATATATAATAGTATTATTGTAATGTACACACGATGAATTCTTGTGTGAACGATTTACGTTACGCAAGCTCGCCATTTCCTGTCGTCACTTGCGCATCGTTGATTCAAGTAAATATCAAACTGTGTTACTGTATCATAACTATATGTATATATATTTATTACAACACTCACTGATACCATAGTACCGTCAATTCATCATAATATCACACGTCTATCTATATACAACAGTAATATCCAAGTGCCAGCTGTTCCAACCTTACCATTTCAACAATTTCACCAAGATTTTGTAATTAACGTTGAAATTATATTTTTATTTAATAAACATTTTATTTATTTTCATATTAAAATGTCATTTATTTAATTTATATAATTAATTTATTAAATTTTCAACAAGTAGATTTTCAAAATTATACATTTAATTTAAAAAATAGTTTTATATTTTTTTAATATAAAAATAAAAAAATAATATATAAAATTATGAGTATAAAATTTATTGATATATGTGACATATTTTTATCTATGACTGTATGAAATATTCACGCTTGATTTTATGGTACATATATCAATACTATAACATGGATAAAGTAATATGTAACTTGAGATGGCTTTTTCATCGTCGTATCCTTGAAAAGAGAAGAGAAAAAAAAAAATATTCTGACAACAAGATAGTTGACTATTTGTACCATCGTATTTTCATGGTATAAATATTTCAAGTTATATTTCTATGTGTCGTATCACATTACAAAGTGACGCATCGATAAGCCGTTGAAAAGGCAAAGTATATATTAACAAAACCTACATGTAGCTTGTAATAATTTTTCAAAAAATAAAAAAAAAAAATAGCGTGCGCAATCCAATTTGCCCGTAAATAACTAAATCGATCGTATATGGTATTTTTTTTTTTTCTAAAGTCGTTTCACGTGATCGTCTTAACGTTGGTCTTGGTATGTGTGTGTGTATATCGTTTCCCGTCACGTATGCATGTTCCTTTTCATTCGTCTTGAAAATCGACAGTCTGCACAATCGTGTTACTCAATACGGAAAGTGGAATATGGTAAAAGGACACAGTGGATAAAAAGATATAAAAATATATTCACAAGATCCTTCAAATATATAATGGTAAAAAGTAAATAAATAATATCTAAAGTATTTTTTTATTTTTATATAATGAATAATGTACACTTCAGTATATTTATTTATTTATTTATTTATTTGGTTTACTAGTAACGTAAATAAATATTTATCTATTTTAAAAATTTCTATTCGACCTCTTGGTCCATTGTCAAGTTTAGACACTAACGAATTGTTCAAACTTAAACCACGTACATTCAATTTTTCACTGGCATACCATCACTTTGTACACACACCAGTAAAACTTATTTATTTATTTTTATTTTTTTTGCTTTTTTTTTTTTATATTTTCAGTATCGAACATCACTTGGCGCGGTAATTCTTCGTTTTCTATCTTTAAAACTGTTGTGTATTTTTATTTTTTAAATTTATTTTTCTTCACTTGTAAACCTTTTGAAACAACAAACACAAAAGCCATAAGATGCTAAGACTTAAACGTTCACCATTTAAAGTATATATCTTGTTTTTTTTTTTCTCATTTCTTTTAGAAATTCAATTACCCAGATGACAAACAATACAACAAAGTATAACTCCCAAGCAGTTAAGTACCTATCAGTAAAAATTTTAATCTTCAAACAAAAATAATAAAAAACAAAAAGAAAAAAACAACTTCTATTATGAATTTGTTAGAATAGTTTTTTTTTTTGTATAAATAATTAAGTGTAAATTTGAAGTTAATCTATAGTTAAATTTCTCTTTAGCAAGTACATTGTGAAACAATTGGTTGATACCAATATGTGTATCAAATTATCGACAATATAAATGCCACAACATAAACTGGAGCATCTAAATTTTCGATTTATTAATTTGCAATTAATACGAGACTTTTAGTATATACTAATAAATAATAAAAGCAATTGTTACATGGATGACTAATCAATTTTTATATTTATACAATCGTTTTTAATTATTATTAAGGATTAAATCCTCAAACCAAGAATGAAGATTGTAAACGTCACTGTGTAAAAGTGGTTTATACAAACAAGGATTCAAGTATATATGTCAGTAATAAAGACCATGGGAATTCAATGAGTATGTTTTGCATGAGAGATAACACAAATGTGCACAAATAAACATGTTGTCCGTCACTCTGTATTATTTTCGTTGTTGTAATAAATTTATAAAATATATAATTGTTAAAATTAAGAAAAGCGTATTAAATTATTTTGTGATGGATATTTGTCTTATTAAAATAAATAAATAGTTAAAATAATAATAAAATTTGTTTTGTGCTTTTGTTTGTGAATATGTTTGATCTCAGAAAATTTGTATCTAAGCTTTTGAATAATTGTATATTGTTTGAATTAACCCACTGTTGAAATGCATTCATAAGCGATTAAGCTAAAATAGAGAATAGAGGTTGGTTAGATTAATTGAGAGGGATGAAAAATAACACCATATGTTTGCTTCAAATTGAATATAACGTTGACGGATATGACAATGCATAATGTATCATGTATATTATGTTAAATTAAATTATAAATTATTATTATTTTATAAATAATTAAATTATAATTTTATTTTTCATTCTAAATTGGAATATTTTTATTTAAATATATTAGAATTATTTAACAAAAATTTTTGTAAATATTTTTTTACTATTTAATGATATTTAATTATATTAAAAATGTCATTTACATTTAAAAGTAATCAAGAATTTTTTTTTAAATAAAATACAAACAATTCTTTATTTTGTTTTTCAATTAAAACGCAAATGAGTCAGTTGGGGTTGAAATGATATATTAAAATAATTAAATTCGTTAATAATAATAGTTATTTTATTTATGGAAATTATGTGAAATAATTAACTTAATATTGAAGTTAAAGATTATTTTCACTGCACCAAAATTAATGAAAAAAAAAAAAAACACAATTTTATGTTTAAAGAGAGCATCGGGCCAATTGAAACGAAATTGGGTCACACTGGTTGGAGCTGAAACTGTTTAAAAAAAAAGAAAAAATTTAAACCCCCCATTTCCAGCATCTTGCTCGTTATAAGAATCTACTTGGCAATGAAAATGAAATATGAAAAAAAAGAGAAAAAAAAAAACGATGCATGTTTCCTAATTTTTTACTACTTTTTTTTTCTTGTTTCTGAACTGAAATTCAGTTTGAAATTTAATTTAATATTTTGTTATTTTTAATAAAAATCAAGACACACTAAATAGCCAACTGTATTCTCATTTTTTTTTGGAGTAAAAAAATATAATTTTCTCACAATTGTATTCGAAAAAAATTATAAAAATATTAAAAATAAAAAACAATAATAAATAATACCAACTTTAAAAACTCTACAGTTAATTTTTCAATATTTTTTTTTGAATATTAACTCATGATCAAAGATGTGAGTGCATTTAAAATCAGTGACCCTCGTGTAACTTATTTGGCATTACAATAATAGATAATGGATAGCAGAAAAAATTCACTGATTCGTAAACCATTGATAATCACATGACCTTCACATCGAAAAAGAAAAATTGAAAACCTGACATTATTAATTTTTTTTTTATATAACAATTTTTCAATGGTTCTTGTCAGTTACGAGAAAAATAAAAAATGTCAAGTCGATAACACTTAACCAGGATGCAATCGACATGTTAAAAAAAATATCAAAGGCCCTGTAAAGTTAATCGATAAAATAACAAACTATTTTTAGTAAAAATTATGTGATAGATAAAAAAAATATATTTGTATTTGGGTCATGTTTATTTTTAAATAATCCAAGTAGATGCAAAATTTAATTAACGCCCTTAATTTATACTGGATGATATGATTTATCGAATAAAAAAAAATGTTATAAAAAAAAATAGGTTAAAAATTGAATAACCATTTGACGTGGATCTTTTGTTGTTTTTTAGTTGAAAAATTGTAAGTATAATAATACGAGTCTTTGAACAATGTTAGACATCGATGTCAAAGACAATACACATTGTACATAATAAATTTTCTCATTTTAGTTACAGACAAGTTGAACGAATTCAATGGGTTAGAACACATCTGCATGAAAGTGTTATATATTCATTTGTGTATTTTTATCACGTACTAGACATCTCGATATCCGTTTTACAAACAACATGAAATAACTTTGAATACAAGAAAAATATAAATAGATTACATTAAAAATAAATAAAAAAAAATTTAATAATATTCAAGATATAGATTTCAAAATAAAAATGGTACTCGACAGATATTATTTTGCTATAATTAAATGTATAATAAAATTGAAATGACATGATTAACAAATGAACTACATAATTTTTTCGAGCAAAAAAAATTATTTAAATAGGCACTAAATCTAAAATTCTTTAAATATAATAAAATATTTATAAACACAACATAAATAATTAATTTAAGTTATTAATTTCTCATAATTTTTATTTAAAATTTATAAATGAATAAATAAAATATCAGAGACAAGTAAATCAATGAATAAATTTACTTAATTTACTTATTAATTTAAATGAAAAGAAAAAAAAAATGAATAAAAAGCAAAAAAATTTGACTGTAAATTGAATTAAAAATTAATTTAATTACAGTAAAATTAAAATCATACAAATGAATTTCGAAAGGTAATTTTAATATTGGGTATTTGTTAAATATATATGATATAAGAAGATAAAAAAAAAAAAATAAAGAAATTGACACACAGATTTATTTTTATGTTCAAGAATAATATTCACTGAAAATATTGTGTTTTATTGATTTTTTTTTTTCAAATTGAAAAAGGTGAAAATACATATTTTAAAGATAAAAGTAAATATTTCAGTGAAAATAAATATAAAATATAAAAATTGATCGTCAGATTTATATCTCTTGGGGCATAAAAATATACAACATTGTACGAAAAAAAAAAAAAAAAAAGAGACAGTGTCAGTTTGTTGAAGCATAATATCAGTGTGATCACGTGATAAAACTCAAATTCAAATAAATCCATGTGTTTGTCATATTATTTTGTGCTCAAATAACACCAGCACTCATTTACCCTATTTTTATTTTTTTTTTTTTTGTTTAGATTATTATTTTTTTCATTTTTTATTAATAGAAAAATTAAACAAAAATTAAAATTATAAATTTCAAAAAATATACTAACAATTTATACGAAATTTTTGTATTCTAATTTTTTTTCTTTTTCGATCATACGTCACTCTGAATTATTTAAAAATATGAAAAATAAAAATATAAAAAATTGACCTGTCTTTTTTTTCATATAAAATTTATATTAAAATTTTTTTTCTTTAAATATCTCAACTATTTTGAAAATAAAAACACTGTATATTTAAGAAAAAAAACTATTATTAATTTGAATTGACTTGTTAAATCGTTAAAACAAAAATAAAAAAAATTCATAAAATTTAATTTAACAAACTTCTGATTACCGATCATTTATTTTTTTTTTTGTTTAATTAAAAAATTGATGATAAAACCCGTAGGCACTTTCATTGTTTTCGACGTATGTCATTCATTTGAAAATGTATTATTTGAACTTTTAATCATATATTTGTTGAATAAAATAAAAATATTAAAAAATAAATAAAAATTCATCATTTGAACAATTATTTTATGAGTTTAAAATATCAAATTTAATTTTGAACATTTATCTTTTTATTATATCAATTTTTTATTTATTTTTTTTTTTACTTTTGAAAGTCTTATCTTGGCTGATATCCAGGAATTAAAGCTTTTAACGTATTCGCAATACTTTTAAAACTTATTTTTCTTGTCGACATACAAACTTTGAATTTCTTTGGTTGAATGAGAATAGTTCAAGTGGCAAAAGTCAGCATTTTAAAACCACGATCATGAAATTTTGAATTTTCACACGGTTTAAAGTTATTGTGGTTATGTATTACTAGACGTAAAATTTTTTATTAGATCTTTAATACAGAGTAAAAGAAAAACTAAGTGTGTATGTTAAGTGTGAAAATATAAAAATTAAATTTCACCTTTTACATTTAAAAATAGTATGACTATAATTTTTTCATTCTATATTTTTAAATATTACATTTTTAATTTTTGTTATATTTAGAAAAATAAAAAATGATAAATGAAATACTTTTTTTTTATAGCCCATCAAAATCACATGCATAAAAAAACATCTGAATTCACTTTGAGGCTTTGAGTTTATTTATATTTTAAAAAATCATTCTGTAATTAAAGCCAAATATAAATTTTTGTAAAATAAATTTTACCTACTTCAATTTTTTTTATGTCAATCATTTTGATTTTCAATTTTAAAATTATTTTTAATTATTACAGATTGATTTTAAATTAGTTCTTTTTTTAATTTTTAAATATATAAATATTTTTATATCATTGATTGAAAATTAAAAATAATTAATTATCCATTTTATAGATTAGATGAATTTTATTTATAAGAAAATAATTTTATTATTTTTTTATTGATCAATTCATTTAACTTTATGGCTGATAATATATTATATCTAAAAAGTACATTGCACAGTAAAAATAATTGAAAATTTCAAAGAGAAGAAATTAATCAATTATCAACTAACTCAATTTTTATAATTAATTTAGAAATATTTTCGGCAAATAAAATATTTAATAAATGAATGAATAAATAAGTTGGTATAAATAAATAAATACTGGCAACCAATAAAATATAAAACTTTAAAAATTGAAATAGTAAATAAAGTTTTTCTTTGTAAAAAAAAAATTTCCAAGTGTCACAGGTGTCACAGTAAAAATAAGAGTTGAAATTGTGATAATTGAATTAAAATTTAAAAAATGAAATACACAAAAGAAATAAAAGATAGAAGCATAAAAGTAGAATTATTAAAATTCATATTCAAATAACAGCGTCACTTTAAAAATCATCAAAAAAACATATTCATAAATCATAAATAAAAATAAAAAACGAGCAACTATATTTGTATGTAATTTATAAATATTCATATCACGAAAACCACTGTAATACATGTATCAAAAATCTTATTTTGATTACACTTGTTTTTGAAATGTTTTAGGTAACATTATAGTTAAATAAAAAATAAATCCAATAACAAGTTGACATGAATTTCAACACTTCCATATCTCAAGGGTCACAAAAATCATTTGCTCCATATTTACCCTAAATCCCAGTGGTTTTTAAAGACTCATAAATGTGTGTTAAAAAAATGTTTAAAATATAAAATAGATATATTAAAATATGTTATATATTTAAACACTAAATATGTATGATGTAAAAGTCAAGTGAGAGAAAGACAAAAATTCAAAAAATAAAAAAAAGATCTGTACATAAAAAAATGAGACAAAAAAGTAGTAAAGGAAGAAAACAGGTACCAAGAAGAAAGTAAAGAGTAAATTTGTAGAAAAAAAAAAAAAATATACACATATAAATAGAAGAAATGATCTCAAGTCATGGATGAACAAGGTATTGTAGATTTAAATCGTGTCTTATCACGCGAAAGATGTTGCCTCAAGCAAATCAAAACTTGTCTCTTTAAGATGAATCTAAGAGTGCTTTTAAAATTTCATATATATACAAAATACTAAAAATCAAACTAGATTTCTTTGATAGTGTGTTTTTTTCCATATAAATATATAAAAATATATACAGTGTAAATTTGTTGGCTTGCTATCCAGCTAGAAATACCTGCTTCAACGATCCGCATCAAGACTGGCCTGTCTTTTTTTTTTTTCATTTTCATTTTCTATCTTTTACTCTCTTTCTCTCTTGGTTTATACCCTCTCATCATTCTCCCTGGTATACACTGCATTGCAGTAGTAAATTCACCTTCATTGCCTGAGGTGGCAACTATTTTTTTTTTATTTATTTTTTATTTTTATTCACTTGTTTCGTAAAACTCGACACATGTGATGTATTAAATATCAACGAATACATAAGATAATTAATTTTTAAAATAAATATTATACAAATATGGATAAAAAAAAATTAATTAACGTCAGTTGATATATTTTCTTTGACGTTATTATAAATTGAATATATCAACTTATTATTATTATTATTTTTTCTATCAGCTTATGGATTTTAATAATAAAAAAAAATTGCGGTAATAATTATTTGAATCAACAATAAATGAGATAAAAAATTATGTAGGTTGAAATTAGAATTATAATTCAATAATTTTAATAATTTTACAATTAAATTCAAATGTCAAAAATTTTTTAATATAAAGTACAAATACTTGAGTACAAATTGTATTCTATATTTATCTATGAGAAGAAAATTAGGTCAACATGAATAACATGTAGCTGATTTATTGACCAATATATAATGACTATTATTAAGTAAATTTTCCAATTACTCGATAAAATGAATGGAGCACAAAATTAGAGTGACTTGATTGAACAATTAGCAGTGTATTTATACTGTCCCTATTATTTTGATAAAATAAGCAAACTTATCAGCGCTAATCTCACCGGATAATCATCGAAATCAACAATTAGAATTTCAAATATAAACAAAAAAAATACATGATGATGCTATCTTTTATTTATCTACCCAATTTTCTTGACATACATATTTAAATTTTGTATTCTCGTTTTATTACTGTAGACGTATTATCCTATATCACAAAATACACAACAACTTTTTATCTCAGTGTTTTTCACGATTTGTGATGCATATATTGTCAAGTCAATATATGCAGACTGTTCTAAGGAAAAGTAAGTGTCATCGTGTTTTTTTAACTTGAGAAAAAAAAGTAAAACTCTAAAGAAAAAAGACACATCTCTCTTACTCGCTTTTTTTTTTTTTTCTTAAATAAAAAAAAATAACGATGAAGGAAAAAAGAGACGGTGACATATTTTTCAGAGCGGTGTGTCAGGCCCGTGGCAATTTCGCGACGCTTTTTTTATTTTTTAAGATTTATGTTTAGTACACGACGAAATTCTACTACCCTTATTTCGAAGACACGCGTTTTTTTTTCATACGGTAAAGCAAAAATAAATATAAATAATAAGAAAATACGATGTAAGATGATAGCAAGAATGGTTTTCGTTGTTTACAATGACACTTACACTTTTTATAAATGTTTTTTTAATTTTTGTTTTTGTAAATAACACTTATTGTTGTGAAAATTAAATTAAAGCTGATATGGTAAACAAAAAAAAAACGAGTTAAATATAAGAAGAAAAAAAAAAGAAATTATATTAAATTAAATTAAAAAATAAAAAGTTAATTAATTAATATAATTTTTGTTTTATCAGTGTCATTTAAAAGTTTATTTATCTATTAAATTATTTTATGTATTTATGGTTTTTCTTTTTAAAATAAATTTTTTTTTGTCACAAGTGTGTTGGAAAATCTGAAACTATCTTTTTGACTATATACACAACTACCACTCAGCAAAACTTATTTCTTCGTCTCCTTCGTAACTCTGTAATTGCATGTTTATCTGCCTAGCTTAATTACGTGTCCGCTTGTCCAGGTGCACGTGATAAATTTTACACCCAACGGAAGAACCATCCCATTGGACTTGGTGTTAGTCTATCCGATCAACTCCTACTCATTTACGCTACCACGACAAACTGATAAATAAACTTATATGACTTGTAATTTTATCACAAATTAAAAATCACTATAATTATACGTTAAATTTTGATAATTTTCAAACTCAAATTTTTCAACGTAATTATTATAAATTAAAATAAATTTGAAATTAAAAACTTGAGTTTGTTCTAATTTTTTCAAATTAAAAAAAGTCTAATATTTTGTTGATAAAATATTATAAATATTGAAATTATTTGTATAATTCAAATCAGGGTAATTTACTGTACCAATTTAGTAGAGAAAATAAAAAATAAAAACGGTTATTGATTTCCAATAAAGTTATCTAAATCTTATCTGGAGAAAAACGAGGTAGGATTTGATAAAGCCCGAAACGAGTATGGATGTAACGCGATCAAAGAAGGCTTCTTAAAGGTCATGAAGAATCCAAACCCAATTTTTGTTCAAGGACGATTGCAGGAAACGGATATATACCAATTTTTATAGAAGTATTATCAAATCGAAACCACTCAATTGTATAAATTTTTAAGTAGATTTTTTTATATCATTTAAAATTGATAAAAAAAAAAAAAAAAATCATCAATTACATTAATTTGATTTATTAAAATATAAATAAATAAATTATGATTAATTTTTTCATCTATTTATTTAACCGTGTGTACAGTAAAAAATAAAAATACTTGAAAACTTCAAAGAGATAAAACTATTAAATTAATTGCTGACTAAAATTTAATGTTATTAAATTTTATAATTAATTGAAAAATATTGTAAGCAAATAAATAGAAAAATAATTCAATTCGCAAGAGAGAAATAAATAAATACTGTCAATCAAGTTTGTCTGTAAAAAGAAGATTTTTCAAGTGTGACAGTAAAAAATAAGACTTGAAAATAAAAATGGAGAAAAAAAAAAATTGAGTCACACCGCACTGGCAGAAGGCACATGCCGGAAAGCCCACTGACTTCGCGGGATTTCCGGGTAAGCCAAGCCCACCGCTGCTTTCCGATCCCGCCCAAGCCCCGGATATCCGGTTTCCCATCGTAAAGCCCAACCATCTCAATGCTAAATATGAAAATATACATATATATTTTATATACTTCAAAATAAAGTACGCAAATTGTTTGAATTATTTTTTGTTTTCTTTTTTTTTTTTTTTTCAAATAATTTTTATTAATTTGTGAGTTTAGTTTATTTAAAAAAAAAAAAACAAACCTCTAGTTTATTTATATTGAAAAAAACAAAATTAAACAAACTTTTTAAATTTAACAGTTAACTAAAATTGTGATTGGATAAAAAAAAATTAAATTAAAAAAAAAAAATACATGTTAGTAGAAAAATAATGTTAAATAACATCATCAAAAATAGACATTATTATTGTTATTAAAAATAAAGTATTATTAAAACAACATTAATCTAAAGTTTTAACAAAGAAAGTTAAAAGTGATTTCAAGGTGTATAAACACATGAAACTTTTATCTCATTTTATTTTGCTATTTTTTTTTCAAGATTATTTCAAGAGCTTTCAAGGTTCAGAATTATAACGGCTGAGTGTAAGTTCAAGTCAAGAAATGAATTTTAGAAATAACATAAATAAATAAATAAAATAAGAAAAATCTTCATGTCTATTAGGAAATAAGATTTGAGTCAAAGAGATTAAATGTACGTTCTAAAATCCCTTCTCGAAACATTAGCAAAATGACAAAAAAATATTTGTTGACATCGTCGAAATAAATTCTTCAAAATATCATATATTTTGATGATAAATAAAATATTTGACACGTAAAATTTAATTGAATAAATAAATAAATATCACATAAATGTTTACAGAGAAATAAAAATTTCATTTTTCAACTGTTCTATGAATAGCTGAGCTTAAAAAAATACGCAAATTGTATAATTCAAAATTCATAGAAAAGAAAAAAAAATAAACAATGTAAGCTCATTATTCATTTACCTAGTATATAATATATTTTTTTCATTTACTTGAATTATTCTGACTAGTACAAAGTTGAAAGAGATAATTCCATGATGATAAAATAAGATGATTTAATCCATAACACATCTTAAAAAGTTTTAGTATCATGATACACTTGGAGGGATAGTGAAAGCAGTTTGATCCAAGTGATTATACTGATTATGAAATAATCGATAAACGATAATCATATACATCCTGTAATACTAGCTGCATCAATATATATATTCAGAGAATATTCTTCAATGGATATGTATTTTAACTAATTTTCATAAAGATATCTACGGTGTTATAGTCATCTAGATACTTGATTATAACTTCATATATTCATCTAGTCATTATCATTGGAAAATTTTCACCTGCAACCACCTCATTATTATTAATAAAAATAATAATTATAATATTATTTTCATATTGTATTATTAGACAGTCCAAATTAATTACCTGATTATTAGTTGTATGACACAAAAATTATTTGATTATGTTTTTCAATTATTATTGTAAAAATAAAACAGCATTGTACGAATTTTTTTTTTCTTTTTTTAATAATTAGTTTAAATTAGAAAAAATATGCTTGTAAAATTTTTCAGTCAATTTACAATTTAATTAGCAAAAAGTTTTTTAGTTAAAAAAAAAATCATCTGGTTTTATGAGAAGACAAGTAAGTGGCTGACTACAGAATTACCTATACTACTTGAATTTTTTCGATTGAACTTGTACACTCTCTTGGACTTATCGACAGTGCTTAAAATTTTTTAAATATAATACTATATAAATAAAATAAATTATTAAAACAAAAAATAATTATAAATAAATTATTAAAATTATATTTAATTTAAGGCAAAGAGTAAAAGAGTTTCAGCTGTTTTTTTCTTTTCACAACTCCAGATTTGTCTCAATAATTAATTAATGAACTGATTAAAAAAATAACAAATTTATTATACATTGTATATTTTTAATATTGATTAACAATGATTTAATCAATGAAAATAAATTTGTTGAATTTAAAAAGGTCTAAAAACACTGTTTGAAAAACAAAAATAATTGGAATTTGCTCGAAGAATAAATTTCCAAGTCTATCCTAGCAGTTTTTATGATAATTAAATTTAATTATGATGAAATCGACACTAATGATTTGGAGGTCATTTAAAGTGTAATTGATTTACCATATAGTGGTTTAATAATTATCATTATTTAATTGTTAAATAATATAATCATTAATTATATATGAATATTGTAAGTTGTTTAGTTGAATGATGTTGAGTTAAGCTGAGTACATGCTTGATTTAACGCATAATTACGCACATGTCCATATTTGAAGTACTTGACAAATACCACACATGAGAGATTCTACTTCTATGTTTACTAATCAAATTTAATTTAATTATATATACGTAAAAGACAAGAGAAAGCTCTCATTAATGGTTGATGTAATTATTGATTGATTGTAATAATTTAAAATAATTTTATCTCTCAAATATGTATCTATAAATTTATAAAAAAAATTATAAATAATTGATACCTGATTCACTGAAACTCACTATTTTTAGTTGAATATATCTCAATAAATTGAAGTAATTGTTAAGAATTTAATAGATTAAATTGAACGAATTAAGAAATTAATAAAATTGAATTTTAATCAAAAATTATTTAATTTTAAATTAAACGTTTTATTGGAGATTTTTGTTTTTTTAAATACTTTTTTAAATGAATTTAAAAAAAAAAAAAAACTTTTTTAATTTTTAAAATCAATTATATTTAAGTAGAATTAATTTTTTTTAAATATATAAATAATTAAATATAATTAAAATAATTGGAATAGCTTTGTTTAATTTAAAATGTTTTAAATAAAAAAATTAGATGAAAAGCATTTAAACAAATTCACACAGTGAATGTAAATTTTTAAATATTCAAGATAGCAGATGTTTGGATTTTTCAGTTCATTAATTAATTCTAACAGGAAGTAGGTTAGGCATGTGTTATCTACCGACTTTTTGTGTGTTAATAAAAAAAAAAAAAAATGTATGAAAAACAAAAAAAAAAAAATAATTTACAAAACTCAGTGAAGCGAATGGTTTCAATCCTTCTCTGGTGATTTTAAATTCTTTTCCACTATAACAGGACACAGCAGCACGAAAAAAACAACGCAAAAAAATAAAAAATAAAGAAAGAAAAGAAAAAACAAAATGCTGCATTATGCATATGAAAGAAAATAAATGGGACGAGTCCAGGATTGAAATTTACCCAGGTCCATGTCCGACCATCCTGATGAATATTTTTTTCATTTGGAATATAAATATCAACTGGTCTATGTGTTTTATATTTTTTTTTCCCATTTATATATATTTTTAACTCACATTTTTACAAGGGTGAAAAATAATTCCATCAAAATCTTGAAAAAATACTGTAAAATATTGATAAACTCAACTTGCTAATACCAAAAAAAAAAAAATGTGTATGTTCAAGAGAAGTATTTGAATTTCTAAACAATTTTAACAATTCAAAAATTTAAATTTATATCAAATTTATTGTTAAAAAAAAATGGTGATTTAATGAAAGTTATAAAAGATTTCTTTTATTTTTATTCTACTGACAAACCACATACGAAAACTCAGTGAATTGTAAATTCCAGATGAAAATTTTGGATAAAAGCTGGTTATTGAAACTATGCAAAAGTAATTAAAACAAAAAAAATAGCAGTAACAGTGTGGTGTCGAAACGAAATTTAAAAAAAAATGAAAAGACATTTTATCAAAGTTTACTGACATATATATCTCATCAAGTCACCCTCTTCACATGTCGCTTTTCCATTTCTTATCTTAATTTTTTTTTTATTTCTTACTTTCCATATTTTTTTTTTTCCTGACATTTACAGTTATACCTATGAGCTTGTAATTTTATTTTTCAATTCCATGTACATCAATCAAAAGAAACCAGAAAATAATTTAATTTTTTATTCATAAAATGTCTATAGAATAATTTTTTTCTTGTAAAATATATGAAACAGAATAATGTGACATAATAAAAATTTAAAAAAAAACAGCAATTTCAATTTATTGATTGAGTTGTAGAAAAGCAGGATCATTAAATATCTCATGATATGAAAAGCTCTTACGAATATTTATAATCCTTTTTATCTTTAGTTAAATTATTAAGTATCTGATGAAATTGTAGAATATTAATACTAACTACTTAGCTTGAAAAACAGTTTTATAATCGATTATATAAATATATCTCATTCAAGCTAAAATTATGTGTAAAATTTTTTATCTCACCTACATTGGATACTAAATTATTCATTGCTACAATGTAGGTCATGTTAAAATTTATAAAAACGAAAAATATATCCTTGTCTTTTTTTTTTTAACAGAAAAAAAAATTATTTTCATATAAATAATTTATTGTATTTTACTTATATTTAATGATAGATCAAATGAGACAATTTAATGATGCAGAATATTTATTGTCAAGTGTTGAATTTAATTGTTGAAAATAGTATATATATAGGTTTTTTTTTAACGCTGTTTATACAAATCTAAACCTCGAATACCACAAATGGAGAGGCTTGTTACCACTGTAAATACACAACGTGATGCTTTCTAGTTCCTCGTTAGCTCAATACAATTCACGAGATCGCGTTGCTTCGTCGATTAATAGTCACAATGCAAATGTAAAAGCTCTCGATACCTTGTCTATTTGCATTCATAGCGGTTATCCAAGAGTGGTTCAACTTATTGAGGTGTGAATTTCACATTTAAAATAAATAAATCTACTTTGTTTTTTTTTTTGTTTTGGGAGTTTTATTCTGTTATATAAAATAATATTTCAAAAATTAATGATATTTTAATTTGGAATTATAAATAAAATTTAAATTAATTAAATGATAAGGTTTCGAATATTGTATTTGAGGAATATAGGTCATTTGTTGATCAACAGAATGAAGTATTTTTATTTTTATCACTTAAATTCGAGAAAAAAAAAAGTGTTCAACAAAATTATCAATAAACTTTTGTAGAAAAACATTAATTAATGAATGAATGATTAATAAAAATATAATTTGAAATGAATTATTTATTCATTTTTTGCATAAGAAGTTTTTTATATTTATAAGCTTTTTTCTTCTGGTATTATTTTCATTTTTTTTTTTACTTTGAGAAATATATTTTAAAATGAACAATAATGTCGCAACAAAATAAGCTAAATTTGTACTTTCTTTGCAAAAAATAAAAGATTTAAAATTATTACTTCATAATGTTTCTAAGAAATAAAAAAATAAACATTGGTTGAAAATTAAAATTTCACAAGAGAAGAAATTTTGTAAGTATAAAAAATTCAACCAGTGGAAAAACCGAGTGATTATTAAAAAAAAAAATATTATCATCAAGTAGAATTTATTTTTAAAAATAAAATATATATTTATGAATGAATTTTCTTTTACGAATTCATTTTTTATTTTTTTTATGATCAAAGAAATTATAAATAAACATAAGCATTGATGGAAAATTAAAATTTCACGAGAAAACCTGAGATATAAATTTAGTAAACATAGTAAAAATGATTAAAAAATGCAGAATTAAATAGAAAAAATAATAATAACTATAATTATATGTAAACACAGAGTAAGCTGTTTCAAAATCAGACAAATATTGAAATCCTGATTGAGCACATATATGCACACAAGGAAATATGAAATTTATCTCAAGTAAAATTTAGAAAACACATATTCAAAACAGGAATAATATTTTGAAACAGTATTAATTATAATTTCTAAAATATTAATAAAATATTTTCGATAATATTAAAATTGCAATGCAAAAATTGTGATTGATTTCAAATTTAAATTGGAGCATTACTTATCTAATAATTGAACAATGATATATCATGTTTCTAATGTCATAAGGTAAATCTCACAGGACATTTTACAAAAATAAACTTGTATAAACATCGTTCTATACTTAACAAAATTGTATAAGCGCACATATTACTATTTAACTAACACTAAAGGGTTCTTAAGTGTAACTATGTACTATAAATGTATAATAGGAAGTACAAAAGTTTTATGATTGTACTGACTTTAGTAAATATTTGAATCAACTTGTTACCAAATGCCACGTTGTATGTTTAAACGTATGTTAAACTTATGCTTAATTTGCACTTTATGTTTATTATCAACAAATTTAGTTCCATTAAATTTCCAAAAATATTTTCTATAAGTAAATGTTTCTATTTTTTATATTCAGTCATTAATAATAAATTTAAAAAAAAAAATAAAGCTCATTTTTATAATTTTAATTAGTATATTTATGATTATTTATAATAATATTATTTTTGAAATGTTTAAATATTGGTGAAAAAAAATTGCTAAAGTTTATTTGAAATAACATTTGGAAATTCAAATTCTGTTGATAAATGATAAAAGAAAATCAATAAAATTGTCTCAAATTGATAATGTTGATAAACAAATATCATTAAATTTCCTAAATGACAAAATTCACTAAAGATATATCTTGAAAGGTTAAATATAGAATTGCTTTGGATCCAAGACGTATCTCAGTTTGTCAGAAACTCGTGATCATTGTGTCTGAAGTAGACAATAGTTGGCTATGTGTACATTGAATTGGTTGAAGTGTAAAGGGGTCAGGGAGGAATTGAAACCCAGTGGATTGACCCATGATGTTTGGATTGGAGGGCTGATTGTAACAACTCTATACTACTGATCGGTATTTGTCAATTTCAACAGTTGAGGGTTAGCCACAAATATAACACTAGGTTCTACCAAAGGCCCGGGATAGAATCACAACGCTCCATTAATTTTCCTTCAATATATTTACTCAACACATACCCACTCATATTTCTTTCAAGTTATTTGCGTATCAATATATAACTATTCATTTTTTCCAAACATTAGTTTTTATAATTACCTCAAATTAAGTAAATAAAATTTTGTAAAACTTTTTGACTAATTAACACTTTAGTTATCAAAGAATTTTTGTTAAAAAACAACAAAAAAATTACACAGTAAACAAATATAACTAAAAAACCTCGGAGGCTTTAGAAAATAGTTTAAATTTTTTGAATATAGACAGTGTAAATAAAATGAATTAATTAAAAAAAAAATATTGAATAAATTTATTCATCAAAAAAGTGTCTTAATTCTTTAAACAATTATTTTTCAATCACAAAAATTAATTCAATAAATTTTTTAAATTTTAAAATAAATTGAATATTAATATTAATTTCGCTTAATTATAATTTTATTGATGATTTGAAATAATGATAAAAGAATAATTTTCAACATTTAGCGATTGAGCAAACTGAATTTTCTCATTCATTGTATTTCGAATCATATGTTGACAAATTTGCTAATCACCGGACTATTGTGTCGTCATGTGGACGAGGGTCGTTTGAGAGAAGAGACTATTATATTTCGCCGGATAAGAGAAAGAGGTTAAACAAGAGAATAGCATAAAATATAGGAATGAGAAAATTGTTGTAGAATAAACTAGAAATGAGAGATAGATAGTTGATAGTGTTATACGATAAAATACAGTATATATGTAGAATATGAGAATGACATTTGAATAAAACAGAAGTGGTGAATTTGGACATATCAAGAGAATGATTTTGAAAAAACAATTAGCATGAATTCGTTTTGTGCTGATGGAGTTTTCATATTTCTATTTTCAATTATTTCATCATACGGGAAATTCAAAAGTTATATATTTTCTTTGGAGCAATAATGGACGAATTAAAAAAATATAAAGAGTCATTTTTAATGATTAAATAATAATTAAAAGTATTTGTTCAGAAAAAATTATAATACGTTAATTGATATAATTTATTAAACATTTTTAATTAATGTTATTAATTTAATATTGTAATATTTTTTTAAATATTATTTTCTAATTATGATGCGATAGAATGAAATGAATATTATTCGTGATTAGTACAATCGAAAAGTTAATCATAATAAAAAAATGAAAAAATAAAAACACAGTGAAAAATATAAAAATTTACGAGTCCATCAATCATCATTTGCTTGAAAATAAGCAAAGCGAATAACACAAAATTTCAAATATTTTTTTATCGTAACAAAATGAAAATATAACAAAAAAAAATAAATAAAATACAACTGTCTAAAGTTTACAGAAAAAAAACGATTTCGAAAAGCCAATCTAGGGTCATTAACCAGTATTTTTGCTGTTTCATAAATTTTTTACTATGCAAAATGTGATGAAAAGATTTTTGAATGAGCAAACGTGACCCGATCGAAACGAGTATTTTAACTACGTCAATAATTCAATTTCGATAAATGAAAAAAAAAAAAAACATTTATAATCAAAATTAAATAGAAAAAGAACTTATACATAAAAAAATTGAAATGAAAATTTATTGATTATTAAAAGGCATATGATCTAGACAAAATAAATTTATTCAAATGAATTAAGTCATCTAAAATTTAATAATTCATAATATAAAAAAAAAAAAAATATCATTTTTATATTAAAATTTTATAAATGTCAAACTTTAAAAGTTATTAAAAATTGATCTATTTTTATATTTAGTTTTTCCGTTTGTTTCGTCGATGCTTTTACCGTCAATTGAATAATATATATAAACGAAATTGAAAAATTAAAGAAAATAAAAAAACCCATTTATTTTGTTTTAAAAAAAAAAATTAATAATGTACCAAGTTACATTTAAATGCTCAAAGTAATATGAATTATAAAAAAATATAAAATAAAATTTATCTCAATTTAATATTAGCCTGTATAAATTTTAATAAACCATATAAAAAAAAGAAAAAAAAGAAACAATAATTTTTTAATAGTTTTAACAAAAATATTTTAATATAAAAACAAAATTTTTTAAATAAAAAAAATAAAAATGACAATGCAAAATTTTAATTTCCGTACAAAAATAATAAAAAACTTTCGAAGCATTGACCGTAAGTAAGCCACTATAACTTGAAGCATAGAAATATGCATTTTTTTTTATTTAACATTTACGTATAGCATATATACAATGAATATATATTATCAAACAAAATGAATACATTCAATTCCACTGAGTGAAAGAATAAAATAAAAATGTTAAACTTAAATTTAACAAAAGTATACAATGTGTGTGCAAATCTTGAAATATATTCATAGAGAAAAAAAAAAAAAAGGATAAATTTTATTTAAGTCATAAACCCACCAAGGCAAAACGATAATCTGACTTTTGATATTTCTTTTCAAGATACTCATCCAAAGATATATGATATCACCAAAATAATATTTAAAAAAAAAAAATAAATTTCTAAACTCACCGACTCTCCATTCTGCATTTACCATCACGAGTTTTGCAACTTGACTTAAAATCCTCAAAAAGTTTGAAGCATGGTTTCCCACGTTGGCATACACTCAGTGCATGATTACAAGTCATCAACGCATCAATTGGATATGTATCTTTGTCTGTAAATAATCGAAAAAAAAATATTATAGCTCATTGCTCATGTTCTGTAATTTCTATAGAGGCGCTACTGATGAGACAATCAAGTTCTTTGGTAGTTGCGTGTGAGCGTGTGAGCGCATACACACTACCAAACAGAGTTTACGTCGTACACAAAATACTATACAACGTATGCTTGTGTAGGTAAATGTTTTGAATTTGAAATAAAATATTTTAAATGAAAATTATATTGAATAGAATTTTCCATAGATAATTTTGTATAGAAAATTGAGTTGTTAATTTCACCGCTAGTATTCGTATGTTTTTCCCAAGTGTTAATTATCAACTGAACGTATAGAAACCAGTGTAAATTAAAATTTTATGAGAAGGTTTCTGTTGTCAAAATAATTCCTCAGGCAATGTTCAGCCGTTTTTCTTTCGTACGAAAATTTTACCTGGACTCTGAGGAGTTATTTAGACACCAGAATCCTTCTCTTCATAATCTTAAATTGAAAAATAAAAATAATATAACTAATGGATACGAAAATTATATTAAGGTTCCTTTGGTTTTGTCCAAACGTTTTGGAAAAAAAATTAGAATAAGATAATTGAAATATTTTAAGTATTTTTTAAAATTTATATTACAATAGTTTTTTTTTTTTTCAATTGAACAATTCGCATGATTTCAAGTTGAATTGGAACGATTTAATTAATTAATACGAACCACGATTGTTCAACCAATGAGTGCTCCATATTGCGGATTAAAATACGTGGCGTGCACATATATTGAACCAATGAAAACAAACAAAAGAGATGCTAAATATATCTATACATATATTTTGAAGGGCCAACGCACACAACCACATTGACCTTCTATTATTAATTAAATGCAATTTTAAAACCAGAACCATTATTATTATTGATTGGTGACAAATATAATCAACGACATACTGGTTATAATAAATAAAATTAATATTTCATAAAATTGTCAGTCAAATACAGAAATTTAATTAATTTATTAAATTAAATTATAATAAATACACTTGAAAACAAAAATTCAAAACTCTTGAAAAAGAAAATAAAATTAAATAAAAAATTTAAACTAAAATTTTCAAGCTAAAGGTTAAATGATATTTTAAAATACAAAATAAAGTTTTTTTTTTTTTTGAAAAATTAATTAACATATGACATAAAAATTGATGAAAAATAAATTGAATATTAAAAAGTTGTATGTAAAATTAGTGTAATTGAAACGTTAATTTGATAAAGCATATAGTAAATTTTCCACTCGTATTTAAACCCATGAATTAAATGAGAGATAATTCAACAATTATTTAAATATACAATTTCATAAAAAAATTATATTTTTATAATTTTCTGGACTGAATAAAAAGTATCATTCTTCGAGAGAAAAAAAAAGAGAAAATTTAAAAATAAATATTAATAAATAAAATTAATTAAGTTTACAATTAAATTACATTATTTTATTGATTAATATTTATTTTAGTTGTTGTTAATCTGTGCTTTGAAAACATCAAATATTAAATAATAAATAAAAATTCGGATTATTCTTGTATGTAAATGAGATAAAAGCGGAAGTGATACTGATTGGTTCAACGATTTGATGCATTTGGTATTGATGATATGAAAGGTACTAGGTGATAAAGATAAAAAAAAAAAAGGATAAATGTGTTTAATACTAGTTAGTCTACAAATTCAACGACACAGTATAGTATAGTTGTATTTTGAATAAATCGTATATCTGTATTGAAAAACAGATTAAAGGCTTCAGAGATTTCATGCACATTATTTGTACTGAATTTATCTCTCCCTCTCTCTATTTTTATCTTTATCCTTATTGCACTGAATATTCTATTTCTCTTTAAATTGTGATATTCCACAGATTTTCATCAGTCGACTGATTATATACTCTGTGTTACTTGTAATATACTCGCTTCATGAATCGTAAATTTTATGTATAAAACACATTGAATTTGTTATAATTGTATTAGAATATCGGATTATATTCAGTTCATCAATATTATTGGTATTAATTAAACACATCATCTACTGTTCTTAATCGAATATATTTTTTTATGTTTAAAAATAGTATTCATAGTTTTAAATTATATTAATTTCATGCAAAAATATTTATTAAAAAGAGCTTTAATTTTTTATAAATTATAAAATTCTTTTTGGAAAAATTCAAAGGGACTTGTAAGAGGCTTGATGATTTTATGACTTTAAATTTATTTTATGAGAGAGTCCAAATGACTTTGAGAATTTATTTTAATCTTCAATAGTTTCTAATTAATAATTTTAGAAAATATTATTTTGACTGTTTGACAGATACTCCTTCAAAACTATTTTTTAAATTGCAAATTTTTAAATAATAAATTCATTCTAGAAAAATTTATCGTTGCTAATGGAAATTTGTGTAATAAATTCTGTTTAAAAAATTATATCAATAAGCTTTTAAATTTTTAGAAATTGTTAATAAATAATTTTGAAAGAAAAAGATTTGACTGATGCAGAAATACATCTTCTAGAAACTCTTAAATTTGTAAATTTGAAATGATAAATTCTGTTTGAAAAAAAAAAGATTTAATTTGTTTTTTTTGCTTACCTTTTTTCATGACGTATATACAAGGATGATCAAATAGAAAATTTTGAAAACTATTGCATTCTGGATCCATGTGAGGCTCCTTGCAAAGACATGTTGGTCGAAAAAATGAAAATGCTTGCAGTGTTTTTAATGCTGCTTGACATTTTGCTACAGTCACTGTTGAACATGCCACTGTAAAATAAAAATAATATATCCAAATGAAATTATCATATAATTATATAACTCTCATAATATTAAATTTATTCATTTATATTCTATAAATTATTCTAAAAATAAATACTAAAAATTAATTTTATATTTCATTCAATTGTTAATATTCAAATGTCTCACTTAAATTTATCTAACAAATTTTATATCCTTTTGTTTTATTATACCTTTATTCTATAGATGAAAAACTTTTCATTTTGAAGGAAAATTGAAAGTTCATTCTATCTCAAGTTAAACATTAACTGCAATAAAATTTTCGGTAAAAATTTCATTTCTCTATTTATTTTATATTTTAATGAATCAATTATCATTATTAATTTTTACATTTAAATAATAATTGTTTAAATTATTACAAAATAATAATTACACAAAAGTTTTTAAAATTTAACTTATTTTTACTTAATAAAATTAATTTTAAAAAAAGGGTTTTTTTTTTTTCTTTCAATGTTGATTAGCAAGATGTATCCATTGTCTCTGTGAGTATTGTTATGCTTGATGAGTTTCGGTTTGATGAATGATTGAAAAAAAATCACAGCAAGGAAAAACGCGATTTCAGCAGTATGAAAAAAAAAATATTGTTACTCATCGCACGCACGTTCAATCACATGTCGACATATACATAAATATACATGTATTTCTATTGAAATGTTTCCGCATATAAACACACAATCGAATATTGGATGAATCCCTGGTTGACCTCAAGCGAAAAATCCAGAGTTAACAATTGAATTGGTTTCTTTCCAACTTGAAAATGAAATTCAATCACGAAACAGAAATATATAAACAAGCATAAATAAAAAAAAAACATATTACCATTTCTTTGAAGAAAAAAAAGAACATTAAAAATAAAAAAAAACATTTAAAAATTGAAATAGTAAAAGTCAACATTAAAAATTAATAAACAATATAACTTTTAGGGTATTTTTTTTTATTTTTAATTTTGCAGATAAAATGATAATATCAATAGCGTGACTGGATTTTTTATAAACGTCATTTTTTAACTAATAAATATCTTGGAATTTTTTAAATTTAACGACGTTTCATGTTGCTAAAAAAATCAAACAATTTAATTTTTTTTTTTATAATATTTTTATTATTTATATATTTATTTTCAATTTTAATTGAATGTCATGTTTAATAAAGTTTTTTTTTTTTTTTTTTTTATCAAGCGGATTAATAGACATACATTTTTTTTTTTTTCTATCAATTGATTTTATATTTGATTGTTTTTTTTAATTACAACCATGTAAAATTATTTTTAATGATCAATTTGTGTTTATAAAATAAAAAAAAAAAACTGCAGTAAAATAATCCCTAGTCAAACTTAATTACAAAAAATACTAAAAAGTATAAATATTAAATTTAAAAATAATTGAGTACAAACAAAAAAAGGAGAAATTATATAAGTAATTTAAAAATTTTTGAAATACATATGAGTATATCAAATAAAAATATAAATATTATTCATAATGTAGAAAAGACAATATGAAAAATATGTTGAATAATAAAAACGTAAAATACATACGAATTGTTGTGATAAAATATTTGAAAGAGCAAGTAAGAAAAATGAGTAGAGATGTACTTGTCATTGAGGCATGACGTTGTAAAAAAAAAAGCACAGAAAAAAAAAAAAAAAAAAACCGAAATATAAATCAGAAGACGAAAAAGAATAAGGAGAAAAAAAGAAAAAAAGCTCAGGTCGATTTCATGGATCAAACACGAGCACGATCCGTACGAAATTGGATCCAACATGTATAGAGTTCACGGGGCTTTATGAAATTAAAATATGCTGTGACTCTCACACACACATACACCTCCCCCCCCTCATACACACACATATATATTTATTTAGCAAATGTATGTGTATTATGTATAAATATCGCACGTGAACAAGAATTGAAAATGTTAGGCAAGGGAACTGTAAAGCATAGTATACTCGCTTTTATCATTTTTTTTTTATTTTTATATTTTTTTATTCAGCAACGACTAACCCACCCACCCTCAACGACATCTGGCCTCGTTACTTATATCTCGACATGACTATCGCAAAACTCGTTATTATATTTTCAAAAAAAAATATCGAACTGCTTATTATTTTTTTTGAATTATTTTATTTATTTATATTAATAATTATTGTTTACTGGGTTTTTATCTCATTTAAATATCAATTTTTTGATGTAAATTATTAAAATTTTTTGAATTATTCTATTGTTGATAATTAATATTGTCTTTATTCTTTTGTTTTTTAAATTATCATTGAATTTTTTTCAATGAAATTTATCATTTAAAAATCAGTAGTTTTTTTTTTAAACATTGTTGATCTTATTTTTTTTTTTTATTTACTTTTCTGTCTCATAAAACTTTATTTTTCAAAGTTTAGTATTTCTTTTCTCTTTTCAACTAATCTCTTGGATCTTCTTTGCTCAGCTCTATAAATCGTTGTAGAATCCATTGAACTGTAAGAAAACTCACCAATGTAAATCCCGACTTTTTTTTTTTTCTACAACTTGCTAGGTTTTTCCTTTTTTTTAAAAAAAACTTTTTTATTTTTTTGACTATTCTGAGATCTGTGATGAGAAGAAGGAATATTCTTGGATGCATTTATCGATTGAAAGGCAGTTTTGAAATTATTTTTTTGTTGATAGACTTAAATAATTATGGCTAAATAACTTTTTGAAGGAAAAATTTTCTCGAGTCTGAACAAATTTTACAGATCAAATGAGAAAACAATAAGATCGTTATCTTGTCATTTCTTTGTGGATGAAGTTTGAAAATGAATTCGACAAGGTACTAATTATTCGAAACAGCATGGTTAAAAATAATTCTACCAGAAATTTAGTCTTCGTTAAGATAGAAGTTTTGTTCTCCAGAAGCAATCATTATAATAGATAACTGAAGAATAAAAAAAACTACCTAACGCACCAAAAAAACAGAAAAATAAAAATATTTTATCGAGAAATTCAAGTTGACAGGAATAGTGAGATACACGTGACTCAACAGTGCAAGTTGGTCTTTAAAAATACTCGAAAAAAAAAAAAAGGATAAAACATGGCTATACGAAAATAACAGTTACAATTTAACGTGAATAAAACCATAAACCGAAAGCATATATGCAGTAAAAGTTGGGAATCATTGTGTGAGAAGACATAACCACTGTAGAATTATATGTGAATATGTTGATGGTATTTTGAAACAATCGTAGGACAAATCATCTAACCACATCTCATGTTGAATTTTCTCATATAATAAATGTACATATATGGTTGTTTGATATGAACAGACTAACCTTCTACTGATAACACATACAATGCACCATTCATAAACAGAAACATTTGTGGACGAGGGATCTAACCATCAACAAGACATCTTGACAGGATCTTCCATCAAAACTTTTATTAAAGATTTAAATTAAATTTCATACTATTAAATAAAAAAAAATAAAAAGTTAATTGATATTATAAATGATCGATTAAACTATCACAATAAAAAATAATAAAATAATTATTTTTATATTTTTTTTCTTTCATTTATTGTGTATATAAAAAAAATAAAAATAAAAATAAAAATTTTATTTCTTTGACGTTGTACAGAGAGTACTGTTTAACATTCAAAAAAAAAATTTTTTTAAATAATTGCACATGTGGCACTGTAATGCCACATAGATAATCCAGAAAAAAAATACGCCTGACTATGTATTTACTTGTTCTACTTGAATTCCGTTTGACACCTATACAACAATTATAAAAATAAAAAAAAATAAAAAAACGTTTATCAATAACAAAAAAAAAAAAAAAGAGTAGCAAATAAATAAATAAAAAATTGATGAGAATTAAAAATGGCAAACACTGTTGAACGATCATGCATTGTGGTTTGTTTTTGTGGCTTACCATGATGCATGCTCATGGAAAGTCATTGAAATAGACGAAACTAAATATCCTGTACAATCAGTGGTTTTAAAATGAATGGGTTAAACGTTAAACAAACAAATACAAACTAAATATAGCATCGATTTTCATTGGACCCAATAAATATTCATACATATATATCACAAAATACGTACACATTGTTTTTATCAAAATTCATTGAAATAATGTGAATGTATTATTATCGTCATCATTCAGATAGTATGAAGTGTATAAATTTTTTTTATTTGTTTTTGTTAAATTGTTTGTGAAATAACCATTATAATGATAACAATTGTTTTGAAATGATTTTGAGTATAACTTGTGATTAGGTATCTGGAAAATTATCATCCTGAGACACTTAATCGTTTGGCGTCTCTACTTTTGCCGAAGCTTTTTGTGTGCATATATATTTTGATTTTGGATATAACTGAAACATCGCATGGATTGTCTCTGTAGTTGATAGTTTGGAGAGGATTCCCCAGTCAGCGAACGTGGCCAAATGAAACTGACGGGACAAATTCTGGATCGAACATTAAACTCCGTGTGGACTAAAACTATTGTCGAACTTTATTGTTTTGAAATGTACATTTATCTATAACTTGTTACTTAATTATTGTTTAAAGACAAGCCATATCAACGGACATTTGAATAAATGAAAATTATTTTCGACTCGGTTGCTAGCAACTTGTCAAACTTTACAAGTAACCAACTTTACCAACTTTTTATTTATAAATTTATTTGTTTGTTTATTTAACTTTTTATTAATAAATTAAATCCATTATTTTTATTTTCATATCTAAGTTGATTTTGAAAGATTTTAATTTATTTAACGAATTGGTTTATTTTTGTTTTTCAGATTAAATAACTAATGAAAAGTTAGTGCAGCTTTTTTTATAAATAATTATTGGAAAGTTTTTGATGCAATAGTTTTGAAAATTCTTTAATTATTTAAATTGGAAGCAACTATTGATTGATGAAAATTCAATTTGAATAAAATATATTATTGTAAAAATACTGACTAACTATATTTTTAGTTAAAATTTTTTAAAAAATCAATATCTAAAAAAGATAAACCATTGTTTCACATGAAATCTTTAAATAACAATAGCGTTAAATATTATTAACAAGTTGAAAATTAATTAAAGTTGATTAAATAAATTCATAAAATAAATATTTATAATTTTTCTTTTTTATACCACCTCATTTTTTTTTTATTTATATTTTTTATTTCACACCTTTTGTTTATTAAAAAGGGAAAAAATGAGTTGCTAAATCATGCATTCTGATATTCACACAATTCTTAATTTTTTATATTTAAAATATTTACTCTGATATAAAATATTTCCACGATAAAATCAAGTAATTTTGCTTATTAGAAAACTTTTTGTGTAGATAAAATTTTAGTCAGCCATGTTAACATCAACAAGGACAATATCCAACAAGACCATAATGTTTGTATACTCTAGAAAAACATTTTTCAGTTGATGCACTTAAAGGTAAATGTCCTTAGACACACAGTGTGTATAGTAGTTGTTGTATTCTTGAAAACATCAGGTCTTGCAACAAGACGATCACTTTAATGGTACCACCCAACAGAAGTGTCGCGCATCCTCGGAAATTGCCGACCGATAAGAGAGTCGTTTGGACAAAATGACAAAATTATTTTTTCATTTCTTTTTGTCATGTGACATTTACAAAGCGACAGTATAAAAAAAAATAAAATAAAATTACAAAATAAACGAAAGAAGAGAAAAATGGAATACAAGCTTTCAAGTTCTATTGCACTGCTTCAATGGAAAGTAAAAGAAAGATATGAAATAAAATCTTAAAATCGCAGATGCCATGGATTGTGCACAGCAGTTGTGCAATCTACCAACTACCCTATTTTTCAACACTCCTATTTCCTCTTTTTTTTTTCTTCTGTAATCACCATGAATTTTTTTTTATCCCATTTATTGTAACTCTACATTCAAACAGTTGCTCTTTCGCAACGCGTATTATACACGAAAAATCTTGTGACCCGGAAAGAATAAAAAAATAAAAAAAATAAAACTTTCAACCAATCGTTTTCATCACGTGCGCGTGTGGATAACATATCCCGAGGGGTAACACACTAACCCAAACACGTTTCAAATAAAATGAAAAAAAAAAAAAAACTTTCGCGAAAAAAAAATATACCGCAACATCACAATGAATAAAACGTAAAAAAAATATAGTCGTGAGATCAGAGCATGAATACAATAAAAAAAAAATAATTTTTATTTATGAAAATTTCAGCATATTTTGAAATGTTGAAATTTCGTATTTCGATAGCCATGACAAATGGAATAGCATAATAAATAAACAGTGAAGAAATCGAAAACAAGATATGAAAGAAAAAAAAAAAAAAAAGATAAACAAAAATAGAAACGATATAAATAAAATAGGTAAAAAAAAGGGAATATATGTATACACATACGAAAAAGAGAGTGGCAAATAATTTTCTCGTTTTTCATCTCATCTTGCTCGTTCATGGTAAAGTGCTGAGGATGCTAGTGCTAGAGGCGTTATTCATTTACTGCCATAGCACACGAGCTATATTGCATGAATGAACAACAAAGATAGAATGAATAAAGACACCCTTGTATAAACCAAGGATAAAGAAAAAATAAAATATAAATAAAAAATAAATAAAAATAAAATTAAAATATAAAAAAAAAAAAAAACACCTGATGTATACTATTGTGGGTCGTTTTTATTTATTTTATTTTTTCATTTTTTTTTTGTCGTAAAGCATTGTGATGCGAAGAGGCTTTGCCGCAACAACAATATCCACATTGTATATAACAACGCTTGCAGAACAATAGTGCTATGTATTTTCCACTCTTATCGGTTTTTTATATTTTTTTTTCGTTATATTTATAAAAGACTTTCGTCATTCAAAAAATAACAAATTTAATTATTTAAAAAATAAATATTAGGGTAAATATATATTTTTAATTAAGTCTTAATTTTTTTTTTTATATAAATTTGAATAAAAATTAATTAATATAATTTTTTAATAATTGATAAATCTATAAATTTTAATTAATTTAATAATCTGATATAATACAAAGTTTTAAGCAAAATATCAATAGTTAATTTAAACTTTGATTACAATTGATTCATTGTATATGAATAAGTTTTATTGAAAATATTCAAGTTTTCATTTTATCGTATGTATATAACTGGTTTCTACTTTATTCTCATTATTATTTTGATATTTAAACCCTTCATTCTGTATGAATTTAACTCGTATACAGTGAAGTGCACTTGGAAAACTATCTTTTACCAATAACATACAGTGGTGCATTAGAAATGTATACATTTAATTTTCAATTGTAATGTGAAACTTCATCAGCTTGTTTGTAGATATTTTTTATTATTAAAAATGACTACTCAACAATTTAATCTTTATCTAATTATCAACACTGTCAATATAATAATTTTACCAATGTATTTAGGTTAAAATTATTCAAATTATCAATACAATTATTTAAATAATAATTATTATTATTTTCATCCAACTAAATTGTAATAATAAAAATTATTATTACTATACTTAAATTTCTGACAAGTAGATTTAAAAAATTTCACTTTAAAATTATAAACAAAAGCGAAATTAAATTATTATTAATTTATTTATTTTTTTGTTGTATATTTATTTATATATTTTATTAATTTATCTTTATGTTTTTTTAAGGTGATAATAAATGTAATAAATAAATTGATAAAAAACTATTATTATTTAAAAATGCTCAAGATTTTAATCAAAGATTTACAACTCAACTGTTGGTCAACACCAACTTTGCATAGTTATCTATTTTATTTGTTTTCTATTTTTTTTTTTTGTGTAATATATAAATCTTGAAAAGTTTTAGCTCTTTATCGAAAGTGAGAAAAGTTATACGATTGTTTTTGTTGTGTAGTTTAAAGCAAGCCAGCTCGTAGAAAATAAAATAACATATATATTTTATTTATTTTTTTATTTATCAAGTTTTCAAAATTTATTTTCCAAAATCAGTTGTATATATTTTGTAAACTAAATTAATGAATATATGAATTTGTTTTCTATTTTTATTTTTTAAACTTTTTTTTATTTCAAGCAGTGGGAGAGCAGAGCAATGAAATATTTAAGTATTGGAATTTTTTTTTTTTTTAAATTCAGACTTTTTACCTCTCACTGAAAGAGAGAAATAATTTTCAAGTGAAATTTTAGGTGAAACAATCCAACGGGCTGACTGTTCTTAACCAATTCCTTCCGACTTTTTTACTTTTTTATAATATGAATTATTTTTTATTTTACACATGGTAAGTTTCTTTTTTTTTTTTTCTTTGCCATGCACCAAGTGTAGTTCGTGCCACCACAAGGTCCTGCTGTTTAATGGAATTCACGAAAAAAAAAAAATAATAATAAAATAACATTCGAGCAAGGGGTAAAAATTCTTTTGAGTTTCTAAAATTGAAATTTTCAAACACCCTTACTATAACTATGTCTATTTCCATGTAAGCAGTAAAAAAAAAATATATAAATTTTTTTTTCATCGTTCTGCAACACTCGTGTTTTACGTTTTGATTTATTCATGAATTTTTTTTTTATTCGCACAGTAAAATTGACAAAAGCTATACAAAATACAAAAATAAATAAATAAAAAGAAAAAAAAAAAGTTTAGGTAAATATTTTTTGAAGAAAAAACTTTTTTATGTAGCACATATAGTAAATTTTTTTTCGTTACTAGTTTGACAAGGTTTAACATTTGATTGGTCATTGTTTTATAACAATAATAAACAATCGGTAACATATACGAGCTCTTGATAGACCGCGCGACACCTCAGATGTTTATTGTTATTATTGTTATAAAAAAATGCATCAGTAGAAACCCACAAAAAATATATTTTACTTCTTCAAGATGTCTTCTATTTAATGGATATTTCAGAAATACTGTGCAACGAATATTTATTGTAAAAAAAATTGTTTAAACTTTTAAAAAATTTTAACTTCATAATTTTCCACTGGTCTTTTTATTTTCAATATTTTTTTTTACAATAAATATTTGTTGCACAGTATTTCTAAAATATCCATTAAATAAAGGACATTTTGAAGAAGTAAAATATATTATGATAATAAAAATGGTTATTTCGTTGAATTTTAAAAGCATTAAATCTCTGTACACGGATTATAAATGCGATCATCAAATAATAATAAATGATAATTAATTAAAGTATCGTGAAAATCCTCTCTACGAGTCAGAGTAAGGTTAGCCTTACAATTTTACTCGTCCACAAAGACCCCAAAAAGTTTATAGGAAATACGTAACATATACCCGGTGATTCATAAATCCAAATAAACGTACAAAACCTTGCTCACATCTCTATCAAAAACTTTGTCTGTCCGATCCTTTGGATCTTTCGTAATATAACATTCTCTATCCAATTCACCAACGCCACTTTCACTTCGATGAATCCAAAGTTTCTTGAAATCTTTGTATACACACAAGTTATATCATGATGGATAGTTTCCATCTAACCATCATTTCGCTATTTGTTTTTTTTTTTTTTTTATTTTCATAAAAGTTTATTTTCATTCTATCTTTAGCAAATAAAATGTACAAACAATTTCTTGACATTTTTTTTTTTTTTCTTTCAATTTTATGTCTCTTAATGCATCAAAAAAACTTTTTTTTTTTAATAAGCTCTTTTTGAAATAAATAATTAATATTTACTAAAGAAGTAATCAGCTTTTGATGATGTTTATGAAGAAAATAAACTTGATGGAAAATTTTAAAAAATACTTCAACTAGAATTAAAGATTATAGAAATGTTTTTTTATCTTTTTTTTTGGTTTAAAAAATATTGTTTTTTTCTATGTTATAGTCTATTGTGTTTATTCTTCTTTTTGTTTTGTAACAATGATTTATCATTGACTGGAAATGTCGACATGGGCTTTGAGTATTTCAATAGAACAATGACAAAAAATATCATACATGAATGAGCACGTACATGTGAAAACATGAATAAATATAGGCAAGCATTATTTTTTTAATCGCTCTGCAGAGCTATAATTATTATGAAAATTACAATTAATTAAAAAACAGTTAAGGATAATTGGACAGTAAAATATTGGCCAGAAATTAGCAGCTTTAAAACTTCGCTCTCTCTCTCTTTAACATAAATGATAAACTTTAAAAACTTTTCTTTAATATAAAAGTAAAAGAAAAAACTTCATATAAATTATATTTTAATTTGATGAAAAATAAATTTAATTAATAATTTATTATATTTTACATTTATTTTATTTAAATTGTTTTTAAAAAATTTTAAATACTGTAAAAAGTGTGAGGGAGTGGAAAAAATACAAGTAGAATGAGCCAATATATAGTCAGACACGTGCTTTTTGAGTTGTACTACTAAGATGCAACAATTAATAGAAAAATGTCAATTCATTTAAAATTACAACCAATTTAAAATAACTTTTAGATGAACTCGTAAAATATCATTCCAAAAATAGCACAAGTTGTTGTCTCTGTTTACTAGAAGAGTAAAAAAAAAACATTTTTTTTTTGTTTTTTTTTTTTTCATTTTTAATTATGATTGATAAAGAATTGATTATAAATTGATGGTTGTATTTTTGTCAACAGCTGCAATAGTTTGTAGTGAACTTTTAAAATTTTATTATAAAAAAATATTTTATACAAATAGAACCAGACGATTGCCTAATGAGTTTCACAATTTGTTATTTATCATGCCCGCATTTCATCTTTGTTTGTGTTTAATTTAATATTTTTTTTTTTATCTCTTGTCTGATGGTTTTTTTGAATTTACCATTAATTATGCACAAACTCATTGCAGACAGAAATTAAATTTTTTATTTTTTATATTTTTATAAAATCCAAGGTTTATCAATATTTATGAAAGACGTTATTACTCGACTTAGAGTTGAAAATCTTGCGAATGTCTTTTTGGGATTTAAAGTTGAAATTGGCAAAGAGAAACTAAACCAAAAGTATCATATATATAATATTACTGTTTGCTGTTTGGATTATAGATAATATTTCATGTTTTCAGAAACTTCAATAGTTACATATACAAATGACTAAAAATAAAATTTTTTATTTTAAACTCAAAGTATTTTATTTAAAAGAGAAATTGCAAAGCAGGAATAATTATTTAAATTAAATATGAAAAAATATAAAATTTTTTATTTTTAAATTTCAAATACGATATGATAAAAATTAATTTGAAAAAAATAAAATTTTAATATCCTTCAGTGTCCAAATAAAACAATTGAATAAAAATCGTAATTTTTTTTTTATTAAAATTTTTAAATTTCCTCAAATAAAAAATATATTCTAAAAAAAAAATGTGCAATCAATTTTTTCCATTAAATTCGAAATATAAGTTAGAACTTTTTCCATATAAAGCACAAAAAATAAATAACTAAATTATAATTTAAAAAAAAAAAAAAGAATTATTAATGTGTGAAAAGAATGAAAATTTATAAAGAAAAAACAAAATAAATATAAAAAAACATGTAATAAAAATAAATAACAAAATAGCTCATGATATATTTAAAACAGCAGGAAAACGCGAATTACGAGAGACGCGTACAATCGATTGCCATTGGCAATAAGTTCAACGAGCCGAATCGTATATGCCCTAGAAAGAGACAAAATAATTTGAGAAAACAGCATAGAGCAAACTGTGTGCATTTCAAAATAGTTGCTTCCAGTTGACCTGCATTACTAAAAATAAAAAATAAAAATTCAGGCCATTTTCAATGCTTTCAAAATAAACCGAAATAGAGTGAGAAAGAAATAAAGTGAGACAGAATTATCAATGTGTGTATATATAAAGGTCGAGTTCTTCGGAAATGAGCCGGAAATTTAGAAATCGATATTTGAACTCGTTCAGTTGGATGGATCGTATTGAATAGAAATAATAATGACGATGAATAAAAAAAAAAAAAAATACTAATCGATATTCACGTATATCCCTAATGCAAATTCAACGATAGTAAAAAAAAAAAATTAAAATATCGGATATTACCATTGAGGATTACAAAACATACGATAATAGTGTGAAAATTCACAGTATTAATAAATAATCTTTTTGATTAACTGATACTAAATAAAAGTGTTTAAAAAAAAAATTTTTTTCTCTTTATCAATATTTTATTTACAAGGTTTATTAAATTTTTTATCAGATATTTTATTTTGTCATTTTAATGGGTCAATTTTGTTTAGAAAAAAATAGAAAAAAAATAGGTTTTTTAAATAACTATTTAGACTTGTATTTTATTTTTTATTTTATTCTTTAAACAATCAAGAATACTCGGTAACTTTATCACTTTGACGGTTAAAAAATAAAAATAATATTTATAATGTTTTGTGAAAATTCATAGCAATGTTTAGACATAAAAATAATACATAACTTGAATGCAACGTCGATTTCCCCGAAGCGTTGTGAACTTTTGTCTAACTTTATTTATTAATTTATCTCGATGAGCAACTCTGTCAGAGACTTTACCACTACGTTATCTTTTTTTTTTTTTTGACTGACTCTTCTTGTTCTTTATCTCAAATTTACTTGATGCAATTTTTTTTGTTATTTATTATTTTATTTTAACGGTGCTTATTAGTATACTTTTAAAAACGTATAATAAACTTTGCCGAGTTTCTCATCGTCTGAAGGATAATTCAACTGAGGCACGATAGATTTTTAAATAATCAAGTTTAAAGTTATCTACTCTGGCTACAATATACATTATAAAATCATTTGAATTTTTTAACAATTTTATTTAGAGGTATTTAAATACCGTCTACGGTCTTGAAAATAACAAATACCAATTTTGTTTTATAAATCACTGTGTTAGAAACTTAAATTTATATATTTTTTATAAAAATTCAAATAAATTTTTATTCTTGTCTATTTGTTTTACTCGAATGAATGATCTCAAATATATTTTTGTAATAATTATAAATTAATAAACTAATGTAAATTTTCAACGTTACAATTTTCTTTCTCTTTTTTATAATGAATATCTTTTTGTTAATTGAGTGTTTGGTTAATTAAATTTTAATAAAATATTAGAACAAAATAAATTATCAACTCACCAAGTTCAGCACCACAAACACGTGGTATTATTTCCAAAATAGCACTGCAAGAAGGATCTTCAAAGCACAATTGTCGAGCAAAAAGACAATTTAATATTGCCACAGCTGTTTTTATATTTGATCCTGTAAAAATTAAAATGAAAAATATTAATATAATTTATTTAAAAAAAATTTATACGACTCAATGAAAAAAGAAAAAAACAATTAAATAAAATATAAATTGAAAATTAATATTAAAATAGCTATTTACTATTTGAATCAACAAATTTAAATCAACAAATAAATTAACAACAACAAAAAAAAAGTAAATTAACTTTTTTTTATTTTTCCAAAACAGATGAGTAAATGAAAAGAATTGTTTGATTTAATAAACCAGTTGTAGAGTTGAAATGTTGAATAAAAAAAACCGAAGAAAAATATACCCTGTATAATAACCGAGAATAAAGGGTAGCAGATAGAAGAAAAAATAAAAAAATAATAAAAAGAAACCGTCTGTTGTGATTTAAGATGCTTGTGATAAAGCATTTCTTTTATTAACGTTGAAAACTTTTGACCAGTTAAATTATACAGCATTGAAAAAAATTTTGCTTCATTACTCAAATATAAAAATTAAAAATAAAAAATTCTTAAAAATTCATTTAGTACTCTATATTTCATTTAAAATTTCAATATAAAATTTATTATTTTATTGAATAGAAAAATAGAAGCATTTATTTTATAATTGTTAAATAATTTTCTCATTTTTTAATAAATAAAATGATAATTCACAGACGAAAACTTTATGTAAAAAAAAAATTCATAACTAATGCAAGATATATTTTTTTTCTCTTCTCGTAGTATACTATAAACTAAAATATTTAAAAACAGTGAAAAAAAAAAATGAACAACCTTGTAAATTTTTCAAAGTTAGTAATGAAAGTTCGATGAAAAAAGCTCTCAAAACTGCAATTAATTATAAATTTTTTTTAACAGTAAAAATTCATAAAATATAAGCTACATTATTTTTTACCTGTAAACTCACACAAAAGCTCAAAAAGTTTTATTATCAAGAGACTACTTAAGCACAACAAAAAAATAAAAATAAATAGAAAAAAAAAAAAGAAAAACATCTAAATCCAGTTAATGAAATGTTTCTTTATTTCTGTTTCAATTGAAAAATAATAATACTCCTGTAATTATAATTTAAAAAGAAAAAAAAAAAAGCACAAATCGATATATTGTTGGCTCACAAATTGAGAGATAATGACAAACTTTTTATTAAATTGTATACCATTAATTGAATGAAATTAAAAAAAAAAATTAACAGAGATTTATTCAATTTGTCTCTTTGGTTTGAATAAATTTTATTTCAATATTGGTTTGACTTTGACTTATTTCAGTCATTTAGGGAAATTTTCAACTGATACAGTCAGAATTTTAATGAGCTGAATTTTTAACAGTACATTATTTAAAAAAAAAAATCATTTTTTAATTATTTTTCCAATTAAAACTTGTACAAATATTTGAATTTTAAATATTATTTTTAAATTACTTGTATATTTATTTTTTGAATTATTTATAATATTATTAATCAATATTTAATAAAATTTTTTATTTTGTCAGTATTAATTAATCACTGTACGTTTTATTGGATTAAAAATAGAAAAAAAATATTAGAAATTCTTTTCACCACGACGACAATCATTAAACATATTTTCGACAAGTGTATCTGTTCAATAAAATTATCCAGATCGTATGTGATTGATTGAGGTCATCGGTATCCACAGAATAGCCACAGTTAATATAGAGCTTACCATGACGACCAAGAAAAAAGCAGAACATTTGTCGCAAGAGTTACGCCGGAAAAAAATACAAAAAAAAAAAAAAAAGGTCAGGGCTTTATAAATGTGGTGAGAAGAAAAAAAAAATATATATGTACAAAGTGAAGGGTGTGAATCTTGTTTGAAAAAGACAAAACGAGATAACCGATATCACGAGTCATTCGTAACTCAGTTTAGTTAGTCTTGTCTGGTTTTTTTTTTGTTATAACATTGAGCAATTTTCTTGGCTCAAAAAACACTTTTTCTCTCTTTTCGTATATATATTTATTATACGTGAATTTTTTCCAATAACTAGACCCAAACTGACCCTCACTAAATCCATCCTCGTTTACTCATTCTACTCTCATTTTTTTATCTGTATTTTGTTTTCATCTTCGGCCTGATTTTATTTTTTTTTTATCATGCGAAAAACACGCGGCAAGAAAACCAATGGAATACCAAAAAAATCAAATTTTGTATTTTAGTCGCATGTACATCTTTATTATTAATAATTTATTATAATTGTAAAAAAAAAAAAAATATATATATTGTATTTTCGGAATTTATTGTCAGTTCGATTACGGTGAAATTTACTGAAATTTATATATAAATTTTGTCGTGGAATAACTAACAATATCACATGAATTTCTGGAGTATATATATATAAAAAATATACAATTTAAAAGCTTGATGAAAGCTTTTTTTAGTAACAATAAAATAATAACAAGTTATTTTGTTACCTAAAATGTTTTTGTAATTCTATCATTTAGTTTATGTTGAATTCTTTTTGAAAAATAAAGCCAACGAGACATGTTACTGAACATTCCATCATGCTTTTATCTATTTTATATTTTTTTCAATTGTTATTTTACTGTAAAATGTTGACCAATTTAACACTGAAACTCGTTTATAAATTAATCATGACAAAACTTATCGATATATTTTTTTCTATTTTAAAACAAACTTGTTTAAAAATTATTACATTTTATAAATTTTTACTGTGTTTATCAGCAATTCTAGACATGTTTTTTCCATTTTCGTATTAAAGATTTATCAAAAAAAAAACCCGGCTTAAAATAAAAAATTTACAGAGTAAATTAATTTGGATAAAACTTGACACAATGTGTAATCCATTTTGCTCACAAAGCAATAAAATACACCGTCCAAAAAAAAAAAATATATACTAAAATAAATAGTTTCTTAATTTCTTCACAAATCATAGCGATAAATTTTTTTTCTAATTTTTAATTTTACCCATAATAATTAAAATATAAAGAACAATTTTATTTTGCAAAAAATAAAATTACCAATTAATTTTTTTTTTGTGTGAAAAAAAAAATACATGTAAATATTTTTTGTTCTTATTTTAAGAGAGAAAAAATATATTTATAAAAATATATATATTCAAGATAACTAGTGTCACGCTATAAGGGTGAAATATCATGTGATTTACCGTTATTATGAAATCTGCTTAATGCACGCGAACGTAAAATATCAAACGCCTAGTATATCAACGTGCAAATTGTACGAGACTTGTAACTCGGCTGAATGACCACGTACGATATCATAATAATAATGTGAATAAAAAAAAAAATATATATAAAGACGAAAAATAAAGGAATATATTCACCAGGTCATAGAATGTTAACATATCGATTTTAGGTCGATACATGGAACACTGATTTTCAATTATCGATTCATCATGAAATTTCAATGTGTAGACTTGCGAACTATTGAAGCATTGCTTATCTAGATAAAATGTTATCAAGCGTACAGATGATTTGGCTTTACAATTACTCATTGTACCTGGTTATTTCAACATAATGTTTCTGTTATTATCATCCGAAAAATAAAATATCACAGTCTAATCTTTTATCGTCAATCATTTTTGAAAATCATGAAAATTAAAGTCCTTTTATATTTTTTTTTTACCAATTTCAGTAGTACAGGTCAAGCAAAAGTCAGGCAATTTTTTTTTATTTATTAATCTACGTGTATATTAAGAAAAAAAATCATTAAATAACATAAACAATTAACTAAATTTTTGTTGATATTTAAAAATGTCTATTTTTTTTCTAATAATTAAATTATAATATTTTTTTTTTTTGTGATAATTCAGGGCTAGTATTTTTTTTCATCATTTTTTTTGTATCACAGTAGTTTTTTTTTCTATTCAAAATTTAGTCGAAGTATTAATCTTAAAATTAAAATTTAAAAATTGGCAAATTGTTAAATTACAGAAGGTGCATGCTGTCATTTACCCTAATGCAATGTATTATATCCAAGGACATTTAATACATTGTGATAGCTCAAGCACAAATATTTAACCAAATTTAACGTAATAAAATTACCGTCAATTTACGTTTTAGACATACCAAAATTCTAGGTGCTATATAAATTTTGAAAAATTATATTTCTAAATATATAAAATATAATTTTATAACATATATAATATTTTAAAAATTTTTAATATATATTTTTTTTTCTCTCTCAATTTAAACTTTTATTATTTTTTCAATGTCTTTCAATTTTGTGTAATTTAATCTTTTATCAAATTTCTTTTCAAACGCCATCATTGTCAGAAAATTGCAAAGAATGTAACTTTACTGTAATAAAGAAAAAAAAATATAAAAAAAAATTCTCCCCAAAGAGCTTGCAAGTACTTATATTGCAAATACTACCGCAAACGGCCAATCACATAGTAGATAAGAATCACACAGGCCGTGTGTACACGCTACGCTTTCTGGTTGACTTTAATTGCAAAGCACTGAATCGATTTGTCGTAAAGTCTCAAGGCACAATAATCCAAGAGTAGAATGACTTTAATTTTTTTGTATTTTAATTTTTTTTTTCTCTCTCCCTTCATAAATGCCCACACAAAATCAACTTGACAACATAAAAATTCGTGCACGCACTCTATTCAACCACCTTCCGTTTCTACTTTCGTTTGCATTATTTTATTTTTTATTTAATTTTTTTAACTTGGTCCCTTGACGTTTCTCTTTCTAACTAACTTTTTTTCCTGCACAATTTCGTTTTTCTCTTTTAGCCAACATTTTTATTTATTTATATTTTTAATTCACAAGTCACGACAGGCATTGTCATGATATATATTTAAGTATTTATGTATTTACTGCTGCTTTGGTGCCAAAAGTGTATATAAAAGTTTGCGTATATGATTGGGCACCAGAAGGTTTTCAACAACGATATCGAGGATCGATTTTATCACAAGTTCTTTATGACGATCGTACTAAAATACCTTATTACTGGTGTGGTTTTAAATCCACTTCATATACATAAAAAATATATCACATGATGACATAAATATATTATCCCGTAAAATTAAAATTCAAAATTAAACACCTGGCATAAGACAGTTTATATTAATCACGTTATTATTTTAGTCATTGAAATATTTATTGAATTTGAAATTATAATTATGAAAAATTGTTGGATATTTATAGCTAATTTAATTAACGTATTTTTATTAATTCAAAGTTCAATATAGTATTTCAATATCATTTTTTTTTTTTTTTTGAATAAATTTATTTATAATTTGAGAGCCCTTCATACTTCACGACCATCAAGAAGTTTTTTATATAATTTAATTTGAGGATATCAATTAAATTTTAATATTGCAGAAATAAATTTTTCTTTTTTAAAATTATTTATAGAGTAATTTATAATGTCATTGAATTTATTTTAATATCTAATTAGTATTTTTAAATTTATGTGATTCAATATCATACGGTTATGAAGATGATTTGAACTTTGAAATATGCATTTACCTTGATTTACCTGTGTTGCTAGATATACAGATGAAACTGTCTTATGTATACTCGGGGCTAAACGAGAAGCATTTCGTAATTACTTGTCGAATGATTTCAACTAAAAAGCAGCCATGTGAAAAATAAAAAAAAATGAAAATCTCATTAAAGTACTCTCATGGATATAGAAGTAAAAAAATAAAAAAATTATAGTAATGGAAAAGTCCATTGAGATTGTATCGAATTGAATTTTTTTATTTTTTTTTTTATATAAATATATATATAAATCTATATCGTAAATTTTAAAACTTTTATTTCATCTTGAAATAGTCGAGTGAAGAAGAAAAATTATAAAGTTGAAAAAAAAAAAAAACTAGTAGCTTTTTTTCCTAGCTTTATATCCTTAAAGTCGAACTTGAAGTATTTTTTTTTTTTTTTTCTTTTGATGAATGCTAATAAGTTATTATGTATAAAAAAAAAATCATATAAATAAATAAACAGAATTATTTGAAAAAATAATAAATGAAAAATTTTTTTAGCATAAAAAAAATCTAGTTTACGTAAATAATGAAAATAAACAGAATAATTTTTGTTGATATTTGCATGTGTTGTCTGAATAAACATAAAATATTTTTGACTTGCGACAAATTTTTTTTTATTTTACGAGTGAGTTATCATCTTCACGATACATAACATTCAACTTGAATCACTTTGAAGAAAATTCAATAAACTTGTAGTACATAATCAATGGGAAAAAAAAAAAGTAGAAAATATATATAGTTTTTCTTTTTATCCACTGATTGAGCACAACCGTATTTTGTCCTACTTTTATGTTCTGTAAATTTTATATCAAAGGATTCAATTCAATGAAGCGTAATCAAACTGTTTGAAAAGTACGATCAGATACTGAGAGAATTTGTGTCCTTCAATTGAGCGATAAAAAAACAAAAAAATAAAATGATAGAAAAGAGCAAAGATGAATTTAATCGTGCATGAATTTCAAGATTCAATTGATTTAATTAACGATAATTATAAAACAAGGAATATATTTTTTTACTTGAGATATTAATTGACTATGAAAAATTAAAATAAAAAAACCAATACTTTAAGATTAAATACAAGTTTAATTTTTTAAAGACAGTTGAAAGAAGATTAAGCAAGTTATCGTTGAGAAAAAAACGAAAATGAATAAATAAAAAAATTGTCAGCTAGCTTGAATTTCATTTGATATTTTAGCCAATTGATGAAACGTCTTGGCTCATCAATGGGGATACTCTTTTTATCAAGATGAATATAAATAATATAAAAAAAAAAAAAATTTGAAGAAAAAAGTTTGATTTTTCAGGGAGAAAAATACTGAGAAAAGATATACGAAATTCTAAAATCAGAGCAGATGTCAGATCAATCTTATCTTTCTTAGTCGAAAATTGTCAGGAAGACTCGATGATGTAGGGAAATCGATATTTTCATTTGCTTGATTTTTTTTTCTCTGTTCCCTGAATTTTCCAAAACTTTTTTTACAATAATCTGATAAATCATGAAAGATGAATAACGATATAGAAAAAAAATTGTACACAGCTTTTACAAAGCATGATAAATTAATTAATATTATTTAATTTTTTTCTTTCGTAAATCAGCAAGTAAATTTAACGGGCTTTTGTTTTTATAATATGTTAGTGAAATAAAGTATAATAGCCAATTTAGATAATGTGTAGAGATATTGTCTTGAAATAAAAGAGAAAAAGAAAAAAAAAACTTGACTTTTCAATCACGAAAAGAAAGCATCTTGACGTTAACTTTAAAACCGGATAAGTAAATTAAACTGGCCAACGTTTTTGCCTATCAATCTTTTCACAAACACATTGACCCAAGTTGCTCTTGAAATAATATTTTTTATTTTCTTTGTTTAAGAAAATTATTTATTCATTCATTTTTGTTATTCAAATTTTTTCCATCACATTATTTTGTTGGATTTTCAGACTTCATTTTTTAAATAAAAAAAATAAAAGATTCGAAGAAATCTGCAACCTCAAAATGGCAAGAAAAGTTTTTACGTCCCGTGGATATTGACGACACGACCATTTCTTTATTCTTCATTCAGCTATAAAGCAATCTCGACTGTCTCAATTCAACTTTGGAATCTACAAGACACACTATTCCAATCGTATCCCCATGCGAGTTTCGAGATTCAAATTGGCTTTAGCATGCTTTTTCAGTGGAGAAGAATAAAAATAAGATGAAAAAAAATTAAGAAATTCAAAAAACAGACTAGGTAAGAGAGAAAAAGCACGAAAAAAATACTCGATAAGGTTACGATAACTACTCATCTTTTTTTTGACACAGATAACTCAATATAATACCTACAAAAATTTGCAAACGTTCTTATTTTTCTATACATTTTAAAGAAATAAAACCGAATCAAAAATTTTGTTAAAAAATGTTTAAAAAAAAGCAAACAAAAAAAATTAATTAGGAAATGTTGGTAAATTTTTATCGCTTATCGCTGCAATTGCCTCCAGCTGTGTTGAACATTTGAAAATGTCAAATGATCTCTTATCAGCATTAATTTTATGTCAAATCAACAATGAGTATATTATATAATTATTGAAAATTTTTTTCATTTTATTTTTATAACAATAGAGTGGCATAAAAATTGTAATGAAGTGAAAATTTTAATGAAAATGGATAGATGTAAATCTATCATTAATATTATTATTATTTTTTTTTTTTTAAATAACTTTTGTGTTACGGTTAATTAATGATTGAGTGATTGTAAAATTGAATAAATTTACTTCGATGAATTTACTGCAGATAAAAATAATTTATGAAAAAATAATTTAATTATTAAATTGTAATTGACATTTTTAGTATTTGAAAAATCAAGTAATAATTAATGTGCCGGAAATATTCATTTAAAAATTTCTTTTTCACAAATTGACACTAGTTTTTAAAATATAAAATTTATTATAGATGTACCGGAAATATTTTATTAAAATATTTTTCTTTCATTCAATTTTATTCGGCAATTTTGTAAAATATAAAAAGCATCATTCTTGAATTGACATCTTGACACCAATGCACAATGTGTCAAGAAAAAGGCTACAAAAAATAAAAATGTATACAGTAGCTCTGAAAAATCCAAATTGCATACGTGTCAAAACGACAAAGCACAGTTAAATTTGAGAAAAATATTTTTTACTTTTCTATAAAAAAAAAAAGTCTATCTAAATCTAGAGAATAAATTTTTTCCATATATTTCAAACGTGTTTTGATTTCCAACAATATTTTCAAACGTATTTCTTTTTTTATTTTTAAACAAAAACAAACCATAAAAATATATCAAAAGAGAAAAGGGCTCAAAGAGATATCCACTAAAAATGGTCAAATGAAATGAGAATTGACAAGTATCCAAAAGACATAAAAAAAAGCTAAAATAAAATAAAAAATAAACCTTTGAAGAATCATTGAAATTTTATGTGTGACCTCGAATAAAAAGATAGTCAAAAAATATTTCAAATTTATCCAATTGATCTTGTGTCAGTCTAATAATAAATTCTGCATAACCATAATAATCAAATTACCATTAAAATTATAAATTAACACCTTGAGAATAATATTACATTTTATCAATTAACATTTCTCTCAAAGAAAAAAAGAAAAAAAATAAACAATGCCACAAGATCAAATGTAAAACTAATTAAAATTTCAATATTCATACATGAAAATATGAATAATTTATTGAATACAAAATGAGAATGAGATAATTGAAATTCATTGAATTTATAGAAACAAAAGAAAATTAGGGTAATTGTGCTAGAAGATTAGTATCGTTATAACTTAAGTCTTTTACTAAGCTTATTCACTAATGATATGACCAAGAACCAGAACAACGTGGTCAGATAAATTTTAAAAATTAATGCAAAAATTTATACTATCTGTTACAAAAATAAAAAAAGCCACAAGTAGGCATACATATAAAGCTTCAAAAAAAACAACAACAGAACCTCACACAGTTCCAAAAAAATAAAAGGAAAAAAAAAAAATTGCATGAGTGGGTGCTCACTACTTTGCAGACAAAAAACAAAACAATAATCGTTGGCAATGCATCGTCGTTATGTAGAAAAAAAAATAATAAAAAAAAGAAAAAAAAAAACAGTGTGAAAGAGGGAAAAAAAAAACACTTGAACAAGTTAGTGACTTGCGCTTTACGATGCTGTAGGGCAAACTGTGGCTTTACAAGTTTGACAAGGTAAGTTGTACAAAAGTCACAGGTATTGTAGTGAATGCATTGATGTAAGAATTGCAAAGGAAGAAGAAGAAGAAGATGAGGATATTTTGAAAGAACTCCCTCAAGACGTTCAGGTGCTTGTCAACCCACATATCCTGAAATTGCAGTGAAACTTTAAGATCTAATGCTCTTGTGAAAGAGGCGAATGAAACCCTTGGGATTTATATAATTCTATTTTTTTATTTTCTACACTAGCTGACAATTTATTCATATAGATATATATTGTTTCAATGACAATTATTCATGAAAAAAATACAAAAAAATATCCATCAAAAAATAAAAATTATAACTCGGTTTTTCTTTTTTTTTTTTTAAATTCCCTAAAAGTTTTTCGGCTTGTTGAAAATTTAACAAGTTCAATAATTTTATGGGTATATATATTTTTTTTTTTATATTATAGTTGATGTATATATTGGTTTCGAAACGGGACTGATGTAATTGAAGTGATTCCAATTTTCTGGATGCCTTGAGAATCGATATTATAAACTACGGTGAATTTACCCATCAGATTTGTAAGCTATAAATATTCAAAAGTTTGACAAACTAGTTGATACACTGTGAAGCTATAGGTATATATTTTCATGATTTAAAGTAAAAAATAAAACAAAGAAAAAAACGATTTGTGGCTTGGATACAGTTTGGCCAGTTTATCGCTCATTTTTCACGAAAAATGAAAGAAAAATCTGTCGATTTTTGAAAGGCTATATAAACTTGAATTTCTCGGGCTGTCAGGTACTTTAAACACATCTCTAGATTTTTATTTTTTTTATCTTAAATTATATTGCCTATGCTTTCTTTCGCATATTCGATGGAAAATTTTTTTTTTCGGCACAAAAAATTGTCATATGCGGGCTCACCAAGAAAACTTTTTGATATCTTTTCTTCTCAGGCGAAATTCCTAAATTTTAATTTTGTTTTATTCATTTTCATTTTATCGGTTTTTCTCTGCACTCTCATCATTTTGTCTCACACTGCAATCTTAGTAGCTTTTTTCTTTTGAATATATTTTTTTTTGTTTTTTTTCTTTTAAGACTTTTTTTTTTCAAAGATTTATGCGAGATGAGGAAGAGTTTGCGAGATGCCGATGCCAATAATGTCACGACACGCTGGCGCAGAGACCTGACCAGAAAATTTTTCATGCATAATTTTATATTATGGTAATTTTTACTTGAAAAATTAATCTCAGCTGTAAAGCAACCCTAAATGGTCATAGATGTTACAAGCGAAAATGAAATATTGGTAAATATATGAAGGATCGTTAAAAATTTTATGATATTATTTATATCACCTCATTATTCAGTAAAATGACAAGTATGTTAACTCAAATTTTCATAAATTATAAAATTAATTTGTTAAATATTTTATGATTTCATTTTCAACATTTATTACATTTTTTGGTTGGAAAATTATCACTGAAGTATGCTCATATTGTAAAACACTGTAACTATTCAAATATACATTTTTTTTTCATCTCAAAAAAACTAACATTAACTCGCCATTTCATTTTGATGTAAAATATTTTTTATTTCTATTATAATCCAGTTAATTAAATCGATATTTTCAGACAAAAAAAAAATCAATATTCACGAATTATCAACTATAAATATGACGTCACGTAAAATCAGATTATTTTAAATTTTTTATTGAACATAAAAATAGAAGAATTAATATTTTTTTTTTAAGATTATTTTCAGCATAAATATAAAAAATTATTATCAACTTTTTTTACCTATATTATTGTTATCTAAATGAATTTAAAAATAAAAATAAAATAATAATGTAAATAGATTGAAAAATTGTTTCTTTTTAATTTATTTAAAAAAAATATTTCAACAATTTTTTTTATTTTGATTGAGTCGTTGATTGTGAAATATATTTTCAAATAGTTTTTATTATTTGAAAATTTATTTATAATAAAATGAAATTAACAAGAAACTAATATTAGTAAATTAAATAACATGATAAAAAAATATATATCATTAAATACACAATGAAGTTTTCATTAGAAAATTTTTATAACAAAGAAAAAAAATGTATATAAAAACACCAACAAAAGTTTTATACGAGTTTAATCGTGTCAGACATGATAAACGAGTTCAATGTTGTGAAATAGATAAATTCGTAACAAAGAAATATTCTAGAGACAGACAATTAACTTCAATTTCTTTAATTTTGTGGATGAAAATGACTCGCATCACATCGTATATAACAAAATAAACCAAATAATACCCTCTCATATATTTAAAAAAACCATATAAAAACAAAAAAAAATAATACCATAAAACTAAAACGAAGTTTTTAAAAAACCACAATAACAAAGAATATATATATTTTATTTCAAAGAAAATCTTTCATAAAAACAAATATATTATAAATATTTTAAAATTCTACTAAAAGCTATTTTACTTTTTTAAATTTACTGAAATAACAAAAACTTGATATATGAATAACGATTCAACGCAAAAAAGAATTGACTAGATTTTTTTTTCACGTCGACATATTCTAGTGAGTAAATACCCATAAACTATCAAATAAAAAAAAATATATAAACCGTAAAAAATAGCGGATAAAAGCAGCGAAGAAAAAAAATAAAAAAAACAAAGTAGATAAAATAAATTTAAATTGTAATTTTTATTTATAAAAATGTCATCAAATAGTTCAAATAAAATCTGCATATTATTGTCATAAAAATATAATTAAAAAAAAAAATAATGAAGAAGTTGTTTTGCTATGAAAAAAAAAAATGACTGAAGGTGGTTTTTCATTAATTGGATGAGTGATAACGTTTATTATAAATTTATCATTGAAGCTATTTAAACAAATGACGGTTAATGATTCGTATAATATTCTGGTAAATTATGTTGCGAGGGATAATGATGATGATTATATATTTTACCCTCCATTATTTTTGAAGGAACTCACGGTGATCGTCAAGGACAAGTGAGCTGGTTGAGGAGGATAAATATGTGTACCAGTGGTAAAAGGGTGGTTTATAAAAGTCTACCAGTTGATCGATGGAATAGAAAAAGTTTTTCAAGTTAAAAAAAAAAAAATAATAATTTAAATATAAAAAAATATAAACCTTGGTGAGAGAAAAATACATAACAAAGTATTTACATTAAAATTATATAATTTATCATAAATTGTCTGATGAATTTTTAAATTTAAGCTAGACATGTTTTTTCATCCAACGAAAATGAAAATAAATATCAATAAAAAAAGATGAATTAGCGATAATTATAGTATTAAAAATAAATACTTTGTAATTGCCAGCTTAAAGAAAATTGGAAAAATTATAGTTATTTAATTTTGATATTCAATATTTTGTCAATAATTAATTTATAATTGTGTTAAATAATTATTTTTAGATTTTAAAAATAACTTGAGCTTATTTCCAAAATTATAACAAGAGCTAATTAATAAATATGATTAAATCTTGTGACCGGAATTTTATAAGACGTCATTTACCCGTAAATTGATTAATAAAAAAATTAATAATTTAATGAACAAAATTTGTTAATTACTCATATGAATTTTTTTTAAAACAACTCAGGTGTTATATTAGATTTTTTTTTCCGAATTTATCGATAATTTATCTGTAATAACCTCAAGCCCCAAATTCATAAATTTGATTTTTATCAGTTAACTAATTAATGATAGAAAAAAATTTAAAATAAAAAAATCTATAATCTACCAAGTGATACCACCAAGTGATTTGCAAAAATTTACATCACAAATTATTTCGATTTGAAAATTCAACTGTTGTAGGATAAAAAAAAAAAAAAAATTTGTCGGTCACGTTTTCATAATATCATCCAACAATTTGCAAGTAACACGAGCCAAGTGTGTATATATAATTCGCCAAGTAATGATCAACCGGACAAAGATCTATAACTTGAAAACCTTTTGGCAGCCACCACGCAATCGGCTTATCAATCAACCCCCAACGATTGTACAAATACCATTTATATTCTTATTGAATATATCCAAATTCGAATTGAAAAAAATTAAATATAGCCTAACAACAATAAAAAAAGAACAAAAAAAAATTCATACATTTATTTTTTTTATAAATCAAAAGAAAAAAAAAAATTGAAACAACAAAAATTTGATGTCCAAATGTATCAGCAGTATCAAGATCATAACGAGAATTTTTCCCTCGTCTTTAATTCTTTACAATAAAAATAAAATAGTAAAAAATAAAATAAAATACTTTCATCTATTAATTCTTTTAAATTAAATGTGAATAAAAGGTTTTACAATTATTTTTTTTTTGTTGTTTTTTTATTGACAATGTGCCAAAATAAAATATTAAATTTTGTAAAATAATTATAAATTTTAATTCATCAATGTAATTATTTATAAATAATATTTTTTCATTATTATTTGACTGGATTAATAACTAGATCATTGTAAAATTATTACAATGATATCTTTGATTCATTTAATATATACGAGCAAAATTAGTTTCAAATAATCTCATACTAAATATCTAAATTTACAAAAGTAGCATTGTTCTATTGTTATGAGAAATGCAATTATGTGAATTTTTAATTTATTACTGCTGTATAACTGCATTATGATAAACTGAGTATATTAAATATATATAATACTAGTTAATAATAATAATAATTTTTATATTTAGGAATAAAAAAAAGAAAAACTGCCAACGACCTTATGAAATTTTTTTTTTTTTTATGAATAGTTAAAAATATAATTTAAAGCCAACTTTTTATATTGATTATGTTAGTTTTTATTATTATTTTTTTTATCAAGAAATAAGAATAAGGCTCAATTTAATTTTTGCAAAATCACGAAAGCCATTAAACAAAAAAACATAAATAAAAAATGATTACAATAAAAGACATCGAAGTTAATTACCTCTCAAAATTCAACGATAAAAAATTTTTTTATTTCTTTTATCATTATTATTTTATAAAAATATTAAAATTATATATATAAAAAAAAAAAAAATAAAAACAGTTATACAAGTTTTATTTACAACCAACAATTTATCAGTAAATATTGCGTGCAAAATTTTATAACGTGATTATTATCAAACCCACGTAAAGGCAATTTTCGCGTCTTAATGATGCGCTTTAGTTTGTTCACAGAAAGTACAGAGAAGAGGGTAAAAATAACGAAAATAATATATACATATAGTAAAAGTGAAATACAAAGATTGCAAAAATTGATAAAGAAATGAAAAAAAATTAAAAAAAAAAAAATTGTTGGTAACAAAACATGGAAGAGAAGTAGAGGACAAATTGTTGCACGAATCAAGTTGACTTGTAATAATATATAACAACACAACCCTCAAAGTTTTCTCAATGCGTGACATAATCGTTTCACTTGAATCTTGATTTCTTATCATTAATAATGACAAGGGTTTGAGTGAAAATGAAAAAGGTTGTCATAAAATAACTCCCTTAATTTTGGCACTATAGACGATTAATTGAACAATCAAAAAACAAATGACCTATTTTTACTTTTAAAATAGAGAAAAATCTAAAAGAAAAATTTTATCATGAATTAAATTATAATAATTATTTGACAAAAAATTATCTTGATCAAATTTTTATATTACTGAATTGTAAATTATGTTAGAAAAATATATAAGAGTATTTAATAATTGATTTAATAATTATTGAGCTTTTTTTGTTTTCAATTTTAATTCACCAAAAAGTTGTAGATGTATTTATTTATTTTTTTCAAGACATATCAACTGAGTAGAGTGCTATCAAGTTTCAGGTAATCTTGAATCAAATGCATCCGAAGAATCTTGTTTAAATGAGACACCAAAGTAACATGATATTCTTAGAAATGTCAGGAAATATATAGGTGGACCATGAAGTAAATTTTCAACAAGTTACATTGCTATTAACTTAAATACATGATCTTTTGAAACTCACTACTACAGTTACTATGAAAGGTAAATTTTATGTATACCAAGACATGTTTAAATTGAAAATTATTTTCACAAAATGGACATGACAAAGGAGCTTTAATATACACTGCTGTCGATGATATGTCAACTTTATACTATAAGGAACAGCTTTAATATATAAACACAACAATTTAATTTAATTAACAGCTTTACGAGTTTGTCACCAACAAAAACATAAATATATATTGTTATTATTAACTCAAATTATTATAGTTACAATTTAAATAGTTAATTTAAATTTTTAAACCACTAGTTTTACTCTATTTTTCTTACATTTAATTTTAGAAAAAAAAATAAAACATGTAATCTATAAATAACCTTTTTTTTTATTGTTTATTTATGTTTTTTTTTTTTTTTAATTTTATTTTACGAGAAAATAAAAAAAAGCTGTATTTATTTAGTATCAAGTTAAAGTTTGTTATCGTCGTTGGTGAGTATTTGACTTTATTTTATTTTTCTCTCGTTGTCTAAATTGTGAATGCCACGGTTAACAACTTCCACGCCCAATTTGAAATTTAAAGGACAGAAAAGTTGATGGAAAATTGTTACTATATATATAGTTGGCTTTATTTTTTTTTTTTATTTTTAAAGTTTTTCAAGTTACTGAAGGTTTTCATCACACAGACGACCGATGAAACAAAGTTTTCTCTCTTGGACTTTCAGCTTTTATAGTTATCTATCTGTTTTTTTTTTATTTACTTTCATATAGTGAATAAAAAAATCTCAATCACATAATCAAAAGTAGAACACAAAAGTAAATTAAAAGAAATAAAAATTTAAAAAATAATCATGTAAAAAATTGTAAATTGTTGAGCTATGAAAATTTTCTTGTTACAAATTATTAGAAGAAAAAAAAAATGTTTACTACCAACTGTTATAGCCAATGTAAAGCTTTTTTTTATTTTGATTTTGCAACATTCCAGAGGAAAAGGAATAGTTGAAATGAAAAGTGATTGAATTGATGTCTATTATGAAGGAAAAAAAATATACAAATGTATAAATCAAAGTTTAAATTTACTGTTGGAATGCTAATTAATGATTCAAGTCATGACACTTCATTACAGAGAGACACAAACTCCTCTGAGATTTTGGCAATGCAGTTAGAAATGACCTAAATTTAACAAATGAAACATAGACAGAGAATTGGCTTTTGAATTACAATGTTAAAATTCAAACATTTGTTCATTATTTTGATGCTTTTGTTTCAAACTAAATTCAATAAAATAACAAAGTCCAATTAACATTAATTAATCATCAATTTACATTTGACTAAAATTATCAACAAAATTATTATACAAACAAATGTTTCATCATTTTAATTTATTTTTTCCAAATTTTATCATTTTAAATATTTTTTTTGTAATTAAAAAAATTAACTATGCACATGACAAAACAAAAAGAAAAAAAAAAAAGATCTTAGTCATTGAATAGAAAAATAATTAAAAAGAAGAAAAAAAAAAAAAAATTGAAATATAATATTCATTATTTAAAAATCCGTGTTAGCTTTTAATTTTATTTTTCATAATTTTTTTTATTATTTAAACACGAAGGTAAAAATATAAAAAAACATAAAAGAAAACAAATTGAGGTCAACAAAAAACATTTGACTTTCTAATGAAGCAATAGTTTCCGTGCTCATGCAGGCACCCTCGTATAAAAACCATTAATCATGCGACCTCTGTACTGTGTGATAGAAATTTAAAAAAAGTAAAAAAAAAAAAAGCAAGGGGGGTTGTTGAATTGTGGGGACAAGTGGGTGTATCAAAAGCACTCGAAATTTGATTGATTTTACAATGAACAGTGATAACAAAACAAACCACCTATCGAAATTGATTTTAAATGTAAAAATAATATTTTATTTTTGAAAAATCATTAATATTTATAATCTTTATTTAAATCATTAATGATTATAATCATTATTTTAATCATTTTATTGTTTTATAATTATTCTGAATGTATAATAATATAATCAAAAAAAAATAGTGTTATATACATATTTATTGTACACTCTTAAAGTTGCTACTCAATTTTCCCTAGAGATGCATCATAAGTTTCAAGTTGAAACTATATATACATATTCTCTGTGGCTATGGTATATATTTACGTCTCAATTGGGAGTTGTCAAGATGTAAGAAAGATATACTGAATCATTATAAAATATTTCCAAAGATACATGTCAAACTTTGCAACAAACTTTAATTATATTAAATATTATTAAATATTATTAAATATTATATTTAATAGATAATATAATCAATACATTGAGTTAATGATTTATAAAAAACTTTTCATAATTCAATTATTTATTTATTGTCTGCACTAGTGCCAATAATATACATTAGTTGTGATTTGAATAATTTCAATTACAAATTTATTAAATTAATTTAATTTTTATAAATAATTTTCAACAAAAAAAAAAAAAAACCTAGTTTATTTTTGTTTTTATATTGATAGTCAAACTTGAAATTTATTTAACAATCTAGTTCTCAATAATGGTATATAAAAATATTTAAATTATTGTCAATTATTTAAGATTTTTTTTGTAATTGAAAATTAATAATTACTAAGGTTCTAATATTCAAATTAATATAATGACGACTATTCATTTTTTTCAATAACAAATTGTTGTATTTTTGGATTGAATAGTTTTATATTAAAAAATTTATTATTAATTTTTTTAAATAAAATAATAAAACTATTTAAAATAGAAAAAAACTTGTTCTCGAAATTTTTGAAGATTTAAAAAAAGAAAAGAATTCATAGTCTTTTGTTAATAGACACTGTGGCAAATAAAAAAAGAGGTAAGTGTGAGAAGAGTGACGTTGTTCGTTGTTGAAAATCACTTGACAAAAAGTTCAAGTGGGGTTGTGACCCTCTCGATGACGAATAAGTGTCATGCAGTGAATCAAAGTGAGTTAGACAAAGGGGAGAATAAACGAAACTTCTAGGGGCTTTTAGTAGTTATTTGAGATTGTAAAAAAAAAAAAAAAAAAAAATTAGGGGAGGAGCTGGACATGTATGTATATAATTTGAAGATTGATGAAAGATGTACAATGATACAAGCACACTTGAAAACAAGATAAAATATATAAAACTTTATTTTTATTACTGAGTGATAAGTTTATTTTCTTATCCCTCAAATAAAACAAAAAAAAAAATAAATAAATAAATAAAATAATTCATTAAATTATTTTTAGTTTATCAATCAAATAAATAGCAAATGTTTAAAATAAAAAAAATAAAAAAATACGTTATAAATAAATAAATAAAATTAAGCTGTTATTATGAAAAAATTTAGATATATTTTTTCTTTGTATATATAGTCCCGGGCATTTAAATCTCCGCAGTAAGTTAGATTGGTATACTTGTCTGCAGATTGTAATCTTTGCGTGCACTACCATTTCAAGTATAGATACGATAATCCAAACTAGTCAACTGTCGTCTCTGAGTTTATTTTCTCTTGTTTAAACAAGTGATAAAGTTTTGCAAAAATAACTTTTTTATTTTCTACCCCAACAACAAGTCACCGTGGTCAATACACCACAAGACAACCAACCCTCAACAACAAGTTTACGTCTAACAGTTATATCCCCTAAACAATCATTTCAATTTCACTTTTTTCTCGATCGTGTTAAACCCCATAAACCATAAGCAAGCATGCTTTGTTAACCAGCAAAAATTTACAAACCCTTAAATTTTTTTTTCCCCTATTTCGAATGACCAGTCAAACATCAAGAGCAGAGTGGCGCAGTGGAAGCGTGCTGGGCCCATAACCCAGAGGTCCGTGGATCGAAACCATGCTCTGCTAGAAATTTTTTTTTTTGTTTCCATTCAAGGTAACATTTTAAATCCAAAAATTTATTGAATCGAAATTCTATATATATATTTGAAAATAAAACACCACAAGACATAGTAGATGAAAGAAAAAAAAAAAAAAAGAAAAAGAAAATAATCGGTTGGTATCCACCAAGAGCTGAACTGGAAACTAAGCCGAGTCATCTATCAAGAAAGTATCGAATCTTTATCTCAAAAGCTGCATGTGAATGTATGTGCATCCAGCACATAGTGGATTTTCCAGGTTCGATTGGTAAAATGATTTGAAAAAAAAAGACAAATGCGACGTGCAATTCAACGATATACCCACAAACTGACAAACCCTGTTACATACTATTCTTTTTTTTTTTTGTAATGCCATTTCAATGGTAATATATATAAACCAGCTTCATGCTCTATCGACTACTCAACTCAAATATATATAGCTATGTACTAGAGCAAACTGACGATGTTAAATAGATTCTTGGTACGCAATAATCTGAAACGAGATATCCGATGCTTGAATTGCCGTCACCCTCTGGCAGCTTGCTCGTTTCCTGGCTTCATCTTCGTCTTATTTACTTACAATATATTAAAATATAAATTTTATTTTTATATGTATATATAAGAAATAAATAAGTAAATTGATAGAAATATATTTAATGAATGACGAATTAAATTATAATTACTTTGCGAGTATCTATCTTTTTTTTTTTTTTATTTGCATAATTGACTGACATTTTCTCATTTTTTATTTGGAAAAAAGATATTTGTTAAGGATGGAATAATTTTATATTTTTAGAAAATAAAAAAAACCAAAATACTTTATGGTTATTATTTTAAATTCCTTCACGTGATAATGATAATTTATTTAACGATAAAATTAAAGTAGAAAATTCAATTTATTTTAGAATTCAATTGGTAAAATCAAATAACAATAAAAATATATAAAAACAATTTATTTGATAGGTAGAGTAATGATAAATCAATAAAAGAATTGAAAAAAAAAAATTATTATATTATTCTATAATTAGAATTTAGGATAATGACGACACGCGTTGACACTAAAATTTACTATACGATTTTTTTTTTTATTTTTCCAATAATTTTATTGAAACTGCTAAATTAATTTTGTGACAATTGACAGTATAAAATTAACAATTGGAAAATAGAAATTAAAAAATAGAAATAAAATTATCGTAATAAATGAAAAAATAGAAAAATAGAATAAAGTGAAAAATAGATAATGCTCTGTCAAGAAGCTGGAATATATTTCACTATAGTTTAGGATATAAAACCAAATAATATAACTCTTTTTTTTTTTTTTTGTGTACTTTACGAGCCAATTTTCCAGTCACTGCTTGCATTTGTGCATACATTCAACTGTACTATACTTCTATATCTATATTTATCTAATTTTCACTTGCACCTTTTGTTAGATTTTGGAATTTGAGTTTAGATTTTACGTAAAGTAATCTGGTGGTCTATCTTTGGAGACAGATGTAAATTCATGATTCAAACACAACCACGTATCACGTTAAAATTGTAATTTTAATTTATAATTAAACATTGAACATTTTACAGTCGTTAAATTTATACAATATCCAGTGTAATTATCAACAAAGTAAGTACCATAATTACTGTCACGTTTTGAAAAAGTCTAGTTGAAAATTTCGTAACTTTTGTTGATAAATAATTAATGGTCAGAATTAATGATAAATCGCCGAAAGGCCTCATCAAAATATAACAATTATAACAAATTTTCGTTGGCATAATTAAATCAACTCAGTATTATACTATTGCCTTCAGCCATATATTGTTTACCATCAACAGACGTCAAAATTGTATTTTAAAAATAACACTGTATACATGTCAAAACTATAATTAAACTAACGTCAAAACTAAAATCAAAATAAAACAAAAAGTGTTGAAAAAAAAAAATAAATGTATTATCAAAAATGATAATAAAAGTATTCGAAAAAAATATATGTATATATATTTTTAGTGAGTGGAAAATTCAATGGGTCTTGGAGTCGTTTGCCGAACGGATTAGAGACGACAAATTAGGCGGCTAGAGTTCGTCGAAAAAAAAAAAAAAGATGGAAAGGGTGACTAGTAAAACGAAAAAACTGAAAAAAAGGGAAAAAAAAAATGTAGAGATAATATGGCAAAGAAAGAATAAAAGAAAGAAAGAAAGGCAATCGCGAATTACCGAATCACCGAAGCGGATAAAAACCTGCCTATATCTAGAACCCACCGGAGTTTCGAGCCATTAAAGCTTTCCATTGCTCCCTGCAATCGTCTCCTTTTTTTTTTTTTTTTTTCTATATACTCATCCAATGTACCTGCTATCTTTAGTTTACTTCTTCAGTATCTACTAGAAACTCGCGACCCCATTGTGCAATTCTACAAACTGGGCGTCGATTTTATATCTCCACGATCATTCGCCATTGTGAAAAATATACAGTCAACCAGAATTCAAGACTGCGAGTTATCCTGCACCGGAAAAAAATCAAAAATCTTTTTTTTTCTTTTTTTTTCGGCATGTACTAGTCATCTATACACAGTACTAGATTTTCAGGGAATGGATACTACCAGTGTAGCGAATAGTTGGATCATAAAAAATAAAAAAAAAAACAAACAAAAAAAAAAAGGGATGATAAAGCTCACCCGAATCATGGATTGAAACCTTTTATACATTTTCAATCTGCTTTTTTCGATTAAAAAAAAAACTAATAATAATGATAATAAAATAATAAATAAATTGAAAATTTTTTTGGTACGATGGAATACAAAGTATAACAAATATAAAAAAAAGATTATTTTTTTTTTTTAGAAATTATTTTATACCAAAATTAAAGACAGTTGAAAAATTTATTTAAAATTATTATTATTATTTGATGTTGTTTGAGAATTAAAAAAAAATGTTTATAATATTTTTTACTAATTTTAACTGTAATTTTTTTTTTCTTTTCTAATAAGTTTTTAAAATAATTTTTTGAGGAAAAAAATTATTAATATTGTTGTTTATAAATTATTTTCATGTTTGTACAATTACAACAATAGTATATTAGTGTTTGACAAAAAACAAACAACTAATCTGAAACCCCGAAATGTTAACTTTTATGTTTGAAAATTATTGGTAATCCTTTTTTTATAATCCGCGAAAGCTTGTTAAAATTCACCGTTAACTATTCACCCAAAACTTATAATCCATCTTCATAGTGTCTTCAGTATTATACACAATTTTTTTTATTTTTTTTATAGTCTTTGATCTACTAATAATTCAGTTTGAGTTTTAACCTGAGTGAAATTTATCATCGAGATTAAAAATTTAGAAAAATCATTAAAACTTTAAAGCTCAAAGAAAATTATCTTTTATCACAACGAGAGAGATAAGTCAATATTTTCTTGATATATTTTTAAAAATAACAAAACGAATTTAATAATTAAAAAAATATTCCAAATAATATTCTAACGGAGATAAAATTTAATAAAATTAAACAATTATTTTACACTGCTACAGAAAAAAACCCCACGAGGAATAAAAAAATTTCTTTGACTTTGAAAACAATTTTTTAATCAATTTATAAATAACTCTTTTGAATATTTATTCAGTCATGTAAAAAAAAAAAAAAAACTACCCCAGTATGTGTGTATTTAATTAAATAAAAATTACGACAAAAGAAAATTAATAATATAAGCCATGATGAATAAATAAATTCAAATATACTTTTAAACTTGAAAATAAATTAAAAAATCAAAAGAGTAAAAGACTTTGGTATATGATATGGAGTTTGTGTATGTATGTGGCATAAACACAATGAGCCTTGAAGCATCAGCAACAACAACAACAACAACAGCTAGAAATCTGTGCTTTCTCTCTCTATACAAAATCCTTACCTACCTCGAACTCCTCGATAGCCTTGTCGGGGGCTAAAGGCAAATTGTTAATTAATACGGTAATTAATTTTGCGGCACCACCATCCTGTATACCCTCTCTCTTTCATCTACTAAGCCATCTTCTTGTTGTTAAAAGCCACGCGGCTAATTCAAGGAGGCATACACGCGTGAGACCAACATTAGTTTGTTCATGTGAATATATATATATTTGTACATGTGGCTAACGTGGCTGTCAGGCCTCTTTTGGAATCTCTATAAGCACGAGTGTCGAGACTTTAGGGTTAAACAAACCTCAACTTATCCTTCTCCAATACCCACCCCTCTTATAAACCACAAAAAAAAATTTAAATAAAATATAAACTGTATAAACTCGTAAATTTGAAGCTTTTTTTTTTTTTTTTGGTATTTATTTCTATTTATAATTGTTTTTTTCAAAATTTATATTTAATTGTTGTTGCATAATTACGACATTTAAAATTCAATCATTAGTATTTTTATTTTTTCATAAAGGTGTAATTTGAGTTAATTAAAATCTTGAAATGTTTTTAATTTTTTTATATACACTATACAAAAACATATAAAAATTAAAAATAAAAGCAAGTGGATAGAACACGAAAATGAATTTAAAAAAAAAAAAAATTATATATAGAAATACTGGTCAAGCTTGATTTAAAAAAATAAATTTTTTATTTATGAAATTTAATGTTTTTAGCTAGCTGTATAATCAACTATTTAAATTAGAAAAAAATAAAATAATATACGGTAAAGTTACAAGACAAAAAAAATAAATTATTTATTTAAAATAAGCTATAATAATAGAGCTTTAATGAGACCACCGAAAACATACACAAACTTATTTGTAAATATAAATTTTGAAGCCAAAAGTTTGGGGGCTTTTACTGTTGCTAACCCTTCATTGTTAATTAACAAACATTTTGTGCATATTTTGTTTACACATGATATCATGTGTAAGACAAAAATAAACATTATATATTTGTTATTTTATATCAACATAAAAAAGCGTATCAAGTGTGTTTATTCAACACCGAAAAAAAAAAAAATAAAATCAACTCACTGTATCTAACTAAAAACAATTCGAAAAAATAAGAAATAAAAATTTCCCACAACTAAAAATTTAAATTAGCTATTGTTTAAATTCATAATTTAATAAAAATTAATTTTTTCAAAAAATTTTAAATAATTTAAAACATTATTTTTTAAATTAAAAAAAAAATTATATTTTCTATCATTAAATAAAATAAATTAGTTATGACTTTAATTTAAAAAAAACTAATCAATCAATTATGAAAAAAAATGGCCAAAGAAAAAAAAATATTGCAAAACAAATTTAATATATTTTTTTTTTTCAAAATTCCCGAGAGTGAAATATTATTTGGGTTCTAATGGAGAACGACCTGCCTCAGTGCACTCTTGGCCTACATTATTCTGCGCACATTTTACACAAATGTATATAGTATACTGCAGCAGTGAATTCAACGAAATTGACGATACAACACGATGTCCTCATCGACAAATGCACTCAGCTCTATTTTTATATATTTTAATTTTTTTTTTCTTTTTTGTCCTTGATATATTTAACTCTTGGCATTATAACCAATCCAAGTAACCACGACCATTGAAAAACTATATACTAGCGTCACTATATCCACAACCCACCCTTTTATTTTTTGAGCTGTTGGAGCTGTTGGTTTATTTGGAGGTATATGCAGTTCCCTGACTTTTGGCAGATCGCCGGTGTACGATAAGATAATCGCCAACGAGAAAAATGCTAGTGGCATGAAAGCCTCACAGGACACTCAATAGACACATTTATATATCATTTATATGTATATATATTTTTGATATATGAAGAGCTCAAATTTCTCTCACTGCAGTAAAAGTTTTAGATACAATTTCAAGCAGTCTAGACCCTTGGGCAAGTCTACATAATCACTCAATCTTCTCCCCCTTTTTTTTTTTGTTTTATCTGTAGTTTTATTCCCCTCGACACCTACTTGCTTGTCAGTGGGTATTTTATTTTTTTTTTTTTTTGTCTCGGGAGAATACCACTTTGTCATTTTCATATTCAGTCAAGATACACTGTGAATATGGCACACGCATCAGACAAATCTTTGGTGAAATAAATGATTGATGCTAATAAAACGTGATGGAATTTTAAAATATATATATATAAAAGGTCAATATAATAGTTGACCCAGTGTTGGCATCATAAGTCCCTTAGTGAACATTTAAAATGATGAAGATTTATTTTTTTTTTTTAAATATTATTCGGAGGAAAAAATATTTTGTATTCTACATCATGATGAAAAAGTTGATGGAATTTATTTATCAAACAACTGGATGGATTTATTTTCAAAATTAAGAATAATCATTTGTGTTTTTTAAATTTAATAAGTATTTTTAGAATACGCTTTTTTAATGCTGATAAAAGTCAGTAGAATTTAAGGGATAATGTCAGATTACCGATCGAAAATATTTTTGTTTTATATATATTATTTAAAAATACGTGTGGAATTAAAAGCGACATGATAAATTTGAGAATGATGTAAATTTAGGATATAAATAAAAAATAAAAACGAGCTTTAGATAGAAATGATATTAAAGAAAAAATAAAAAGAGGTCAAGAGAAGTTCAAGGCTCACTTTCCAAAGACAACCTTAACTATTTTCAGGTTGCATGCAAGAAGATACTTGTTTACTTGGTAGGTAGTTTTGGTAGTACTTATACGAGCTATAACATCGACCTAAATGTAATGTTGTATATGTATGTCTATGTTTATAATATACATCAACTAAAAACTCGGATGGCAAGTCAAAGTTTGATAAAACTAGGAAATTAAAAAATATATCAAAAATTATTTTTAAGACTTCATGTGAAACCTTATCAAATGAATATTAAATTAAACATCTAAACAGGATGAAAAAATATATTTTTTTTAAATAATTCAAATTTGAGTAAAAAAAAAAAAAAAAATAAATAAAAACATCTGGGGCACCGGTCTACACATGCGCACAAACGAAAACATAAAGCAAAAAATTTTAATGTTTTTTTTTTTTTACAAATAAAAAAAAATCAGATGAAAATTATTGGATGAATTATTTGTTTATAATTTTATACAAATTAATCAAATCAATTGTACTACACACACATCCGAAAAAGTAATATTAAGTAATATTTTTTGCACAATTAAATAAATAAATAAATATCTTAAAAAAATACAAAGGTGCCGCGGAGCGGAGCGTTCCACCGATGTATAAAAAAAAAAAAAAAAACATGACGCTCGATGGGGAGATGACAACACACGTAGATAAAAAAATTGTATGTGATTGAATATAAGTTATTAAATTAATTTATAGAAAATAAAATAAAATAAATAATAAAATAAAAAATACATTACATGGTGAGCAGGCACAAAAAAGGAGCAACAGTGAGGCTGGTCAAGTACACGGATGACAATCGTGAGCCGGCAAACGACGCATTTCACAAAAATAATAATTAAAAACACTGAAATCACTTTGTATTAGTTTTTATATATGTTCATAATTATCACTGATGTTATTTCTATCGATTTTTTATATTTTTATAATTGATTCGCACTTAAAAGTAACACAAAAATGACAAAAAATAAGGACGAAATATTTAACGCGTGAACGCGACAACGACTCGAACACTAACTTCAAGATGGCTGACATTATCGATTTTATTTTCGACTTTTTGAGAATAGCGCTGTTTGGTAGTGACGAAAAAAAAAACTAAATGAAGTAATTTAAAAAGAGCGGTAAAAATAATTCAAATTTGAATTTTAACAAAATAAAAAGTGAATTGAGAAATTTAAAATTAAATGAATACTCTTATTATCATATTTTTAAAAATCAATTAATAATTTATAAATATTTTAAAGTTATAAAGAAAAAAAATAAAAACAATTTAATAAAACCATCTAAACAATAAAATTTATTTGAATAAATACTTTTAAAAAAATAAAATGAATATAAAAGAATTTTTTTTTTACATTCATTGTTAATAGATAAAAAAAAAAAAAGATTCAAGATCACAAAGTAAATAAAAAAAAAAAACAATGTTGATTCATGAATTGATTTTGAGGGGTAAAAAAAACCACTTGAGCTATTGTCGATGTCTCAGGCAATTAGTGGCTTTAATTATCATGGTAAATTAATGAGCCACTCATCAAGAATCTCTTCGGTATACAATCTCACAAGCAGCACACTTGCACATTCAAGTTTTCTTTATCACGCTACATTACTTTTATACAGAAACGAGAAAAATATTTTTCCAGACGTTTATAAAGTGTTCACCTCTTAGCCATACAGTCAGACAAAAATACAAATAAAAAATACTTTTATACAGAAAAATATATAAATCAAAAAGACAAAAAAATGTAAATAATTTTACATGTTTTAATATAAAAATATTTATTATTTAGATTCATTTCTAATTTACAAATAATTCAATGTTGTTAATTTTTTTAATATTTAAAAATATTTCTAGCAAGTTGTTGTTATTTCAATTGAATGAAAAAATAGAATATATATATAAAATGTAGTTGATGAAGAAGTTTATTCACCCCACATGTGTGACATGTAACTATATACAAAGTAAGTGGAAACACCTAGACTATGAGCCACTTGTGGTTTTCAGACTTGTGAATAGAAAGGGTTCACAAGCCTGAAAAGTATGTGACTAAAGACAAGAGATAAAAGTAAATGTAAAAAAAAAAAATATATATGTTATATTGCACTTACAAGTGAAACTCATTCTCATTAGTGTGTGATGTCAAAATGATTTTCATCTTGTTTTTTATTTATTATTTATTATCCACACATAAAAATGAAAAAACAAATTTACAAAAATAAAAAACAAGAAAAGCAGACACCTTATGTTCAACTTAATTAAGCAGAAAAAAAATTGAAATTGTAGTTAAATAAATAAATGAATATTTATTAAAATTTGAATGTTTCTTTTTTTGTCCATCAAGATAATTATAAACAAATTGAATAAATAAATGAATAAAAAAAATATGATAATAAATAATTGATGAGAATTTTAATAATGCATATTATTATTTATGTAAATTTATTCATAAGCCACTGATCTGAAAGGGATGAATTTGAAATACATATATACAGATGGACAACAATTTCAAGCACGAATGGAATTTGTAACCAGGATTAAATCGATTGAGTAACGATGCTTGGAATGTCATATTGACATCAAACGCATGATCAATCAGACATGCGTATTTCTCAATAATATTATATTCATCATACAAGCGTTAATTATCATCTATAATCATCACCCTTATAACTCACAAATCCCATTGTTGTTTTACAACAATTTTTAAAGCCCCAACTTATTATTTAATTCAATCGTCCAATTAATATATTTAATTTTAATACTTCAAAGCAATTATTTATAATTAATAAATGATAGATAAGTATTTTTTTTAACTATTTAAATATTCATAAAACACAAGACATTGTCAAACAGAAATTTAAATCAAATAAAAATTAAAATTTATCATAAAAAAAATTTTTTTTTTATTAGCTGTTTTTTTTTCTTTTGCTCTGTTGATTAGATAAAATGGAAATAGTGATAAAACATATAGAGATATAGAAAAAAAAATATACAATGTGACAGAATAAAAAATATCTTTTGACAAATTATTTTATATTGCATTCGATCAGCACAGCCGATATAACCGAGCGATTTGTTTTCCAGCAATCAAACCACTTGTTGCATATTCAAGTATTTTATTTTAAAATTTTTGACAAAGAGTTATGGGTGCAATAATATTCATTAAAATTATATACTATTTTTCTTTTTTTTTTTTTATAGTATTATTATTTACTAATTTTCAATTTTAATTATCATACGAATTTTTTTTTTTTTTTTTTTAATAAAATATTTAATTCCAATTATCAAATTTAACAACCATAAAAATATTGATTTTAATATATTGTTTCAAATGGAAATATAGAAAAAAAATTATATTCTCAAGTAAATAAGAGTTGTAATTTTATAAAAAATTAAAAACTAAAATAATACAATATTTTAGAATTTCATTTTATAAAAAATATTAATTAAATGTTGCTTTATCATACTCCATCATTTTTTTTTATTAAAAAAATACTAACGATGATACATCTTCCATTGAAAAAATTTTTCATTTTCACAATATCAAATTGTTAATTGAATTTTTCTTCAGTTTTCTCTTTTTTTTATTATCTATTCAAAATTATTCTGTTATTAATAATTATACACTTCATCATTATCAACAACAAACACAGTGCAATCAATATTAATTACAAATAAATATTATTTTTAACAACAACATACTACAATTAAAAAAAAATAACTCATTTAATTTTTTAACATCAAAATAACAACAATTAACAAGGCTTTTTTAATTCTTAAAGAGCATAAGTCACCTGTCATACATCAAAACACAACAATACCCATCTAACTCGTTGAAAAAACAAATAAAAAAACATTAAAACCACAAAATTATTGTTTATATATTTACCAACGACACTTGTAAATTTTTAAGCACACTGACATATGTATAAACTCGTCATATATTATATCACAACTTTTTTTTTTCTACATAGAATTCACGACAATCAAAATAACGAAATAAAAAATATAAAAGCTATCGAAAAAGAAAAAGTAAATAAACCGATATAACACAAAGATAAAAAATAAATTTATATGAATTTTTTTTTTTTTTTTAATTGTATAATAAAACATGTAAAATGAGAAAAGAGAAGAGATGTAAAACCACATGTTGACACTATTTATTTTATATTCATTGCAAAAAAAAAAGATAAAAAAAAACGGGCGCTTTTCCAAATATTTCTCATTATATAAAAAAAATTTTTTTTCACATATTTCTTTTCAAATTTTATCTATATAAAATTGTGTATGCTAAGCTACTTTTTTCTTATCTTTTTTTATTTTAGTTAAAATAAATTAAAATAATTAAAATGAATATAAATATTTTTAATTGTTATATTTTGTTTTATTTATTATGTTTTTATTTTGGTGCATTATTGATATTGCAGTTACATATAATTTAAATTAAAAAAAAGATAATATATTCTTTTATCTGGCATATATATGTTAAGCAATGTTAATTAGGTGAAAACACGTAAGCACTGTGAATTCACTGGACGAAAAAAATTATAAATTAAAATTATAATTTTACTGGATGTACTTTATCTTGTTTGCATTTTGATATTAATATACACTACATATTAACATTAATTTCAAGACTTGCATTATATAAAAATATATTTTTTTAAATGAAAATAATTATCAAAATAAATCTTTATATTAAAAACAGAAGTTGAAAGACTTTGTGACATCGTTTAATTAGCTAAATGGTTGGATAAATTTCGAGCATAGCAATTCTTTAGAATAAAATAAATACCAATAATTAATTGCACGATATAAATTGATATTATATAAAATATTTTCAAGAGATTACTTCAAAAGTTTACAGTTAATTTTGTTAATATTAAATGTGTGTAAAAATAAATGAATAAATAAAACAAAAATAAAAAATTTCAAACAATAAACTCTCATTTATTTTTCTGTATCAACCAGTTTTAATTTTTTTTTAATCTTCAATTTTTTTTCTATTGTTGTTGTCAAAGGATAAAAAAAAATCTGCTTGAAACGAGTTGAGTGACTTTAAGAAACTCCATCAGGAAGTTTCAGAGGAAATGCGAAATAACGAGTGATCATAATGACAGGACAAAAGTAAAAAAAAAATCAGAAGGATTATATAAAGTGCGGAAAAGCTTTCGGTCTGTGGTGAAAAAAAAAAAGCTCCGTGTATATATACACAAAGAATGAGATATTTTTGAAACTTGAGATATTCAATAACGTTTATATTGTAGGTAAATAAAATTGACAATCTCAAATTACACCAGAAAAAAAAATCAGTTATTTTTTTACTTTATTCAATCAAATGATAAAACTGCTATAGTCAAACGTTAAATAAAAAATAAAAAAAATTTATTGACGACCGTATCAAATATCCTGTCTCAATAAAATGTCAAGAAAATATTTCTTTTTTTTTTTTTACGTATAAAAAAAGCATTAATAATATATTTTTTTATTTTACTATTATTTTTATCAATCAATTTTTTTTGACAGTAATTTTTTCGGTATATTATTATCAACAATCTCTTCGAAAAAAAAAATGAATAAATAAATAAAAATATTAGACTTGAATTTTCCTATGTACTGATGTAATATATTTTTTATATTTATTTTTATTTTCATTTGAATTGTGCTCCAACAAGTTTTTCAAATATTCATCATCAGTAAAATAAAATCACTCAGCTTGAATTCCCATGTATATTTTTTTTTATCTATTTTATTATTATTGTTATGCTATGCTTCAATACAAATTGATACTGTTGGATGCATTCGTCATCTCTTTCTTTAAATCCGTAGAATTCATCATGCCAACCAGCATCACTGGGTTCTTATCTCTGCTCAAGTCCCATCGAACGCAACTGGCTTTCTATACTCTTACTTTATAACAAGATCCTCGTAATTCAATTCAACTGACAAAAAGAAACTCTCCAATTAACCCAGAATCGATATAATAAAAATAAAATTTACTTTTTTATTTAATTTAATTTATTTTTCTATATTTCCTATTCAATTTATAATTTTAATTAAAATATATATCTATTAATAAATTAATTTCAAATTTATAAAATTTTTAAACTATTTAAAAGTTTAAAGTTTATAATTATTTAAACAAAATTTTCCATTTATTTTTAATTATTCTTTTTAGTAATTTTTTTGGCTTCGATTAATTTTTTTTCTATTTATTATATTCCCTTCATTAAATAATAAATTTTATCGAGTTCATAAAGCTTCAAATTATTCAGTTTAAAATTATTTTAAAATATTTATAAATATATTTTATATTTTTTTTGACTAGGATTTTTTAGATTATTTAATTCGACGTGAGAAAAGTAATTTAATAGGTCATTTAATAAATTTAAATTATACGAAACGTATATAAATAACTGTCATGGCTGTCCTACATTTATTTATACTTGAAGAAGAAAAAAAAAACACGAAAAAATAATAAAAAGCACTTGCAATTTTGTCGAGAGAAGCAACATTCGTGAACGAGGCAATAAAGTCGATTGAAGAAGCTTGCAATTCCGATGGCCACACTCAACTAGAAAATGTTTGGTGGCAAATAGAGAAAAACAATGATAATAATGATGATCAAAAAAAGAAAAAAAAAATATAAATATAGAGCATGAGAAATGAATACCGAAAAATACGACAGCACTGAATTGAAAAAAAAAATAATATTTTTTTTTTCAAATCAGACTGAACAAGAAGAAAATAGGTAAATAAAAATCTCGAGTATTCGTAATACTGTGTTCAAGTTTAAAAAATGATATAAAATTTTGTAGTTAATAAAAAAAATCATGTAATAAAAATATAGCTATTAAAACTTTCGAGTATCATTATATGAAGAGTATAAATACTTGAAAAAAAAAATTACAAAAATTCTAAATATTTTTTAAATGAATTCCAAAACGTTATAAATTAACAAGAAATTAATTTTATATAAATTATCAAGTCAACTAATTAGTTGTCACAGTTCTTATAACAAAAAAAAAAAAACAAAAATATAAAAAAATAATAAAAATTGAATTTTGTAATTATAAATTTGTTTTTCATATTTTTTTTCAATTTTAAAACTTTGAAAATACAAGTTTAATTATTATTTTTCTTTTTACATAATTTATTATTATTATTTAGGTTAAAATGATTACTTAGATGACTCTTATCTCAATTTGGAATGAATGAAAAAAAAAGGAAAAAATAATTTATTAAAACAACGTCGTTTAGAATAAAATTACCTGTTTGTATTTCAAGCCGACATTTTTTGTATTACTGTGTGAAAATAATTTGTAAGTTTTTAAATAAAAAGTAGGGTTTGAAATAATATATATAATATATTCTTCCCCTTGGTCTGACTCAATCATACAGATATCAACTCATTTTATATTTTTCCAAGCGTAAACTCAAAAACATAAGATACCCATGATAAAACTGAACTTATCCAATCAAAAGTTTTTGTCCGTAACCGTATTTAAGCTCCCTTTCAATATTAATATATTTATTTTCTTTATCTCTCTTTGTTATCCCTTAACAATATTAGGAAGAATAGATTTAAAATTTTCATTACAACAGATGGATAATTTTTTTTTATTTTTTTCTCGAGTTTATTAGAATTTATATTAATTTTTATTTATTTTCATTTTCTACAGATATACATACAAATGCAGATTCAATTATTGAATTATTTATATAATAAAGAATTAAAAATAATAAGTTCAATTAATATTTCATATTTATTTAATATATAATCAGATTTTTATAATGATAATTTATCTTACTTAATTTATCAATAATATTATATATGAATTAATATCAATGATAATATTATTTATATTAATAATTTATAGATTTGATAATAATCATAATTAATAATGATATTTACTAAAATTTTTATTTATTATCATGAATACAGTATATATTCAAATACAAAATTTAATATGATTAATACAATTATATAATTAATTGAATTATTTTATAAATCATTATATTATAAACTAACAATTAAAAGTTTATATAAATAATAAAAATGAATTAATATAAATTGTTCATTTATACTCTACTATTTTCTAATTAATTCTTGATTTTATATAATATATTTATTTATATTTTTAATATTATAATACATTAGATGTAAATTTAATTATTAATAATGATATTTATATTATATAAATTAATTTAATTAATTTTTAAATATTTAATAAGTATAAATTTATTACTCAATAATATTATAATAACATAATATAATTAATTTTAATATATATAATACAAAAATTTTAAGTATATAATGATTTTATTAATATGAATTAAAATTTGTACTTATAATATAATTTTAGATAAATTTTTTAATTAATATTATTATATATTTAATATACTCAAATATATTTTAACTATATATAATATATTTATAAAATTATAATAAATAAATAGCTAAAATAAATTATTTTTGTTATTTAATAAAATTTTATCTCTAATTATAAACGTACATTAAAAATATATTTCAAAATGCGTCTGACATTGCTTGACTTGTACTACTGAAAATTTAACCTGTTAATTTTTTATTCTAATATTTTTTCAAATGAAATTATTAAACATAATCTATGAATTTTGCAAAGTATTTATTATAAAATTGGTAAATTTATTCGTCAACAACCGCTTGTACAATACATTTGGGAATACAGTGGTTTATTATTAGTAAAACACGACAAAGTTTTAAGTAAATGGAGAAAAAAATTAAACTTTAAAATATGTAAGATACATAGTTCACATTAATCCTTGCTGCTTAGTTCTTCCTCCTGTTGAAAATACCAAACTAGCTATACGATTTTGTGAATATTATATAAATGTAATGTATATTATACAAACAAAGTAAAGAAGATCATGAAATTCACATGAAAATCTTGAGATGTACAATGTATATATGCAATTATTTTAAATATATTTCATCTCATTTTATCGTTAATGAATGCCAACGGCAAATCAACAAACATCTTTCATTTTTGGTTTACTTGTTCGGTTGACTTTCGTCAGCCAAGTGAGAACTCGTTTCAGACTGACTTATCAGCCTCGTTAAGCATTTCAGATTATGCAAATTTTGCATCTTCCTATTGTCTTTGTCAACTTGAATTTTACCCTACTCATAATTATTTTAATGTTTATTTTTAATTTATATTTTTTTTTTAATTAAAAAAAAATTTTATATTACCATTTTATACATATACTTTTTTTTTATCTCATTTTCATTTAATGGTTTTTTAGTATTATTATCAATGCTGAATAAACTAAAAAAAAAATTTTTTTCCACCTGAATAAACTTATATTAATATAAATGAAATTTTTTTATTTTTTTATTTTACTCTGATATAATTAAAAACTAATTAGGTATTTTTATATTTTTTATAAATTAATTTAAATTTTATAGAATTAATAATTTATTATTCATTGAAATAAGTCGATTTTTTTTTTATGTATGAATTTTATAATTTATATATTAATTAGATTATAAATTATTATTAAAGTAGAAAATTTTTATTTATTATTTTTATTTAAATGTCTAAGGAAAATTCAATGATATTTATTGGTGGATTTTCTACGATTCTCTCAACTTTCCCAAGGGTTTAATAACAAATATATATACAGAAAATCTGAGCATTATTTTTAGATATGTGTGTACACATTTTCTCGTAAGATAAATCAAACAATAATATAAAATACATAAGAGTAGAAAATTATAATTCATTTAAAATTATTATGTTGAAAATTACTGTTGGAAAATGTAGCTCATATTTTAGTTTTATCATTTGTTTTTCTAGATATATAAATATTACTTTTTTTTAAATTATTATTTAACATGACTCAATGTTATTTGCCAATGTAATTCAATGTATACATGACCTCGTATTATTAGCAAAGTAAAACCACATGTAAAAATATAGAAAATAAGACCTAGAGCTCTTCATAAATATACACCATGTTAATAAATTTAATTTTTTAATTTAAACTTTATTTTATTTTTCCTTAGTAATGATATTATGTAGAAAATTAGACTTGGTTTACTATTGGCTTTATTTATTTCTAGTCAAACTTGTATTACATCTCTTACGTCGAAAATATATTTATCAATATCATTATTAATTTATGAGTTAAAAAATAAATAATAGAAAAGTTTTCCATCAAAATATATAAAAAATTATTTCGTATAGTTATCGATTGTTTTCCCTTCACCTGACATAAAAATGATTATATTTTATAGAAAAAGCATAAACATAAAATAATTGTATTGTTTTTGTATTATATAAATAAACACATGAAATATTTTGAAATAATTATTTATCTATTTTTATTTTATTTCTAAAAGAATAAATAGGTTTATTTTTACAATGTAATTGTGATAAAAATATATCTATTAACAAAACAATTTGTCATCAAAAATTGTGGTCATATTAAAATCAAAGGGACACTTTAGATAAACAACCCATTTGTGTGTTCAATTTAATGTCATATGTGAAATCGATATATTCGAGTTTTCAAACTAACACAACAATACTCATATGTGAAGTTTTTTTTTTCTATAAATAAATATTTTTCATATAATTACATGAATAAACAATGCCTATAAATTAATTAATCACATTGAAATTGCCAAAAGTTCATCGATAAATTGAAAATAAATTTAAAAAAAAATATATAAATATGGAAAATTACATTGAAAGTTTAAATTTCAATTTTTTAAAAATACTTCTATTATTTTTTATAATAAGCTGAAAAATAATAATCAAAAAAATAAACCTTACTAGTTAAAAATAAATAAGTGAATAAAAAATTTCTCTATATACAGGCAAATATCGCCGAAAATTTATCGATGAAATTAAAATAAATTTTACTATTTAATATTGGGTTTTTTTTTTTAAATATATTTTTAATACAATCGCAGTTATCAAAATTTTCTTATCCTTTAAATAAATAATTCACATATAAATTTCCATTGACCCTGACGAGGCCGTAGTCGACGTTAAATCAATAATCGTTTCTTGTTTTCCACTAGTGGGCCAACTCAAAGCCACTTTTATTCTACAAATAGTTGACTTCAAGGTAAGTTAATATATTCGCAGAATTTTTTAAAATTATTCTCAATCAATATAAAGGTAAGTCAACCATAAAGTAAGTCAATTTTTTTTCCAAGAACACTTATAAAAATTTCACGACAATATTATACATAAGAAAAAATAAATTTATCCAAAAATTGTTTTCCATTTTTTATACCTTTTAAATTTAGGAAATAAATAATTTTTTTCTCTCCACAATCTAGTGTATCATGATTAGCTGATAGAACGTATGTTCCTTTCGATCTCCCAGAAAAAGATGGAACGTTTCTACGAGAGAAAAAAAAAGAAAAAAAAAAAATTTCTTCGATCGTAACTCGAGTCATGGCAAGTGTGTAAAATAAGCAGGCAAGAAAACGAAACGAGGTAAAAAAAACCTATAAAAATAATGAAAAAAAAAAATGTACATATATATTTTTTAACACGTTAGTTTATTTTTTTTCTTTTCATCATTGGTTCACTTTAGCTTTTCTGACCGAACATCACTCTATTCTTTTCTAACTGAACGTGCTGAGAGAAAAAAGCAACAGAATCTCTCAAAAATACACCACGAAACTCGTAAATCGCGAAGAAACCGAAGATTCTACAACTACATATATATAAATTTTTTTTATTTTTTTATATAGTTATATACCAAGTATCTACTCTTCGAGACTTGTTTTTTTTTTTTATATTTTTATACATCTTATTTATTTTATTATTTTTTGTTTTGATAGTAAGGTGGCTTCTGTCTTTCGTTTTTCTTGACTTTTATATATTTTTCTATCATGCACTTTTTTTTTTTTTTTTTTTTTATATAAAAGCTCTTTAAGATAGATATAAAAAAAAAAAAAAAAAATTAAAAGTGATCACGTTTTTCCAAGCTCAAAGTAATTGTGAAAATATAAAAAAAAAAATAAATATATATGTCGAATATAAAAGTGTTTTTATTGACAAGTTATTTGTAGAAAATATTGTCAATTTTATTATTATTTCGAAAATGAAATTATTCTGATATTTTGTTTTACTGAAATTGAAAATTGAGAGAAGTAAAAAAATAAATTGTAGCGGAAATGAAATTGGCTTAGCCACGTGTAGATGAAGACATTGGAACTTTCGACAATGTAGTGTATTGGCACCCTCTATATCTTCGAATTTTGTAGCAGTAAAATAAGAAAAAAAAAATAACATAATAATAATAAAGTAGAAAAGGGAAAAAAAAAGGTTAAAGAAAAAAGATCATGTTCTGGTTTCTACTCGAGCCCAGTGTCTTGAGGCTGAGTTAATTCGATCAAGTTGAAGAAAAACTTTTAGCTTTCGATTGCATCCCTCTTTTGTACAGTGAATCATCAAGAAAAAAAAAAAAAATATAGTGATGAGTTTATTTCCTTCACTAGCCTTTTACCCTTTTTGATGAAAGTATCTCTTGTAATTCGACGACTGACACTGGTTAACTTTTTCAAATAATAAAATAACTGGGAAAACAACAAAAATAAAATTCTCGAAATGAATATATGTAGATTAATGAAAATGGAAATAAAATTTCCAAGAAAAATTTATCAAGTTGTAATAATAAATATCGAAATTTAATATATAATTAGATTTTTATAAAATTGTGTCTATTTTAATTTTTAAAACATCATCTAGACAGATAATTGAGAATATTAAATATTAAATTTTTTAAAATAAATTTTAACCTCCAATTTATGATAATAAATATCGATTAAATTCATATTAATTGAAATGGTTTTTGCTTGAATATTTAATAAGTGTTGTCAAAAGTATAATGAGATGTTTTGATGGGGTGAAAAAAAAAATAAACTAGAAATTAAATAAATAAAAACTTTTATTTTATTTATGTTGATATGTTGAATGTTGATTAATAATTCATAGTGTAGAAAAAATGAGTAGAATAAAAGGTCATTGACAAACACTCAATGATAATAGAAAAAAATAAAAAATAAAAATGGATCGATGCCCCAAAGTGCTAATAGATAAAATCCCCAACTCTTTTCAATCGATTATAAGATACTAAAACTTTCATTTATTACTGGTCAAACCTGCATTGCTCCTTTCAAGTCAAAAATAAATTTATAAATATTATTTATTTATGCGAAAAAAAAATAAATGATGGAAAATTTTCCCATCAAATTAAATAGAAAAATTTGTTTCATATTTTTATCAATAATTAATCTATCTTCTTATCGTTTTGAATGAAAATATTTATAATTGAATATTTATAGTTTCCCTTTACCTGACATAAAAATGATTATATTTATAGGAAAAGCATAAATATAAAATAATTGTATTGTTTTTGTATTATATAAATAAACACATGAAATATTTTGAAATAATTATTTATCTATTTTTATTTTATTTCTAAAAGAATAAACAGGTTTATTTTTACAATGTAATTGTGATAAAAATATATCTATTAACAAAACAATTTGTCATCAGAAATTGTGGTCATATTAAAATCAAAGGGACACTTTAGATAAACAACCCATTTGTGTGTTCAATTTAATGTCATATGTGAAATCGATATATTCGAGTTTTCAAACTAACACAACAATACTCATATGTGAAGTTTTTTTTTTCTATAAATAAATATTTTTCATATAATTACATGAATAAACAATGCCTATAAATTAAGTAATCACATTGAAATTGCCAAAAGCTCATCGATAAATTGAAAATAAATTTAAAAAAATATATATATAAATATAGAAATGTAATTGAAAGTTTGAATTTAAATTCTTTTCAAATAAATAACGAATTGAGGAATAATAATCGAAAAAATAAATCTTACTTGTCTTAAAATATAAAAGATATATACATATGACATATAATTTTTCAGTTGAGGTTAATAACAAAATCAGGTTGAAAATAAATAAGTAAATAAAAAAAATTTCTCTACAGGCAGTCGAGTGATGCTTTGCAGTTGTCTATGAATGAATAAATTAATAAGGTCGAGGTAATGAAGGAGCCATAAAGCACGACCCACTGAGACTGTCCCGACTGTACTCATGCACCAGCAATGTTTTCATAAATAATGTTAGCATACTTGTTGTAAGAATATTGCAACGTGTTTCAACAATGTTCATAAACTTTCATAAGCATTGATCATATTTTCCATCATCACAGAATTTTTTTTTTTTCCTCTTTTTAATAAATAAATAAAAAAAAACCTCTTCAAACGTTAAAATAACAGCTATAACCCGTATTTTTCTGTTTGAATTATTTTTAGTATTATCAACAAGTAAATTTGTGTCCCAATTAAATTAATAAAACAAAATGGTTAACAAATTTATAAATAATTTAATTTTAATATGCTGATAATTTTATAAAAACTAAACAATCTCATTAAAGATTAATGTTCTGAGAATTTATTGACGCATAAACTGTTCGATAATTCAATATCTATACTTGGAAAAAAAAATATAAAAACAATGCCATAAGTATACCTCAACCAAGTACCACCTTGTTTTTTATTTTTTTTTATTTTTTATAATCTGACACCTATATACCCACAACAATTTTGTCACGTCAACTGACAATTTGTAAATACAGTATATCTATAACACCACCACCAAAAAAAAAAAAAAAATTACGAGCCAAACGATGAAAACAATATAAAAAGAAAAAAAATATGTCACGCCATCAATTACTACAATTTGGCTGAAAAATACGTCAAAAAATTCAATCAACTTATTTTTTTTTCGGTTGAAATCCTCAATTAAAATAAAAATCAATAATTAAAAAATACTTTTTCACTAAGCTATATGAATTATTTGTTTTTATATTTTATTAATTATTTTATTATTGCAATATTCATTTATTTTACGAATGGTTAAATTTTATCGGTGTGTTATTTCGTAATTTGAATAAATAATTTCAAATGAAAATATATATAATATAAAACTGACGACAAAAAAAAATGGTTATACTTTTTGGTTGAATTTGTTTATCGAGATAAAAAATTATGATGACGAGAGTATATACTTTTGTATTATTTTTTTTATCTGTCAACTTGTAATTTACCCTCAAGAACAATTTATACAATGACAACAATCATCATGCCAAGTTGAACTAGTCATCGCGTGGCTTGGACACTTTGTTGGTATTAAAGTTGGATGTATGACTGAACTCCGACTCATACTACTGTCTTTTTTTTTTATTTTTTTATTTTTTTACTGGTTTCACAATGTACACTCCAACATCCCTCTCAATCTGATCGACAAATCAGTTGGTTTTATATTTTTTGTTGTTAAATAAATAAAAACGATTTTCCCAAATTCTATACAATTTTTTTTTTTTCTATTTTTATTCTCGCTTGAGAAAAATTGTTTGAAATAATTGTTGTAATATTTTTTTATTTCACAGTAAAAAAATATAAAGATAACAGTTACATGGAGAGATATATTTTTTATAGTGTCAAAAACATGTTTTCGATTTACAGTTGAAAAACTTTTGCTTTGAAAACAAAACCTTGAGATTATAAGACAAAAAAATATAACAATTTTATTTTACTAAAGATAACGTGTAGAAAAAAATTGATTGTAAAATGGTGAATGTAAAAAAGGTGATATTGACACATTCTAAGAACAAACGAGTATCTAAAAGTTTCTGTTGAAAGTATCTAAAAAATGAAAATTATTTTTATCTGTAAGAATAAAGTTTAATTCAAACTTTTAATTAGAAATCAGTCTATTCATATTTCTCATTTACATTCACCTATCTCGATTTAATAATAAAAATTTATAAAGAAAACAAAATATATTTTTCATAATAAAACCATTGAAAAATTATAAAAAATTTAATAATTTTTCGTATTAAAATATTTTTTAAAATTCTTTCAATTTTCAAAATTTTAATTACAAAAAAATTACGTAAATTATTATAATCACTTTAGCTGAAATTTTTAAAAACACTGGATTTTTTTTTAACTAACTTTTAAAAATCTGACAGGGAAAAATAATTTTTTTTTTTTGTTTGTTTCTGGGATACTCTAATTTCAACGAAAACTTTGAGTCAAATAAGATAAAAAGATTTAAAAAGAAAAAAAAAATAACTGTCAAAGAAAATTAAGGATATCGATAGAAGCTTTCAAAGTTTTTAGATTATAACTGATGATGAAAATAATTAAAAATTTATAAAAAAGTTTTAAAAAAAATATTTTATCATGTTATAATTATTATTAAAACATATTTAAATTATATTTAATTGATTTTATAATTTAATTTACATAAAATAAATTATATATCTAACATTATTTAATTTTTTTTAAATAAAATTAAATATAACTTGTTAAAAATGTAACTTGTCTCTTGCCAATTGAACCAACCTTCAATTAAAATAAATTAAATAAAATTAACACGACAATTTCAATATGAAAATTAATATATACATTGAATAAAATTATAATTAACAAATCGACACAAACGTTGATGAAAATTTCCAATTAAAAACCATTAAAATTAACAGGTATAAATAAAAAAATATACAGCTGATCTAAATATCATCTCAGAAACACAATAGTAACAAAAAAAAAAAAAGGAAACTATTAGAAATAATAAAAAAAAAAAATATACAAAAGCGAGGTAAATTATTCGAGTATTCTGACGTCAGTAAAAATAAAAAATAAAATAATTTTTAAACACAGAAAAAAAATAAAAACGAGATGAAAAGACTCGAGCCACAGGCGTTTGAAAATTGTCCTAAAGTGACCTGGTTAAAAGGATACGTTTGTGAATGTAGGTCATGTTAAAATACCCTCTACTTATTTAAAAATTCACATGATGTACTTTTGTGTCGTATGATTCAACGTCAATGAGCACAACTCATTGACATTTAAAGTTAAACACTTGTTAAATTAGTCTTTAATTTTTTTCTATTTATTATTTTCATTTAATTTTACTTATTATATTTTTATTTCTATTTTTCAAATAAATTATTACTATTTTGTGACATAAATATCACAATTTATCAATTCATAGCATCATTTTAAATTGCAATATCAATATTATACATCATTTGTTAAATTAGGTCAGCCATATAACACGTGGTGAATGAAAAAATTCATCGATTATGTCTGTCTCATCGACGATTCATTTTTTTCCTCACAAAAAATTCATGAACATAATAATAAAAAGCAATTAATTATTATCATTAATTTAAGAATTTTATTTTATTTTTTACTAAATTTTTTACTTTAATTAAATCCTTTGTAAAAATTAATTTTTTTCTCGACAAAATTTAATAATGAAATAATTTAATATCATTTTTTTTTTTTAAATGTAAAAAAAAATATTTAAAAAAATATACATTTAAACTATAGAAAATATCGTTTAAGTTTGAATAAACTTAATTTAAACTACGCTTTTGTAGATTCTATTAAAGTTATCAAAAAGCTCATTTAACGCCAATGGTAAAAAAAAAAAATGAAAAAAAAATAATTTAAACAATTCGCATCGTTTAAAACTTGAAAATACATTTAAAAAAAAAAAAGATATAGAGATAGAAATAGAGGAGAAGAAGAAGAAAAAAATATAACAAGTTTAAAAAAAAATTTAAAAAAAAGAAGAGTAATATAATGAATTAATTTTGAAAAAATAAATTTACCACTTCTTCCAGTTGGTGTTGGTACTGAGGGTGCTTTACTGGTTGGTTCTGGTATTGGATATATTGGATCACAACATTCTCTCTCGGGAAATTCACTGGCATTAACTGTACACTTTGTTACAATTAAAATTATCAAAAAAAATGATAAAAAATATTGTAACGCTTGCACGAAGCGTGCCAAGATAATTTCAGCACGTGACATGACTCGTTCACTCACTATTCAAGGCTCTAACATCATAAAAATAAAGAAACACTTTTCCAAGAAAAAAAAGAAAAAATCAAACTTATAACACAACGTTGCATAAAATAAAAAAAAAAAAATTTATAAAATATTTAATTATCACATTAAAATATAAAATATATTTATTTATTTTATTTTGAATGAAATTAATTTTTATTTTTTCATTATTTTTAATAAATTAAGGATATTGCAAAGTTCGTTTCCGAATATATCCTCAGCTTCCGTTTAATTTCAATTTTGTCCATGTTCGTCCACGTCAAACTCATTTCCCCGATTGATAACTTGTATTTTTATTTCTCATGAAGAAAAAATAAAAGTGTATAAATTACTTGATTTTTTAAATTTCCATTTGTCTTTTTATTGACACCATCGTTCTTTACACACGGAAAAAATTCACTTGAAATTTATTTTTTATTTTTCATGATATATGCACGGGATAAAGAAAAAAAAAATATTAATGCAAAGCGTTAGAATGACTTACAATTCACTCACTTGTTAAGAAAGCACGATCGAAATAATTCGTCTGAGTTTCAAGTGTGTACATGTATGATCATCATGATTCCCTCGAGCGTAGAAATTCAAAGGGAAAAATATATGTATATATATAAAAAAGAAAATTGACACTTGAGTTTGTATGGTGCTTGTTCACATGTATGTGAATAAAATGGAATGATGGGGGTCTGAGTAATATGCGATATATGGTAGACAAGAAATATATGTGAACGTGAGTATTATGCTGCTGCAGAGAAGGGCACTTACTCAAAATTCACTGAGACCCCCTTTTAAAAAATTCACCCGGAGGTATAGTCAAGAGCCAAAATATAAAATTTCTTTCAGTGAAAAAAAAAAAATAATAATGTAAAATTACAACTAAAGCTGGAAATAAAATATAAAAGATAAAAAAATGAATTAAGAAATGGAAAAGTAAAATATGGCAAAAACGTTTTGACTAAAAAACTATGTGGAGTTTTTTTTTTTTTTTCTATTTTTTTTTCCTTTTTTAGAGAATGAAAAATTAAGATAGACAATAACTCAAAGTTCACTGTATAAGCTTTCCAGGAGTTTGTTATAAAATTAAAAAAAATAATATAAAAGAAAAAAAAAATTGAGCTATGGTACTTGTTCGTGCCAGTCTGAGAATCTTTTTGACTACCACGAAGCACACTTCACCTGATACATACAACACATCAACCCCCCCAACTTCACTTAAACACTTGTGAACACCTTCTTGCATTTATTTTTCATTATTATAATTTTTTTTTTTTATTCAACAATCCTCACTTGAAATAAATATATTAAAATAAATAAAATTAAATAAATTTTTGTTTTATTTTTACTGTAAAATTTATTATTTAATTTTTATTAAAATTAATGAATTTTTTTTATTAAATAAATGATAATTAATTTACAAGTTGTTAATAATTTTTTAATTTTTAAATACACATTTATTTATAAATTTTTGAGGATGCAATTTCATGAACCGGTGAGCAATGACATTGGCCGACCAACGATAGTGTTGTACTACTGTTTCAAAATCGGTTAGGTGCTCAACTCACCTACCCTCGGCAATGCCTTCGCGCCTCTTTCTCCCACTCTTGCGCATTATCATCAGCGCATTATAAATCCGTACGTTTTTTTATCCCCCTTGCTTTTGACCTTATACAAATACAATTTTTTTTTTTTTTTACGCTGCGGCTGAAGCGAGTGTCATCAAAAATTAATACTGATTGAAAATTTCATTTAATTCGTATATGAAAGTCTGCATTTTAATCGACCCAATGTATATACTAATAAAAAATAAAAAAAAAACAGTGTTTATCTGTGAACATAAAAAGCAACTAGTATAATTAGTGGTAGTTGATTATTTATTGTTAATTTTCAAGGTCAATATTTAAAATTATTTATGCGAGAAACTTTGAACACTGACTGATGGAAAAAAAAAGATTTGACAACGTCTGTCTGTAGATATACAAGCCAAATATTCTGAAAATTCTCGAGAAGTTATGAAAAAACCTGGACAAGATCTAGAAAAATATCTCAAGTCTATTAGAAGTATAGAATATGGAGAAATATATTCCCTAAACTCTGGACACTTTCTTGCTCATCCTATGTTCCTAATACGACTTAAAGGTTTGTCAAAAAATATCCTAATTCAACTGGGAAGAGGTGTTTGCTCCAAGCTCCGAATACTCTCTTGGTCATTCTGAGTTTCCTGACACAAAAAATTCATAGGAACTTTTTGTGTATCTGAGACTTTTGAAGAACTCACAAAGAAATGCTGAGAACATCTTGGGTAATTTTCAAGGTCAACAATCCAACTTTAACATAAAGAAAATTCATAAAAAGTTCAGTCAAAAGTATATCTAAGAAACAGAGATGATTTTTACGACAATTTTTTTTTTATTCCATAGTTTTCACTGTCAGAATTTGTAGAAAGAGATGCAAAAAAAAATGATTATTAATTTTTAAAATCAGCTATCGAAATTCATCAGAATAGAAACTGCAGAAAAAAATCAGTCGAAATCATTTATCTGCAAAGCCAATTACTATTGATCCTCCTAAATAAAAAATAATAAATAATTTTTTTTTTAAACACGAACAATGAATATAAATAAATACACAAAACCATTAATTAATTTTTTTTTTTTTTGACGTTTATTAGTATTTATTTCTTGTTTTTTTTTTTTTCATTTATCCATTTCTTTTTTTTTTTTTTCATTTCTGTTTCAGTATGAATTGCAAATACAAAGCAACGATGGTGTCAAAATTTAATCCCTTGAGACACAAAATCTCACCATCTTGCCGTTTATTATTATTATTATAATTATTTTTTATAAATGATGAAATACGCCGAATCAAGTGTACACGAAAAATAAACAACCCATTCGTTTTTTTTTTTTAAATAAAATTAAATAATCACTAGAATAGCTTGAACATTTTCAATTTTAAAAATAAAAAATTTTGCATATCATCCATGATTTTCAGTACACACCCATGGATTTAAATACATTTAAATATATATATATTTTTTTTTTCTTTTTTGTTCAGCTATGATTATTAATTAGACGTCTTCATTGCTATTTGTTGATTACAGTTATCATTTTTTTGTTTGTTTTTTTTTTAATTAATTTAATTATTTTTTTTATTGTTTTTTTTTTTTTGTTTTTTATATTATAATTTTGTAATTTTTTTTGTTATCTTTTTTGTAATTTTTCTGCGCCTCACATTAACATGATTTGATTATTTATTAATCAATATTTATGCAATTTATTAACACAATTTTCTTGCAAGGCTCTTCTTGTTCGACATACATTTTATCACTGAGCTCTCGTACACATTGATAATTGAGATTACCCATATTTACTTATTTATATTTTTATTATATATATTTTTTTTTTTGTTTTTATTATTTATTTTTTTGTTTTGAAAAATTACACCTATACAGAGAAAAAAGAAAATTATCGACATTTTATTTAGTCTCGTCAATTGACGATACTGTTTATTTTTTTATTTTTTTTTTTTTGTAATTATTTGATCGTCTATTTATTTAATTATTTCTATTTTGTTGCTGTTGGTTTTTTATTTTTAAATGTAAATGCACAATTGCTTACGTAATTTTCTGATTTTTTATCGGCGGTTTTTTTAAAAAGTGCCCGTTTATTTTTAATTGATGATTTTTTTTTTTTGTGTCACTTGCTTTAGCTATCGTTCATTCGGGCAGACAGAAACATTTATTCTCCACGACTTTTAACTTGTACAAAAAGCTAAGGCAACGTTTACTCATTCTTCCGTCGACAATCAGTCCACACTCTCGTCATGAAATACATTTTTGTTTTTTATTTTTTAATTTTAAAATTTGACATAATATTGTCAATTACAAATTTCAATGAATAGTGACTTTTTATTTTCTCATTTTAATTGGGCCCCAGTTTAATTAATTTTTCAAAGCTCGGCTCTGTTTACATTAATTATTAAAAATCAAATAAAATTATTTTTATTATTATTATTATCTATCAGAATATTACATTTTATTATGAAAATTTTATTTAATTTTTTAACAAATTATTATTAATGCAAACACACCAGAGCTTTCTCTTACAATAAACTGGATTTATATTTTAATTTTTTGTTTTTTATTTATTATCTAATTTTCATTTTTTTTTTTTTTATTATTATGCAATCAACATCAAGATGTTATTTAAAATATTGCAATTTAAGCAGACAATTTATTGTACTAAAAATTTTACTGCAACTACTGAGTTTTTTTGAAAAAAATTTCTAATCTTACAAAAAAAATTTTACATTTATGATATTACCCAAGGCAAGATAGAAAAAAAAAAAAAATTTCAAATAAAATTTAAAATGATAATAAGGTGAATAAAAATTTTCGAAAATTCGCATATTTCATCGTCATCGATAAACACATTCAATAGAAAAAAAAAAGTATAAAATTGAAAAAAGAAAAATAAAAAAAACCCCAGTCACAAAAATAAGTAAAAAAAATTTTTTTTTTTTGATCAAGTTGTGGCAACACATGTCCCAATGGTATATCTAAATTTTAGCCTCAAGCATTTTGATAAAAATTTTAAATTTTCATTATATCTCCAGCTTCCACAAAAATTTTCAATGATAAAATAAAAAAAAAAAATAAAATAAAAAAAATATCCTCACCGAACCAGCCGGAGTAAATTTTTAAATGAATAATTTCTTATAAAATATAATTGAGTTTTTCATGTTGCTCATTTGTTTTCGAAATTTAACAAAATGACGATGTTAATAATATTATTAAATTAAAAAATATATATATATTTATAAAGTTTAGGAAAAAATAAAGTTTAGGAAAAATTAATATTCAATTATTAATGTGTCTTTTAATCGACATCAATTATTGAGATTATTCATTTTATTTTATTATTTTTTTTTTTATATTATAATAATCAGATAGCCGATGAAAAATATTAACTTGACTTGAGAAACATCATGAACGATTGCACCAGCAATAATAAAAAACACACACACTCATAATTCATTTTGTTTTTTTTTTTTGTTTTTTTAGTTTTTTTTTTTTGTCTTATTACATCAAAGTGATTAAATTTAAAATTATGTATCTCAATTTATTTGACTCAAGTTTTCTTTCATTATTTAATTTCACTTTTTATTTTTGTTTTTATTATTATCACAGGAGCACCTTCAAGAGACTCACATGCATTTATAAATTGTAGTACGCTCGTTTTTTGTGCTCGAGAAACACTGTCGTCACCAGCACTATTTAAAGTGGCGCTAATACATCATTTGTTATTTATTTAATATAATTAATTTATTTGTTTATTTTTTTTTTCATACGTTTTATTATTTATTTATATATTTCAGTTAAAAAAAAAAGAAAAAAAAAGAGTCAAAAAACAGATTGCCTGCAACTACATAAATTTATTAAATTGTATCCAGCACGTTTGTGTGTAATCTCTGTTAATTTTTATCTCTTTTTTTTTCCCCCAATCCCACCCCCCTCATATTTTTTTTTTTTTGCACGTAACTTTGTAAAAAAGAAAAATAATAATAAACGAGCTTCTAAATCTAATTAATGTTACATATATTACAATTCTTCGAGCATGTTCAATATTAAATCATGATTCTATTATATTTAATTTCATTTTTTTTTACTTTTAAATTCTAAAAATTAATTGTCTATATAATTTTTTTTATATTTTTTACAATTTTCTTCATTTTATCTCATCATCATTGCCTTCATTATTAATCCATGTCTTTCATGTTATTATATTTCATTTTTAAATAATGTTAATTGTTATTTTTTTATTTACAATTTTCAGCTTTTTACATAATCTAATTGATTTATTTTGTCGTCAAAATTTTTTTATAAAACAAAAAATACTTGTTAAACTTTTTTAATTATAATCTTTGTTGTATGTAAATGTAAATTTAAAGTTTATTGACCGCTCGATAAACAATAAATTTCACAACATTCATCATTGATTAAAATTAAAAAAACCAAAGTCAATAAAATATTTTTTTAAATAATAAAAAAACATTGACAAAATAATTGAAAATGAATAGAAAAAAAAATATTTTATAAATTTTTAGAAAAATGTTTTTTTTGTATAAAAAATTTAACATAAAAGACAAGATTATCAATCCAGTATAGATAAGGAATCAATTTGTTATTCTACGTCGTGCACAACAATTAGGTAAATAGCACAATTGGCGTTTTACAATAATAATTATTTAAAAAAAAAAAAATAACGCCAGCCCTTGTTATTTAAAATTGATGACATAATTTAGGGCAATATTTACGTGCGTACTAACATGCATGCTTTGTTTTATTATTAATATATAATATATCATTTTAATATATATATTTTTTTTGTTTTATAATATGAATATAAATTCATCAAATATCTTTCTCTTTCTCTCGTCATTTTACAGGCATTCAATCACACACACACATTCACTCATTTTTCTATATTATTATCACGGATTAACCGTATAAAAAAATTGGACATTTACAACAATTACGTTGGGTCCATGATTAATCATTTAAATGAATACAAAAATTGCTCTGATTACAAGAGATACGAGACGAGTCTCCTTTCTCTATTTTTTTTTTATCTTTCTACCATCACTATACGCTTAGAATTTTTTTTGTTTTTTTTTTTTTTCCTTTTTTATAATTAAATTTTTTATGTTTCTCATATTATTTTTTATTTGACATTTGAAGCGATATTTTAAGTATTAATATATCGACGACTAAAACCCCTGTGCTCAACACAAGGACAATTGTTTTTTTTTTTTTTAAATTTTTTCTTAATTTTTTTTGTTTTTTTATAATTTTTCTTTACATATTTTTTTTTTTTTCCTATTATTATCTAGTATTAATATTATTTTGTGATTTAAAAAGTTTAATAGCAAGAAACATATATAAGAAACAACAAATATTCGAAAAAAATAAAAAAAAAAAAAAAACCATCATTCATCTTATCGATTGAAAATCACAGATAGTTAATCTACGAGAAAAAAAAAAAATGAAAAAAAAAAAAAAGTTTTTTTTTTAATTATATATGTATATCAATAAAACCCATTTTGCGAACTCACTCAGGGCGCACTTCATGGGCTGGCACAGCACTTAGATTACGTATAAATAATTCTCCGTCTTGTGTGTTTTTTAAATATAAATTTCTTTTTTTTCTACAGAAAAAAATTCGTTGTACCAATGGAGAATGAATTTGAAAGGATGGCGATGAGTTGTTTCAAACTTTTCAGCTTTTAAAAGACGTTACAGTATATTTTTTTTTTACACTAATGTGAATGCACTGGACTGTTTTTTAAATTTGTTGTATCCATCTGGATGTGATGGATAATACTTAGCAATTAATAGGGAATAAACTTATCTTTAAATATTTATTTTACTTGTTTTAATTTTCACGGAAGTACTGACTTGAAGTGGCAAGACAGACGGGGTAATTATTTATATTTTTTTTTTTTTAAATTCACGCTTTTCTAAAGCGTACGTTAACGTATATACTTCATACGTTGTTATTACTTTTTAAGCATTTTTTTAAAATCACTTTTTATCAATAAAAAAAATCACACAGTATTTATTTTCTTTTCTTTTTTTGTTGTAAAAACGTAGCCTATCATTCAATGGTGATGTATGTATTTTTAAATATATTTATTTATATTTAAATAATTTATTTAATCATTCATTTGTAAATCAAATGTATCAATTTCAAATTGATTATCATTTAGCGCATTTATTATTCTTTGTTGTTCATATAATTTTGAAAGTTGTTCTTCAGTTGCATATGCTGGATATGCAAGTGTTGTTTTTAATTGATCATTATGCTCTTCTAGTGAATTTTGTGCATAATGTTTTACAAGATGCACTAGACTTTCGTGTATATTGTATGGTTCAGCGAAACCAAAACCACGTTCTGTTGCGTAAATAATACAATGATTTATTGTACTATTACACCTAAAATTAAATAAATAAATATTAATTATTATTAATAACTAATAAATAATAAAATAAAAATATATTTATGATAACTTACATAATTGATAATGCAAATTGACCAGTTTGTGCTTTTCTAACAAGAAATGTACCATCTGGACGTCCTTTTAATACACGATCAACATCTAATCTTGAACAATCAAAATTTTGCCATGTTGATTCATCTTCATGTATACTTAAATCAAATTCTTGTATATCTTGTATACCAAGTTCATCAATTGATAATTTTTTTCCATGTTGTAATGTTAATGTTGCTAATTTTGTTGATGACACATTATTTTGTAATAAACAATTTAAAAGTATATCTTTTTGTCTAATAACTTGTTTCATTTCAAATTTAGCTTGTTGTATTTCACGTTCAAATTTACGATGTTCAATTATTTGTGCTTCTAAATCCATTGATAATTGTTGTTGACTAATATTCATACCATGTAAACGTGATAATAATACATCAGAATTTTTTTTTAATCTATCTTCTTCATGTGGTTGTGCTTCAGCTTTAAATTGTTCTTGTAATGTATTTTGTAATTGTAACATTTTAATAACTTCAGTAAATGCTTCAGTTGCTTGACGTTTTATTTCAATTTCATATGTTATTCTTTTATATTCATCATTATATTTATGCATCATTGCTTCTAGTACATTTAAATCATCAAATATTTCAAGATAACGACGTACTAAATTTGGTACATCATCTCTTATTAATGCAACATCTTCATCAACTTGGTATTTTGATATTGGATATAATAATTTTATATCAAGTATTGAATTATATTGTGCCAATGAACAATTACGATAATGATCAACAAGATCAATAACTGAATTAAAATTATATGGCTCGGAAAAACCATATTTACCATTTCTATGACATATTTTTATTAGCTTATTTGATCCACTTTTACGTAGTGTTAGAGTATATTCACCACCTCCAGATGATGCATTACGAACTAAAAATGTACCATCTTGTGCATTCATCATTTTATCATTAACTTCTTCACGTGTTATGTCACCCCAATACCATTCAGCTTCTTGCAATGTACGAGGTCTGTAAACAAATATATTTAAACAATATTAATATCATATTTGACATCAAGATTATTAGTTGAAAAAAAATAAAACAATGATATATATATTTTTTTTTTAAAGAATATATTCATAAACACTTGAAAATTTTAATATTTCTTTAAAAATTCATATTTCATATGCTAAATTTTTAGGTCAAAATTTAAATTTCATTAAACAATGCAATAATTTGTTTTTTTTTTTATTCGTTTAATGTTATATTTTTTTCAATTTTCAAAATAAATAAATAATAATATTGAATAATTAATCAGTTATTTAAATTTTTTTTTTTGTTAATTTAACTTTTAACTAACTTTAAATATAATTTCATTATTTATTTATATTTTTTTTCACACGTATAAATATTTAAACTGCGTAGTTGTAATATTAGTAATAAAAATTAATCATCTATCACTAGCTAAAACTTTTGGATATATCATTATCAATACACAAGCACACACACACACGATTAAAAAAAAATTCTAAAAGTGATTATGAATGACAAAATGAGTCATGCTAAAAGACTAATAAATTTTCCAAGTGTTAATGATAACAATACATAAAAATAAAAGTGTTTTAACATTTAAAAAGAAATGTGTATTAAAAAATAAACTAACATTTTCTAACTAAATAAAAAAATAATAATTACTTTTGTTGTTGAAAATCTTTTGAATCAGTACTTATGGGTCTTTCACTACTGATTGAACCACCATAACCACCATCTTCATCAACCAACATAGATCGTTCAATAACTGGAAATTGTGGTCTTGATACTTTTCGTGGTGGTGGTTGTGGTGCACTTGCAAATTCCGGCAGTTTTTCACCCCAATTACCATAAAGTAATAACAGTTCAATAATACGTATATGTGCCTCTGTATTATGTACAACTTTTCTGTAATAAATAATTAAATTTTTAATATTAAAAAAAAAAAAGCAAAAACCAATTAATTATAATAACAAGGTAAACTAAATAATTATATTATTCAAGTAGCAATAGAAAAAAAAAGGGCTGTTGAAGAGGATGATGAGAAGTTTGTCGATAAAACAATTAATATTACACAAGAGTGTATTGACATTATTAAATAATATAAGCTACTTAATGTCATGATGTAAAAATAAATAATTAATAATACTAACATTATTTGTTCCCAAGGTGGTCGAAGAAGTATATGACAAAGTACTTGTACAAGTAATGTTGGTGGTTCAGTATATCCACGTGAATGTTGTAGTTTACAAATACGACAAAAATGTGTCATCAGATAATATAATGTAGTTTTATGATGCCCCGGAAGTTCACTTGCTAGTTGACTTAATTTTGCAGCACATTGTTCATCGGTATTTGCACCAGCAAGATTATCTTTATAAAAAAAAAAAAAAACAAATGTATATACACACACACAATTAATGTCATTCAATTGTACTAGTTAATTATTAAAAATTATTCATGAATTAATTTACATTTTAATTATTACAAATATATTTTAACTAAATTAAATATTATTATTATTTTTTTAAAATAATATTTCATGTATTATCTTACCAGCAGCTTTTAAAAATCTGTCATACCACTGAACAGGAATAACTGGATCTGGTAATTCACGTAAAAATTTTTTCAGTACACTTGCAACACACTGGGGACTGTATGAACTGATGTCAGCATTGATATCTTTAATGAAAAAATAATGATAAATTAGCATTCAAATATTATATAATATATTGTTTTTTTTTAAATTTATTTATTAATGATAATTTACCTTGATTAAGTTTCTCTCGTAATTCAATAATCTGTTCATTCGGTGGACTGTTATGATAGACCTTGTAAAGATCAAGTGTTGAATCATATTCTGCACGTTCTTCAAGAGTTCGAGTACATCGTTCAACCAGAAATGGTGCTTGTCTTGTTGTAATGTCAAATTGCGAACAGAGTGCAAGGCCAAAAACTATAATAAAATAAATAATAATAATTAAAATAAATTTTTTAAAATAATTTGCTGTAATTTATATTTCAAAGTCATATATTTTTTTATAATTTATAATTAAAATATCAAGTAATAAAAAAAATAAATAAATGGAACAAATTAATTAGAAATCATAATAAATATGTAAATTAAATTTTTACTATAATAATAAATACAAAGTAATCAATCATATGAATTTTTTTATTCTTTTCAAGTTTACTAATAAATAACAGAAAGTATAAAAATAAATATTAAAAATAGTAAGATAAAGTTGTGTTAATCACATGGCCTCAATCATATCTGTCTAAACTACAGATGATTATTTTTTTTTTTCCATTTAAAACAACCTATCATATTTAAACAATAAAAAAAAATAAAAATAAATATTTAATCTTCATTTGTGTATCTGTGTCGCATGATGAATATACACTGAATTACTTCAATTGTTAGTTGCATGAATTATGCGGTTCAAGCCGACAGTTTGGATACATCAACGAGGCAAAAAAAAAAAAAAAGAAACAAAATTCATTTCTATAGCTCGACACCCACATATCCCCTTCAGCTACGGTTATATGCACTTGACTGCGCCATTCGTTGAGTTTAAAATAAAAAAAAAAAAAACATAAATAAATATTTAAAAAAAAAAAGAGAAAGATATAAATTTAGCACACAGAGTAATGCATGCATCGTTTGACGAAATGATGATGACGACAATTTGAATATCTCACTATAAATTAAACGAGTGATATTATTTTTAAAAAATCATCAATGTCTGATAAATATAAATAATAATATTTAATTTATAAAAATAAAACTCGTATGTTTTTTTTTAAATAAAAAGGCTCTTTTTTTTATCACCGTATTTCTTTTATATATCAAATTAAATTAACATGTGCATTGTTGTTAACTAATGATAATCCAAGTTAAAAAAAAAAAACATAACTTTTATTTATTATTGTTACTTTGGCCTCAAAATATAACACATTACATTGATTATAAGTTGAATAAATGCCATGGCTTTTGTCGTCAATTGCACGTAAATTAAATTACAAGATAAAAAAAAATATATAAATTATTAGAGACAATAAAAAAGGATTATTAAAATAATAAATAAGTAATAATTTATGTGCACTAGTTATGGCGCCACTTGTGTGTTAATTAACTCGAAAATGACATAAACTTTTATCATTCATGTACCACGTGTTTTTATAAATTTTAATATGTTTTTTTTTTCTTTTGTTTAAAGTATTATTTTTACTTGTTGAATACATTGTTTGTCAATTATATTTATAACTTGTATATATTTATTTTTGAATAAAACATACATGCAACGTTTATTAAAACAATTATTTTTCTTTTTTTTGTCCTTCAAAAAATCTTCCATATTATATTACAAGAGGCGAATTGTATTAACCCTCTTAATTTTTTAAAAACCCAATAAAGTTTATGTAATTTACTCGTTAAAAGTTGTTGTATTAGTCTTGTCTTCTCTCTTTCTCGTTAAATAAAAAAATATATTTTCTTTAATTTATCAAAATTACTAGCACAGTATTAAAACTATTATTAAATTTATTAACTTTAAATTTAAAAATAAAAATTTTTAATCATCACGTTAGTTTTTCTTTTTTAATTAACAAAAAAAACTAAAGATAATTTATTTTTAAATTATTTATTAAGTATTTAAAATTTATATTTAAAAAATTAATTTTTTGTATTTTTTTTTTTAAATTAAAGAGAGATCAAATATCACATAGTTTTTTATTTCATTCGAGTTTTATCTGGTCTTATCTAACATTATTCAAGTGAAGGTCATAATAGATGTATAAAAATTAATATTTATTTATTTTTTAAATTTATCTTGATTTAATCATATTTTTATTTACATGAATTTAATAATGAGGAAAAATTTAAGAAACTTGCAATGTGGTTTTTGTTGGTTGAAAAAATATAAATAAATATGTAAGATAATTATAATTTTGCAATTTTATATTTGTGGTTTAAATGAAGAATTAAATTTTTTTTTTTTTGTGGCTTTAGTCATAGTGATTAATGTAGAATTACACTTAATATCTGTTGTGGTTACCCTCCAAAAAAAAGCGCAGCTAATATATGATTTTTAAGAATGAAAAAATAAATTATAAAAATTGACAAAATTAAAAAAAAAAATAATTAATATATCTTACATTGTGGAAAATAAAAATTAATATATATTTTTTGTTTAATTATTATTTTTTATTCGAACCTGAAATTATTCGGCTTTGTCGACCTTCGCCGTCTGGTGGTTGACAAGAGGCAGGAAGACCCGTTGCTGAGCATGTTCTGTGGGCTACCAAACCGCAGACTAAAAAAAAATAAAATAGATAAATAATACATTCAAAAAAACTATTTTAAAATAATACATAATTATAAATTTCTATATTTATATATTATTCTATGAAAAAAATATCAAAAAGCACATCTATTGTCGACTAGATCAAAAAACATAAATTTTATTTTTTATTTCAAATTATACTCTAAATGATATATTAACTAGTTTTTTATTTTTATTTTTTTTCTCCTTATCTCTTTTACTATTTGTACTACGAAATTTTTAATTAAATTTAAATTGAAAATATTTTTTTCACATATTTTTAAGCAAGATAAATATATTTTTAAATTTCCGCATTAAACAAGTAAATCAGTGGTTGCAGACATATGTGGTCAGACATCCTATCCCTAAATTTCTCATTGAAATTTTTGCTTTTTTTTGATATATAAATTTGAATAGAATAAAAATGTATTCAGGCAAACATCATATGTCCAAATTTTATAAATTAAAAATCTACTTTTGTCATGTTATTGAGCAATAGAAATATTTTTAAATTTTTCTATTGTTAGAAATAATTGAAATTAATATTTCTATCGATTTTTCATCTTCTATATATTTAAAAAACAAATGAATAAAATAATAAAAAATCAATGTACTGTTTGAGTATTAAAAATTTTACAAAATAATGTAAATTAATATTACCTTGACAAAGAAATCCTTGATGCAACAATCCACGAAGATATTTATTGCATTTATCACATTTTTCTAATACACTGAAACTTTGTGGCACAAGATCATGTTTAACACCAGTGTTACCAAGTCCAATTGCTGAATCAGCACATGAACTAGTGTCATCATCACTCGCCAATGATCCACGATCGATTGTAGATGATGATGATGTTGGTCGACAAAGTTCTTCAATACACAACAGTATATTCTTCTGATGGAACTCATCCTTAATTCCCATATTCTATAAGCAAACAAAAAATCAAACAACCAAATTAATTTATATATTTAAATTTTTATTTTTCGATTAGATTACACGGTGTTTGAATATTGTATAAATATATATATTATATATTTATATTGATTGTATAAAATACATTGTATAAAATAATGAAATGGAAAAAAAAAAGAAAAGAAAAAATGTAAAATTGAAAGAAAGAAAATTGCTAGTCTCGCTGATGGTTGACAATAACTAATAAATGAAAAAAAACAAAAGAAAAAAAAAAGAATAACAAGAAAAGAGAATTTTTGATGAGATAGTAGGTAAAATGGGATAAAAGATATCTTGCTGTGACCAAACGAAACGTGACATTCGCTTGCGCCGGTAAAAGATCGTGATACAAAATGAAGTCACGGTGAACGCAAAGAGACGAGTGTACCAAGGGGTTAGATACAAAAGAATAAAATAAATAAATAAAAATAAAAAATACTATTTCAAATGAAGGTAAAAGAGTATATAGATAAAGTGAAAGGACAAGTCTTTGGTAAAATTATTCAAGATAAAAAGAGAAAAAAAATAAATAAATAAAAAATTTAAATTAGGAAGGGATGTGAAAGATGAAGGTAGACAATTTTTTTATTTAACACACACGGAAAATATATACAAATTCAAGATGACAATTTACGAGACGATTAGTATGTTAATCAAGTTTTACACTGATGAAAAAGGAAGAAAGAAAAAAAAATAAAATAAACCTCAGTCGCCTTGCAATTTTATACATCAAATAATATTTAAATAAAAAACCTTTTTTTTTTATATTTTTATTCTATGGGACTTGTGACATCAACATTCAGGAGGAGAACACATCCAAGTGAATAGAAAGAAAAGATAATAAAAATACTCTTTAGCATCGTGCTGAATCGAGATTATTGGCCAACAATCCCGTTCTCTTACACTCCTCTGTATTTTTTTTTTTAAATGTTTTTTTTTATAAATTGTCTCTTTCTCCTTCTGGAGCAATGGTCTAGGTATGGGATAAAAAAAAATCGCGTGGGATAACTGTTTATACTGTATTCATAATACGCAATGTAAATAATAATCAAATTGACAATAAAAAAACCTTGAATATAATTTTAATCATGTGACCTTAAATATTTTAAGTTTTCAAAAATTATCATTAGTTTAGAATAGTTAATTGATTTTATTATTACCATCAATTTATCCTTATCCAAGTGTACAAGATCAGCACCTTTAATGTCCTTTGATTTAAATACATCAGCATATCGATAAAGATTTAGTGCAGACATCCACTCAACAACATTTAAACTTGTCCATTCACTGACAGGCTGAAAATACATATAAAATCAAATTATTTATTATTGTCATTATATTACTTATCAAATATATTTTTTTTCAATAATTATTATACTGGTGTCATTAGTCTCAAGTGATTAATAAATTTTTTTTTATAATTTTTTTTCTTCTCAAAAGAAAAAAAAAAAAAAAACAAAAAATCAATTTGATTGGTTATTATCAGTAGTGATAAAATGATTAAAAAAAAAAAAAATTTCAAGTATATAAAACAAAAGAAGCCAAATGATATGAATGATATGAGAATATTGATAAGTAATAAAAAAAAATCGATTAAGCATCGAGGCTTCTTCGTAGTATCAGCCTTGACGATCTTTAATTGAAAGAAAAAAAAATTAAATTATCAAGTGCAGTTGATGAGTGTTGGTTAATAATTTAAAATTATGATAAAGTAATAAAAAAATATAAAAAAAAAAGGAAAGCACTATATGTATATAAGTGATTGTGAGTTAAAGAGACATGTGTATACAGTAAATGTTGAAAAAAAAAAATCGTAAATGACAAACGATAACGATGAAATACAGACTGGTATAAGAGGACATAATTTATTTGGCTATTAAATTTGCCTCGTGAAGGACGACACTAATCGTGTCCACTTTTCTGGCAATGTGAATGATATTAAGTGGCTTGTATTTTGAGATACGATACAGTTTCATCTCAGTTTATATTACTACTAGATAGACCATCAAATAAGACAAGAAAATATACCAATAAAAAAATATAAAATGAATAAAAAAAGAGAGGTCACACACATTACCACCCATACACAAATGCCAGTGACATATTTACAACACGATTGTTTGCAGTGAGATATCGAAGTCACAGAATTGGAAAGGCTTTGCTATATAACGGATTGAGAATATATATTTTAAATGATTTAAAATTATTTTTTTTATCATCATAAATATACTATTCTCAGCTACTGAAATTTACAAATTTTTTTTTTTTTTTTTTAAATAATATATATAAATATCATCAAATAAAAAAAACATAAAAATTTTATTTTAGTCAATAAATTATATATAAATATAAAATTTAAAAAAAAATTTTAAAAAATATATATATATTTTTGAGAGTATATAAAATTACAAATTAAATTTTTTTTTTTTAATTACAATAAATATTTATATATTTTTTGGTTTTTTTTTATGAACAAGTGTTAAAAAATTATAAATTGTTTTTTTTTTTCTTTAATTTGAATGATTATTATAGTTATTAGGATAATTATTTTTGAAAAATATAATTAATAATTTAAGAAAATGATAATTTTATTTATGGTATTTTAATAAAAACAATTACTGGATTTTTTTAAATTTTTTTATAATCACGGTCCTTTTTTGGTTGATAATAATCGGAGTTGTGTTTAATGTGAATGACGGATTTACGGACATTAAATATACTGGTTATACTCATTGCCAACTGGCAACAGACTGAAAGAGTTAACGAGTGTTAACATTAATGTTTAAACAATAATAAATAATAATTAAAAATTAAAAAAAAAATTTTTTCCTTCCTACCTCAATATGCAACTTGACAATGAAATTTAATTTTTTTTTTTTCTTTTTGTTTATTCGCATTTATTTATTCATTTGAGATAAAAAAAAAAAATTAACCGTTTAATAAATCAATTGATTAATTAGTTGGATTAATTATTATTTAAATTTATTAAATTTATCTATTTTTAATTCTATTTTTTATTTGAATTTTAAATAATTTTCTAATAAATTATTAAATTGTATAATAATTAAATTAAATATTATTATAAATATTACTGAATTAATATAATTCAACTTTTTAAATTTGATTTTTTATATATACATTGTATATAAATTATTTTTTTTTTCTTCACGTTTTGTCCCTGGTGCAACCTCAAATGCAACGACCGTGACGACACTCATCCAAGAAACAGATAAAACAATCGCGGGAAGAGCTCTCAAGTGTGGCATTCATGGAAATTTAAATTATTTCTTTACAAACGATATTACCATTTTCTTTTTTTATATTTAATTTTGTATTTAGAAAATGAAAAAAAATTTAATAACACCTTTAAATTACAGACTGTATTTCCATAGCAATTGTATGTTTTAGATTTTCCATTATTTATCTAAATTTTTCATAAATATTTAATTTTTTTTTTTCGATGATAATAGTTGACTTTAATAATAAATGTAATTAAAAAATGTTCATCAATCAAAATTGAGCTTTTTAATTATTTTTTTGTAGATGAAATTTTGGACAAGTCATCAAGTTAATAATTGATTTAATTAAATTGAATAAAATTGCATAAATTAAATGGCTAAAATAAATAATATTTGATGTTCATTAAGCTGAGTAATAACGTCAAATTAAAATTAATACAATTAGCTGATGAGATTTTCGTTTGCAGACGTTAATGAAAATTTAAAATATCTCACAGTAGTAAAAGCAAACAAACAAAACCTATGTTTAACTCAATCAAATTTTATAGAGAAAGCTTAAAGCTCACAAGCTCCATCTATATCCCCAACTGTGCAATTTAGATGATACCTTCAAGTCACAAACGATAAATGTACGTGATTCAATGTTTTTAAGACGTGATGTTTAAATCAGTTAAAACTCGTTTGTATGGTAAATGCGTACATGAAAGTATCAAAATTAATCAATATCTATATTTGCATTATTAAAAATATAAAAATCAAATTTTATTTATTCAATTTTTAAAATTTATCATTAAAAAATTTTTTGTTATATTTCAAAATATAAATTATCTATCTTTTATTTGTCCTCTTTTATTTAAAAAAAATTTTTTTTTCAACATTTTTAAGAAAGTTGTTTCTTTTTTTTTTTAATATTTAAAATAATAATAATAATAATAATAATAATAAATAAGTGAAACCCGAAGGCGAAAAAATTATTGCCAAAAAAAAAGTAGAAAAAAAAAAAAACAAAAAATTTTGTAAGGGGAAGAAGAGAAGAAGAGTATATTTATAGAAGTTAAAAAATAATAAAAGAGCAAACCGTTCGATGTGACGAGAACACCGGAATACTAATCCAAAATTTATGACTTTTTTTTTTATTTTTATTATTTTATTTTAGTAGTGTATATAGCTGATACACGAAGAAAATGCTAATTGGCAAATCGTAAAAGTAATATCAGGCTAGAAAACCGACTCTCTTCCTATACAGTCAAGTTTATAAATTCCATCAGAGTCGGACAGACCCATTATTATAATCCATATAATACCCGTCTGGATAAATACATGTGTCTCTCTCAATTTATCTAAACTTCATAAGTAGGTCCTTTTTTATATTATTTTTATTTTAAATATTAATACAACTCTAAAACTTGCATTTTATATTTGAAAAAAAAAAAAAAATACATATAAATAAATAGATAAATATTTAAATAAATAAATAAATCTTTAAATAAATACATGAATAAATTTATATTTTTAACAAAAAACAATTTCACAAGACTAGTGCAAATAAATACTTTTTATAATAAATAATTAAAACCCATTAAATTAAAAATTTATTAATAAAATTTCAAAAAATCAAGTTAACCAACGAGTTATTAATTTATATATATATATTTAAAAATTTAACGATCTCATTAAAACTACCATAAATGAATTTGAGCTATTAAAAATTGGAAAAAAAAGCTCTTTTTTTATTTATAATATTTATTTGTGTTTCATCAGTATTTTATTTATTTATTTATTATTAAAACATGTGTCATGTACGATAGTCTGCACGCGCTAGCAGTTTGTTACAGGATATTAATTTATTATTATTATTTATTTTATAATGCTTCTGAACAACGATATATATAACTGCAATCGAATGGAAGCTGAATTTTAGTAAGGTCTAAATCATCAGTTTTAACGACAACACTAGTTTTACAGCTTTCTAGGGCGGTCCATAAATTGTCTGATGGGTAAAATAAAAATATAAAAATATAAAAAATAAAATAATAATACACGTGTGTGTTTTTAAGCTATGGGGGTATATAAAAAAAAAAAAACTCAAACACAAGGGACGTGAAAATAATGATAATGATAATAAAAAAAATAATAAAAAACTGGACTATAAGCACTAGCCATCTTTTGCCCTGCTTTCTGACTATGTGTATATACAAAATACATATAAAACCCCCTTCGTTCACAATTTAGTTTCGTAACGATCGTCGTCTATTTTCTGCTTGAACGCACCAACCTGTAAAAACTGTTAAAATCCAAAACTCTATCACTCTCTTAAAAACTCATTTTCTCAATTTTCTATCTCTCTCCTTCATCATCAATCCGGTTGGTTAAATTTATTATTGGTTTTTTTTTTTTTTTTTTTTTATTTTTTTAAATGAGCACAAAATTAATATCAAAAGAGAGTATATTTTATCTCTATCGTAATAAAAAATTTGCATGCTTCATAAAATTTTAAATCTATCAAAAGTATATGTATATTTATTTTTTTTTTCTTTCACTTGAATAATAATTTCACAAAATAAATTCAATAAATTTAATTACTTTTTATATAAATATATATTTTTATATTTATTGTATTTAAAATATCAATAAAAATTTAAAACTTTTTTTTTTCTTTTTTTAACGCACTTTGTGTAACAGCTGTCACTGATAATGATAAAATGAATTTTTTTTTTTTTTTTTTTATAAATTGTGATAATAAATTATTAAATGTATTTTTATAGAAAATAAAAAAATTGTGGATATATAGTAGACTCACATATGTGATAAGACAATGAAAAAATAATATAGAAAAAAATAAAAATTGAATTTATGTGACCAATTTAATAAATGATTGCAACAACTGTTTTAAAACATTGATCGTGTTCTAATTGCAGTGTGAATGACACTGTTTGATTACAGTGAAAATATTTGTCACTGTCTCGACAACGTAGTCCAAGGATAATGTGGCCTCGGTCTGGCTAAAAAGTTCAATGAACGCGATTAAATATATAACAATGATACAGAGGTCTAGTCAATCATAAAGAGGGTAACGAAAAAATATTCAAACCCACAATTATAGGTGTAATTTGCAAAAAATTAATTCATTTTATAGTCAATTAAATTATTTACCTTCCTATTTTTCATAATATAGTTTTAATTTTCTATTACTACTCTTAATCTCCAAACCAAATAAAAAAAAAACATAGAAACAAATTTTTATAATTTTAAATTTTTCTTCTATAACCACCTTCCTCCCCCCCTCTCCCCTCCACGTTCAATATATTATAAAAAAAAACATAATTCAATTGTTTATAATTTATTTAAACTATCCCTTACAAAAAATCCTCCGAAATTTTTCATAAATTCTCCGAAAACGAAAATCTCAATATTGGCTGACCATAGCTGACCTTATCTACTTGAAATTTTTGTATTTTTTTTTTTCCAATTTTTCATCAAAAAAATAAAAAATAATAATATCTAAAATTGATTAATTATAAAAATATAAAGATAATATTATTTTACTGACCTTGTCCTTGTCAAATAATTGTCCGGGAAGCGCATGACCCTTGGTATCCCATTTGCACAGATGTTGACCACTGAATTCCGTGCATACGATGTGAAAACAGGCATGACAGTCTACAGAACACATTGTACCACACATACAACAACAATTATTATAATTATAATCACAATAATCACTTTTATTATAAATTGTTAATTTTTTAATATTAATATTATTATCATCATTTAAATTGTCATTTATAAAAATTTTATTTTTCATAAAACCATTATGACTATTGCAATTGCCATTATCCCTCGGTATTAAATCATCATTAATATTTTTATTACTATTATTAATAATAATAACATTGTTAATTTTTTTTTCACAATTAACAAGTATATCATTATCATTATTAATATCCCTATCAATTTTTTTATCATCAATATTCAACAATGATAATGATGATGACGATGATAAATCAGTTAATTTATTATTATTATTAACAACACTTTTTTCATAACTATTATTAAAACTATTTTTACACCAGCATATATCATGATGAAATGATAATAAACGTGCACATATTGGTATATATTTATTGTTTATATCAACAATATCATTATTTGAATAATCATTTTTTTTATTAAATGTATTATCATTGTTAAATTGGATTCCGGCCAATTTTAATGATTTATCATTAACAACAATATTATTATTATTTGTCAGTGTATTTAATTCATCAAGATTATTGCCAATCAATGGCTGATTATTCTTGATATTATTATTCTGATTGTTAAATGACAAAGACGTCAATGATGCTGCTGTTGTTGTTGCTGTTGCTACTGATACTGATGATGATGATGAAGAGGAAGTGGACGAGTCGTTGATTTTATCATTTGTGAACAGGACGGGTGAAACACAGCCATTTTCTTCATTAATATGATTGCTGTTGTTACTATTGGTGTTATTATTACTATTATTATAAATTTTATTATTATTATTATTATTAATGCTGGCTTCATTTGAAGAAGATGATGATGATGTATTTAAATTATTCATTTGAGATTGATTATTTATACGACGATTTTGTTGATAACCACCAGCAATACTGCGTGATTTTGTAGTATTGCGTTGATTATGATGGTGATGATGATGATGTTGCTGTTGGTCGACATTGTTACCATGCAATATTGACTGGTTTTGTTGGGTATGTAAAAGACCAACTGAGGAAGTAAATGATTGGGCAAATTCATTGCCAGGTGATGAAGAGCATGACAAGTTATCAAATGATATATTTTTTTGTTGTTCATCAATTATTTGAATATTTTTTGTTTTATTAATTTGTTGACAATTATTGTTTGTATAACCACGTGATGATAAATTTATTGTTATTGCTGATGTTGAAGGTGGTGATGATGCTGGAGATGATGATGATGATGATGATGATGAAGATGATGATACTACAGTTACTGGAACTGTTGACATTGGCAAATTACTATTATTTGTTGTTGTTGTTGTAGGTGTTGACGATGTTGTTGATGTTGTTGTTGTTGTGCTATTATTTGAACTTTTACGTAGCATATAATTATCAGCATCAATTGCAAGCATCCGTGACATGACAGTTGAAGTTTTACTCTTCAAATCATGCTCTTCTTTTTTAGGTGAACAATTTTTTTGTTGTTGTGATTTTGTTATTATTATTGATTTATTATTATTATCAATTATTGTATTTTCAATTTGATTCTGATGACGATTGTATATTTCTTGATGACCTTGCCTTACTGTCAGTACCATTGACTGCAGTTGGGCAGTTTTCGGCGAATCGTTCGCCTGCTTCATTACTAATTACGTACAATACTTTTGTCATTAGATTATTTAATCAGGTATTATTATTTTTTTTTTTTTGTTTTTTATTTATTTCAAACTATTTTAACAGTTTTATCATGATAAACATCATCAAATTCATCCATTATTATCAAATTATTAACTGTTGAATAAATCTCTATCTTTATTTGCATTATTAATTATGATTTTTATCTTTTTTTTTTAATTAATTTATTAATTAATTCAGTTCAATGTTTTTTTTTTTCGTTTCTACTAAAATTTTGACTCTTTCTTCTTAATTAAATATTTTCTTTAATCAGCAAAATTTAATATTAAATTCATCACTTGTGTCTTGTTGTTGTATCACTACTTTTGGTGTAATATTTTAATTTTTTCTTCCTCGATTACTCTTGTGTAACGCCGTTTCTTTCTTGTAAATTTTTATTACCTTTATTTTTTTTTTTTTTTAAATATTATTATTTTATATATAATTTATTTATTATTTTTTTTTTTTTTATATCATTCTTTTTATGGACTCATGCTTCCCACAACGCGACCAATGTTAACGCGAGTTTCACGAAGCCAAGTTAAACCGGTTTAATAAAGGCGGGGTACATACAATTCTTCTTGCGTAGTGTTCCACAGAGGTAACAAGAGGAACAGTCTCGATCAAGATGATATGCGAGAGGAATCTCTTCGTTTCCAAGGCACGTTAAAGGGTCTGCATATACTTTTTTTTTCATTCTTTTTATCTTATCTCATTTTTGTTTATCTATTATTTTAGCAAATATTTATTTTCAAATAATATCATTGATAAACAAATCATTGTTTTTTTTTTTACTTCAACTTTTAAATTTATCACAAATATGGACACAATATATATTTGATAGCTAATTTCGAATATTTTTTAAAATTGCAGAAAGATGAAAGAAATTTTAAGTAAAAAAAATTGTGTTTTATTTATTTGATATATGTTTATAGGTTTTATCAATTTTAGCATTAAAGCATGGATGAAATTAGTGACAGGATATACCGTTTCAAGGCTCAAATGAGCCACGTATATTTATATATATTATTTTCTTGAGTTTGGCGCCGCTTTGGTCGCGTGCTCGACACGGAAACCGAAAGATACTTCTTCTTCCAACAGCCTCGTGTATTTTTCGAAGGTCATCGCTTATGGGTCCCTCAAAAAAAGTAGCCTCTTCATTCCACTCCTTAATATTTTCTCTTGCTTCTTCTTTCTTCTTCTTGATTTTTGCTGATTTTTTAGATTTTTTTTAATATCAGCCTATCCCCTTTTTACACACACACACGATGAAACGAAAATTAAAAAAAAAATATACAAATTTAACTCACAGTCGATTTCTTGTGTGTAGCAATAATTCCACAGTCAAATTGTCTTGATACGAGGCAGACTTGAGGATGAGTGCGTAACAGAGAGACGAGACAAAGTCATAAAAAAAAAAAAAAATCTTGAGAAATATATATAAATTATGAAAGAAAAAAATATATTTAAAACGCGACACAACACACATACACACACAGTGGAGTGGATTCAAGATGAAGATGAAAAAATTATTTTGAAAAAAAATATAAGCCCAGTCTTGAGAGAGTTGCTTGATTCCTTGATGATTCTTGAATTTATATTATTTATTTTTGTACGACTTTGTAACTGCTATTAAAATTGAGTGATATATCTTTTTTTTTTTAATTATTATTTCACACTGATTAAGTGGTACACTGATAACACACAACAACTTAATGCACTTTTATGTATAATTTAATATTTCCAGTAATATTTGAAATTATTATTTTTGTAAATATTTAAAAATTAAATTACAAAAAAAAAAAATATTTACAATTTATAAATAATTTATTTTTTGAAATTTTAAGATGCATTTAAATTGTTGGAAGCTTGTTGCCACCCTGGGTTATGTGCCTTGTATATAACCAGAAAATTATCGGTCGATCGCGCGATGCAACGACCGGTCGGTAACACAGTGAAACTGTGATATCAAAAAATTTTTTTGGACGATTCTAAAATTTCATTGATATATAAATTTTAAAATAATAATTTTAATCATACATTATCTTCAATTGTTGTATTTAATCAATTATCCAATGGAATGAAAACTTCACAATTTTAAAAATTATTTAAAATATAAAATTGAAAATTAAAAAAACATTCACTTTAAACTTGCACTCGTCGGAAAATGTAAAAAAAATATAAATAATTTTTTTTTTATTTAAATAAAACAATGATATAATCAATGTATTGATTAATCACATAATTTTTCAAAAAAAACTTCACCTAATATTTTTATTTCATTTAAAAACACACTTGTCTTTATTAATAAGACTTAGCACAAATTTTTTGTAATAAATCCTTTCTTCTATCATTGTTTCAGGTCAAATATTCCATTAATATTATCTGTAAATTTTCATCACAATTTATCTGACTATTTACAATACTCAATTATCATATCAAGTATGTTTATTTAAAATATCATTCTTTTGTCAATCTCAAGTTATTTTAAAAAATTTTTTATAATAATTTCATTTTAAAACAAGGCTATTCACGCTTGTCACGAGCGTTTAATATGGATCGTGTCTGCAAGTACTTTACTCAATTTTTCCGATCAGCCTGTTTTCGAGGTATAATATTGCCGGTTCCCTTGTGTGTTACTGTATTAATCACATATATATATATACACACAAAAACTTGTCTTCTTGACGCAAAACTCTCTCTCTTTTCATATACATATATATATTATAACGCACTCTCACACGTTTAAATAATTTATTTTTTATTTCACCGGTAATTTTTTTTATTTTTTATATTTCTGTTCTTTATTATACTACTTTTTTTATTTCAATTTTTTCCCTTAGAAACACAGAGTGTATATTGTATTGGTGTGTATGTATGTGTAATTTTTTTTTTTTGAATGTTTCAACCAACCACCGCGAATGCTCCAAAATCCAGGCACATTTTGTTATACACGCTCAATGAGGATTTTTAAATAATAAATAATAATCCTTTTTTTTTCTAGCTCTCAATATATAAATATAAATTGTAATTATATTTTTATTTCTTCTGGATTTGATGTAACTTGATTAAATTAATTTTTTTCATATCATTTATTATCTTTGTTACAGTAATTATATATATTTTTTTTTAGTTAATTTCTTTTGTTGCTGGATAGACACTGTGCACTTTTTTTTTTTTACGTTTTTATTCTCTCTCGCGTTTTCGTGTGTCTGTGTGTGTTTGTGTAAGTGTATTACGAGCAAAATTGCTCCGATCCGTGTCGCGAGGTCGTGCGAGTTGGACTGCCAGCTTCACAAGCACAGCCGTTGTCGTCGTCTTCTCTCTGCCTGCCTGCCAGCTCTCTCTATTTCTCTCTATCTCACAATCTAGCGTTTTTCTCTCTCATCGAATCTCTCTCTATCGTTTTTTTTTTTTTTTATTATTCCTTTCGTCTCTAACCCCCTTTTTGCCCCGTTAATTCCCCACCTTACCACCCAACAGACCCACTGCTCGCACTCGTTTGTATTATCTCACTTGCACTCGCCTGCTGGCTCTCTTATACCGCTTATTTTTTTTTCATATCTCACTCACTCTTTATACTCTATGTGCATTTCTTTAGCTGCCAATCTTTTTTATTTCTTTATTTCAATTTTTTTTTTTTAATTTTATTCACTTACTCACTCTTTTATATCACTCTATCGTTTATTTTATCTCTCTTGTTCTATTGCCCTTTGTCTATTTCTCTATTATTTTTCAAAATTATTTTTCACGTGTATTGATAGCTGTATATATTTTTTTTTTCTTTGTTCAAATACACACAAAATTAGCAATGATTTTAATAGGTATTTATTGTTATTTTGGCCCCCAAGAC